>NW_028227259.1:47902716-48632716 GCF_978045245.1 Mus caroli | reverse complement strand
CAGGAGAACACTGCTAAACAGGTAGAAGACATTAAAGAGGAAGCACAAAAATCCATTAAAGAATTGCAGGAAAACCAGACCAAACAGGTGATGGAATTGAATAAAACCATCCAAGACCAAAAAAGGGAAGTAGAAACAATGAAGAAAACCCAAATTGAGGCAACACTGGAGATAGAAACACTAGGAAAGAAATCTGGAACCATAGATACGAGCATCAGCAACAGAATACAAGAGATGGAAGAGAGAATCTCAGGTGCAGAAGACTCCATAGAGAACATAGGCACGACAATCAAAGAAAATACAAAATCCAAAAAGATCCTAACTCAAAATATCCAGGAAATCCAGGACAAAATTAGAAGACCAAACCTACAGATAATAGGAGTAGATGAGAATGAAGATTTTCAACTCAAAGGACCAGCAAATATATTCAACAAAATTATAGAAGAAAACTTCCCAAACCTAAAGAAAGAGATGCCCATGAACATACAAGAAGCTTACAGAACTCCAAATAGACTGGACCAGAAAAGAAATACCTCCCGACACATAATAATCAGAACAACAAATGCACTAAATAAAGATAGAATACTAAAAGCAGTAAGAGAAAAAGGCCAAGTAACATATAAAGGCAAGCCTATCAGAATTACACCTGATTTTTCACCAGAGACTATGAAAGCCAGAAGGGCCTGGACAGATGTTATACAGAAACTAAGAGAACACAATTTCCAGCCCAGGCTACTATACCCAGCCAAACTCTCAATTACCATAGATGGAGAAACCAAAGTATTCCACGATAAAACCAAATTCACACATTATCTTTCCACGAATCCAGCCCTTCAAAGGATAATAACAGAAAAAAACCAATACAAGGACGGAAACCACATCCTAGAAAAAGCAAGAAGGTAATCCCTCAACAAACCTAAAAGAAGACAGCCACAAAAACAGAACAAAAACTCTAACAACAAAAATAAAAGGAAGCAACAATTACACTCCCTAATATCTCTTAATATCAATGGACTCAACTCCCCAATAAAAAGACATAGACTAACAGGCTGGCTACAGAAACAGGACCCAACATTTTGCTGCTTACAGGAAACTCATCTCAGAGAAAAAGATAGACACTACCTCAGAATGAAAGGCTGGAAAACAATTTTCCAAGCAAATGGTAGGAAGAAACAAGCTGGAGTAGCCATTATAATATCTGATAAGATTGACTTCCAACCCAAAGTCATCAAAAAAGACAAGGAAGGGCACTTCATTCTCATCAAAGGTAAAATCCTCCAAGAGGAACTATCAATTCTGAATATCTATGCTCCAAATACAAGGGCAGCCTCATTCATTAAAGATACTTTAGTAAATCTCAAAGCACACATTGCACCTCACACAATAATAGTGGGAGACTTCAACACACCACTTTCACCAATGGACAGATCATGGAAACAGAAACTAAACAGGGACACAGTGAAACTAACAGAGGTTATGAAACAAATGGATCTGACAGATATCTACAGAACATTTTATCCTAAAACAAAAGGATATACCTTCTTCTCAGCACCTCATGGTACCTTCTCCAAAATTGACCACATAATTGGTCACAAAACAAGCCTCAATATATACAAAAATATTGAAATTGTCCCATGCACCCTATCAGATCACCATGGACTAAGACTGATCTTCAATAACAAAATAAATAATAGAAAGCCAACACACACGTGGAAACTAAACAACACTCTTCTCAATGATACCTTGGTCAAGGAAGGAATAAAGAAAGAAATTAAGGACTTTCTGGAGTTTAATGAAAATGAAGCCACAACATACCCAAACTTATGGGACACACTGAAAGCATTTCTAAGAGGAAAACTCATAGCTCTGAGTGCCTCCAAAAAGAAACTAGAGAGAGCACACATTAGCAGCTTGACAACACACCTAAAAGCTCTAGAACAAAAGGAAGCAAATTCACCCAAGAGGAGTAGACGGCAAGAAATAATTAAACTCAGGGGTGAAATCAACCAAGTGGAAACAAGAAGAACAATTCAAAGAATCAACCAATCGAGGAGCTGGTTCTTTGAGAAAATCAGCAAGATAGATAAACCCTTAGCCAGACTCACTAGAGGGCATAGGGAAAGTACTCTAATTAACAAAAATCAGAAATGAAAAGGGAGACATAACAACAGACCCTAAAGAAATCCAAAACACCATCAGATCATTCTACAAAAGGCTATACTCAACAAAACTGGAGAACCTGGATGAAATGGACAAGTTTCTAGACAGATACCAGGTACCAAAGTTAAATCAAGATCAGGTTAATGATCTAAACTGTCCCATATCCCCTAAAGAAATAGAAGCAGTCATTAATAGTCTCCCAACCAAGAAAAGCCCAGGACCAGATGGGTTTAGTGCAGAGTTCTATCAAACCTTCAAAGAAGAACTAATCCCAGTTCTTCACAAAGTATTCCACAAAATAGAATCAGAAGGTACTCTACCCAACTCATTCTATGAAGCCACAATTACTCTGATACCTAAACCACATAAAGACCCAACAAAAATAGAGAACTTCAGACCAATTTCCCTTATGAATATTGATGCAAAAATCCTCAATAAATTTCTCGCTAACCGAATTCAAGAACACATCAAAACAATCATCCATCCTGACCAAGTAGGATTCATCCCAGGGATGCAAGGATGGTTCAATATACGGAAATCCATCAATGTAATCCAGTATATAAACAAACTCAAAGACAAAAACCACATGATCATCTCGTTAGATGCTGAAAAAGCATTTGACAAAATCCAACACCCATTCATGATAAAAGTCTTGGAAAGATCAGGAATTCAAGGCCCTTACCTAACCATGATAAAAGCAATATACAGCAAACCAGTAGGCAACATCAAAGTAAATGGTGAGAAGCTGGAAGCAATCCCACTAAAATCAGGGACTAGACAAGGCTGCCCACTCTCTCCCTACCTATTCAACATTGTACTTGAAGTCCTAGCCAGAGCAATTAGACAACAAAAGGAGATCAAGGGGATACAAATCGGAAAAGAAGAAGTCAAAATATCGCTTTTTGCAGATGATATGATACTATACATAAGTGACCCTAAAAATTCCACCAGAGAACTCCTAAGCCTGATAAACAGCTTCGGTGAAGTAGCTGGATATAAAATTAACTCAAGCAAGTCAATGGCCTTTCTGTACACAAAGGATAAACAAGCAGAGAAGGAAATTAGGGAAACAACACCCTTCTCAATAGTCACAAACAATATAAAATACATTGGTGTGACTCTAACTAAGGAAGTGAAAGATCTGTATGACAAGAACTTCAAGTCCCTGAAGAAAGAAATTAAAGAAGATCTCAGAAGATGGAAAAACCTCCCATGCTCATGGATTGTCAGGATCAACATTGTAAAAATGGCTATCTTGCCAAAAGCAATCTACAGATTCAATGCAATCTCCATCAAAATTCGAACTCAACTCTTCAACGAATTGGAAAGGGCAATCTGCAAATTCATCTGGAACAACAAAAAACCTAGGATAGCAAAAACTCTTCTCAAGGATAAAAGAACCTCTGGAGGAATCACCATGCCTGACCTAAAGCTGTACTACAGAGCAATTGTGATAAAAAACTGCATGGTACTGGTATAACGACAGACAAGTAGACCAATGGAACAGAATTGAAGACCCTGAGATCAACCCACATACCTATGGTCACTTGATCTTTGACAAGGGAGCAAAAACCATCCAGTGGAAAAAAGACAGCATTTTCAACAAATGGTGCTGGCACAACTGGAGGTTATCATGTAGAAGAATGCGAATTGATCCATTCCTATCTCCTTGTACCAAGGTCAAATCTAAGTGGATTAAGGAACTCCACATAAAACCAGAGACACTGAAACTTATAGAGGAGAAAGTAGGGAAAAGCCTCGAAGATATGGGTACAGGGGAAAAATTCCTGAATAGAACAGCCAAGGCTTGCGCTGTAAGATCGAGAATCGATAAATGGGACCTCATAAAGTTGCAAAGCTTCTGCAAGGCGAAAGACACCGTCAATAAGACAAAAAGACCACCAACAGATTGGGAAAGGATCTTTACCTATCCTAAATCAGACAGGGGACTAATATCCAATATTTATAAGGAACTCAAGAAGGTGGACTCCAGAAAATCAAATAATCCCATTAAAAATGGGGCTCAGAACTGAACAAAGAATTCTCACCTGAGGAATACCGAATGGCAGAGAAGCACCTGAAAAAATGTTCAACATCCTTAATCATCAGGGAAAGGCAAATGAAAACAACCCTGAGATTCCCCCACACCAGTCAGAATGGCTAAGATCAAAAATTCAGGTGACAGCAGATGCTGGCGAGGATGTGGAGAAAGAGGAACACTCCTTCATTGTTGGTGGGATTGCAAGCTGGTACAACCACTCTGGAAATCAGTTTGGCGGTTCCTCAGAAAATTGGACATAATACTACCGGAAGATCCAGCAATACCTCTCCTGGGCATATATCCAGAAGATGCTCCAACCGGTAAGAAGGACACATGCTCCACTATGTTCATAGCAGCCTTATTTATAATAGCCAGAAGCTGGAAAGAACCAAGATGCCCCTCAACAGAGGAATGGATACAGAAAATGTGATACATTTACGCAATGGAGTACTACTCAGCTATTAAAAGGAATTAATTTATGAAATTCCTAGCCAAATGGATGGACCTGGAGGGCATCATTCTGAGTGAGGTAACATATTCACAAAGGAACTCACACAATATGTACTCACTGATAAGTGGATATTAGCCCAAAACTTAGGATACCCAAGATATAAGATACAATTTGTTAAACGCATGAAACTCAAGAAGAACGAAGACCAAAGTGTGGACACTGTGCCCCTTCTTGGAATTGGGAACAAAACACCCATGGAAAGAGTAACAGAGATAAAGTTTGGAGCTGTGAAGAAAGGATGGACCATCTAAAGACTGCCATATCCAGGGATCCATCCCGTAATCAGCTTCCAAACGCTGACACCATTGCATACACTAGCAAGATTTTGCTGAAAGGACCCAGATATAGCTGTCTCTTGTGAGACAATGCTGGGGCCTAGCAAACACAGAAGTGGATGTTCACAGTCAGCTATTGGATGGATCACAGGGCCCCCAATGGAGGAGCTAGAGAAAATACCCAAGGAGCTAAAGGGAACTGCAACCCCATAGGTGGATCATTATTATGAACTAACCAGTACCCCAGAGCTCTTGACTCTAGCTGCATTTGTATCAAAAGATGGCCTAGTAGGCCATCACTGGAAAGAGAGGTCCATTGGACTTGCCAACTTTATATGCCCCAGTACAGGGGAATGCCAGGGCCAAGGGGTGGGGGTGGGTGGGTGGGGGATCTGGGGGGGGAGTGTATTGGGGACTTTTTGGATAGCATTGGAAATGTAATTGAGGAAATTACCTAATTAAAAAAAGAATTAATATAGAAAAAAAAGAAATTTTATTTGGACACTGTCAATGTAGACTTTTCCTTCAATAGTGGGTTCACATAATAAAGGCTTATTTGTCATGCCCATATAGATACAGTTTTATGGTTTTACCATTTTTATACCATGGACTGTGTCTTCTGTTATCATCCTCTGTCATCATGGGCCTTGGGTTCTATTCTCAGTATCACCTGATACAACAGGGCTGTTATGGTTCTTAGCTTAATCTTTTTGTTTCAGGTAACAGAAAAGGGGAAATGGGAAATAATTCATGCTTTCAGCGAGTTCACACACTTATGGAGCTTCAAGGAAGATGGGGATAGTAAATAAAATTGGCAGCCTGTCCTCTTTATGAGGCCAGGGCTTTTATGCAATACATCTGATCTTTTGAAGAAGCCATTTCTACTAGTACATATTTGTTAGTAAATGGTTCTGTCTACCAAGTCTCATCCACATTTAACTTTCTTCTTGTACTTAAGTGTTGATTTTGATTGAAATAGTACTTAAATTCTGTGTCTGGATAGATGCATATCTGATTTCAAACCAGAAGATTCCTTGTCAATTCCATCCTTTCTAAACTGTTATCTCACTAAGGGAGCAAAGAACCAAGAACTTCTGTGCAAACTGAATACAGAGCCAATAAATGCATTTGTAGAGACAAGTCTCAGTACCTAGTGTGGAAATAAATTATTTCCTTTGCACAAATTTGCTTAGAGAACTGACCAGATCTGTCCACTAGAAAAAAAAAACCTTAGAAATATGAATATATTGGGAAGAAGGAAATAGTTTATTAAAAGACCATGCAGAGTACATTTACTCACTGTTAGACTTCATTGTATGATCCAGAATCTCATTGTAACCATTTTTAATGGTCATGCTGAAACCAATTGTTCTTGGATCCTGCCTAATTCCTTATTTCTGGAAACAGTTTTCTCTTTTCTCTTTTACCTCCATAGATGCTATCAAAATTTTACATGTAAGTTCAGGGATTTGACTTATCTAGAGTTAAATCAGATTCTGGACTTTGAAGGGCATAGATTGTTTAGAATGGCTGCATTACTTATTGGGTTTCATGTTGCTTGGAGATACCAAGATGTTAGAACTGAGCTGGAAGAGAGAGAACAAGGGCCAAAAACAGAGGTGATTACAGGAGAGATCCAAAAAACCCTGAAGTACTGAATACTCCACTCATGTACTATTGATAGTGTAATATTAATAGTATAGTGATATAATTATATTTCTCATATGCTATTAATATTCTGTGCTATTATAAATTCCCTAAGCAATACCGAATGGCTGAGAAGCATCTGAAAAAATGTTCAGCATCCTTAATCATCAGAGAAATGCAAATGAAAACAACCCTGAGATTCCATCTCACACCAGTCAGAATGGCTAAGATCAAAAATTCAGGTGACAGCAGATGCTGGCGAGGATGTGGAGAAAGAGGAACACTCCTCCATTGTTGGTGGGATTGCAAGCTTGTACAAGCACTCTGGAAATCAGTCTGGCGGTTCCACAGAAAATTGGACATAGTACTACCAGGGGATCCAGCAATACCTCTCCTGGGCATATATCCAGAAGATGTTCCAACTGGTAAGAAGGACACATGCTCCACTATGTTCATAGAAGCCTTATTTCTAATAGCCAGAAGATGGAAAGAAACCAGATGCCCCTCAGCAGAGGTATGGATACAGAAAATGTGGTACATTTACACAATGGAGTACTACTCAGCTATTAAAAAGAATGAATTTATGAAATTCCTAGGCAAATGGTTGGACCTGGAGGGCATCATCCTGAGTGAGGTAACACAATCACAAAAGAACTCAAACGATATGTACTCACTTGATAAGTGGATATTAGCCCAGAAACTTAGTATATCCGAGATATAAGATACAATTTGCAAAACACATGAAACTGAAGAAGAACGAAGACCAAAGTATGGACACTTTGCCCCTTCTTAGAATTGGGAACAAAACACCCATGGAAGGAGTTACAGAGACAAAGTTTGTAGCTGAGACAAAAGGATGGACCATCTAGAGACTGCCATATCCAGGGATCCATCCCATAATCAGGCTCCAAACGCTGACACCATTGCATACACTAGCAAGATTTTGCTGAAAGGACCCTGATATAGCTGTGTCTTGTGAGACTATGCCGGGGCCTAGCAAACACCGAAGTGGATGCTCACTGTCAGCTATTGGATGGATCACAGGGCCCTCAATGGAGGAGCTAGAGAAAGTATCCAAGGAGCTAAAGGGATCTGCAACCCTATAGGTGCAACAACATTATGAACTAACCAGTACCCCGGAGGTCTTGACTCTAGCTGCATATGTATCAAAAGATGGCCTAATCGGCCATCACTGGAAAGAGTCCCATTGGACATACAAACTTTATATGCCCCAGTACAGGGGAACACCAGGGCCCAAAACTGGGAGTGGGGAGGTAGGGGAGTGGGGGGAGGGTATGGGAGACTTTTGGGTTAGCACTGGAAATGTAATTGAGGAAAATACCTAATAAAAAATATTTTAAAAAATAAATTCCCTAAGCAGTCAGAACCAGTGAATTCTCATTCTGTTTTTGTTTGATTATGCTAATTTGAGTTCTTTGTTTCAATAACATTCATCCACAAGGATGACAATCATAAGTGGAGACAGTTATAGAAATAGAAATAAACTTTGATCATTCACTCCCGAACTTTTAGAAATAAGGCAGCAAAAAAACTTATGGTTATAAAAATGTGCAGCCCAGGCTGGCCTCAAACTCAGGAGCCTCCTACCTCTTCCTCCTTCAGCATATCCTACCAGCATTTTCCATCACATCTGACTTGATGTGCCAGGGTGGGTTGGTACTCAGAGAAAGAGAGAGTATAATTGAGGGAGAGGCATGTGAAGGTGGAACTGGGAAGAGAGAACAGGGAAGCCATGATTGGAATGTAAAGTGAATAAATTAAAAAAACCTTTGATTTTAATAAAGCTATCCTTTAACTTCAGTTCACCATGAAGCGTTAAATTTAAGAACTGTTATAAGAAGGTTGGCATCTATAATCACATGAGGGTAAACAAAAAAATGAAACTTTTCACTCCAACATTTATCAGCCCTTCCTTTTGTTTTTCTCTGACTCAGCATCGTTTCACAGTTTTCTTAAATGTTTTTCATTGTGTGAACAATTCAATGGATACTTATTTTCCTAGAACATAAACCAAAAGCACAGGTCTTAAGGGAAAGATCCAGTAGGTGCACTTCCATTATCTGTCTCTGATAAGTACCAATTTGATGAGAAAATGAAAAGTAATGTTTCAGGCAGACCACTTTGTAAGATGCTGTGTATGAAGTGGGTGACTAAATAGGTCTATTTGTCTTTGCTAAATATAGCTTAATAATACTGCAAGCCAAACTAGGGAGGGAAAATGCAAAGACATAGAAAACATACGAGTTTTATAAATAAAATAATTTCTGGGGAAATATTTAAGTGTTGAAATGCTTCCCATTTTGGTTTAAGAGGGGATTATGTAGACCTGGGAGGTTAAAGAGAGAATTCTGGTGGAGGGAAACATTATAGTGACTTTAGAACATTAGAAAGGGAAGTAATTTCTGACTATGCCCAATTATTTTACTTTAAATAATTATCATAGTAATTAGAAATATAAGATAGAGTAGAGGAAAACATGTTTCTAGACAGAGATAAGCAGGGTTATGGTTCTTGAGATGGTTCTTGAAGATTTATGTTGGATTTATTGTACATCTTTTGAGATGCTGCCAGCTCCTTCTTAATTCATATCCATGGCTTTTTTTTTTTTTTTTTTTTATTCCTGAGCCTTTTGGAAAGAAAATCTTGGATGTCAGTACAGAGCTGCAACTGTGAATTCTGTGGGTGCTTGGGTTAAAAAACCCCAACAACCTTTCAAGACTCAGCTCCCTAATTGGGACTGGTTCTCCAAAGTGCGTCACTGTAATCCCTGTCTCAGTTAATTATGCAAAAAACATTTACATGCCTGGAGGGAAATTTATAGTTCCTGCTCAGACTTTTCCTGAAAATATGTTATGATGCTCTGAAAACAGTGTCAAGATATTAATTATAATCTAATTTTATGGAGGTATAGACTCTGCCCTAAATTGATTGCACATTAACATAAAAGGGTTGATTCCTGACATTATGCCGCCCCATGATGCAACACATAACTCTTTGTTGGAATTTCAAATTCTACCTGGCTATGTCAAATCTGCAAAAGCTACCTCACTCTGGCTTGCTATTCTAAGATCTAAGTTTTCAGTCTGTCATCAGATGCCCTAGTTGTAGAAGTTAAGACATTGCCCTATGCCATGCCTGAGGGCAGCCTCAATGCTGGTATATACCAAGTGATTGTAGGAGGCATCATATATGAGCCATGGAAGTCAAGTGTGTTTCTCTAAGGCACAATGTGGTCAGTTGTTGAGCTAAAAATGTTTTTCCATCTCCAAGACTTGCCTGGATACTTGTGATACTTACTGATGCTGTGATACAGCAGGTAAGACAGTGAGGTGTGTCCATGCTTTCCCATGGCTCAAGAAAGACTGTGCCTAGGTTTTCCTGAAAGGTGGATGAGTATGCTATCTATTCTTTTCTATAAGGTAAACTCTGTAAATTTTATGATATATTTTAATTTCTTTTTTAAAAAGATTTATTTGTTATTATATGTAATTACACTGTAGCTGTCTTTAGACACACCAGAAGCGGGCATCAGATCTCATTATGGATGATTGTGAGCCACCATGTGGTTTCTGGGATTTGAACTCAGGACCTCTGGAAGAGCAGTGCTCTTACCCACTGAGCTATCTATCTCACCAGTCCTATATTTTCATTTCTTACAACCTTGAATATTTTTTTGCTTATTATCCTATTCTGTTCATAATTTTTCTTGCTTGGTAAGTGTCTTTTAAATGTTTATAATGAGTTTATAACAGGTTAACAAAGACCAGATACACAGTGCTAGTCATCAGGGCTTACAGTGTCATAGCTACTATGTGATATGATTTTAAGAATACTTGCTGGTAGACAAAGATCAGTAATCTGGTAGAAGAGATAGAGTATTAAAGCAATTCCAGACATGGGAAAACATTTTAGCAGATAGAGAAAAAATTATTGGAGGAAGTGGCTCTACAGCCAAGACATAAAGAATTATTCTATGATTTGCAGTTGCAGGGATAATGAAAGAAATTTCAGGCAAAGGGATGATTTGAGAATAAAGTAAGTAGGCATGGCTTCAGCAGTGGATATGACCAGATGTGCAACTGGTTGGAGGTATGATTACAGGAGTACCAAAAGATGCTATGTGCTATTTTGCAGTAACTTAAGGATTCACTTGTTACATTGAACCAAGGAAATGCTATGATCAAACTGTCTTAGGGGGTGACTATGGGGACTATATGTCATTTATATTCATGAGCAAAAAGTGGACCTTTCTGAAGGTTGTCTCCTGATTCACATAGAAGGCTATTAGTATTCAAACAGGTTAAGTACTGAAGTATCTCTGTGAAAGTAATTGGTATCAAAGTTGTGATATTTATAGTTGTGAAAGGCAAAATACAATAAGAGGTAGATCCTTTAGCATTATTTATCCACGTGGCTGGGAAGGTACTGATGCTAATGAAGCAGAGTAGGTCTGGAGGCACTTGAATACGTGCGCATAAGAAGTTGGCAAGAGTGTTGTTTGTGTAGCCAGTTTGTTAGTCTATGTCTTTTTATCGGGGAGTTGAGTCCATTGATATTAAGAGATATTAAGGAAAAGTAATTGTTGTTTCCTGTTATTTTTGTTGTTAAAGTTGGCATTCTGTTCTTGTGGCTGTCTTCTTTTAGGTTTGTTGAGGGATTACCTTCTTGTTGTTTCTAGGGCGTGGTTCCTGTCCTTGTATTGGTTTTTTCCTGTTATTATCCTTTGAAGGGCTGGATTCGTGGAGAGATAATGTGTGAATTTGGTTTTGTCGTGGAATACTTTGGTTTCTCCATCTATGTTAATTGAGAGTTTGGCTGGGTATAGTAGCCTGGGCTGGAATTTGTGTTCTTTTAGTGTCTGTATAACATCTGTCCAGGATCTTATGGCTTTCATAGTCTCTGGTGAAAAATCTGGTGTAATTCTGATAGGCTTGCCTTTATATGTTATTTGGCCTTTTTCTCTTACTGCTTTTAGTATTCTATCTTTATTTAGTGCATTTGTTGTTCTGATTATTATGTGTCGGGAGGTATTTCTTTTCTGGTCCAGTCTATTTGGAGTTCTGTAGGCTTCTTGTATGTTCATGGGCAAGAGTGACTGAAGAGATGGCTGGATAATCACTGGCTGCTCTACCAGGGGACTCGGGTTCAATGTCCAGCACCCACATAGCAGCTCACAACTATCTGTAACTTCAATTCCAGGGGTTCTGAAGCCCTCATTGCCTTTGAAAGCAAACATGTATGCCTTCGCTTAGCATGCAGGCAAAACACTCATACTTATAATTCAATAATTTCAAAAACAAAAGAGGTCAACATGATTTCTAGGTAGAGTTGTCCCAAAATGCATGGAGTGAATTTGAATACTAGCCTAGAAAGAACCATCAGCAATTGCAAAGATTTTGGAGTATTCACTCAGAAAAAAAAAAATAGTCAATGCCTTAACAGGACAAGAGGAGTGGCTAGAGAGAGGAAGAGAAGAGGGAGCAAGAGCGATTGGCTGGAGAAATGCATATGTTTACGGTATGTATTAGGTGAGAACTTGCTTTGGAGGAAGAAAGCTAGTCAAAGTGAGGGAGGTCACAGGAAGCAGGTGATATAAGGGCTTCAGGGTTAAATGCCTTAGGAACACTGGTAAGGATACAGGTTGAGAGAAATACAGGGTCTCTCTCTTTTTTTTAAATGTATATTTTATTTATTCATATTTCAAATGTCATCCCCTTTCCCAGTTTCTCCTCTGCAAACCCCCCTCCCCTCTTCTCCCCCTGCTTCTATGAGGGTGCTCCCCCACCCACTTACCCACTCCTACCTCACTGCCCTAGCATTCCTCTACCCTGGTGGTGCATCAAGCCTTCACAGGACCAAGGGCCTTCCCTCCCATTGATACCAGATAAGGCCCCTTCAGCTCTTTCAGTCCTTTCCCTAACTCCTCCATTGGGGTCCCTGTGCTAAGTCCAATGGTTGGCTATAAGCCTGGGATGTATTCTCAGGTGGCACAGTCTCTGGGTGGCCTTTCCTTCAGTCTCTGCTCCAGGGTCTCTTTAATAAGGTAGACAAATGAGCTTCAAGAGAAACCATTTTGGAGAACTAAGCCTAATTGGTCTCATAAGATTTTAAATCTGAACTAAGAATGGGAAATTTTGATAAAGATGAGGTAAGCTGTACATGATGATCATTGACTGAAGAGATATGGGGAGAGAAAACATGTTGACTTTGAGAAACCAGAACAGTCATAGTTCAAGAAAGTGATCGGGTTGTACAAAAGATATATTTTAAATATAAAGATATATATGAAGATTGTTAGCAATGCTTTATATTCTTTACATTTTCACTTAAATATCATCTTATGTTGATTTGGTTCAGATAAACTCACGTGTGTTCTTATAAGAACTTGAGTATTAAACTTTACGTGAGGATAATGATATTTTAAAATTACTTTAATATTTTAGCACCAACTGTAGTTCCTGTATATAGGGACACACACACACACACACACACACACACACACACATACACACAAAGATCCAGAGACACATCACACCATGCAAAGAAGTAACCCCTATCAGAAAAGTAGCAATTGGCTTTGGCAGATACAGACCCCTTCTTTACTCTCCTTCCCAGTAATAATCATGAAAGTACCTTTGTATATACATGACTATGACATTGTTATTTGTATTTAGGAATATGAATAGAGCCTTCCTTCTCAACTCTTTTGCTCACAAAGTACATTGCAAAATAGATTAAGTTATATCTATCTAATTTGTGTTCTCCTTGTAATGAACAAAGATGGCACTTATTTTCTGAAAAGCTGTTCCTCCCTTACTGGGCTCCTATTTCATGTTGTTGGGATGAGGCTGTGCCTTACTCTGGGTGATTCCATTCTACAAATATCATTTGATTCTATTTTGGCTTCAAATACAAAGACTTGATGCCTCTGTACCTTGTTGCTAATGTGGATACCACCAACTGTCCAGCATCGCCAAGTGACACAAACTAGTAAATAATGTATGCCTAAAACAAGATTAGGTCATTGTATACACAGGCAAAGTAAATTGGAATTGTATGACCATATGGGTATACTAAAATAATAGAAAAACTAGGTCCAAGAACTTAGCAAACCATATACATATACATATACATATACATATACATATACATATACATATACATATACATATACATATACATATACATATACATATACATCATATACATATACATATACATATACATATACATATACATATACATATACATATACATACATACACATGTGTGTGTGTGTGTGTGTGTGTGTGTGTGTGTGTGTGTATTTTTTTCTAACTATTGCTCTGACAGCTTGAAGTCAGGGATAGTGATATCTCCAAAAGGTGTTTTATCATTCAGGATCACTTTAGCTATCCTGGGTTTTTTGTTTTTCCATGTGAAGTTGAGAATTGTTCTTTCAAGGTCTGTGAAGAATTGTGTTGAAATTTTGATGGGAATTGCATTGAAACTGTAGATTGCCTTTGGAAAGATGGCAGTTTTCACTATGTTAATCCTACCAATCCATGAGCAGGGGAAATCTTTCCACCTTCTGATATCTTCCTCAATTTCTTTCTTCACACTTGATGTTCTTGTCATACAGGTCTTTCACTTGCTTTGTTAAGAGTTACACTAAGGTATTTTATATTATGTGTGGCTATTGTAAAGGGTACTGTTTCCCTAACTTCTTTCTGCTAGAGTTAGAAGAAAGACTGGGTACCCAAAGAGAACAAGGACTCCACAGGAAGACCAATAAAGTCAACTAACCTGGACCCTTGGGAGCTCTCAGAGACTGAATCACCAACCAAAGAGCAAGCATGGGCTGGATCTAGGCCAACAGCATAAATGTCCAATGTGAGTCCCCCAAACAACTGAAGCAGGGCTTGTCCCTTAGCCTGTTGCCTGCCTGCCTGCCTGCCAGCATATGTATCCCAAGACACTAAAATGGACAGTCTTGTCTTGCCTCAGTGGGAGAGGATGAACCTAGTCCCGCAGTGACTTCATGTGCAGGGGTAGGCAGGTGGTAGTAGATGGGGGAGTGGAGGTGGATGGGATGTGGAGGAGTGGGGTGGGGTGTTCACACTCAAAGGGGCTTAAGAAAGGGAATGAGGATGGGAATGGGTGAGGGGATACTGGAAGGAGAGGAAGGGCTGATATTGGGTTGTAAAGAGAATAAATAAATAAATAAGTGTAATAATAATAATAATAATAATAATAATAATAAAGAACTTATCAAACACACCATATTGATAAAAGTATGCAGCCCCCTCTCCTGGACCCTATAAGGAGGACATTTAACATTGCAATGGTGATGGTGTGTGTCAAAGGTTTGGCAAGCAGATAAATCCCTAATGTTCCATATGCCTCTGCTTGGTACAGTCTCTGCTGCTGATGTGGTCTACTTAAATTGCTGCCTGTCTACTGTTCATTTAACCCCCTGAACCTGATTCTGCTATCTATTGTTCATTTAACCCCCTGAACCTGGTTCTGCTGTTCATATCTATGGCCTCTGCAGTGCTGTCCCCTCCTACTCTGGCAGCTGGACTCCACCCTGAAGATCAGCTCTGCTCTGACTCTGTTGCTAGGATCTGCAGTTTCTTCAACAAGGCTAATCTTCTAACTCCTGCATCTTGTAACTCTTTATCTTCTAAATCCTGTATCTCCACCAGCCTTCTCCCTGCCTCCAGAAGGGCTTCTTTGAACCCCTCCAATTAGATTATTGTCTCTTTCAACCTTTTATAGCCATTCTGTAAGCTACATGCATGCTGCTATAAAGTTGTACTTATTGTATAATATTAATATATGATTTGAGAGTTAATATTAGGAATTAAGATCAGAACAAAAACGTGTTGCAAATAAAACAAGCAAACAAGCAAAACAAGTGAACAATTATACAACATTCCCTAACTTTTGCAGAACTAGAGGAAAAAATGGCTCTGCCAGATTTAGTAAACAACCTAATTGCAGTCAGATGGTGGTGGCACAAACCTTTAATACTAGCACTTGGGAGTCAGAGGCAGGAGGATGTCTGTGAATTTGAGGCCAGCCTGGTCTACAGAATGAGTTTCAGAACAGCTAAGGCTACCCAGAGAAAACCTGCATTGAAAAAAATGTAATTGCACATGTATTCCAAAGTAGCACTTTCATAGATTTAAAAACAACTACAACAACAACAAAAACATTGTCCTGGCTTTGAACTTGTGGTCTAGCACAATGTACAAATGAGTGGTTTCCATTTGCCTGTCAGTCTGTCTATCTATCTATCTATCTATCTATCTATCTATCTATCTATCTATCTATCTATCTACCTATCTATCTATCAATCTATCTATCTATCTATCTATCTATCTATCTATCTATCTATCTATAATCTATCTATCATTTATTATGTATGTCTATATATGTGTGGGAACACAGGTGCTCTAGTGCACATGTGGAGGTCAGAAGACAGTCTGTGAGAGTTGATGTTTTAATTCTACCAAGTGGGGCCTGGGTATCAAACTCAGATACTCAGTCTTGGTGGCAACCATCACTGTGCCCTAAGGCATATCTGTCTGTGGACCCTTAAAAACAAAACAAACAAAACAAATTCTCCAAGTGCTGAAGTTGATCCCTAGGAAGGGTTATCTACTTTGCTGAGGTTGTACAGGAATAAGAGCAGAGTTGGGTGGAGATTGGATTTGATCTGACTTCCTACTTCCAACAGTGTCCACGTCTTCTCTCTTCCTTTTCCAGATTGCACAGCAAAGGTTGGTAGGTGTGCTACTGTAATTGTTTGGAGTTTGATTGCTAGCAGTTGCTGTAATGAATTAACAGTGCTGGATACAAAACCAGTGCTGGGCTTAGAGCATGTAAAATTCTGAACTTTAACTTCTGCAAAGCAATCTGATCCCTTGGCGATCATCCCCTCGACAGAACAGCTTCCTAGGGCTTGTTTCTATTCCCTTTCGGGAGCACACTGAATTCTTTTGAAATAAAATAGGACTGCCACTTAAATGACCTAGTGACCAGGGATAGCTGTGTTTATTTCTGCAATTTGTCTTTCCCTTGCATTCACTACAGTCATCTGGGTTTAATATCCCAGGCTGTGGGAAATGAAAGGCAGTTCGTATTTTTTTTTCCTCGAGATTCTCAAATTTGAATTTCCAGCTGTGTATGTTCTTGCTGCCCATCTGAAATTAGAGCAGGATGAACGTGCACTGTCACCAGCCTGGCCAAAGGCTGACTTCAAGACCTGCAGAGAAAGTTCCCTGAGGGGGTGGGCATGAAATGTCTCTGCAGGAGAGATTAAATGGTTTAATAATCTCCTATAAAACCACAGCTTCCAAACAAAACCGAGCCTTTCAGTA
This sequence comes from Mus caroli, assembly GCF_978045245.1. Taxonomy (NCBI): domain Eukaryota; kingdom Metazoa; phylum Chordata; class Mammalia; order Rodentia; family Muridae; genus Mus; species Mus caroli. Next base: position 48,615,694 of record NW_028227259.1, on the reverse strand, counting down.
ACACTTGCCACCAGGAAGCCCTCATTTGAGTGATTTTAATCTCAGATAAAGATTTTTCTATTAGAAGACAAGGTGTTAGCTATAGTATCACTTCTTTGCCTTTTGGGGGTGAGGGGTGCTAAGTTTTGACTAGATCCTCATAAAACAATGACTGCTTATGGTAGAGGAGGAAAATGAATACATTTTGTGGGTATGTAGAAATAAATAATAAAGTAAATAATAATAAAATATAAGGAAGATATGTGCCCCAGATAGCTAATCTGCTGTGAATTGTGATGTATGACTGCTTCAGTTCTCCTCACATACACAAAAGGACAAGGAGACCAGGTCCCACCCTTATGTAGTTATACTGTTCTCTGTCCAAGAAGAACCTTTAACAATCAGATAACAGTTCCTGCCAGGTATCTACAGAGAGACTCCAAGTAGATTTAGTTCAATTTCAATCTTGTCTGATTTATTTCAAAGATATTTGAATAATACTTATATCCCTCTCCATTCTTAGAGGGATTAAATATCATGTATTTTTAACATGGTCTCTTGAATCTATCACAGTTCGATGACTTTAAAAGAATAAACATGCCATGTTATAAACTCTCTAAATCATTTAGTTCTCATCAATCAGTCTTGTAGAATCTTGAACACAGGAGTGATTTTTTTCTTTGGAAACTTCAGTTCCCAGATTCCTTTTGACTTTGAGGATATTTCAGTTTTTCCTTGTTTTTCATATCTTAGGAGTTGAGGAGTCTTGTTAGACATTTTATTAAATTCCCCTAATTGAACTTTGATACTTATCTTATGTTTAGGGTAGGGTTATTTTCCTGAGGGGGGGGGAGGTGGTCACATAGGCAAAAGTGCATTCAACCACATTATCATATGACATTATGTTCGATATTAACTTTTTTTTATATTTCTCAAAAATTTTAATTATAAACAAAGATATAAACATAAATATATTCATATAATTTCAGTCTGTTCTATAAAAATCATTTTTAACATTTATTTTACTGATTCTGATTATAAAATAAAATGCAGATGACTGAATTTTTATTTTTTTTTAATTAGGTAATTTCCTCAATTACATTTCCAATGCTATCCAAAAAGTCCCCAATACACTCCCCCCCCCAGTCCCCCACCCACCCACCCCCACCCCTTGGCCCTGGCATTCCCCTGTACTGGGGCATATAAAGTTGGCAAGTCCAATGGGCCTCTCTTTCCAGTGATGGCCTACTAGGCCATCTTTTGATACAAATGCAGCTAGAGTCAAGAGCTCTGGGGTACTGGTTAGTTCATAATAATGATCCACCTATGGGGTTGCAGTTCCCTTTAGCTCCTTGGGTACTTTCTCTAGCTCCTCCATTGGGGGCCCTGTGATCCATCCAATAGCTGACTGTGAGCATCCACTTCTGTGTTTGCTAGGCCCCAGCATTGTCTCACAAGAGACAGCTATATCTGGGTCCTTTCAGCAAAATCTTGCTAGTGTATGCAATGGTGTCAGCGTTTGGAAGCTGATTATGGGATGGATCCCTGGATATGGCAGTCTTTAGATGGTCCATCCTTTCTTCACAGCTCCAAACTTTATCTCTGTTACTCTTTCCATGGGTGTTTTGTTCCCAATTCCAAGAAGGGGCACAGTGTCCACACTTTGGTCTTCGTTCTTCTTGAGTTTCATGCATTTAACAAATTGTATCTTATATCTTGGGTATCCTAAGTTTTGGGCTAATATCCACTTATCAGTGAGTACATATTGTGTGAGTTCCTTTGTGAATATGTTACCTCACTCAGAATGATGCCCTCCAGGTCCATCCATTTGGCTAGGAATTTCATAAATTAATTCCTTTTAATAGCTGAGTAGTACTCCATTGCGTAAATGTATCACATTTTCTGTATCCATTCCTCTGTTGAGGGGCATCTTGGTTCTTTCCAGCTTCTGGCTATTATAAATAAGGCTACTATGAACATAGTGGAGCATGTGTCCTTCTTACCGGTTGGAGCATCTTCTGGATATATGCCCAGGAGAGGTATTGCTGGATCTTCCGGTAGTATTATGTCCAATTTTCTGAGGAACCGCCAAACTGATTTCCAGAGTGGTTGTACCAGCTTGCAATCCCACCAACAATGAAGGAGTGTTCCTCTTTCTCCACATCCTCGCCAGCATCTGCTGTCACCTGAATTTTTGATCTTAGCCATTCTGACTGGTGTGAGGTGGAATCTCAGGGTTGTTTTCATTTGCCTTTCCCTGATGATTAAGGATGTTGAACATTTTTTCAGGTGCTTCTCTGCCATTCGGTATTCCTCAGGTGAGAATTCTTTGTTCAGTTCTGAGCCCCATTTTTAATGGGATTATTTGATTTTCTGGAGTCCACCTTCTTGAGTTCCTTATAAATATTGGATATTAGTCCCCTGTCTGATTTAGGATATGTAAAGATCCTTTCCCAATCTGTTGGTGGTCTTTTTGTTTTATTGACGGTGTCTTTCGCCTTGCAGAAGCTTTGCAACTTTATGAGGTCCCATTTATCAATTCTCGATCTTACAGCGCAAGCCTTGGCTGTTCTATTCAGGAATTTTTCCCCTGTACCCATATCTTCGAGGCTTTTCCCTACTTTCTCCTCTATAAGTTTCAGTGTCTCTGGTTTTATGTGGAGTTCCTTAATCCACTTAGATTTGACCTTGGTACAAGGAGATAGGAATGGATCAATTCGCATTCTTCTACATGATAACCGCCAGTTGTGCCAGCACCATTTGTTGAAAATGCTGTCTTTTTTCCACTGGATGGTTTTTGCTCCCTTGTCAAAGATCAAGTGACCATAGGTATGTGGGTTGATCTCAGGGTCTTCAATTCTGTTCCATTGGTCTACTTGTCTGTCGTTATACCAGTACCATGCAGTTTTTATCACAATTGCTCTGTAGTACAGCTTTAGGTCAGGCATGGTGATTCCTCCAGAGGTACTTTTATCCTTGAGAAGAGTTTTTGCTATCCTAGGTTTTTTGTTGTTCCAGATGAATTTGCAGATTGCCCTTTCCAATTTGTTGAAGAGTTGAGTTGGAATTTTGATGGGGATTGCATTGAATCTGTAGATTGCTTTTGGCAAGATAGCCATTTTTACAATGTTGATCCTGCCAATCCATGAGCATGGGAGGTTTTTCCATCTTCTGAGATCTTCTTTAATTTCTTTCTTCAGGGACTTGAAGTTCTTGTCATACAGATCTTTCACTTCCTTAGTTAGAGTCACGCCAAGGTATTTTATATTGTTTGTGACTATTGAGAAGGGTGTTGTTTCCCTAATTTCCTTCTCTGCTTGTTTATCCTTTGTGTACAGAAAGGCCATTGACTTGCTTGAGTTAATTTTATATCCAGCTACTTCACCGAAGCTGTTTATCAGGCTTAGGAGTTCTCTGGTGGAATTTTTAGGGTCACTTATGTATAGTATCATATCATCTGCAAAAAGCGATATTTTGACTTCTTCTTTTCCAATTTGTATCCCCTTGATCTCCTTTTGTTGTCTAATTGCTCTGGCTAGGACTTTAAGTACAATGTTGAATAGGTAGGGAGAGAGTGGGCAGCCTTGTCTAGTCCCTGATTTTAGTGGGATTGCTTCCAGCTTCTCACCATTTACTTTGATGCTGCCTACTGGTTTGCTGTATATTGCTTTTATCATGGTTAGGTATGGGCCTTGAATTCCTGATCTTTCCAAGACTTTTATCATGAATGGGTGTTGGATTTTGTCAAATGCTTTTTCAGCATCTAACGAGATGATCATGTGGTTTTTGTCTTTGAGTTTGTTTATATACTGGATTACATTGATGGATTTCCGTATATTGAACCATCCTTGCATCCCTGGGATGAATCCTACTTGGTCAGGATGGATGATTGTTTTGATGTGTTCTTGAATTCGGTTAGCGAGAACTTTATTGAGGATTTTTGCATCAATATTTATAAGGGAAATTGGTCTGAAGTTCTCTATTTTTGTTGGGTCTTTATGTGGTTTAGGTATCAGAGTAATTGTGGCTTCATAGAATGAGTTGGGTAGAGTACCTTCTGATTCTATTTTGTGGAATAGTTTGTGAAGAACTGGGATTAGTTCTTCTTTGAAGGTTTGATAGAACTCTGCACTAAATCCATCTGGTCCTGGGCTTTTCTTGGTTGGGAGACTATTAATGACTGCTTCTATTTCTTTAGGGGATATGGGACTGTTTAGATCATTAACCTGATCTTGATTTAACTTTGGTACCTGGTATCTGTCTAGAAACTTGTCCATTTCATCCAGGTTCTCCAGTTTTGTTGAGTATAGCCTTTTGTAGAATGATCTGATGGTGTTTTGGATTTCTTTAGGGTCTGTTGTTATGTCTCCCTTTTCATTTCTGATTTTGTTAATTAGAGTACTTTCCCTATGCCCTCTAGTGAGTCTGGCTAAGGGTTTATCTATCTTGCTGATTTTCTCAAAGAACCAGCTCCTCGATTGGTTGATTCTTTGAATTGTTCTTCTTGTTTCCACTTGGTTGATTTCACCCCTGAGTTTGATTATTTCTTGCCATCTACTCCTCTTGGGTGAATTTGCTTCCTTTCGTTCTAGAGCTTTTAGGTGTGTTGTCAAGCTGCTAATGTGTGCTCTCTCTAGTTTCTTTTTGGAGGCACTCAGAGCTATGAGTTTTCCTCTTAGAAATGCTTTCAGTGTGTCCCATAAGTTTGGGTATGTTGTGGCTTCATTTTCATTAAACTCCAGAAAGTCCTTAATTTCTTTCTTTATTCCTTCCTTGACCAAGGTATCATTGAGAAGAGTGTTGTTTAGTTTCCACGTGTGTGTTGGCTTTCTATTATTTATTTTGTTATTGAAGATCAGTCTTAGTCCATGGTGATCTGATAGGGTGCATGGGACAATTTCAATATTTTTGTATATATTGAGGCTTGTTTTGTGACCAATTATGTGGTCAATTTTGGAGAAGGTACCATGAGGTGCTGAGAAGAAGGTATATCCTTTCGTTTTAGGATAAAATGTTCTGTAGATATCTGTCAGATCCATTTGTTTCATAACCTCTGTTAGTTTCACTGTGTCCCTGTTTAGTTTCTGTTTCCATGATCTGTCCATTGGTGAAAGTGGTGTGTTGCAGTCTCCCACTATTATTGTGTGAGGTGCAATGTGTGCTTTGAGCTTTACTAAAGTATCTTTAATGAATGAGGCTGCCCTTGTATTTGGAGCATAGATATTCAGAATTGATAGTTCCTCTTGGAGGATTTTACCTTTGATGAGAATGAAGTGCCCTTCCTTGTCTTTTTTGATGACTTTGGGTTGGAAGTCAATCTTATCAGATATTATAATGGCTACTCCAGCTTGTTTCTTCCTACCATTTGCTTGGAAAATTGTTTTCCAGCCTTTCATTCTGAGGTAGTGTCTATCTTTTTCTCTGAGATGAGTTTCCTGTAAGCAGCAAAATGTTGGGTCCTGTTTCTGTAGCCAGCCTGTTAGTCTATGTCTTTTTATTGGGGAGTTGAGTCCATTGATATTAAGAGATATTAGGGAGAAGTAATTGTTGTTTCCTTTTATTTTTGTTGTTAGAGTTTTTGTTCTGTTTTTGTGGCTGTCTTCTTTTAGGTTTGTTGAGGGATTACCTTCTTGCTTTTTCTAGGATGTGGTTTCTGTCCTTGTATTGGTTTTTTTCTGTTATTATCCTTTGAAGTGCTGGATTCGTGGAAAGATAATGTGTGAATTTGGTTTTATCGTGGAATACTTTGGTTTCTCCATCTATGGTAATTGAGAGTTTGGCTGGGTATAGTAGCCTGGGCTAGAAATTGTGTTCTCTTAGTTTCTGTATAACATCTGTCCAGGTCCTTCTGGCTTTCATAGTCTCTGGTGAAAAATCCGGTGTAATTCTGATAGGCTTGCCTTTATATGTTACTTGACCTTTTTCCCTTACTGCTTTTAGTATTCTATCTTTATTTAGTGCATTTGTTGTTCTGATTATTATGTGTCGGAAGGAATTTCTTTTCTGGTCCAGTCTATTTGGAGTTCTGTAAGCTTCTTGTATGTTCATGGGCATCTCTTTCTTTAGGTTTGGGAAGTTTTCTTCTATAATTTTGTTGAATATATTTGCTGGTCCTTTGAGTTGAAAATCTTCATTCTCATCTACTCCTATTATCCGTAGGTTTGGTCTTCTCATTTTGTCCTGGATTTCCTGGATATTTTGAGTTAGGATCTTTTTGGATTTTGTATTTTCTTTGATTGTCCTGCCGATGTTCTCTATGGAGTCTTCTGCACCTGAGATTCTCTCTTCCATCTCTTGTATTCTGTTGCTGATGCTCGTATCTATGGTTCCAGATTTCTTTCCTAGTGTTTCTATCTCCAGTGTTGCCTCAATTTGGGTTTTCTTCATTGTTTCTACTTCCCTTTTTAGGTCTTGGATGGTTTTATTCAATTCCATCACCTGTTTGGTCTGGTTTTCGTGCAATTCTTTAATGGATTTTTGTGCTTCCTCTTTAATGTCTTCTACCTGTTTAGCAGTGTTCTCCTGCAATTCTTTAAGGGATTTTTGTACTTCCTCTTTAATGTCTTCTACCTGTTTAGCAGTGTTCTCCTGCAATTCTTTAAGGGATTTTTGTGCTTCCTCTTTAATGTCTTCTACCTGTTTACCAGTGTTCTTTTGTATTTCTTTAAGTGTGTTATTAAAGTCCTTCTTGATGTCCTCTACCATCATCGTGAGATATGCTTTTAGAACCGGGTCTAGCTTTCCTGGTGTATTGGGGTGCCCTGGACTGGGCGAAGTGGGAGTGCTGGGTTCTGATGATGGTGAGTGGTCTTGGTTTCTGTTAGTAAGATTCTTACGTTTACCTTTCACCATCTGGTAATCTCTGGGATTAGTTGTTATTGTTGTCACTGTTTAAGGATTGGAGCAGACTCTGTGTTCCACTCACCAGAAGTCTCAAAATCCTGTGGCGGGTGTCGTGGGTAGCTGGTGGGTGTCAGCAGACCCTGCGCTCTAGCTACCCAGGTGCTGTTCAGACCAGACGAGGCTTCTGGCCCTACTCATGCCGGATTTCTGCCTCCCCAACCAAAGCAGTCTCAGGTCCCTTGTGATTGGACTGGAGCAGAAGCTGTGTTCCACTCACCAGAAGTCTCAAAATCCTGTGGCGGGTGTCGTGGGTAGCTGGCGGGTGTCAGCCGACCCTGTGCTCCAGCTACCCAGGTGCTGGCCAGACCCGAAGAGGCTTGTGGCCCCACTCAGGCCGGTCTTCTGCTTCCCTAACCAATGCAGTCTCAGGTCCCGCGAGTAACTGGACTGGAGCAGAAGCTTTGTTCCACTCACCAGAAGTCCCAAGATCCTGTGGCAGGTATTATGGGTAGCTGGCGAGTGTCAGCCGACCCTGCGCCCTAGCTACCCTGGTGCTGGTCTGACCGGAAGAGGCTTGTGGCCCCACTCAGGCCGGATTTCTGCCTCCCCAACCAAAGCAGTCTCAGGACCCGCGCGATTGGACTGGAGCAGAAGCTGTGTACCACTCACCAGAAGTCTCAAAATCCTGTGGAGGGTGTCGTGGGTAGCTGGCGGGTGTCAGCCAACCCTGTGCTCCAGCTACCCAGGTGCTGGTCAGACCCGAAGAGCCAAATAAAATTTCTAACTGATAGATCATAAAGGATGTTAGGAGATAATACTTGTTCAGAGTCCAGATCCAAGAAGTGACCTTCTAAATCCACTCATCTTCAGGTGACAGGTAGAAAATTTAAATAAGAAAATAATATAAATATAAGAAAAGTAATGGGAAGAACAAAGTAGGATAATAAAACAGAAAAATGCTAATTGTTTTACATTGGCAATTGGATATCGATAGTTAAGCTCTAGTCTCCTAGATTTTGATTATTTTTTTAAGACAGGGTTTTACTATACAACCCAGATTGGCATTGAACTCACAACCCTAGTGCTAAGTTTCCAAGCATACATCATCATACCTAGCTATGTTTCTTCATATGAGACTCACTCTCTGTCAACTAGTCTCCTCATCCACACATATGCTAACATCACTTTTCCACTTAGAGCTATTTCCAATGGCTCAAGATAAAACTTACATTCCTTAGCACAACGGTCAAGGCCAACATTTTATGAATCTCTCAATCTTGTTTCTTCCTTCTCCACATGGACTGTACTTCATCCATCTTCTGAAATGTCCCTTTGACCATTCTGAAATGTCCTCTGCATGCCCTGCGTCGTTCTTGTTTGCCTGGAAGAAACTCTGACTATTGTTTCTCCATCACCTTGAGTATGCCACTTCTGTGCATACTATAGATATTCATAGACTGGCAATGTTGCTTTTGGATTGGAAAATTAGATATAGATATCAGAGATACTATATTGGATGGGCTTAAGTGATGAGTAATATTTAAAAGCTTAGCCGGTAGCAAGCAAGTGAGTACATGATAAACAGAAACATCATGAGCAAAGACGGGGAAGCAAAGAAGCTGTTATGTATTAGAAAAGCAGATTGATAGATTGATTATAAACACAGTATACACACTCAGGACAACCCTGTCATGAACATTTCTAAGTGTTTAACAAGTAGTGAGCAACTGAAAGAACATAATGCCTCTTGTGCAGAGCCTTTTATTAGCTATGGTAAGGACAAGCCAAAGATGGATCTTTGGAGGACTTCAGATCAATATGTGATAGGTCATTTGAATATACTTTTGGTAAATATACCATCTAGACATATATTATCAGCTTGAGGATTTTGTAGCATAATAGTTCTTTTTAAGTAAAGGCACTTCTTTATTTAAGATACAGAGATACTTTTGTTTCAGATGGCTTTATATGCAAGCTCAGTGATGAGAAAACTGAGACTCAGATCATTTAACTAAAGCTGCTTGAGGTCACACAGAAAGGTTGACAGCATTCTTTCCAGTACATCATGCTAAATACAGTTTACTTAACTTGGTGGGAAATGAGGTGTCATTGAAGGGTTTTAAGCAGAGAAATGGCACCCTCTATGATGTGTCTGAAGATTAATGCATTCATGTGGTGATACGAAGAGCAACGTGATGGCAGAGGGACCAGTTAGAACACGACCACAAGTCCAAACCGGAAATGATGCTCGGAGAACTGGCTATTGAAAAAACCAGATCTAATTATGATTGCTTTCTGGCCACTCATTATTAGTTCTTTTCATCAAATAAATCCATCAAATATTCTGTTTCTCCATCTCCTGGGTGCATGATAAAAATGTACCACATCACCCTTGTAGATTTAGCTATGGTGATCAGACCTTATTTGCCCACTGAAACATAAGTAGAAATGACATGCTTCCCCGAACTGTTTTCCCTTCCACTGTGGCAACAAAGAATGACCCATGTGCTGGTCTGCCCCAGAGGCAGAATGATGTTGAATGGAGCTCACTCTGACTCAGGATGGGCAATACACATTAGTGAAAAATACAACATTTAAGTCAATTGGATGTGGGGTTTGCTTGCTATTACAACAGTATAACCTAGATATCTCTGGCTGATACCACATGTTTTCCTTGGTCATTTTAAGCACAGCTTCACAAACGACATGTTATACTTGCAAAAATGTTAAAATGTAGAGTGTGGTTCCTCTAGTCTAGGAAGAGATCCAAGGCATTATATTTCTAACATTAGCACATGGTGCAGTTACTGTGGTTCATACCATGGTATTGCAAGAGTCTAAACCCACTCTGCCCAAAATCATAACAAGTAGCCACCCCTGGCTGTTTAAATTTAGATTAGCTAAACTGAATAAAATTAAAAATCCAGTTGCCCAGTTTTCCAAACTATATTTCAAGTGCTCAAAACCCACATGAGGTTGAGGGGCACTGGACTCAGCAGCTGAAACATTATTTTTGCCAATGATAAAACGTTCTCTTTTGCTGGGTGCTCTACAGCAACACCCAGAAATGCAAAGGGACAGTTGGTTCTGACAGATTCTGGGAAGGGGATGACAGGAGATACAGGTTAGCTGAGATGTTGCCCATCAAGCAGGTTTCCTACAAGGAACTGACAGTCTGGAGTCTTTAAATACAAAGCTGAGACAATCAAATGTGACATTCAGTCTGTGTAGAGGATGGACTATTGTCATGCCTAACTCTCACAGTTTATCTCAGGAGATCCCATTTCAAGGTATGCAGCTCTCAGGCACTCCCCACCACTACCGACTCCCCTGAGTGTGCACCCCATCACCACCACCATTTTTGCCCTGACCTTGCTTGCCTGATTTGGATAATCTGTTTATTTTCCTTGGAAAAAACATATGATTCCAACTGTAACATTTGTTTTGATCTCCTTTTCCAAATAAATCAACAACACTCAGTGAACACAGCCAAAAGAGCCACAGAATTACACAGTACAGTGGGCACGTGGCTATGACTGGCTGTCAGCTGCCGCTTGCTTCGGGTGATGTGCTATACCCTGGCACTCACTCTTGTGTCCCTTCCCTTCATTGGCAACTCAAACAAAAGGAGTGAACTTTACCTGTTCTTCCTTACTTCTATCTACCCGAAAAATGGTAGTTCTTTAGGGGAAGAGCTTAGTAATTTAAGGTCCAAGAGCAGCAGGAAATTCTATGCAAAAAGAGTCGTATATGCTGTATATGATCTGATGTATGCAAGGTTAAAAGAGAAGTGGGCAGTGGTTAGACCTTGAACAGTCCATATTTTAGTGGTCTAGTGCATGTGGACAGTGGTAGGAAGGAGGAAGATGACTAGCTGAGGGACTTAACATAAAGGATGACCTGCTGGGCAGAAACCATGGAAGACCATGTGAAGCAAGAACAGTGTCCTCAGACCATATGCTCTGTTGAACGTGACTTCACCATTCACCCTTTGCCGCATGGATTATCAAAATCTTCCTAATGAAATATCTGAAGCAATTTATAAAGAGATAACTTTTATTTTGCCTTAACAATTCTTAAGCCCTGTTCCAAGATCCAGTTGTCCCATGGCTTTAAGTGTCTGGTAAGAGTGGCCGTTAATGGCAGGAGCATGTGACCAAGCAACCCCACATTTTGTGATGTGGGGGAAACAATCATGAGAAATACAGGGAAGGACTAGTTTCTCAAAAATCAGCTTTAGGGACTTGACTTCAATGATTTCAATGACTTCATGACCTTAGATAAGGCCCTGCCTTTAAAAAGTTCCATCTATCCCAAGAATGCCACCCTGAGGATGAAGCCTTTATGCCTGGAGCCCAGGGACTACACAACCTATCTTGAAAGCAATTATCACATTGCTAAGCCCCTTGTTACTTTCCTAAAGAAGAATCTCAAATTGGGCAAGAGTAAATTCCTTTATCTGGCAGTCAACATTTAATTAAGTTGATTTAATTAAGTTTATTCTTCTGTACACCAAATTACAGATAGAATACTTTCCTGAAAAGTCTAACTCCTTTAACATGTTTTTAAAAGGCCTTCTAAGAGTTCACAAAGGTGTTTCTTCACAGTTCATTGTTTTCTTTGCATTGTGATTATTGCATTGCTCTATAATGTAAAAGAAGTTTAAAAAGGATAGTTGAAGAGCAGGGAAATCCACAGCCATGCCTTATTCCTTAGAGAGCACAGGCCATTTAAATCTGCCAAAGATACCAGGTAGATCTTGGTAGAAATCTCTAGTTGATGCAGGCCACGTTGAGTAAAACTCTCCATTCTTCTAGTTCAGAGGTTGGCATATATGTTTACTATTAAGGGAATGGCACAGCATATTTTGGCCTTTCCCATACTATAAGGTATCTGCTCCAACTCTTCAACTCTTAGCTACAATCAAAAGGTGATCATGTGTACACTTGTAGCAAAAGGGCATAGTGAGGCTCAATAAAGCTTTATTAATATAATGCAAGGTGTGACTTTCATCTATTTCTTGCTCACCAATAAATGCTACCCTTTTTAAACCATTTACGTTGTAACCACTATTTTTTGCTTGGCAGTCTGTAGACCTGGCACTGATTTAACCATTCTATGGGCGAAGCTACTTTGACTCAGAAGCACGATGAAGATTAACATATTCCAGCTATGCCTTACTCATACATAAGTTGATGTGGCCATGGTGTCTAGCCACAAATCAAGGACATAAATATTTGATGTATAAAATATTGCTTTACACACTGAGCAATATTTTACAAGTGTGTAAATTCTCACTCATCGGCAGAAACTAACAGGTCAATCTAGTGGAAGAAGCAAGTGGCATGAGAGACACTGGAAACTGGGAATGGGGAAATGGAACAGTGGGAGAGACAGGGGACAAAGGGAAGGTGAACAATGGTCCAAAAGATCTCCTAGAACAGAGGAATTAGTTATGCTTTTACATAAAAAAGTAGGATAATTATTGGTTAAAACCGACTATAAGATATATTTAAGAACAAATGAAATAGTATGAAATTATCAGCACATAAAAATAACTCTAGTGTTTGAAGAGACAGAAATGTTTACTTTCCTGATCTTATTATTATGCATCAGGTACATGCATCAAACTACCATCATATATGCAATAAAAATATATAAATATGTCCCAATTCTTCTTTAAAAATAGAATTTGATAAATAAATCTTGTTACTAGGAATTTAAAGTTTTCATGTTTTTTTATTATTTGGTTCCAACAAATAGAAGACATTGCATCATTTTGCCACGATAGGAACAGAATACAGAAACCATGGTTCTCTGGGAAGAGGCGAGTCACAGTGCTCTACAGTCCACATTTTAAAAGCAGCACCACCATGCCAAGGGCTTTGTGTTCCTTTAAATAAAGCATGTCTCTGGGCCCTACACACTGGAGACAATACCTTAATTCCAAAAAATTATCACTAAACACTGCCTTCATCATGAATCCTAAGTGGGACCAGCTGCTCAGGAGTAGAATTTTCTGGCGGTTGTAGAGTCTCATGGGTACAATGTACTGTTCAACTTCTTAGAAACCAGAAATGTATTATTTGGTTGGAAATATCTCTCTCTGTCTCTCTGTCTCTCTGTCTCTCTGTCTCTCTGTCTCTCTGTCTCTCTGTCTCTCTGTCTCTCTGTCTCTGTCTCTCTGTCTCTCTGTCTCTCTGTCTCTCTGTCTCTGTCTCTCTCTCTGTCTCTGTCTCTGTCTCTCTCTCTCTCTCTCTCTCTCTCATTTTTAATTAAAAAATGACTGTATAATTTGTTCCTTCCTTCCAACTCTTTGCAAGATCCCTATACTCCCTCTTAAACTCATGGCCTCTTTTTCTTTAATCCTTAATTATTATTGTTAGAATATATATGGAAATAAAATATATGAATACAACCTAAGCCCATTTAGTATTGCTCATATATTTTTAGGACTGACCACTTGGTATTTGATAGTTATTTAGGAACTCATCCCTGAGGAAAATGAATTCTCCCTCCCTCAGAAATCAATAATTGCCTATAGCTCTTCATCCAGGGGTGGCACCCCATGAGACTCTTTCATCTACTTAACTTGTCAACTGATGCTGCCATTGCTTAGGTTTTGTTTAGGCAGCCATATTGTTGAGGTTTCATAGGTGTAGATTCCCTAAAAGACACAACTTCCCAACAGACTTTCTGGTCTTCTGGCTCTTACCATCTTTTGCTGTCTCCTGCTTCTGAAGAGTTCCTTAAGCCTCAGGTGTAGGCATTGTGTTGTAAATGTACCAAACAGATCATGATCATGATCAGTTGTTCTCTGCATTTTGACAAGTTGTGAATTTCTGTAACAGTTTCTGTCCACTGCAAAAAGATCCTGTGATGGGGTGTGAGGGCCACACTTATCTGTGGGTATAAGGGTAAGTATTTAGGATGCAATTAGGAATTACACTAGTTCCAGAATGTGACAGCAGTAGGCTCTCCTGTGATACCCATGACTTGGTTTTCCCAGAGCATTTTTTTTTGCTATGACTGTTTTTGTTTTGTTTTGCTTCTCTATATTTAAAAATCAGCTTAGCCATTTGAGCATTTTGTTCAGGATAGAGAACACCCATTGATTCTCTCTTACTTTCCGGAGCTCTTATGCCCACCTCCAACCCCTGCCTGTTATTTCTCACACACAACAAACCTTGTGCTACTCCAATCCAGTTCAATTTGTTTAACACTTACTGGGAGACTCTTCAACATGTTATATACAAAGCTGGTTTCTAGACATAAGGCAATAATCCAAATAGATCTAGACTGGACTGGCTGCCTAGTAGGCAAAGAAACCTTAAAAATGCAAGTTGAATAAACACTACATTAAGAAACAAATCAAAAGATTTGATAGGCAGCTACCAATGGCTTTTAACCTACCCCCTGGTATGAAAATGTCTTTCCTTAGTGAAGTTCTCAGAGGCAGTGGCTGAAAAAATAGTAGGAGGTAAGGTTTCCATTGAAGGGAACAGCTATGAGGAAGGTTGAGCTAAGGAATATGATAGAGTCATAGACTAATCAACTAAATCTCAAAATCTGGGAGGAAAAAAAAGCAAGAATGGGGGTTATGTCTTAGGCCAACTTGGGACATCTACAGGGCCTGGAATGAGCTCTGTGACCATCAAGCAAATCTCAGGTATGGCCTTGGCACTTTCACATATGTATTCCAGGATATGCATTCACCTAAACACACACACAATTAATCTTAGTAAATGAAAAATTAATGAAGTGAATTAATTAAGTGTGTGAGAGAAAGGGGAAGAAGGCAGTGAAAGGAAACGACTCGAATGGCATGTGTTAAGATCTTTGCATCCAGAATCACCTCTAGGAGTACAGGAAGAGAAGCCACTTTCCTCTGCCCTTTGTTTTGTTTCGTTTTTTTTTTCTTTATTTTGTAACAGAATATGTTGCTCATAGTCTGTTGACACAATAATACTGTATTTAAAATCACCCCCAAATAGCTAACTATTTTATAGCCACTGATCGTCTTTTCAGCTGAAAAGAGGGTAGGATACCCTGAGCTCCAGGACACAGGCTTCAGGCTGGGGTTCAGATTCAGGTCTATGTGAATATCCACACTGCCTCATTGTGCAAGGTCTCCTTTTCCCATAGCAGCTCTCAGGTATATGACCAGAGTCATGGCAAAGGTGAGTAGTCACATGGAGGGCCTCTCTCCATCCTCACCCCACTGGGCAGGCAAGCTAGTAAGGCCTGCCAGTACCTTCACCCCAGTGGTTGTGAGAATGAAATCCCTACAGTCAAAAACTCGCTCTCATGACCAAACATACACTTTCTCACTCTTACTTCTTCCATGGGTACACTTTCTCTCTCATCTACTTCTCTTTGTAAAGTCGGATTTTCTTCACTTCAACCAAAAGTAATACATCAAAACAGATTGAATATGGAGGGAGGTCCTAGTGTTCAGCTGATTTCTGTTTCCTCAGGCACTAAAGATCTTTGCAAACCTCTACACTACTTTACATTCTGAAAATGACCCAGGATAAAAATGTTTGAGAACTACAGCTCTAATTTTGGGACAGGAGTTGAATAAACAGTCCCTAAATAATTACACAAACAATAATAAAGTGCCGAGTCTTCCATATCTAATCACATGGAAACAACTTAACTCATTAAGGATTAATGAAAACTAAAAAGCAAGTCAATCTTTTGTAGTTACTTAGAAGGCAAAGCTCAGACTTGAAAGACATGTAATATGAGGAAACTTTACTGAAGGGCAGAAGGGGGTATACTCAGGCAATGAAAATGACTTCTTCACTGTGCTCTCAGACATGCCACTAAGAGTGGCCTCTCATTGAATCCTGTCATGTGACTCACCAGTGGACATTTGACAGACATAAAGGCTGAAATGTATAATACAGCTTGTATAATACAGCTATTAAAATATGGCTGCCCCAGGAAATCTGAAACTACCAATAGAAAAGCCCATACCAGTCAGTAAATAATAAGACGTGGAACCCAGACACCACAACCCTGGCCAGTGGCCATTCTGATTATAACTTCCTGCAGACATTTTTATCATACATATTAATTACACCCATGTGAGCAGGTCTAGTAGTGATCTGTCACAGACAGAATCAGAAAAACCTCTTGGTGGACCCAGAATAAGGAGCAAAACGAATGAATAACATCAAAGTCATTGTGTTTCAGGTGAGGTTTGCTAAATGTCTAACCAATCTGTCCATTGTGTTTGAGGTGAGCAAACCTAAACCTGTTTAGGTCTCAGAGATCCCTTGCTCTGAGACAAGATCTATTGTTTTTTTTTGTTGTTGTTGTTGTTGTTGTTGTTGTTGTTGTTGTTGTTTTGTTTTGTTTTGTTCTATTATTGGTTATTTATTTCATTTACATTCCCAATGCTATCCCAAAAGTTCCCCATACCCACTCCCCCCCCCCAACCACTCCCACCTCTTGGCCCTGGCTTTCCCCTGTGCTGGGGCATATAAAGTCTGCATGACCAATGGGTCTCTCTTTCCACTGATGGCCAACCAGGCCATCTTCTGATACATATGCAACTAGAGACTCAAGCTCTAGGGGTGGGTACTGGTTAGTTCATATTGTTGTTCCACCTATAGGGTTGCAGATCCCTCCCCCCAGCTCCCTGGGTACTTCCTCCAGCTCCTCCATTGGGGGCCCTGTGATCCATCCAATAGCTGACTGTGAGCATCCACTTCTGTGTTTGCTAGGCCCCAGCATAGCCTGACATGAGACAGCTATATCAGAGTCCTTTCAGCAAAATCTTGCTAGTGTATGCAATGGTGTCAGCGTTTGGAGGCTGATTATGGGATGGATCCCCAGATAGGGCAGTCTCTACATGGTCCATCCTTTTGTTTCAGCTCCAAACTCTGTCTCTGTAGCTCCTTCCATGGGTGCCTTGCTCCCAATTCTAAGAAGGGGCAAAGTATCCACACCTTGGTCTTCATTCTTCCCAAGCTTCATGTGTTTTGCAAATTGTATCTTATATCTTGGGTATTCTAAGTTTCTGGGCTAATATCCACTTATCAGTGAGTACATATCATGTGAGTTCTTTTGTGATTGAGTTACCTCACTAAGGATGATGCCCTCCAGGTCCATCCATTTGGCTAGGAATTTCATAAATTCATTCTTTTTAATAGCTGAGTAGTACTCCATTGTGTAAATATACCACATTTTCTGTATCCATTCCTCTGTTGAGGGGCATCTGGGTTCTTTCCAGCTTCTGGCTATTATAAATAAGGCTGCTATGAACGTAGTGGAGCATGTGTCCTTCTTACCTGTTGGAACATCTTCTGGATATATGCCCAGGAGAGGTAGGGCTCAGAGCTAAACAAAGAATTCTCACCTGAGGAATAGTGAATGGCTGAGAAGCACCTGAAAAAATGTTCAACATCCTTAATCATCAGGGAAATGCAAATCAAAACAACCCTGAGATTCCACCTCACACCAGTCAGAATGGCTAAGATTAAAAATTCAGGTGAGAGCAGATGCTGGCGAGGATGTGGAGAAAGAGGAACACTCCTCCATGTTGGTGGGATTGCAAGCTTGTACAACCACTCTGGAAATCAGTCTGGTGGTTCCTCAAAAAGTGGACATAGTACTACCGGTGGATCCCGCAATACCTCTCCTGGGCATATATCCAGAAGATGTTCCAACTGGTAAGATCTATTGTTTTACATGAACTGATAGAGATAAAAATGACAGAGATTCCATTTGCCCCAACTTCTACTCACTGAATACTATTCAGAGTGGCAGGAAGTTCTCCACTGATTGGCACTTTGGGTACATGACCTGAAACACTCAGAGCTTGTGAGATTCCTAACAGCCTCCACTCCACCACTCCCACGAAACAGGTAAGCACTGTATTGTTCCAGTCGAGGCTTCACAGAAGTCCACCCCACACTAACTCTGCCTCGTGGGATCTGTTCTTTGGCCATCTAGATGGTCTTCATAGACAGCAGTCAGAGAAGATGCAACCTCATTCTCCATATTCTATCACTTATGTCTGAAACACTCTTATCTGTATAAACTGTCTTACTTAGGGTTTTATTGCTGTGAAAAGACACCATGACCAAGGCAATTGTTATACATGAAAACATTAAACTGGGGCTGGCTTACGGTTTCAGAGGTTTAGACCATTACCATCATGGTGGGAAGCATGGCAGTGTGCATGCAAATTTCATGCTGGAGGAACTGAGAGTTCTACATCTTGATCCTCAGGCAGCAGGAGAATAGATCCCACACTGGGAGGAGCTTGAGAATAGGAAACCTCAAAGCCCATCCTCACAGTGACACACTTCCTCCAAGACAGCCACACCTCCTAGGAATACCTCTCTCTTTGGATCAAGCATTCAAACACATGATCTATGGGGTCAAATCTATTCAATCCACCACATAAGCCTAAACAGTGCAGAAGAACAAATAAATATCAGCACAGCAGGCCTTCTCCTTTAATAGCATCGTTTTATCCTCTAGATTAGTGATAGTCAAGAGGAAAAGGCATGCCTCAAATGTGAACTAAATAGATGATATAAAAATTTATACCATGCATATTAAAACAGTAAAAAGAAACAGGTGAAATTTATTTTTAATGATATATTTTATTTAGCTCAATATATCTGAACTTTATCATTTAAATGTGTAATCAATATAAACACTAAAATTGGGCACTTTGCATTCTTTCTGTTCTGTGAAATCCACTCCACCAACACCAGGTCATCAAGTGATGTACATCTGTAACTTGATTTAAAACAGAAACAAAACCCCAGGATTTCCCTTTCCTTCTGGGGATATTTTCTTTACCATGGGTCAAAAGTCCCTTAGCCATTTTTTTAAATTTAAGTACAGCTCATTTTTGTATTTTACACTTATCTTCTTTTAGCCCTCAAGATTTTATCATCTTAGAAAAAGAACAGAGATATTGTAGGTACAAAACACCAAAGGGACATGAAAATACTGTCTGGCAAGCATCACTGAGGCCCAGTTATATTATAGATGTAGCACTTGTTCGCTGGGTTCTTGCTCTGTAAAGTGATGGAGCTTTTCTCCAAAGGACTCCACTACTGGAGTGTCAGAGCAGAGAAGGCTGCTGTTTGGTAGGATGCTGGCAGAGCATGTCAAGGAGTCTAAAGAGCAGAGAGTGTTGACAGAGAGTGATCCAGCAGATGATGCCTGGGACACACTAATGAAGTGAGATGTTCAGAGCAATAAAAACAAAATTGAATCTCTCAGGAGTATGAGCCAAGTCTTGTAGCCAATCCATCTCTTATTTACAGAAATCAATAACTCAACACATTATATGTTGAGTGTTCTGCAGTGTGTTACAGAGAACACAAAGAACACGTTTTCCCTCAAGGAGCTTACCACCTAGCTGGGGAAATAGAATTACTGGGAAAATCAATACATATTGTACACACAAAAAATATGGCTGTATTGTATGACATGATTTCAAATATTTTAGAAATATAATAAATATAAGAACTTGGATAGCATATCCTTATGTCCTAAAAACATAGGCAGGATGACTGCTGTCTAGATGACTGTAGGATGACCCTTACTCACAGCTACCACCAGGTGATGGTTGGACCAGCAGACAGCATATGATGTTTGCCCTCTGTCCTTGTGGGAACAGAGGAACTCTGATGCTCATCAGATGGGAAGATTGTGGCCAGTAATGAACAAAGACAAGTTTACATTCACATTCAAAGGAAATGTTTCGGTACCTGAGGCGTATCCTCACAGAGGAAAAACTAAGCTGTAAACTAACATGGAACAGAAAGGGATGACTTTACCACATATACATGAATGGCAAAGGGGAATTAGAAGTACTATCTAAAGACAAAATCACTATGCAATAGGTAGGTAGGTAGCTAGCTAGCTAGCTAGGTAGGTGGGTGAATGGATGGATGGATTGATAGGTAGATAGATAGATAGATAGATAGATAGATAGATAGATAGATAGATAGATAGATAGATAGATATGATAGATATGTGGGATAGATAGATGATAGATAGATGAATGATGAAAGAAAGAAAGAAAAAGTGAGAGAGAGAAAGAGAGAAAGAGAGAAAGAGAGAAAGAAAGAAAGAGAGAAAGAAAGAAAGAAAGAAAGAAAGAAAGAAAGAAAGAAAGAAAGAAAGAAAGAAAGGAAAAAAGGAAGGAAGGAAGGAAGGAGGGGAGGGAAGGAAGGAAGGAAAAGAAAGGAAAAGAAAATAAAAAAGAAAATAAGGAGGAAAGGAAGGGGAGGGGAAAGAACGAGATTATTAAGGATTCTGTGGAAACATTCAAAATATTTTACACTGGAATTTTTATCTGCAATTTCATTTAGTTAACTATGAAGGTTTTAAGCCATATGCAAGACATTTTAAGACATAAAATGTGGTACTCTGTGTTTTCCTACAGAGATGCATTGTTAACAAACATTTATCAGCTATTTAGAAGGATAGTGTGGTACACTGTTAAGGTGTCCCAAGATGGTGTGATCATTATTTATTCATTGTGTTATAGTTGTTGTATTTCCTCTAGGGATCAGAGGATGAGGACAAATTCTAGGATCCTCTCCCACTGAAATGTAAGCCAATTGTGAGGCTGTTCTCAAAAGGGATTTTAACATAATTCTGCCACATTTTGAGTAGACACACAGAGTGTGTGTGGTGATGATGATTAAACATCACAAATACAATGGCAGAAGGGGTCGGGGGTGGTTGTTGGTTAACATGCCTTCCATGTAAGTCTGAGAAGCTGAATCTTGACTCCCCAGAATTTATGTAAGGCTGGATGTGATAGTCTACATCTGTAATCCCTACACACCTATAGTGAGATGTGAGGGGGAGAGAGAAGCCTTAGAAACTCCTGGTTCAGCTTGCCTGACATATACAACAGCAACCAAACCAAACCAAAACAAACAAAAAAGATACGGGCTCAGACCAGGTGGAAGGTTGAGACTGACATCTACAGTTGTCTTCCAACCTCCAGATACACATGATATCATGGGAGCACCTGCACTCACACACAAAAATAAGCACATGCACATGCACACATACACACAGAGGAGGGACAGACAGAGAGACAGAGATAGATAGACAGAAAGACAGTCAAAGTTGAGAGAGAGAGAGAAGATTGATTCTTTTAAGCTTGTCCCTATAGCCCTGGTAATTAGAGGAACTTGTGTGATCTTGGTTCTGACTTTATTGCACTAAAACACAAAGATTCCCCAGGTAGTGTTAGAGCCAGGACTTTCAAGACAGAATGAAGACAAACCACAGGGCAACACCAGAAGTCACTGATTCATCCCCTAAACAGACCTTTCTCAGAGCCACCATAAGCAACCTTGACTTCCAGCCCTGCCATGCCCTGGAGGTTCTGACCATGCATGCTCTGGTCCCAGCGGGCAGGAATGCAGTTCCTTCTAGAGTAGGAAGTACATAGTAACCGCTCTATGTCACCATTTCCACCTTCTACAAGGGAAGAACCTTCATTTTTCACCCCCTTCCTGTACTCCCCCATTCCCTTTCCACAAATATTTCCCAGTTGAAATAGGTTTTAAAAAAACAGTAAGCAGCAAATCACAACAAACCTAGACTATTATACTAGTCTAATAAAATGTTCATAATTGTCTGGACTAGGAGAGCTTTGTGCAATGGGTTTAGGAAGTCAGATTAACAGTTTTTACTGATTGATTGTTTCAGAAGCTCAGTAAATGAGTGGGACAAAAATCAAAGATAAATCTTAGGTTTCAGGAAAAGGGTATGCATTCTCACTTCATCAAATATTCCATGAGTACCTACTGTATGGATTATGCTGTTCTGTGACCTGCAGAAAAGGTCTCTGTTTCTGTAGCTGATAGACTGTGCTTAGGATATTGAAGAATTCAAGAGTAATAACCTATGCTATATAATGCATATACAATATAATGCTATATATGCTATATAATGCATATGCTACAGTTATAGGTGGTTCACACCCACCTATAACTCCAGTTACAGGGGATTTTTGATACCCTCTCCTGACTTCCACTACCAAGCATGCAAGTAGTATGCAAACATACATGCAGGAAAAACACTCATACATAAAAGGAGGAGGTGTAATTAATGTGCATTGTCTTGTTAGTCTTTATATTATTCTATACTCATTTTATAAACCAAATTCTAAGGCCAGCAAAGATGGTATAACTTGCAAGAATTCCTAGTGAAATACCACATAATTGATATGGGAAAGGAAATGAATTTTGTTTGGGCAGCTTAATTTTGAGAATGTTGGAAGATATACAGGCAAAATTATTTTGTAGGGTACTATATATTGTGCCTACTCTGCATTACTGTAATGAAATAGTTGGACTGGTGACAAAGCTCAGTGAGTAAGGTGATTGCCACCAAGCCTGTTGGTCTGAGGTCAGTCCTCGGGACCCACACAGTAGAAGGAGAAAAACTGCCCCATAAATTTTCTGCAGAACTCCATAAGCATATTTCATGCAATGCATAGATGCCCTTAAAATTACATTAATTAAAATGTGATAAAAATTTCAAAAAGAAGTACATTATAAGAAAAAGATATTTCTTTTGGCATACACTTTTGGAAAGGTGCAAAGTAGAGCAATCATACAGGCTTGGGTTTCCAGTGAAGGATCTTATGATAAATAGCATTGCCCTTCAAAAAGACCCAAAATCAAGAGAGTCAGTACAGAGAGAAGGTACAGTACAGTACAGTAGAGAAAGCATTTAGGAGAGAATAAAAAGCCAAGATGAAAGATTGTGGAATCTCAGAACAGACAAACTAAAAAGCAAATGCTTTGTGTCAGAATGCTTTCACCATGTGATCCAAATACCTGACAGAAACAACATAAGAACAATTGATTTTAGACCATGGATCCTGAGGCATTATTCCACCATGACAGTCATAGCAGCTGAGAGTAATGCATATGATGGGAGCCACAAGGAAACAGGAAAGGGACTGCTGATGCTAGACCAGCTTTTTCATTTTTCTCTTTTACTGCCATCTGGGCCACCAGGCCAAAGGATGGTGCTATAATATGTGG
This sequence comes from Mus caroli, assembly GCF_978045245.1. NCBI lineage: Eukaryota > Metazoa > Chordata > Mammalia > Rodentia > Muridae > Mus > Mus caroli. The sequence goes on along the minus strand of NW_028227259.1, from coordinate 48,592,814 downwards.
AGTGAGTCTTCCCTCCCTCCCTTGGTTAATAATCTCTAGAAATGCTCTCAAAAAAAACGTCAGCAATCTCATGTGTGATTCTAAGCCTAATTGAATTCACAGTCAAATTGTCAGAGGCTGTGGAGACAGCTCAGCTTTTAGAAACACTTGTTGCTCTTGCAGAAAACCTGTGGTTGATTCCCAGCACCCATGTGGTTCACACCCACCTATAACTCCAGTTACAGGGGATTTTTGATACCCTCTCCTGACTTCCACTACCAAGCATGCAAGTAGTATGCAAACATACATGCAGGAAAAACACTCATACATAAAAGGAGGAGGTGTAAATGAAGATAAATGCTATTTTAAAAAAATAACCAACTATCACAACATGGTTCTAGCCACAAATGAAGTCTGTTTTCAAATGCTATTCTATGGTTTGGTTTTACATATATACATATACAGTGTAGATAGATAGATAGATAGATAGATAGATAGATAGATAGATAGATAGAAGGAACTGGGTCATGAAAGCATTGTGGCTCAGACATGAAAACTTACAGACTCAAATACTAAAATTTTGGTCTGTTTTAGGGGGGAAATGTTAGGTAGTGGGAAAAGCCAGTTGCTAGACACATGTTCTTGGAAGCTGAACCTTAAACCTTATGTTTTCCATTTCTCTCTAATCCCTGCATACCACAAAGTAAGAAATATTATTTCTCTCATACCTTCCTCCATAAAGTTCTGTCTCACAACCAAGAACAATGAGGTCAGAAGATCATGAAGTAAGCCCCTCTAAATCTTTAGCCAAATAAATCTATCTTCCTTTTTAAGTTGTTCTACATCATACATTTTGTCAGTGATACAAAACTAACTAATATGGTAACTGTGGAGGATTCCATGCACACAGTTTCCAGAATATGCCAGCGGGCTAGGCACCTGATGCTACAGTTCAGGTCTGGAGAGTGTCTGCTGCAGCATTCTCTCTAAGACCCAACACATTACAGTAAGCAATATGATTTACTCAGAAGTCCATAGATTCTAATGCAAATATCATCAAAAATGTTCTTATGAAAGTATCCAGAAATTCTGACCACATAAGATGGCCCAGTCAAGTGGCAATAAAATTAATGATCCCAAATGCAACATAAATCACTTTAAACTCCGTATTCTGCAGCAAACTGCATGCATGTCTATGTGTCTGCCTCCTGCTCAGGAAGGGTATGAGATGCTTATAAAAATTCTGGGCATCCACCTACAACAACATTCAGAAGAAAGGGGCAATTGTTTCCAAAAGTTATCCTCAAAATAAGAACAAGTATTTCTGGAACAACATTGTGAACTAACCAGTACTCCTGAGCTCTTGACTCTAGCTGCATATGTATCAAAAGATGGCCTAGTCGGCCATCACTGGAAAGAGAGGCCCATTGGACTTGCAAACTTTTTATGCCCCAGTATAGGGGAATGCCAGGGCCAAAAAGTGGGAGTGGGTCGGTAGGGGAGTGGGGGGGAGGGTATGGGGGACTTTTGGGATAGCATTGGAAATGTAAATGAGGAAAATACCTAATAAAAATTAAAAAAATAAAAAAAACAAGTATTTCTAGAAGTCCTAAATGACTTTCTGTCACCCGAATTGGTTATGAGTTAATTCTTAAGCCAATAACTGCCACAAGAGAGGGAAGTGTCCTTCATTAAGCTCACAGAGCTGCCATCAACAACATGGTAGATAAATGATTTCTCACTTATGTGGATCTCGGGAGGAAGTCAGACTTGTCGAAAGAATGAGGACCCTGCTTCGAACAAACACTGCTGTGTTGGGAATAATTAAACCAAAATACTTTGAGCTAGAGAATGCAAAGCAAATAACACAGTAGCATTATTATTATAATATTATTTTCCAAAAAAAAGGTTAAGAAACACAGTCCAGGGTCTGGATCTCTCCTCTTTTCTGGTAAGCAAAAAGTTGAACATAAGCACCCCTAACTATATTTGCTTTGAAGGAATATCTTTGTGGACAAAGCCAGGGCTTAATGAATTAGGAGTGAAGTATAAGAAATATCTTCCCAACTATAAACATATCTCATATACAAGCTATTCCAATGACTCCACTACTATCAAAGGAGCTGAGAAGTGGAAAACCATAACTTTGGATTATAAAATAAGAAAGTCATCAAACACACTTGAGTAGCTGCCCAAACTTTGAACATGTTATCCTCTTAATGTCTTCAGGGTTTCCTGCCACCCCCCAAAAAAATGTATATACAAATCCTTCAGAGGAGTCTGGTGAAGGTGGCAGTAAAAAATCTCTTTTTATAGTTGAAGATGATGAAAAGCTCAGGAGAGGGATGGTGGCGGCAGATACGTAAGCATACGGATACACTTCGTGCCACAAAATGGTCAACTTAGCCTAGCTATTTAACCCTCAAGCTCTGAGCAGCTTTTAGCCACACATGGCCAGTAGGAAAGCTGAGATAAGGAGAGATTAAGAAGAGCTGGCAAGTGACAGGCTGTGATCTGAGACAAGGCACAAGCAACTAGGTTCTGAATGCTAGTTTTTATGAGATGCTTATAGAAATTCTGGGCATCCATCTACAACAACATTCAGAAGAAAGGGGCAGTCATTATAGCCAGTCATATTGCTCATCTGCTCACCTGTTTATTGTTCATCTCATATACATACATTCCATACATATGTATACCCATAGCTGGTAACCTATGCTTTTAAGATATATTCATGGAAGTTGATTTTAAAAAACAATTGACATTCTGATGAACTAACAGCTAATGTTATGTTTTTAACCAAAGACTATTAATGCTTCATTTTGACCTAGTTAAAGGACTCTAGAATAGACTTCAGTAGTTAAATCAATTCTCTCCAGTGAGGCCTGGAAATTATTTACTAATCATCGAAGTGAGGATCCCAGAAGTCACACTGTAGTGAAACAACTCCCTCAAGGTTCACACCCCATTACCCTGTAAGTGCTGCCATTATATTTTCCTCAAGTGGATCCCAAATATAACTCCTTCTATGTATGCCTGGACCTCCTTCCTACTCTGCTTCTCTGTGGCAGCCTAACATTTAGGCTCACCCTGGTCTCTCTTGGTCCTACAAATGCGTCCTCCATAAGACCATCAAGATAATGTCCAAAACATGTAATAGGGGCCAACAATGAAGTTTTAGTAAGAAAGGGAGAGGTATATTTGAGAAATATTAACATCCCCCTGCCCAGTGTGTGTGTGTGTGTGTGTGTGTGTGTGTGTGTGTGTGTGAGAGAGAGAGAGAGAGAGAGAGAGAGAGAGAGAGAGAGATGCCCACATGTACACATGTTCACACAGAAGCATGAGGAAGACACTGATGCCCTGCAATATCACCCTCCTTATTATTCCTTGGATTCAGTGTCACTCACCAAACCTAGTGATAAGCTGGCAGCCAAAGGGCCCCAGCTCAGCACACGAAAAAAACAGAATTAGGTATGTTTCCTGCTTTCACATGGTTACTAATTTGCCCATCTTCAAAAAGAGGAATCAAAGAAGGCTACTGACATACAGAAGCCTGTTCTAACTATGAACAAATAATTTAAGACTATGTAAGATTCCTCTGATCCTCATTTCACCAAGGTGGCGCAAAGTATAGTTACAAGGAGATGTTAATATTTCTCAAATACACCTCCCCCTTTCTTACTACAAGTGGTGCAAAGTATTGTCTTGGAGATTTAGAGATTTAGAGAGAGGGGGGAGCGCTGAGTTATACCAAAAGCAGTAACAATCACTACCATCCATTGGCCATCAACCGTATATCCAACCACCATGCATGTATTATCAAATGTAATCTTCCAGCAAACCTACTACAAGGTAGATAAGAAAAAATGAGGGTTGGACCCTAAAATGGTTTGTTCAGACACTCTCAACCAATAGATGCTGGATTGGGACCACATGAAACCCCAATACCATGTAAATACATCTAAGATGTAGCCTTCTGGACCAAGCTCCCCTTACACATGCCACACAGACTTTCTCCTTGCTGCTGAGATACTTAGCATTCCTGATATCAGAAGTTGTACAGTTCAGGTCTTGTAAAGACCAGAAGGTTTATAACAGCTTCCTTATTCGCAGACCCAGAGATAAGACTGAGAAACTCCTCAGAAGTCCCAAAAGACAAAAATAAAAAGAGCAGTGGCTGTGAGCCATGATGTCTCTCCTCCAACTGGTTCTTTGTAAAGGCAGGGGTCTGACAGAAGAGATCATTGTACCCTACGCCAGAGTCTTCAGAACACCTATGAAGGCAGCAAACAGCAGAAATTTGATACTTAATGTGGTGTTGGATACAGGCTGTGTTCCTACAAACTATTTCTTAGCCTACCCTGTGTTTCAGTTTCCTCGTTGTATAAATACAGATCAATAGGTCATCAAAGAGAAGAGAGCACTAATTTCCTTTGTAAAAGTAATGAGCACAGAAGCGTATAAGAGACAGTCACTCTGCTTTAGAACACTGTTTACAAAACCACTTTATTTGAAACTAGCCTAGCAACACTGGTAATTAGGGGAAAGAGTGAATGTTTTCTGCATTCTGTTTATAACGAACCTTCTTCTATCAAAGGTTCTGAGAGTTTTCTCTATATGAAGGAATAGAATACCTCCTAAATTCGCTTGGCCATTGAAATATGCTTTATTCTTAAAACATCAAGTTATATCTACCAAGCATATATGTGGAGGCAGGCTGCTTTAAAAATCATATTTTTAAAGATTTTCATTCTTTTCTACAAGTGTCAGAAAGAAATCCATTCTTTCATTATATCTATATTACCTTTATCCAAGGCACCTAAAAATATCCAGAGATAAATTGTCAGCTATTGAAAGAGTCAGGCAGATCTGATCCTCATATTACTAACTCACAACTGCCAGGAGACATGATCAGATGCAGGAGAAGATGGAAAGCAACAATCAACAGCTACAGAGAAAACAATGACACATATATCATCCTCTCGAGAGACAATGGCAGGCACGGGCCCTCATTCTCTATATCTCCAGCCTGTGTCATGCTCATAAGAGACACAGGAAAATAGGATTGGAAAAGGAAAGCCCATTGGACCCGAAAGGCACATCTAACTGCCATTCACAGCACTCTCTCTTCAAGTCTTAGTTTTTCTGAAATGAGCCTGACATTATGTTGGCTAGATAAGAGCTTAAATGACAAACAGAATAGGACACAGTCGGTGAGTTCTAGACTGGACTGAAGCATTTAGAATATATGTATTCCGGTTCGCAGTTACATGGACCCTAACAATTATCCCCTGCAACCTCTCATTCTGAACATGGTGGTTTATCCAAGCTCACAGCATCCATTTCTATGAACCATGACCTTAACTGGGTCTCCTGACTTTTAATACAAATGTTTTTTTGCTGTTCCTCAAATATCTGCACCATCTTCCCCTTGTTTAATATCCAGTAAGAATGGAATTAAGCTGAATACAGCCCTGGATCTCGAAGGTAAATATGAAACCCTCTTATCTACTATATTCAGGTTTAAAGGAAGTTCTGGCTAATCAGAGTATCTGTCTCACGGAAATTAAAAAATTCTCTTCACATAAAGGTCAAAGAGTCCTGATATATGCCCCACGTAGATTAATGACTTCCAAATCATGTGAAAGCAACACAGTTCACCTTTGAAACTGGGCTGGACACAATTTCCTCTGCCTTTAATGACTTTGGATTCCCACATTGCTTCAAGGCAACCATGCTGAATATCAATCATCAACACACTAAGGACATAAACTTACAGCCCCACTCAGAGATTACACTGTGTGTGCAGGGTTGGTTAACAGAGACCTGGGTTAATGGAAATCCAGGTTGCAAATGAGCGTGCATAGAGATTTATGACCAGTTTCCAGGAACTCAGTCATTTAGGATATCTGTACCTTGGCTTTCTTTCGTTAATAGAGGCTAAAGCTTCATATTATACTAATTTTCAGAGCTCAAAGTTTGCATCATGAAACAGAAATACAATCTAGATGGTTCCTAGAACCCTAAGACTTTACTGAAATCTGCAATGGATCTCAATGTGCCCTTGGATCCACAAGGATAGGCAGATGTACCCAATCAGAGGCAGAGAAGAAACTGAACCCAGGCCCCAAACTCCTTACATTTCTCCCTCCTCCTTTCCTCTGGACATCGGGCTCTTCCCTTCCAGAGGATACAAAATCCCACATTTGAATTTTCACTTGTCACCCAGGAGGGCCAGAGAGAGGCTCCCCAGAACTAAGGAGAGAGAGACTGAGGGAAGACTCAGTCTTGATTACAACTGTCACAGAGAACAAGGAAAGTGCCTGCTTTTGATAATGAAAAGTCCACACTGAATTACCACTGACCTGTCCCTGACTGTGTTCGACACATCCAGGCAGGTCCAGGAAGTTCTGGCCACGAATGGAGCTGAAGCCACAAGCTTCTGAGGACTGGAAACCATCTGGTTCTCAGAGGCCTGCTGCCATTTCACAGTTTGCTTTCGCACTCAATAAAGACAGCATTGAACCTATTTCCTTCCCCTAAGTGCAAATGGCTTCAGCATTCTCAGCTACAGTTGCAGGCAAGAAAAAAAAAATCAACTCCATTATTATTCAAACTAGAAACTTAGACTTTACCTCAGCCATACTTTTTCCATCCAGAATACTTTCTGTTCCCTATTAAACTAAATCCTACCTGCCATAGCCAAGGTTCCAATTCTCATTATATCAGGTAAATTATATCAACAGCATTCCTTGTCATTTACTGCTAATATTTTCTAGTAATTTTAGTAATCTACCCCCCTTATCCTTCTACTGGCACACACACATACACACACACACACTCCTGTTACACTCTAGGGATACCTACCTGTTTATGATGTCATAATGCACTTCTAATATCCTCAGCTCTCATTCTGGTAACCCTTTCTTTCCACTTCTTCCTCAACTATTTTCCTTGTCCTTGTATTTTACTGTCTCCCTCTCACTGTTCAAGACTCAAAGGGTCATCTCAACAGGAATCTACATCTGAGCCTTACATGTCCCTTAAGATATGATAAATCCCAATCCATCGCAATGACAGATTGCCATGAACTTAATTCTGTTAACACATCTACTACCTTACTATGTGACAGCCACTCGAGTATCAATTTCCCATTGAATATATAGCACTGTGGGAGAGAGGTCAAGGCTATATCTTAGTTCATTGATGTAGCCCCAGGATCCACCACATTACTAGTTTGTAAAAGGGTGAATTAACGAATAGTCAAATTAATTAATTAATTCATGGGCCAGTTCTTGGCACAGAATCACTAACACTGTAAAGAGCCAGAAGTAACAGGCACTTAGCACTGACCACACACATCGTTTCTTCTTTCAATTGGTAACAAGATGCTACTTTTTTTTTTTCTTTCTTCTTGACACTGAGAGCTTTGTTCAGCTACAGATGCAACTGAACCATAAGGATGCCAAAGAAATAAGACTACTTGTAAGTGTCTGACTGTACAGCACCTGTACAGTCAGACATCTGTACATTGTCAGACATTTGTTCATTGCATCTGTAGATGAGACTACTTTCTATCCTCAATTGAACTTTGGCAAGGAGTCAGGGCTATGTCCATTTTTGCAGATAAGAAAACAGACTCACAAACTATTGTGTACATGGTAATCCAAAAAGTAGCTAAGTTGTTGGCTTGAACGCTACTATTTCTGATTCTCTGCATCTCTAGACTCCTCATCAGTCTTGTCTTTTAGTAGGATCCTGACTTTACTGTTCTGAAACTCGGGGCATCCCAGAAGTGCTCTGTGCTTGCTCCCTACCCACCCTGCAACCTGTTGATACATGAGAGTTGCTGGATTCTTGAAGAAAATGTGCAGTGTTTGTCAACTGAAAAGGCTCTCTGAAACTGAAGCCTACTGTCTGGCAGCATCAGATTGAGAGCATCATGCAGGCCATAGTCATTTCCCTCTCCCTCTCCCCCTCCCCCTCCCCCCTCCCCCCTCCCCCCTCCCCCCTCTCCCTCTCTCTCCCTCTCTCTCCCTCTCCCTCTCTCTCCCTCTCTCTCCCTCTCTCTCCCTCTCTCTCCCTCTCCCTGTCCACCCCCCTCTCCCTCTTCCTCTCCTTCTCCCTCTCCCTCCCTCCCTCCCTCCCTCCCTCTCTCTCCCTATCCCTTTCCCCCTCCCTTTCCCTCTCTCCTCCCTCTCTCTCCTCCCTGTCTCCTCCCTCTCTCTCCTCCCTCTCCCCCCTCTCTCCTCCCTCTCCTCCTCCCCCTCCCCCTCTCTCTCCGCTTTCCCTTACAACAGTGAGAATCATCATGCCACATGCTCTCTGTCAGATTTGATGGCTCTGGTCTCCAAGGAAAAGCCATGCAAACAGACACAAATCCATACAGACACACACATCCAGACATAATTAAAAACAAAAATGAATGTTTAAAGGGAAATAAGAATATTTATAAAGTAAAGATGGGTTGTCACGGTGTTTCTTTCCACTTATGGATGAGGAGTGATATTAAAACAAAAATCACTTCACTCCACGAATCTACCACATGTCACTCCCAACATTGTACATTCAAGAAAGTGTTACTTCTACCCACGAGTAAGGATCATGCTGGTCTATAGATAACATTTTCTGATGTCGCAAAGTTTAGGGTAGGAGCCTCAAAGGAGCCTTTAAAAGTTTCCATAAAGGTGAAGTGGCCCTATTCCTAGAAGAGTTGGTTGCACTCCCAGTAAACATTCATGAGGTCAATGACCTATGGAAAATAATCCTAACAAAATTCCAGCCACCATTCTCTCCCTTTGACTACTCCAGGCCTACTAGCTGCATCCTAACACTCCCAGATCTCACCTACTTCCTAGAAAGTATTATCTGTGCTTTTCACAGCCTGAAGAAATCCCAGTCTCAGCCTTCCTCTGGATATTATTGGAATCTCACATTTCACCCAACATTTGGCTCACTGGAATATGCATTCAGAGTTGGAAGTGGTACTGCTTAGTTCTTTATATTATTCCACACTGCCCACGCTTCCCCCACTTGTCACCTAGGTCTGCAGCACCATGTTTTGGCTTCTGGAAGCAGTCATTCTTGGGGAGACAACAAAAGGTCTTGGAAAAAATGGTTCCTGGCCCTGTCCTTGCCCATCTATGTGAGTCCAGAAGAAGGCTTAAAAGGGTAGATGTGCCTATGTGGGGTTAAGGTGCCTGTGGGAAATCTCTTTACTTTCCACTAACTTCTTTATTTCATTCATCAATTTGTACTCTCTTCTGAACATTGCTATAACCATTCATTTAAATTATATGGATGTTCTTCAAGGTCATTCTCCTTGTGGTCCACCTTAACTAAGAGGATCAGTCAGGTTTTGAGGAGCTATGTTGTCATAGATTTTATACATACATATATATATATATATATATATATATATATATATATATATATAATTAGGTATTTCCCTCATTTACATTTCCAATGCTATCCCAAAAGTCCCCCATACCCTCCCCCCCCCCCACTCCCCTACCCACCCACTCCCACTTTTTGGCCCTGGCATTCCCCTGTACTGGGACATATAAAGTTGGCAAGTCCAATGGGCCTCTCTTTCCAGTGATGTCTGACTAGGCCATCTTTTGATACATATGCAGCTAGAGTCGAGAGCTCCAGGATATTGGTTAGTTCATAATGTTGTTCTACCTATAGGGTTGCAGATCCCTTTAGCTCTTTGGGTACTTTCTCTAGCTCCTCCATTGGGGGCCCTGTGATCATTCCAATAGCTGACTGTGAGCATCCACTTATGTGTTTGCTAGGCCCCGGCATAGACTGGACCAGAAAAGAAATTCCTCCCGACATATAATAATCAGAACAACAAATGCACTAAGAGAACACAAATGTCGTGGATTTTCATGCTTCTGTTTTTGTGCTGAGCTTTCTGCATTTGGAGTTGGCTGGCTAACAGTCTGTGTGGGCCTTGGACTGATGACCTGGGGATTGTTTTCTTGTAAGGCCCTGAGCTACAGTAGGGGTGTGGGCAGAGGTCAGGTCAGAGACAACTTTCCTGATGGCACTGGAAGCTAAGCAGAAGGTCAGGGGAAGGGGGGGGGTGTTCTGAGCAAGCCCTTACTTGTCTGAGGTAATTCTTTTTTTTATTAGATATTTCCCTTATTTACATTTCAATTGTTATCCCCTTTCCTAGTTTCTCCTCCTCCGAAAATCTCCTATCCCCTCCCTTTCTCCATGCTCACCAACCCACCCACTCCTGCTTCCTGGCCCCGGCAGTCCCCTATACTGGGGCATAGAACCTTCACAGGACTGAGGACCTCTCCTCCCATTGATGACCAACTAGGTCATCCTCCTCTACATATGCAGCTAGAGCCATGTGTCCCACCATGTGTTTTCTTTGATTACTGGCTTAGTCCCAGGGAGCTCTGAGGGTACTAGTTAGTTCATATTGTTGTTCCTCCTATGGGACTGCAAATCCCTTCAGCTCCTTGGGTCCTTTCTCTAGCTCCTTCATTGGGAACCCTGAGCTCAGTCCAATGGATGGCTGTGAGCATCTACTGTATTTGTCAGGCACTGGCAGAGCCTCTCAGGAGACTGCTTTATCAGGCTCCTGTCAGCAAGCTCTTGTTGGCACCTGCAATAGTGTCTAGGTTTAGTGGTTGTTTATGGGATGAATCCCCAGGTGGGGCAGTCTCTGGATGGTCGTTCCTTCAGACTCTGCTCCAAACTTTGTCTCTGCAACTCCTTCCATGGGTATTTTGTTGCCCCTTCTAAGAAGCAACCAAGTGGCAACACTTTAGTCTTCCTTCTTCTTGAGTTTCATATGTTTTGAAAATTGTATCTTGGGTATTCTGAGCTTCTGGGCTAATATTCACTTATCAGTGAGTGCATATCATGTGTGTTCTTTTGTGATTGGGTTACCTCACTCAGGATGATACCCTCCAGATCCATCTATTTTCCTAAGAATTTTATGAATTCATTGTTTTTAAATGCTGAGTAGTACTCCATTGTGTAAATGTACCACATTTTCTGTATCCATTCCTCTGTTGAGGGACATCTGGGTTCTTTCCAGCTTCTGGTTATTATAAATAAGGCTGCTATGAACATAGTGGAGCATGTGTCCTTATTACATGTTGGAGCATCTTCTGAGTAAATGCTCAGGAGTGGTATTGCTGGATCTTCCAGTAGTGTCTGAAGTAATTCTTATGAGTGCTTCCATTGGCCTAACACTGCCACAAAAAAAATAAAATAAAATAGTCATTTTTAATTTTGTTTTCAATGATCATGTGATTGAAACTCTATTAATTTCTATGAACCCTAAGAGAATGTAGAAATATTAAACTAATTCTGGCTGTAAATTGAAGCACTTCATATCATACATTATCACTGTTAAACACACACTTCTAGGATGACGTTTCTGATCAACTTGCTGTTATCGTGTGGGAGTCTCCTGTTTCACATTTAAAACGTGGCTAAAATCAGTGATGTTGGATCACTTCTGTGGAGCAGACACTGCACTGAGCCTGTTGCACTGCAGCAGATGTTGGGTTCAATCTCCTCTTTGGACCTCGTCCTCTGTATTTCCACCTTTCTGCATGTATGTGTGAGTGCACATGTGCGAAGATGCCATAACTTCAGTTATGATTCTGTAGGTTTCCATATCTTGTTTAGGTGATGGTGGTGCTGCTGGTGGTAGCAGTGTGTGTATGTGTGTGTGTGTGTGTGTGTGTGTGTGTGTGTGTGTGTGTGAGAGAGAGAGAGAGAGAGAGAGAGAGAGAGAGACAGGATGTCTCTCACTTGTCCTTGAAATCTCTGATCTAGCTCGGTGGTCCCCAGGTCCTTGCCTGTTTCCTTTTTCCCCAGTTCTGGAATAACAAATGACCACCAAATATAGCTTTTCTATAGTGCATTCTGGGCATTGAACTAGGTCCTTATGCTTCCACTACAAGCACTGTACTGACTCATCGCCCCAGTTAACACATAGAGATGATGAAGCATCTCCTTCCGGGTGGTTCCTGATATGACATTACTCATAAACTTCTCCATCCTTTTATAGGAAATTCTTCCATTGGATGCTCCTGATCTAACCATTTCAGCATGATTCCATCCTCCTTACACAACGGCCATGGTGCACATCCAGGTGCCTAATATTTGAAGCTTACTCCTCACTTCAGTGGTAGCTGTGAGAATATGTGTCACAAGGCAACTAGTTCAGGTTATAATTTCAAGGGATCTACCAGCAGAGTGCTGAAGTTCTCCACAAGGTTTGTACTAAGGTCATACCACCTGTGTGCTTCCCTCCAGCCAGCTAGCTGCCCAGTGTAATGGAACATTAAAGTAGACTTACCTTAAGAAACAAAGTATTCCTCAGAGTCAGCTGTGTCTCCTAGAAACCCTGATGTGCTTTCCCAAATTCCTTCAGCTGTCTCACATTCCAAGATTCCAATTTTCTCACTGTATTTCTCTTTTTCTAGATTCAGGAGCACGGCAGCCATCCAGCCTTACCTAGATCCCGCAATATCTTCTCCTAGAGAGTTACTTTTCCTAATAAAATGTCTTGCACATTTAATCCCACATCCATGCCTACTCCTTAAATGACCTGGGTCAAAACAATGCTTTTCTCTTATGTAGAAGAACTAGTTTGGATGCAAGCTTCTCTCTTTATGATTGGTTTATTAAGCTAAACCCTGAATGTACCATGTTTTCTTTTTCTTACCACTTCAGACCTTCTTATCTACCCCCACTGAGTCCCACTCCCTGCACATAATTATGGATACATTTTATACAATTGATAATTAAGTTTTACCAGAAAAAATGAGAAGCCCTTAAAACGAGCCCTTAAAACAGAAACTTATATATACAAGTATAAAACATAAAAACAAGTCTTTAATAAGACGTAGAATACTGGTATTTTAGCTTTATTGCCCCTCTGACCAAAAGTATGATCAATGACCTGATGTTCCAGATGATTATTGAAGACCCAGCCACTAAGGAAGAGAATAAGGGACAAAAAATTGGGGGGGGGATGCTTGAAGTCATTTGCCAGGACCACAACTGTTCGAGCTTCAGCTCACAATGCTTCTTTTCTTATGAACTTACATATGTAGCCATGCCAGGCTTTAAAAAAGTCGGTATAAAATACATTTTTGCTCATCTGTTTGCTTTCGCTTTTGTTTTAACTTGCAGCTAGTATGCTGTGGTGAAAATTTGAGTCTGTTACAAAGAAAGACACTCTCTCCTACAGTTCTCATAGCTTGCCCAATCCCTTAATTGTTCTCTGGCTTCAGAGTAGTAACAAAAGCTTTACCTATTACAACACTAAAATTTCAAATGTCATCTAATTAGTACCTCCCCAACATGTGCTAGAGACCAGGGAAGGTTAGCTTTCATGTTGTATAACCCTCTCTGAGGCCCATTCAGTGGACTTCCCATGGCTTTAAGAGTTGTAGTGTGTGTTGGGGTGGGGGAGAGACAGAAATGTCTAACGTTATTAACACAGATGTAAACTAACATTCAGATTCTCCATGCTTAAAACTCTCAGATGCAGATTTGTTCTTTAGTGAACAGTTTTCTAGACCCCTCACAGAAACCTGAACTGTGGAACCTGAGGCTCCACTAGGGTGGCCATATTCAGACTACCTTTCTTCCCCATTTTGTTTTCCTAGAATATGGTGACCAAATTCTGAGCATTAGTGGACACAAGGCCTTCGGGTACAACTGGATTAACCAACTGACTTCACTGGAATAGCAGACACACTATCCACAATATATTCCACTGTGATGTGCAAATAACGTAGAAGTCCTCACAAAAAAAAAGAAAGAAAGAGAGGGAGAGAGAGAGAGAGAGAGAGAGAGAGAGAGAGGGAAGGGAAGGGAAGGGAAGGGAAGGGAAGGGAAGGAAAGGAAAGGAAAGGAAAGGAAAGGAAAGGAAAGGAAAGGAAAGGAAAGGAAAGGAAAGGAAAGGAAAGGAAAGGAAAGGAAAAAAAAAGGAAAGGAAAGGAAAGGAAAGGAAAGGAAAGGAAAGGAAAGAAAAGAAAAGAAAAGAAAAGAAAAGAAAAGAAAAGAAAAGGGAAAAAGAAAGAAAGAAAGAAAAGTAAAAGAGATGAAGATTCACAAGTCTTCATTAATCCATTACAGAATTGAAGTTATAGATGAAATAAAAGCCTCAAAAACTAAAAGACAGACCTGAGCAGCTGGGGCGCAGGGTCTGCTGACACTCGCCAACTGCCCACAACACCCGCCACAGGATCTTAAGACTTCTGGTGAGTGGAGCACAGCTTCTGCTCCAATCCAATTGCGCAGGACCTGAGACTGCATTAGTTAGGGAAGCAGAAACCGGCCTGAGTAGGACCACAGGCCTCATCCGGCTGGATCAGCGCCGGGGTAGCGGGAGCGCAGGGTTGCCTGACACCCGCCAGCTACCCACGACCCCCGCCGCAGGATTTTGGGACTGCTGGTGAGTGGAACACAGCTTCTGCTCCAGTCCAATCACGCGGGACCCGAGACTGCTCTGGTTGGGGAGAGAGAAATTCGGCCTACATAGGGCCACAACCCTCTTCCGGTCAGAAAAGCACCTGAGCAGCTGGGGCGCAGGGTCTGCTGACACTCGCCAACTGCCCACAACACCCGCCACAGGATCTTAAGACTTCTGGTGAGTGGAGCACAGCTTCTGCTCCAATCCAATTGCGCAGGACCTGAGACTGCATTAGTTAGGGAAGCAGAAACCGGCCTGAGTAGGACCACAGGCCTCATCCGGCTGGATCAGCGCCGGGGTAGCGGGAGCGCAGGGTTGCCTGACACCCGCCAGCTACCCACGACCCCCGCCACAGGATTTTGGGACTGCTGGTGAGTGGAACACAGCTTCTGCTCCAGTCCAATCACGCGGGACCCGAGACTGCTCTGGTTGGGGAGAGAGAAATTCGGCCTACATAGGGCCACAACCCTCTTCCGGTCAGAAAAGCACCTGAGCAGCTGGGGCGCAGGGTCTGCTGACACTCGCCAACTGCCCACAACACCCGCCACAGGATCTTAAGACTTCTGGTGAGTGGAGCACAGCTTCTGCTCCAATCCAATTGCGCGGGACCTGAGACTGCATTAGTTAGGGAAGCAGAAACCGGCCTGAGTAGGACCACAGGCCTCATCCGGCTGGATCAGCGCCGGGGTAGCGGTAGCGCAGGGTTGCCTGACACCCGCCAGCTACCCACGACCCCCGCCGCAGGATTTTGGGACTGCTGGTGAGTGGAACACAGCTTCTGCTCCAATCCAATTGCGTGGGACCTGAGACTGCATTAGTTAGGGAAGCAGAAACTGGCCTGAGTAGGGCCACAGGCCTCATCCGGCCGGATCAGCGCCAGGGTAGCGGGAGCGCAGGGTTGCCTGACACCCGCCAGCTACCCACGACCCCCGCCGCAGGATTTTGGGACTGCTGGTGAGTGGAACACAGCTTCTGCTCCAGTCCAATCACTCGGGACCTGAGATTGCTCTGGTTGGGGAGAGAGAAATCCGGCCTACATAGGGCCACAACCCTCTTCCGGTCAGAAAAGCACCGGGGCAGCTGGGGCGCAGGGTCGGCTGACACTCACCAGCTACCCACAACACCCACCACAGGATCTTAAGACTTCTGGAGAGTGGAACACAGCTTCTGCTCCAATCCAATTGCACGCGGGACCAGAGACTGCATTAGTTAGGGAAGCAGAAAAACGGCCTGAGTAGGACCACAGGCCTCTTCCGGCTGGACCAGCACCGGGGTACCGTCAGCTACCCACGACCCCCGCCGCAGGATTTAGAGACTGCTGGTGAGTGGAACACAGCTTCTGCTCCAATCTTTAAATAGTGACAAAGATAACAACTAACCCCAGAGATTACCAGATGGCGAAAGGTAAACGTAATAATCTTACTAACAGAAACCAAGACCACTCACCATCATCAGAACCCAGCACCCCCACTTCACCCAGTCCAGGGCACCCCAACACACCGGAAAAGCTAGACACGGATTTAAAAGCATATCTCCTGATGATGATAGAGGACTTCAAGAAGGACGTTAATAACACACTTAAAGAAATGCAGGAGAACACTGCTAAAAAGGAAGAAGACAATAAAGAGGAAGCACAAAAATCCCTTAAAGAATTGCAGGAGAACACTGCTAAAGAGTTACAAATCCTTAAAGAAAAACATGATAACATAATCAAACAGGTAGAAGTCCTTACAGAAAAACAGGAAAACACATCCAAACAGATGATGGAAATGAACAAAACCATACTAGACCTAAAAAGGGAAGTAGACACAATAAAGAAAACCCAAAATGAGGCAACACTGGAGATAGAAACCCTAGGAAAGAAATCTGGAACCATAGATACGAGCATCAGCAACAGAATACAAGAGATGGAAGAGAGAATCTCAGGTGCAGAAGATTCCATAGAGAACATCGGCACAACAATCAAGGAAAATGGAAAATGCAAAAAGATCCTAACTCAAAACATCCAAGAAATACAGGACATAATGAGAAGACCAAACCTACGGATAATAGGAGTGGATGAGAATGAAGATTTTCAACTCAAAGGACCAGCAAACATCTTCAACAAAATTATAGAAGAAAACTTCCCAAATCTAAAGAAAGAGATGCCCATGAACATACAAGAAGCCTACAGAACTCCAAATAGACTGGATCAGAAAAGAAATACCTCCCGACACATAATAATCAGAGCAACAAATGCTCTAAATAAAGATAGAATACTAAAAGCAGTAAGAGAAAAAGGCCAAGTAACATATAAAGGCAAGCCTATCAGAATTACACCAGACTTTTCACCAGAGACTATGAAAGCCAGAAGATCCTGGACAGATGTTATACAGACACTAAAAGAACACAAATTCCAGCCCAGGCTACTATACCCAGCCAAACTCTCAATTAACATAGATGGAGAAACCAAAGTATTCCACGACAAAACCAAATTCACACATTATCTCTCCACGAACCCAGCCCTTCAAAGGATAATAACAGAAAAAAACCAATACAAGGACAGGAACCACGCCCTAGAAACAACAAGAAGGTAATCCCTCAACAAACCTAAAAGAAGACAGCCACAAGAACAAAATGCCAACTTTAACATCAAAAATAACAGGAAACACCAATTTCTTTTCCTTAATATCTCTTAATATCAATGGACTCAACTCCCCGATAAAAAGACATAGACTAACAAACTGGCTACACAAACAAGACCCAACATTTTGCTGCTTACAGGAAACTCATCTCAGAGAAAAGGATAGACACTACCTCAGAATGAAAGGCTGGAAAACAATTCTCCAAGCAAATGGCATGAAGAAACAAGCTGGAGTAGCCATTCTAATATCTGATAAGATTGACTTCCAACCCAAAGTCATTAAAAAAGACAGGGAGGGACACTTCATACTCATCAAAGGTAAAATCCTCCAAGAGGAACTATCAATCCTGAATATCTATGCTCCAAATACAAAGGCAGCCACATTCATTAAAGAAACTTTAGTAAAGCTCAAAGCACACATTGCACCTCATACAATAATAGTGGGAGACTTCAACACACCACTTTCACCAATGGACAGATCATGGAAACAGAAACTAAACAGGGACACAGTGAAACTAAGAGAAATTATGAATCAAATGGATCTGGCAGATATCTACAGAACATTCTATCCTAAAACAAAAGGATATACCTTCTTCTCAGCACCTCATGGTACCTTCTCCAAAATTGACCACATAATTGGTCACAAAACAGGCCTCAACAGATATAAAAATATTGAAATTGTCCCATGCATCCTATCAGATCACCATGGACTAAGGCTGATCTTCAATAACAAAATAAATAATAGAAAGCCAACCTTCACGTGGAAACTGAACAACACTCTTCTCAATGATACCTTGGTCAAGGAAGGAATAAAGAAAGAAATTAAGGACTTTTTAGAGTTCAATGAAAATGAAGCCACAACATACCCAAACTTATGGGACGCAATGAAAGCATTTTTAAGAGGAAAACTCATAGCTCTGAGTGCCTCCAAAAGGAAACTAGAGAGAGCACACATTAGCAGCTTGACAACACACCTAAAAGCACTAGAACAAAAGGAAGCAAATTCACCCAAGAGGAGTAGACGGCAGGAAATAATCAAACTCAGGGGTGAAATCAACCAAGTGGAAACAAGAAAAACTATTCAAAGAATCAACCAATCAAGGAGCTGGTTCTTTGAGAAAATCAACAAGATAGATAAACCCTTAGCCAGACTCACTAGAGGGCACAGGGAAAGCATTCTAATTAACAAAATCAGAAATGAAAAAGGAGACATAACAACAGATCCTGAAGACATCCAAAACACCATCAGATCCTTCTACCAAAGGCTATACTCAACAAAACTGGAGAACCTGGATGAAATGGAGAAGTTCCTAGACAGATACCAGGTACCAAAGTTGAATCAAGATCAGGTTAATGATCTAAACAGCCCTATATCCCCCAAAGAAATAGAAGCAGTCATTAATAGTCTCCCAACTAAAAAAAGCCCAGGACCAGATGGGTTTAGTGCAGAGTTCTATCAGACCTTCAAAGAAGATCTAATCCCAGTTCTTCACAAACTATTCCACAAAATAGAAACAGAAGGTACTCTACCCAACTCATTCTATGAAGCCACAATTACTCTGATACCTAAACCACAAAAAGACCCAACAAAGATAGAAAACTTCAGACCAATATCCCTTATGAACATTGATGCAAAAATCCTCAATAAAGTTCTTGCTAACCGAATCCAAGAACACATCAAAACAATCATCCATCCTGACCAAGTAGGTTTCATCCCAGGGATGCAGGGATGGTTCAATATACGGAAATCCATCAACGTAATCCAGTATATAAACAAACTCAAAGACAAAAACCACATGGTCATCTCCTTAGATGCGGAAAAAGCATTTGACAAGATCCAACACCCATTCATGATAAAAGTCTTGGAAAGATCAGGAATTCAAGGCCCATACCTAAACATGTTAAAAGCAATCTACAGCAAACCAGTAGCCAACATCAAAGTAAATGGTCAGAAGCTTGAAGCAATCCCTCTAAACTCAGGGACTAGACAAGGCTGTCCACTTTCTCCATACCTATTCAACATTGTACTTGAAGTCCTAGCCAGAGCAATTCGACAACAAAAGGAGATCAAAGGGATACAAATTGGAAAAGATGAAGTCAAAATATCACTCTTTGCAGATGATATGATAGTATATATAAGTGACCCTAAAAATTCCACCAGAGAACTCCTAAGCCTGATAAACAGCTTTGGTGAAGTAGCTGGATATAAAATTAACTCAAACAAATCAATGGCCTTTCTCTACACAAAGAATAAACAGGCTGAGAAAGAAATTAGGGAAACAACACCCTTCTCAATAGTCACAAATAATATAAAATATCTTGGCGTGACTCTAACTAAGGAAGTGAAAGATCTGTATAATAAAAACTTCAAGTCTCTGAAGAAAGAAATTATAGAAGATCTCAGAAGATGGAAAGATCTCCCATGCTCATGGATTGGCAGGATCAACATTGTAAAAATGGCTATCTTGCCAAAAGCAATCTACAGATTCAATGCAATCCCCATCAAAATTCCAAATCAATTCTTCAACGAATTAGAAAGTGCAATCTGCAAATTCATCTGGAATAACAAAAAACCTAGGATAGCAAAAACTCTTCTCAAGGATAAAAGAACCTCTGGTGGAATCACCATGCCGGACCTAAAGCTCTACTACAGAGCAATTGTGATAAAAACTGCATGGTACTGGTATAGTGACAGACAAATAGACCAATGGAATAGAATTGAAGACCCAGAAATGAACCCACACACCTATGGTCACTTGATCTTCGACAAGGGAGCTAAAAACATCCAGTGGAAGAAAGACAGCATTTTCAACAAATGGTGCTGGCACAACTGGTTGTTAACATGTAGAAGAATGCGAATCGATCCATTCCTATCTCCTTGTACTAAGGTCAAGTCTAAGTGGATCAAGGAACTTCACATAAAACCAGAGACACTGAAACTTATAGAGGAGAAAGTGGGGAAAAGCCTTGAAGATATGGGCACAGGGGAAAAATTCCTGAATCGAACAGTAATGGCTTGTGCTGTAAGATCGAGAATTGACAAGTGGGACCTCATGAAACTACAAAGCTTCTGCAAGGCTAAAGACACCATCAATAAGACAAAAAAACCACCAACAGATTGGGAAAGGATCTTCACCTATCCTAAATCAGATAAGGGACTAATATCCAATATATATAAAGAACTCAAGAAGGTGGACTCCAGAAAGTCAAATAACCCCATTAAAAAATGGGGCTCAGAACTGAACAAAGAATTCTCACCTGAGGAATACCGAATGGCAGAGAAGCACCTGAAAAAATGTTCAACATCCTTAATCATCAGGGAAATGCAAATCAAAACAACCCTGAGATTCCACCTCACACCAGTCAGAATGGCTAAGATCAAAAATTCAGGTGACAGCAGATGCTGGCGAGGATGTGGAGAAAGAGGAACACTCCTCCATTGTTGGTGGGATTGCAAGCTTGTACAACCACTCTGGAAATCAGTCTGGCGGTTCCTCAGAAAATTGGACATAGTACTACCGGAGGATCCAGCAATACCTCTCCTGGGCATATATCCAGAAGATGTCCCAACCGGTAAAAAGGACACATGCTCCACTATGTTCATAGCAGCCCTATTTATAATAGCCAGAAACTGGAAAGAACCCAGATGTCCCTCAACAGAGGAATGGATACAGAAATTATGGTACATTTACACAATGGAGTACTACTCAGCTATTAAAAAGAATGAATTTATGAAATTCCTAGCCAAATGGATGGACCTGGAGGGCATCATCTTGAGTGAAGTAACACAATCACAAAAGAACTCACACAATATGTATTCATTGATAAGTGGATATTAGCCCAAAACTTAGGATACCCAAGATATAAGATACAATTTGCTAAACGCATGAAACTCAAGAAGAATGAAGACCAAAGTGTGGACACTGTGCACCTTCTTAGAATTGGGAACAAAACACCCAGGGAAGGAGCTACAGAGACAAAGTTCGTAGCTGTGATGAAAGGATGGACCATTCAGAGACTGCTGTATCCAGGGATCCGTCCCATAATCAGCTTCTAAACGCTGACACCATTGCATACACTAGCAAGATCTTGCTGAAAGGACCCAAATATAGCTGTCTCTTGTGAGACGATGCCGGGGCCTAGCAAACACAGGAGTGGATGTTCACAGTCAGCTATTGGATGTATCACAGGGCTCCTAATGGAGAAGCTAGAGAAAGTACCCAAGGAGCTAAAGGGATCTGCAACCCTATTGTTGGAACAACATGATGTACTAACCGGAACCCCGGAGCTCTTGTCTCTAGCTGCATATGTATTGAAAGATGGCCTAGTCGGCCATCAATGGAAAGAGAGGCCCATTGGACTTGCAAACTTTATATGCCCCAATATAGGGGAATGCCAGGGCCAAAAGAATGGGAATGGGTGGGTAGGGAAGTGGGGGGCGCTATGGGGGACTTTTGGGATAGTATTGGAAATGTAATTGAGGAAATTATGTAATAAAAATATATAAAAAAAAAAAAAAAAAAAAAAAAAAAAAAACTAAAAGACAGGCACCACAGAGGATCAAGGCTTATGATACTCAGGTGCTGCTGAATGAAGAAGTAGGTAGGGACTTCTAAAATTATAATTGATAAACTACTACAAGCTGATCATGGAGTCCCTTGAGTGAAATCCAGAGATACCTCTTGTAAGGAGGGTTTATAGTTTCATGAATTATACTTAGAAAGCCAAGTTCTCATGGAAAAAAATCACAGCAAACTTCCCTTTTGCTTACAATAGGAAGAGGGAAGGAGTGATCATTTTTAAATATACCCAGGCCCTTATCTTCTCCACCAAGCTTATGGTAAACTAAGCAAATCCTAATTAATAGAGGAAATGGTAATCCATTCCCACCCTCGTCCATGCCTTCATAAGAGAGTGTGGGGTCCCCAATGGAGGAGTTAGAGAAAGTACTGAAGGAGTTTAAGGGGTTTGCAACCCCATAGGAAGAACAGCAGTATCAACCAACCAGAGCCCCACCACTACCACCCCAGAGCTCCCAGGGACTAAGCCACCAACCAAGGAGTACACATGACTCCAACTGCATATGTAGCAGAGGATGGCCTTGTCAGGCATCTAGGAGGAGAGGTCTTTGGTCCTATGAAGGCTTAATAGATGCCCCAATGTAGACAATCAATAGCAGGGAGGTGGGAGAGAGTGGATGGATGGAGGAACACCCTCATAGAAGCAGTGGGTGGGGATGGGATGGGGGTTTCCGGGGATGGGGGAACCAGGTAAGGGGATAACACTTGAAATGTAAATAAATTTAAAAAGAAAGAAAGAGAGAGAGAGAGAGAGAGAGAGAGAGAGAGAGAGAGAGAGAGAGAGGGAAGGAGGGAGGGAGGGAGGGAGGGAGGAAGGAAGGAAGGAAGGAAGGAAGGAAGGAAGGAAGGAAGGAAGGAAGGAAGGAAGGAAGGAAGGAAGGAAGGAAGGAAGGAAGGAAGGAAATGCAGAAAGCTAAGAAGCATGGGCAAAGACCACACCTCAGGACACATGTTAACAGGAATAGTGAGAGGGAACCACCATATCATAAATGTTTGCCTTGTCTGCCTCTTACTATCCTGTATAACAAGAGGGAACTACAACTAAGCACTATAACAAAGATGCTCGTTAAAAGGAAGATAACAAACAAAACAAAACAAAACAAGGACATCAGAGGGAAAAGGAAGCCTTAAGCAATAGCAGCTAATATAAATGGTAAGCAGAGCATAATGTTCGAATACATAAAAAAAGAAAATCATGCGTAAAACCTATGTGCCCCAGTTTCTATTAGCCAACATACAATATCTAACTTTTAACAACAACAATAATAAAAATACAAGCAAGGAAGAAATACACTTGGATGATCCAAAGAAGATACAATACTAGACTCAGTATGAATTGTGGTTATCAGACCAGTTAAAGTAACTGTACTGCAGAGACCCACAACTGGACAATGTGCAGAAAGTAAGAGTCTGGGGCACTCAGTCCTAACTGGGATGTCTTTATCAAATCCTACCTCACATAGCTCTGGGATCTATATGGAAGAGGAGGCATAAAGGTTTGAAGAGCCAGAGGTGGTAGCTAACTTAAACGGAACAGCGTTATCTAGACACAACAGTGCTGACACTCTCCTGAAGTCATAAAGACTGTGATAGCACACAAGACCTGCATAGATTCAAACACACTAAACCTCAGCACTGAGAAGAGGAAGTGGCCACAAAATCCCACCCCTTACCACAAAGTTATTTGCAATTGGTATCTTCTGAAAAAAATCAATTTACTACAATGGCATAACACAGGACTTGGCAGGCCCAGGAGTGGTTGGCCAACACAAAGCAGACTCCGTGGTTTTGTATACTTTTTGCCTAGTTTTCATTTTCTTTTGGATTTTTTTTTTTTTGTCTTAAGAGTTTTGGGGTTTTTCTATTTTGCTTCTTTCTTTTTGAGAGAGAAAAGGGAAATGAGATTGGGTTGGTAGGGAGGTAGGGAGGAGTTTGGATAGTGGAAAGAAAATGATCAAAATATAACATATGAAAATTTATAAAGTATTAATATGCTAAGCTCCATAGGGAAAAAAATGTTGCTATGCAAGAAGTAGGTAGTGTGAGTAGATGGGAACTCTAAGAATCAAAGGAAATGCTACAGATCTTAGTCACTGTGACAAGAATAAAACCACATCCACCAGCTTCCTTTTTGGCCAGAGTAATGATGTGCCTACATTCCGATTTGCAGTATGTGAATAGAACTGCTGTGTGCAACTTCCAGGCCACACCTTTCAAATGCTTTGAAGGACTGTACTCCTTGTGGTAATTGTCATGGCCTTCTAAGCACTCCATTGTACTGACTCCTTGAAGTTGTATACAGCCACGGGTTCAGTTTTGTCCAACAATGGAGGGAAAGCCATTTAACTGCTGAAGCAAGATTTTCCAGTTTGTTCTCTTTCCACCACAGGCCCCAGAAATGGCGAAGATTCATCAGAGGTGCTGAGCAGGAGAAACTTCAAGCACCACCCCCAGACACTTGTGGAAAGCGTACAATACAAGCAAAACAGAAACCACAGATACTCTGAAAAATTGTAATTACTCTGTCACTCTCTAGCCTTTTTTGTTTTTCATGCTAGCTGACATGCAGACCTGGAGTGAGCCATGATATGGAAACAATGGAATGTAAAGAGCCTGACCTGAATCCTTGAAGAATTCTGAGAATAGAGACTCAATACCACCTCAGATATTTTCATGCATGAGAAATAACCTTCAGTTTAAGCCTATTCAGATAATCTGAATCTATTCTCTATTATATAGTTATAAGACAACCCTCCAGCTCTTTACGTATTTCTCAGTACCAAGGAAACCCTGAAAATATCCTTTGTTACTGTGACAGCACATATTTAGGATCTGTGTATACCATCAGGACATTGACAAACAGATTTGGGTAACTCATTATCAGAAAAGGTTGAATAAAAATGCAGTCTGTTATCTCTCACATGGTTTTAGTCATTTGGAGAAGATTGATTGCTGCTCCTCCTTGGACTATGTTTGAAGCCCAATGAATTTAAAGATCTGACTAAACAGTGAAGTGATCAATATTTCCAATAAGGATAAAGTCGGCAAAGTGTTCATTGGAGGACTCTGTGTGTATAATAGGATCTGTCCCAGATGGAGCTTAAAAGGCACAACAGAAACACATACAAAGGCTCTACTGAACTAGCAAGCATGCAGACAGATGTAACTACAATGCTTTAAATTAAGACACAAGCTATTTCCCCAGTAAATTATGCACCAAATAAAGTCTCTTAAGTGATACATAGTTCCAAAGACTTTTGGAAATTGTGTACTTATGATGCTAAGTGGAAGATATCTTTCAAGAACAGAAATTCTATTTTAAGATGAATTTAAACCAAAGGCTTAATTAAAATTAAATATTAAACCAGTTCCTATGACTGGAAAGCAATATGTAACTTCAGTGAAAGTTTGACCCAACCACTAAAACAACAACTACAATCTGCTTTTTCTATTTGCATATTCTGGGCTTGGTTTTCCAATGTTGACTGCTCTGAGGCATCCATCCTCAACATCCCTTAACTCTGAAGATGAAGGACCACATATTCCAGTGCTTGTTTGCATGGGTAAGAACATGCAACACAGCCACTCAAGAAAGGTATGGAGTCTCAGTTTGCCTGGACTAGCTTAGGCCATAAGCTGTTGCAAAGCATATGTAGCAGAGAATGGCCTAGTAGGCCATCAGTGGGAGGAGAGGCCCTTGGTCTTGTGAAGATTATATGCCCCAGTACAGGGGAATGCCAGGCCAGGAAGTGGGAGTGGGTGGGTAGAGGAGCAGGGCGCGGGGGTGGTGGTGGAGGGTATAGGAGACTTTCGGGATAGCATTTGAAACATAAATGAAGAAAATATCTAATAAAAAATATTTGAGGATTGATGCATGTTCTTGAACTTTTTGGCATGTACTTAGCATCTACTAAAATATGTTTGTAACACACACTATTAGTCCCTTTCTTCTTAGCAGGCAACTAGAATATACTTCCCAACTTCTCTTGAAGCTAGGCATGGTCATATCATAAAGTCCTGGCTGATGGCATAAAAGGTTTACCCCAACAACATTTTCCCATCTGCCAGCTTAACAACAACAGACTAAACATTTAGAATCCAGTAGAACTACGATGATAGAAAATGCATCAACTCTTATTGAATGAGTAAGATCTGCTCATAAAGGGACCTTCTGTCCCATAAGCAAGCCATATCTTTTATTAGTCTCAAATGTTGGAAATTTCTTATAATTTTATTACATTGTAATTAATTTATTTGGGGAAAAGGTGAAGAGGCAGAAAGACAACTTTCACCATGTGGTAGCCGGAGATCAAACTCAGGTCATCGGGCTTGGTGGCAAGTACCTTTACCCACTGAGCCATCTCACTGGGGGTCAGAATTGGAAATTTACCACTTATTTATTGTAGCATTTTATTTATTTAACTTTAATCAACATAGTAATACAAGGAGCATTGTCCAAGAGTAGAACAAATGGGAGCTGGACAGCCCAAAATAAGCAATGTCTATGGCAGGGATGGTTTCAAGATTTGGATTATCCTTAAATGAAATGGAAGCAATTATTCTGACATCTGAGTCTGCACACTTTTATTTTCTGGAACAGCATCATTATAATGACTTAGCCACAGACCGAGTAAACAAAGCAGCAATTGCCTTTGTACTATAATAAGGCTTTGCAAACATGCCCTGAATTTTCACATGGTTTCTTTAATAAACGCATGATATTTTCTTATGCTCACAAGCAGCTGTACCCAATAGAAGATGCAATTTAAATTTACTCTGCATCTCAGAGAACCCCTCCTTGATACAACTAGGGTTTTCTGAAATGGAAAAAAATATGTTTTTTTCTAAAGCCACTTCATCTTGGTTTTAACATGCAAGCATAAGAATAGGCGAGGAAAATGAAACCAAAAGGCATATAAAAAGCAACAGAAGATGCTACAAACCATATCAAAAGCCAGAGAAAGGAGGCAGGGCCCCTGGTTGAAGTCCAAGACAATAATGTCTTATCTGAAATGAAATACACACAAAGTAGAATGAGATTGATATCAAAATCAAAGCAAGAGTGGGTATTAAAAAAATAATAATTGGTATCAAAATCAAAGCTCGAGAGTAGGTATTAAAAAATAAAGGTCAGAAATTGATATGCCAGGTGACAGCCTACAGTGTTCCCTCCCTGGAGAGTCCCTCCCTTTTGGGCTGGACAAATTCTATTATCTTTCTGGGCTAAATGTCACAGTTATGAGATGTTTTATGACAATCCCTTCCACACTGCATAGACTACTCTTCCTATTAAAATTGCCTCTAAATTGCTTGCCTTCTTGTTAAAATTACAGTGTTATCTGAGTAATGATTAGGGTCTGCCTCCCCATCTAAAGTGAAAGTTCAACAGGAGCAAAGACTGACCTTGCTGTCTGCTCATTTACATGATCTTAACCTCTACTGTGGTGCCCAGCACACAGCAGGGACTCTGTAGCTCTGAAAACCTTCTCACAAATAGCATGGGTGGTATTAAGCAGTGTTTTCAAAGGACAGGGTTCCTGAGCACATCTTAAAGTTATATTTTCCTTTGCATCAATTCTGAAAAGACACTATGAAAGCCTAAAGCTAGTGAAACTGTCAAAACATCTAAGAAAGCATGCAAGTCTTAAAACATGTGGGACCACTGTGGGAATCTCTCCTAGATGTTTTTCTTTGAGAATTGAACTAGCATCTCAGAAAATAATGAGAATCCAGCCACTACTGGCCAATCTCTTAAGCACACCAGAGGGCCACAGCTTCTCTCCCTGGAAGGGCTGTCTAGGCTCATGAACTTCACTTCAGATTTATTCAGGCTTTGCCATGTTCCCATCACATAACATGTAGTCTCTCTCTTCCTTTCTCTGAGGGAGCCCCAACTGTCTCATTTTTCTAGTGACATGAAGACACACCTTCAAAGGCTATGTGAATATACAATTTAATGATATAGGCAAATAGCCATCTACAGGCTGTCAGTGGTGTGCTTACTGTACATTTCACTTCTATCTTGATGCTCCCAAGGGCTCTACTGCCCTTCAGTCTCATGGCAGTCTCTACACCTTCTCACACTTAATTATATGTCAAACTTGATCACAGAGTAGAACAACCTGATCATCTATTTCAGATACAAGACTCAATGGTAGGGTAGACTTCTTTTTTCAGATAACAATCATATATGTATAGAATTTATAAAATCTCATCCAGTATTCTTAGCAGTTCTATGGAATGGGCAGTTTTTACCAGCTCACCCAAGGTTTGAAGCTTACGAAGAGTGAGAGTTTGAAGTTCCAAGTCAGGTCTGCCTGACTCTCACCCATGTGCTCCAAGGCATCACACAGCCTTTCTAGTTTTTTCTCTTCATCTTCTACATGGCCTATAGTTAGGTGGTGCCCAAGGGGGTATCCCACTCTCTGAGGAGAAGGGGAGGGGAAGTGGGGGAGGGATTCGTAAGGGTGGAACTGGGAGGAGGTGGGGGCTGTGATTGGGATATAAGGCGAAAAAATAAATAAATGTTCCTGTCTAAAGGAAAGACAGGGACAAAAAAGAATGGAACAGAAACTGAAGAAAAGGCCATCCTGACACCGCCCCACCTAGGGATCCATCCCATCTTCTGAGACCAATCCCTCATACTACCACTGATGCCAAGAAATGCTTGTTGACCAATACAGATGGCAGATACTCACAGCCAGCTATTGGACTGAGCCCAGGGGCCCCAATGGAAGAGCTAGGGGAAGGGCTGAAGGAGCTCAAGGGGATTGTAATCCTATAGCAAAAACAATATCAACTAACCAGACCACCCAGAGCTCCCAGAGACTAAACCACCAACCAAAGAGTATACATAGAGGGATCATGGCTCTAGATACATATGTAGCAGAGGATGGCCTTATCTGAAATCACTGGGAAGGGAGGCCCTTGGTCCTGTGGAGGCTTGATGCCCCAGAATAGGAGGATGTTGGAGCAGTGAGGCAGGCAGAGGTAGGTAAGTGGGTAGAGGAGCACCCTCATAGAGGAAAGGGGACAGGGGGAGAGGAAGGATGGGATGGGGAGTTGTGGAGGGGTAACCAGGAAGGTGAATATCATTTGAAATGTAAACAGATAAATGATTCATTAAAAAAAACAAACAAAAAAAAGAGGACGCCCTTACCACTGAGATATAGAGTGTGAGTAAGAAATAGCCTTGACAATAGTCTGTGAAGTTTGGTGGTTTCCATGGGGACCCTTAGGCCAACAATTCATAAAGATGTAACCCATTCTTGGCAATGAGGTTATATGGTAGCCTAAAATGTCTAATTGGGATATTATCTCCCCTATTATTTGGTGACTTTATTTAGATTTCTTTCATATATGTATATATTTAGGAAGCTTCTACAGTATATTTGGTTTCCACATGATTTTTCAATCTTATAAAGATTGGTTTTTTACTATCTTTTAAAGATAGTAAAACATAAGCTAAATTTAGAAGTGAGTGTTGTTAGGGAGAAAGACATAGATTGAACATTGCTGTCAAATAGTCAACACTTAAGATTGATGTCAGCTTATTATTGAACTCAACATGCACTAGGCTCACCCTAGAAACATAGTGAGGAGCTCTTCTCTATACTAGAAAAGACCTGCCATTTTAAGAAATTCTCATCCATCTATCATTTGTGATTTTGAAGGTGAGAACTATATTAGAACTCTCCTTAACGGAACTTTCTGTTCTCTTGGAAGTAATTTAGTACCAGGATTTGCCTATTGCAAATTCAGTTAAAACAACAACAACAACAATAGAAGAAGTCAAACCAGAAAACATGAGCTTCTGAAAGACACAAGCCATAGTAAACACAATACCAACACCTGTGGCACAAGAGAAAAGGTCTTGTGAGTTGGTAAATCCCTCAGGGAAAAGCATTATATCACCAATGGCTGTTGTTCATTAAATCTGTGCTAGGTACTCTGTGTCCAGTGAGCACTTCATATATGTTACTTGTACTGACTTCAATCCCACATGGTAGGACTTGTTTCCATCTGACAAATGAAGAAGCCACACAGAGTGATAGATACATCAACAACTAGCACAAGATCACGGAGCTAATGCATAGTCTAGACAGAAGTCAAACCTAGGTCAAACAAAGTTGACAGAGGAACTTATTTCTCAAGACCTTGGGGCAGCTGTTAATACTGATTATATAAATTGAATGATTATTCTTCCTTTAAATAAGATATAATTTTAGGGGCTGGGGCACCTTGACTTCAAAATTGATCATTGTTATAGTCATCCTAGATGCCCAGCCTACCAGGAATGAAGGACTATCAGACATGTAGCCATCAAAACTGCCCTCAACCACAACTTTAAAACTTCAATGAATTCCTTGATGAAGGAACTCTGCTGCTTGCTACCAAATTGCAACCATGGCTCCAGAGGGCACTCTACCACTTACAACTTCCAAACAGCTTCAGTTCTAGAATATGCAACCAGGCCAGAGTGGGGAGCATTTCTCATGGTAACCTAGCAGAAGACTTATGATTGATGTAAAATGTCATTTACATAAAGAACTGCCATGATTGATACAAATACCTCTGCCCCCACCATTGTCTAACAATATGATCAGGTGATTCTACTCAATAGGGAAGTCAACCAAAAGACATGCCCCTGTGCTACCTTCTGGGGCTGCACCATCAGATCAAATAAAGAATTCTCTTAGAGCAATCGTTCTTTGCCTACTTTTAAAGTTTATATATGCCTTGTTATATGATCTGCACTTGCTTGGAACTTATCACGTAGGCCAGGCTTTTAAGGAAATCTCAAGCTGTTCTTTCTTAGGTCTTGTTTTTCAGCTCCAGGAACTGGACTCAGGGCCTTGTACACACTAGGTATCACTAAACTCTATTTCCAGCTCCTTGTCTGCTTTTGATCTTTATCATTAGTAGTAGCGCTGGCTGAGCTGGTAGGAGCAACAGAGTTACAACAGTAATGATGAAGATGAAGACAGGAAAGAGTAATAGAAAGAAAAGGGTGAGAAAAAGGAGGATGGTGAGGGTCAATGGGGGATAAGTAGAGAGCCAAGGCTGAATAGAGACAGAAGGCTATAAAGAGGTAGAGAAGAGAAAGTATTAATCATGATCAGAGGAAGAGTTCAGGAGAGTTGACAAACCTTACATAGTCAAAGGTCTTACGCATCCTAACCTAAGAACTATCATTCTGGCTACTGGATGGGCTGTGAAGCTGTGAGTGCAGTCCTAAAATCTGTAACACTTGTCACTATTTGAATAAAAATCTAGTGTCTTAGGGCTAGAGGAGAGCTAGAACAGCAACACCAGAAGATGCTGCTATCTATGACCCCTATGTCTCACTACTAATGGAAGCTGAAATATCACTAAGTTTCAAGTGTTGAACTGCTGGAGCATAAAGCCCAAAGTGATAGTCTTTAAACTAAGTGCCTACAGTCAAGTGTATCTGGTTTTTGAACTGTGGGGCTCCTAGTTTTAGGGCTTAGACTTTACAAGTTGGAAGCCTCTGCAGTGTGAGCACTTGTAGTCCAGGACTAGAAGACCGTATTTGTGTTCCATAATTCTTACATAATAACATAAAAAGATCCAAAGTATTTGATTGGTGGCCAATCTATCTATGCTAGGAATTTCTTTGCAAGTCAGCAGCCTAAATATTAACAAGATTGTAGAATCAGAGTGGCAGGAGTCAAGGTCTATATCTGATCCTAAAATGCAACTCACAAAATTCATGTGACATACTTCTTGTAGGACCAGAAATCAGTAGTAGTCAGCTGATAGAAAGGCAGGGTCAGCAGTGTGCTTTCCTGAAGTTAAATGACCATGTTTTAAAA
Organism: Mus caroli; assembly: GCF_978045245.1. Taxonomy (NCBI): domain Eukaryota; kingdom Metazoa; phylum Chordata; class Mammalia; order Rodentia; family Muridae; genus Mus; species Mus caroli. The sequence goes on along the minus strand of NW_028227259.1, from coordinate 48,561,332 downwards.
TCACCAATTGTACTTGCTAGTTTTGTGTCAACTTGACACAGACTGGAGTTATCACAGAGAAAGGAGCTTCAGTTGGGGAAATGCCTCCATGAGATCCAACTGTAAGGCATTTTCTCAATTAGTGATCAGGGAGAAAAGGCCCCTTGTGGGTGGGACCATCTCTGGACTGGTAGTCTTGGTTCTATAAGAGAGCGAGCTGAGCAAGCCAGGGGAAGCAAACCAGTAAAGAACATCCCTCCATGGTCTCTGCATCAGCTCCTGCTTCCTGCCCTGCTTGAGTTCCAGTCTTGACTTTCTTTGGTGATAACAGCAGTGTGGAAATGTAAGCTGAATAAACCCTTTCCTCCCCAACTTGCTTCTTGGTCATGATGTTTTTTTCCAGGAATAGAAACCCTGACTAAGACACCAATACAACAATAGATTCTCTGAACTGAGTATAATGGTAGTCCCTTGACAATTGATAAACTTGTGGAAATATCAATTCCAATTATCACTTGTACAACTCACATGGCCTAGAATTATCTGCTTCTGTGTCACTGCACAATCTTCACTTGAATTCTTTCAAAATTGCATTTATTGGTGAGAGTATTTCCTCTTAGCTTCCTTCTGTCAATATTAGCAATGGCATTTGCATGTTTAATACATAAACTGGGTTTTCACAATCACACAGTCATCCCCATGACCTGTGAGCTCATTTATCAAGACTTCATTTTGGAAAGTTCTTTTTAAGTTTCATCTGTTGACATAGATCCTGAGTATGGTTCCTCATAAATAAAATCTCTATGAATACTATTTATGAGTTATTTGATAGATGTTCTCATGAAGTGTATGACCCACAGTAGTGAAGATCTTCATTTGATGCATTTATAGTTTTTTTCATTCCTGTTCTGTTTTCCCAGCAGCATGAAAGCTCAAATATAAATGAAATGAAAAGTATCTTTCCCATTAACCATTTTTTTATTGATTTCTGGGAGCAGATCTATATATCTTTCTAAAGCAGAGCAATGGATAAACAAAACACCTGGGGGGAAAGAAAGAAATTATTTATGTCTACCTACAATGATCACACTATGACAGATATATTTCTCCAATGTTTACAATAAATGTGTTCTATATTATAGTGCTCATTCCTTAGCTTATATGTTTTTAAAGAGAAAAGCAAAAACGATTTTTAACCCAGAGATATCTTAAAAGATATATTCATTTTGGCATTCAAAAGTGGCTACCCACAGGTTAAAGTCTATTCGAAATAAAGGTTTAGGAGAAGAATATTTTTTAAAAAATTTAAAAAGCTGGATTTGTAACTCCTTTTGAATAGTTAAAAGGCCTACCCACACTCAGGCCCCATCTTACCATGACAATGCTGGGCTGAAGTCTTCTTGAAGTAGTTTACACATGCTTCACCGCTAGTTTTAGTGTTCTAGCTTGTGTTACTTACATGATTTCTGAAGTCTTTTAACTTAAGATAAAACCTGCACTTACATAATTATTTTATTGTAAGATAATCTGAGAGTCTGAGAGACTAAAAGAACAAGTTATCTTACATATTCGCAAGACTTGAACAGGGACCATGTCCCAAGTTTCCTAACCTAAGCCACACCATCTATTTTCTTACTGTAAATTTTGGTCCTAAGAAATCTTTGGAAGACATGTATGTATATTTATTTAACACTTTGCTGATTATAATGAATAGATATTATTGAACCTCTGCTCTTGCCAAAGAGAAATTAACAACAGCCTCATTTACTGATCCCAGGGGAAAGCTTTATTGCCTATAGATCTGTCACCAGAAAGAAATACTGTGAGGAATGCCTGGGATAAAATGTGATGCCATATTGCACTGACTTCTGTCTGACACCCACAGTAGAGACTCCACAGTCCTCTAAACACTCATGTTAATGCTAACATCAGGAAATAGAACATGATCATAAAAGAGGCCAAAGGTAAAAGGCCTAAGAATCATCTCCTGCAGAGGCAGTCAATATGGTGCCTATGGTCTTCTGGTATGTTTGCCATTCACTTGTCTCCTAGGTGTGGATTACAATTAACTCTCTTTTAATGGCTAGGACATGGGGGAAATGACAGCAGGTCACTTCGAAAGACTAGATTGTCAGACATGGCAGTTGCTATCATGGCCAATTCTTGCTTGTTCTTGGGTTTCTTGACAATGAGAACCCAATGGTTAGGAGTTGTAAAGCACTCCTGTGAATAAGACCCTGTGGTGAAAGATGGAATCTCGCCAGGAACCACAGGAGTGAGCTGAAAGCAGAGCCTTCTCTAGATGAGACCACAACTCCAGCCAAGAGCTTGACTGGAACCTCAAAATGAATCTTCAACAAAAAGCATCCAGGTAAGTTATTACCAGTTTCCTGACACCCTAGAAACAGTGAAATAATAAGTGGTTGCTGTTTAAAGCCATAAATGTTACACACCAGTAGTCAAATACTATGATGATAGAAAAAGATCAAAGATTTTAGTGCTCATGTGTGTTAATCCATTTTCATTTATTTATACTTTATTCTGCAAAAAATGTGCATATGTGCACACACATATTCATGTATTGTCACATACTCAGTATAGACTGAATACTGATTTAAAAGACAAAGTTACAAGTAAAAGAATATTGTGTTCTAATTCTGACTGTTACTGGCTAAGTGGTTTTAAAGGAACAGTTCTAATTTTTTCAACTACAAGATGGATCAACTTCCTTACTTCATTCTACAAATGACTTTACCTTTCTTTATTCATCTTCTTTCTCTATTGTGATTATTTCTTTTTCACTCTGGAATTGATATGTTCTAGTGGACTCAAACCCAACAACAGCCATCAGAGCATGTGCATCTTCAAAAAATATCTAGGCTCTGTGTTGGGCTCTAGCCTTTTCTGTGGTAGGGTAATCTAGAAGGAGAGAGAGGGCACACGAGATGGGGAGCCTTGAAGGATGAATTGAACAGTTCTGATGGGTGGGGAAATGAAAAAGTTGAAAACCCTCCAGATCTCATCTAGAAATGAAGGGAAAATGAAAAATAAAAGCAAGACGGTGTTAGAAGAACACTGACTGGCTCCCAAGGGGTGACATGTAAAATACAATCACGAGAGTGGGTCTTCTCATTCTTATCCTAAGGGTGGAATGGAAGATAAACACAACTTGGTGTGGGAGAATTCAGATATGAAGAAATGTGTGCAAACTGTGGTAGCAGCAGGCAAAATGAAAAGGAAGCCAACAGAGTTGATGACAGGAGCCAAGGTAGAAAGGGGTCATCAAAACCAGAAAAGTGACTGGGTATACATATGAGTACTGTTTGGCTTTGGGGAAAGGGGGAAATGGATCCTGATCAAGGAATGAACAGAAGGGTTAGCTAGAGCAAGATGGGCTGGCTGGCAGGAGGGACAGAAATGATGTCCTAGTGAGGATTCAGCTGGACCAGCAGGGATTGGTAACACAGAAAGACTGAAATATAATTATAGAGTTAAAAGGAATCAATTATGAGATTAACTTTTAAAACTAAATACTTTACAACAGACAGTGCTAGAGGCATGCATCTTCAGGCCATGCAGCATGGAACTGAGTCTTAAAAACTTCTTGCCTTCATGGAATATAAGAGACAAGGAACATTTTTCTTTAACTCCTAGAAAGTATATTCAAAGTACAATGCATAGGCTTGACAATGGCCCAACAAATCCTTATGTATACATACAGATATCTACCCTGCAAACAATTATTAGCCAATTCCTAAAGCAAAATATTTCATATTGGTGCACACCTTTAGTCCCAGCACTTGGGAGCAGAGGCAGGCAGATTTCTGAGTTCGAGGACAGCCTGATCTACAAAGTGAGCTCCAGGACAGCCAGGGCTATACAGAGAAACCCTGTCTTGAAAAACTATATATATATATATATATATATATATATATATATATATATACATATATATGTACATATATATATTTCATATTGACCAATGATATACTTATTGAATAACTTGATCAATGATATACTTATCTAATAAAGTTTTATTGACACTACTACAGAAAACCTACTAAATTATGTATACAGTGCTTACGGTATATCAGACATACTGCTAAGCATTTTAACACATCCTGATATTAAAATCTATAGGCAACTAAGACATGCTGAGAGTGGGCGAAATGGTCCTTGAAGACCATATTAAATTGGTTATCAAATACCAAATGCTCATCCCTGGAAATGTATACATGTAAGATTATATTAACAGAGCAAATTATATATCAGACAAATGTAGACACCCACAGCAAAAAAAGTAGATAAAGCTTAGGGACTCTCATGTGATTGCAGTCACCACAGGAGATAGAAATTCCATACAATGACAAACACAGTCAACTAACATGGATCCTTGGGACACTCAGAGAATGAATTACCAACCAAAGAACTTACACAGGCTAGACCTAGGTTTACCCACACATATGTAGCAGATATGCAGCTTGATCTCTGTGTCAGTCCTGGGCAACTGGAGCAGGGGCTATCCCAAAAGCTGTTGTCTGTAAGTGAGATATGTTCTTTATGTTGGGCTGCCTTGTCTGGCCTCAGTGGAAGAGTTTAAACCAAGCTTTTCAGAGATCTGATGTGTCATTATATGGAGATACAAAGGGGGACCCCCACCTACTCAGAGGAGAAGGAGAAGTGGATGGGTAAAGATTATCAGAGGGGTGACTGAGAGGAGGCAGCGAATGGGATGTAAAGTGAATAAGTTATAAATAAATAAAAACTAACATTAAAATATGTATATTTCTATACATATATACATATAACATCAATTAATAAAAAAGTGAAAATGCATAAATTGAAAGAGAGCAAGGAATAAATGGGAGAGTTTGTAGGGAGAAAAGGAAAGGGAAAATGCTGTAATTATAACATCAAAAATAGAAGATATAATCAAAAAATAGAATGGTAAATAAAAACTGAAGCAGGGGCTTGCCTGCAAATAAGTTGTTAAAAAAACAAAACAAAACAAATAAACAAACAAAAACTACAAAAACCAAGGCTGTTGGTCACAGAGAGAGAGCATCATGGACCCATGGAGATACCTCCTCGACTTCAGCATGAAGGAGGACACGTGATGGAGCCTTCCATACTCAATGGAAAGTCAGATCATGAAAAGAAAATATACATTTCAGTCAGATAATGAAAAAAATAAATCTGTCTGTGCTTTGTAGCTTCTAGCAGACCCTGTGTTATGAAGGACTTTTCCTTTATCTCTGGCTATGCTCTGTGTTGGCTCTGTGTTGAAATCAATATTAACCTGACCACACTCAGTTTCATATGTTCGTGGATTCATATATATCTTTTTTCAATCATTTCATGCAACTCTAGTTTCATATTTACAATTTAATAGAACCTTAGACAAATTAATTCTTTTATTTCCTGCGATGCTAAAGATTGAACCTAAGGCCTTATATCTATTAGGCAAGCACTGTACCATTGGATATACCCTCAGCCCATGACTTCATTTCATATTTCAAAAAGAGATGAACTTTGAAAAATTAATTACTGTCCTTAGAGAAATTAGAGCTATGCATTACAGATGGTTTTAGAAAAAGAACAATTACAAATAAATACAAAAGAATTTGAAAGGCAATTAAATCTACTGTGTCTCTCAACAAATATATAGTTAGCTATGCATCAAAAGGCCTGCAACAAATCAGTTAGGCATATATCACATGACGGATACAATAGACTAAAAATATTTTACTAAAGAGAACTAAGCCTCAACTCATGTTTGTAGAAAAATCAACCTAAAAGTATTAAGACAGGATAAACTCAAAATACTCAGAATTAGTCCAAGAAGAATCATAGTAAGAAAGACTAGTAAAACATGGAAGATGACTAGAAGCAGTTTTAGAGAAGACAATCTATTGAGCTGAAAAATTAGAAATTTCTAAATTAAATTATCTCAATGAGTTCCCAGGAGTGTATATGACAAAATAACATCCCCATTCAAAGGCTGCAACATTGCAGAACAGAACAGATGAAAAGATAGACTATAAATGTGTTCTGAGAGCAAAAAGTAAAATTTACCTGCAACATAAGAATAATCCAATTGAACTTCAAGTTCTCCAGCAACATAGAAGGCAAGAGAACGCATATCTTTAAAGCTATGAAGGAAAATACTTCAACATAGGGTTCTATAGAAGGTGAAGAGAAATAGCAGAATTAACACATTTCCAATATTAAACCTGCCACAATCTTAAGCTTTACTTTTTTATATAGTACATGTATATACTAGAGTAACATACGTAATATATGTAAAATAACATTACTTGAGCAAGAAGTTCCAAATGAAATATAAATAAAATATTCTCTTAACTCTAAAGTTCACAGAAATACATGTCCACGAAGGGCAGAGAATACATATAAACAGAGTGATAAATCTGTGAAGTACTTAAAGCAATATTCAAGTACAGTGGTAAGACTTCCCTGTAGGCTAGATGAAAAGCACTAATACAAAAGATGAAGTGTTAACACAAAGATGTTGTAAAATTAATCTACAAATGCAGTCCAGTCAACAATGGGAGAAGACCCACTCAACCACATATTAGGAGATACTTTAAACCCCTTTCATCAGATAGGGATGACAACGAATAGGAATATAAAATAATCCAATCCTTTAATTCAAGGATATGTTAGCTGCTTCTGTGTTGTTTTGACTTGACAAAGAAGTTAAGAGAAAAGTTTTGTTTTTGCTAACAATTTCAATAGCTTTTGAGCTAGGATGGTGGGGACTGCACAGTGGAAAGGAAGGAGCTCAGGCATGGACACAAGAGCAGAAGGCAACAGCAGTTTGTTCTTGGTGGCAGGCAGAAAGCCGAAGACCTGGCAACTTTCAAAGGTCTGCCCCTAGAAGTCTGCTTCTCTGCCAGTCAGGTCTCAGTTGCTAAATGTTCTAGTGATCTCAAATTTTGAACCACAAGCGGGCAATCAGACAATCAAAACATTTCAGTTTCCAACCATTGCAAGGCTATAATATACCCTTATTGATTTGCTGTTATTAGAAATTAAAACTCTGCAATGTCTTATTGCAGAAATCCCACCCTTGGAAGGGTAACTCATCTACAAATGCTTGCCTTTGAACTACAAATGAGTGGTATGTGTAAAAATAGATGCTTGCTGGGGTTTAATCTGAAAGGGCTAAAACTAAAAGCAATATACACAGCCACTCACAAAGCAATGGTAGAATAATGAGTCACGATGCACACATATCATATATATATATATGCACTCATATACACAGGGCAGAAACCATGAAGAATGAGATGAAGCTGCTCCTGTCAATCTGCAGAGCTGTTATAACATATTGGTGTGCCCAGACTATAAGCTAGAGGAAGAAAGGAGGCTTCTGTAATCAGACCTCAGGTCTCCAATTCAAGCCTAATAGGTTTGAGGAATCTACAAACCACATGACACCATGAATAACAATTAAAGACATCTCAAAAACATCTATGTGTGCCAATTAATCTGAAGCAACCTTGACTTCCTTATCTTTCCTTCCCAATTTTTCCTTAAGCCTTTTCACTTCCTTTCAGATCTCCTAATATCAAGACCCTTACTGCTGGAAAATTCAACACAGAAGACAATAGACAAACAGTATTATAGCTACGTGATCCCTAAAATGAAATATGGTTTCAAATATGTGCTTTAGAGGAAACTGTTTTCCAAACATGCTACATTGTTCTTTTGGTAATTTCATTGTGGTGACAGGTCAGTCAGGCTATAATTGGTTTTCATTAGCCTTTCTGCAGCTGCAAGATTCTTTACCTACACGCTGTCAGAAAAGCAGGAAGGGCAGGAGAAGGAAGGGGGAGGGGCTGGTTCGTTTTTCCACCTTTTTCAAAATGCCAGATAAATTGTTTTCAACCTGTCTTACAAGCAAATGCCCCACTTTCAGTATAAATGGGGGGAAATATGTCACCATGACAGCTTAGAGAAAAATAGCTGATCTCTTCCGCAGAGCACAATGAACTCAATTCTGTCTTTTATGCAACAGTGTTTGGCTTCCAAGACCCAAAAGGAAGAAAAAATTGCCTGCAGCCCTTCTCCAGATCCTCTCAGTAAAACACTATTTGGAAGATTCTAAGAAACTAAGGAAAGCTTATGCAAATCAGACAAACACATTTAATGATGCAAGCTTTTGAATTAGTAGGCAGACAGGGACTGTGTCGTGCATTCTGCAATGCAAGATTCACAGGACAATTTTATCCTGTAATATGATGATATACTTATTTTAAGTGTATTCAAACCATGATTTTCAAGTATAAACTCTTCAGCCACACGGAGTCACTTTAGGAACCCTGGGCTCTGAGAAGCTACTGTCCCTCCTAGCAATCTGAAGCCAACACTATCAGATCACTGAAACTTAGTAGAATGTATGCCTGCAAGCTTAAGAGACGAATCTGGATTTCCAGCCCCCATGTAAAAAGCTAAGCACTGTGTGTGCCTATAACCCCAACACAATTTCCAAACAGAAACAGCTGGATCTCAAGTTTATTGGGCAGCCAGTCTGGCAAAATAGGTGATCTCAGTATGGTAAGAGATCCTGTCTCACAAAATAAGATGGATGGAGAGTGAAATGGATCAACAGAAGCTGTTACAAAGCCGAATGAGCTAGGCTCAACTCTCGGGACCCACATTGAGGAAGAAAACCGACTCATGTAAGTCATCTTCTGACCTTCACATAAGCAACACGGGATAAACTTTCCCATTATTGGTCCATTAAGTAAATGATTGTAAAAAGAAATGAAAATAAGATGGAAAACAATCTAGGAATATATCCGACACCAACCTCTGACCTATAGACACACATGCAAGTGCAGCACATGTGCATTCTCAATGTATAAATTCTCTCTCTCTCTCTCTCTCTCTCTCTCTCTGTCTCTGTCTCTGTCTCTCTCTCACACACACACACAAGAGGAGAGAGAAAGAGATAGATAGATAGATAGATAGATAGATGGATAGATAGATAGATAGATAGATAGATAGATAGATAGATAGATAGATAGATAGATAGAGATCAGTCAACACTGCTGGAACATGTCCATATAGGATATCCAGCCATGTCTTCCTTCTTCCCACACAAACAGTATCTCACAAGACAAAACTACAGGTGATAAACAGAGATACTACAGGCACTACAGTCTCCAATTCTCCATGATATGTCATAAAGCCAGGACAGGACTTGTTTCATCTAGCACCTTCAGACAATCATCAACATATTCCATCAACATTTTGAGGAAAGAAGGAACAAAATCATTTAGCCCATTGAGCCTCTGAATGTGGAACATAAGCCTGAGCCTGTGAAGCTTCGGTGGCTCTACACTGAAGCAACCACTTCTCCTTTGGACAAACCAATATTTCAGTGGTTTTCTTCACACAGACTTTGCTCTCCATTCACTCCTATTGCAAAGTCACCCCATGTCTGTTCAGCACAGAGGCCTGAAATCTCTTGGTCTCTTTTACTACTTCCAGTTATTCTATCAGTTCTTCCTACACACTGAATAGAATAAAATGTGTCCTTCCTCATAAGTAAAATTGCTCTCCTCAATGAGCACACCCAGTTTCTTAAAAAAGAAAGTAATCTTTATTAACCATTTCAAATTGCTTCGACATTCTTGACACACTCCTGTATATACTATCAAAACTTTTGTTTCATTAGCCAAATAAGCTCCAGGGACCCAACTGTTTCTCTTCACCCAGGACTGGGGTTACAGGTACACACCATAGTGCCTGGCTTTTTACACAGGTGTTGGGAATCCGAATTCTGCTCTTAAGCTCAAAGGTATGTACTCAAATTATTTAAACACCTCCCCAGTCCCGGATTGATCTCTCTTAACATAGAAGAAAGTACAACTTTCCATGTTGCAAATTTTTGGTAACCCAAGCTGGATAAGCACTGTAGAAATGAAACCAGGCAGCCCAGGAAGAACAGAAATCTCTCCTGGCTTATTTTAAAGGCTGCATGGCCAATGCCATTACCAAAGATCACATTAACATTGTAGAAACTAAGTAACATTAAAAAAAATACCTGCATAAATAGTAACATGGTATTCTTAAAAATGGCTTAGAAAAATACAGCTTAAATGGTTTTACTACAAAAAAACAAATTAGATAAGTAGGTGGGAACTGCAAGCATTTAGCCTGACTTAGCCATTTGATAACAGATATATATTGAAAACAACAAATTGTGCAATAAAGAAATACACTGTTTTATCAATTTAAAACATAAACTTTTGTATGCATTTTACCCTAAACTATGCAGATAAACTCAGAGCATTAAGTGCATAATCTCATACTAACGCCAATCATATCACTCTTCTCAGATGAGATGCAGCAGCCTCAGCTCCTCCTCCTGAGACAAGACACACAACTAAGAATTTCTGCTGCCAGAGCTGAATTCACAGACTCTGAACAGGGGCCTGCTGCTGCAGGTATACTGAGGGCATGGATTTTCTTATACTACATTTCTCACTTCTTGGTCACAGAGACTGTCAGCACTGCTTGTATTTTCAGTTTTCTGAGGTAATAATTTAGGAGGATCTCCTACCCCTTGATTCTGCTAACTTCGATCACTCTAAGTGTTGCTGAAACTGCGTCACATAATGAGAACTCTGTCTGAGACTTCTGTTGGATGTTTCCAGGTGATAATATGTTTACCAGTGGCTTGGGGCCCTCCCAGTGTGCTCCTTGGGTACAGCCGGCACATATGGAAACCCCTTCATATCATGTTCCCGTCAGTAATCCCCTGTTACCAAATCAAAATCTCCTTGTTTACACTTACAAGGACCGTCTGATTACAGTAAAGAACCTGGGTGGTCCAAGATAGTTCTCTTTCTCTGTCAAGGTTCTTAACCATGCCTATCAAGTTTCTCTTCCTATCTGAGATGCTAAATGACTCATAACTTCTAGGGCTGAGGGCATGGACGTCTTTAGGAGAAGGGAAATTCTTCAGGCAACCACATGAAGGGAAGGTCAGAAAGCAGACAAGGCAGTGGCCTCTAGGCTGAGGAGGTAGCCTTTATAAACCTGGGGTGAGCAGCACAGTACGCTCCGCTTCAAAATAAGACAGTGTGGGTAGAACCCAGATGAAAGAAGAGTTGAGATACTAAGGAGAAATAAGAATGGACCAAATGGTAGAGGCTTGCTGTCATATTGAAAGAATCTTCTTTAGAATTATAACCGTGATAAGAAGCTATTGGAGTCTATCTAGTACTTGGAGAGTGTTATGATCAGATTTGCATATTTTTATTTTTTAATTTAATTTAATTTTTACACTCCATATTCTATTCTCTGCCCCCCCCCCAGCCACCGTCTGACTGTTCCACATCCCACATCTCCTCCCCACCCCATCCCTACTCCACCTGGATGCCCCCTCCCCCCATCCTACCTGACCTCTAAACTCTCTGGGGCATCCAGTCTCTTGAGGGTTAGGTGCATTGTCTCTGAATGAACACAGACCCAGAAGTCCTCTACTGTATGTGTGTTGGGGGCCTCATATCAGCTGGGGTATGCTATCTGTTTGGTGGTCCAGTGTTTGAGAGATCTCGGGGTTCCAAATCAATTGAGACTGCTGGTCCTCCTACAGGACTGCCCTTCTCCTCAGCTTCTTTCAGCTTTCCCTAATTCAACAACAGGGGTCAGATCCTTCTGTCCATTGGTTGGGTGCAAATACCTGCATCTGACTCTTTTAGCTGCTTGTTGGGTCTTTCAGAGGGCACTCATGATAGGTCCCTTTTTGTGAGCACTCCAAAGCCTCAGTAATAGTGTCAGGCCTTGGAACCTCCCCTTGAGCTGGATCCCACTTTGAGTCTATCTAATACTTGGAGTGTTGTAATCAGATTTGTATATTTTTTAAACAATCATTCTGGCTCCAATATAGAGAATGGACTGTGGGTGCCAATGGCAGGAGGGGAGAGGGATTTCATCAGACAATCCTAGAAAATGACTGAAAATGTCTTTTCATAATTTTATAATTCTAGGAATCTTGTTTTACCTGAAGTATTACCAATAATATGACTATGTTGTTGTCATTGTTGTTATAAACTTCCTTACAAATGCTATTAATTATATTGCACAAATTCTTTCTCTGTACTTGACATTAGTTTGTGATACGGAAACAAAACAAAACAAAACAAAACAGCAACAACAAAACCAAACTATTAGACGCTGAGACTCTGCGTCTGTGAGAATGTGTCACCTAGTAACATTAGAAGTTATACCCAGGGCACAGGTTCCTTCCAGTCTGGGTCAGTGCCCTGAGCAGACCTTGGGCACGAACTCTGCAGCCAGTCCCACAACACCCAGAGGAAGCTTCACTCCCAAGATCATAGGATCAGATGTGAGGAGGACATAATATCTGCCCCAACACTGAAAGTAACTGGGACCAGTGGGACCCAGGAACCCAGGAAATCTGCCTAAACAGTTCCTCCCAGTCTGGGCTGGTGCCCTGAGCAGACCTTGGGTATGAACTCTGCAGCCAGTCCCACAACATGCAGAGGAAGCTCCACTCCCAGGCACTCTAACATGCCCAGGATCACAGATCACAAGAGCTTAATCACACCAGAATCTCAGGGTCCCAGAGGCAACTTGACTCCCAGGAGCTCTGACACACCCAGGATCTCAGGATCACAGGATCCCAGAATCACAGGATCACAGAGACATCTGAACTCTGAGAAGTTCTGACACAACCAGGATCATAGGAAAGACAGGCTCCAGTCAGATATAGCAAGGGCAGGTAGCACTAGATATAACCAGATGGCAGGAGGCAAGTATAAGAACTTAAACAACAGAAACCAAGGTTACGTGACATCATGAGAACCCAAGTCTCCCGACATAACAAGTCCTGAATACACCATCACACCAGACAAGCAAGATTCAGATCTACTTCTCCTTATGATGATAGAGGATATTTAGAAGGACATAAATAACTCACTTAAATAAATACAGGAGAACACAGTTAAACAGGTAGAAACCCTTAAAGAGGAAACACAAAAACACCTTAAAGAATTACAGGAAAACAAAATCAAACAGGCAAAGGAAATGAACAAAACCATTCAAGATCTAAAAATGGAAATAGAAACAATAAAGAAATAACAAAGGTAGGCAAACCTGTAGTTAGAAAACCTAGGAAAGAGGTCAGGAGTCATAGACACAAGCATCGCCAGTTGAATGCAATAAATAGAAGAGAGAATCTCAGGTGCAGAAGATACCATAGAAAACATTGGCACAACAGTCAAAGAAAATACAAAATGCAAAAAGCTCCTAACCCAAAACATCCAGAAAATCCAGGACACAATGAGAAGACCAAACCTAAGGATAACAGGTATAGAAGAGAGCAAAGATTCCCAACTTAAAGGGCCAGTAAATAGCTTCAACAAAATTAAAGAAGAAAACTTCCCTAACCTAAAGAAAGAGATGCCCATGAACATACAAGAAGCCTACAGAACTCCAAACAGCCTGGACCATAAAAGAAATCCCTCCTGACACATAATAATCAAAACATCAAATACACAAAACAAAGAAAGAATATTAAAAGCAGTACGGGAAAAAGGCAAAAGCAGACCTATCAGAATGACACCAGACTTCTCAACAGAGACTGTAAAAGCCAGAACATCCTGGATAGTTGTCATACAGACTATAAGAGAACAGAAATGCCAGCTAAGGCTACTATACCCAGCAAAACTCTCAATAATATAGATGGAGAAACCAAGATATTCCATGACAAAAACAAATTTACACAGTATCTTTCCACAAATCCAGCCCTACAAATGATAATAGATGGAAAACTCCAACACAAGGAGGGAAACTGCACCCTAGAAAAAGTGAGAAAGTAATCTTTTAACAAACCTAAAAAAAAAAAAAAAAAAAAAAAGATACCCATGCAAACATAATTCCACCTCTAACAACAGAAATAACAGAAAGGAACAATCACGTTTTCTTAATATCACTTAACATCAATGGACTCAACTCCCCAGTAAAAAAGACATAGACTAACAGATTGGATATACAGAACCCAGCATTTTGCTGCATACAGGAAACACACCTCAGGAACAAAGACAGATACTACCTCAGAGTGAAAGGTTTGGAAAGCAATTTTCCAAGCAAATGGTCCCAAGAAACAAGCTGGAGTAGGCATTCTAATATCAAATAAAATCAACCTTCAACCAAAAGTTATCAGAAAAGATAAGGAAGGACATTTTATACTAGTCAAAGGAAAAATCTACCAAGATGAACTCTCAATTCTGAACATCTATGCTCCAAATGCAAGGGTACCCACATTCATAACAGAAACATTATTGAAGCTCAAAGCACACATTGCACCTCACACAATAAAAGTGGGAGACTTCAACACCCCACTCTTATCAATTGAGAGATCATGGAAACACAAACTAAACAGAGACACAGTCAAACTAACAGATGTTATGAACTAAATTGATCTATCAGATATTTATAAAACATTTCATCCTAAAGCAAAAGAATATACCTTCTTCTCAGCACCTCATGGTACCTTCTCCAAAAGTGACCATATAATCTGTCACTAAACAGGCCTCAACAGATACAAGAAGACTGAAATAATCCATGCACCCTATCTGGTCACCAGGGACTAAGGTTTATCTTCAATACCAACAAAAACAAGAGAAAGCACACATACACATGGATGCTGAACAATGCTCTACTCAATGATAACTTGGTCAAGGAAGAATCAAAGAAAGAAATTAAGGCTTTTTAGAATTTAATGTAAAAGAAGACACATCATACCAAAACTTATGGGACACAATGAAAGCAGTGGTAAGAGGAAAACTCATATCTCTCAGTGCCTCCAAAAGGAAACTGGAGAGAGCTTATACTAGCAGCTTGATAGCACATCTGAAAGCTCTAGAACAAAAAGAAGCAGATTCACTCAGGAGGAAACAATCAAACTCAGGGCTGAAATCAACCAAATAGAAACAAAAGAACTATATAAAAAATCAACAAAACCAGGAAATGGTTCTGTGAGAAAATCAACAAGATAGATAAACCCTTAGCCAGTCTAATAGAGGGCACAGAGGCAGTATCCAAATTAATAAAATCAGAAATGAAAAGGGAGATATAACACTGAAATATATCTTAAAATAATCATTCTGACTGTTGAATATTAACAGTTGAAAATATTAAAATCATGTTCTACAAACAAAGTAACAAACAAAAAAGAAGTTATACCCCTAAAGTATCACCAACATGAGCACACAAAGGTGAGATGAGAAAATACACCAGCAACCATGGCAAACAGCACAGAGAAAAGTCCACAAGGCCCCAACTCTATACATAATACAGGCCACTGAGTACAACTGAGAGTGGGAGAGATGGTCCTCTCCAGAGAAGAGAACACATCATACATTTCCAGTGCCAAATGGTCAGCCTGACAACATATATACAAAAATCATTATATGGACTCAACGGGTCATATTTATGAATATTTTTATATATGCATATATATATATATATATATATATATATATATATATATATACAAATGCATATACACACACAATGACAATTGATAAAAAAAGAAACCATCACTTTGAAGGAGAGTTCGAAGGGGCATATACAGGAGGATTTAGAGGGAGGAAAGATAAGGGAAATGTAATTAATATTTTTTTTAAATCTCAAAAGTAAGCAAACAAAGAAAACCACAAAGTAACTATTGGGCCCTGAAAGCAAGAGAGACTATTAACTGTCAATACTGGTTCATCCGAACACCTCAGAAGAAACAAAGCTAAAACTAGATCAAAATTCTCCCCTCCCAACCCTATACTTTCATGCTTTTGTACATTGCTTTCCCCCTAAAAACAAATACATGTTCAGTATTCATTATAAAAGCGGGTTTTCAACATCATTTCTTAAACTGGTTCTTTTACTTTCATTTTACAAGCTGAAAAGTAGATGGTAATAAGATGAATTTATCTGGGGAAGAGGACTGAACCTCAACACTAGCATTGTATCACTGCAGAATGCTCTGGTACATGACTCTACTTAGAACTCATGGTCACTGGTCATGGGAAGGAAAACAATTCCTCAGAGTTGTCCTTTCATTTGCTGTTCAAAAAATGGTGACAGTTATCAGCTTATAAATTAGACAATCTGAGCTTTCTTTTCCTGACCCCAACCCCCATCAGGCTTCCTGCTGCTCCCTCCGAGCACAACAAACCATTAACCATATTGAGTCTAATGTAATGACTCATGTAGCATGTTCACGCCTTACATCACATTAATCACCAGTTGCTGCAATACCCTGTTTGTTAAAAACCAAGCAACAATGAAAACAGATCCTCATAACAAGAACCTTCAATTAAAGGGAATTTGTTTCCCCTGTACCTCAAAGATAAAGAGGAGGCTAAAATCAAAAGACAGAGAAATAAAATAATGAGGATTTGGAAGAAACAAGAAATCAATAACTCCAGTTGCTGACATAGTTCCTGGGCATTGTGAATTATGTGAGAGTACTAAAAAGACAAAAAATTCCAACTCCTACATTTGTTGTTAATCACAGGACTAGTTCACTTTTTATTTGTTCACTTAAGCCACACTAGGTGATGTGATCTTAAGACATTAAAGATTCAGTCCTGAGCCATGGTGTTCCCATTCTGGTGATAAGAGAAAAGCCTTGTGTCAGCTAAGATGATGATTACAATAAGTACCAACCACCTCAACTCAACCTTGTCAAAGCAAGAAAAAGATGTTTGGACTGGATCATCAAGAAGTCAGGTTGCTTCAGACACTCCAGACTCAGATATTCAAATATCCAGCAGAATACTGTCTCCTTCTTGTTGAATCTACCTTTCTCTGTATTTGTTTTCA
Source organism: Mus caroli (assembly GCF_978045245.1). Lineage (NCBI taxonomy): Eukaryota > Metazoa > Chordata > Mammalia > Rodentia > Muridae > Mus > Mus caroli. The sequence continues at coordinate 48,544,469 of NW_028227259.1, read as the reverse complement.
TTTTCTCTGCAGTTTGAATGATAAGATTATTTAGAGCTACTACAGGCTTATCTCCCATTAGCTTGGAAATTTCAATGGAAAGGTTTTTTTGGTTTGGTTTATTGGGATGTTTGGGTTTTGCTTTTGCTTTTGCTTCTATCAATTGTTCCAGTGGAAGTATTCATCTTTACCCATCATTCTTGACTCCCCAGGATTTTGATGTGCATCCTTCTCTGAAACAATCATTTGCCATGGATACCACATTGCAGTAGAGCCACACAGTTACCTGCCCCACAACTCCCACCCTAGGGAAGGAGGGTGTCTGCTCCATTTGAACTAGCAATGTAATCTAAGTAAACAAACATGTTCTTGAGGAAAACAAAATTAGTTTCTGGCAACGAAATGCCTATTTCTCTCTGCAGATAACAATACAACTGGTCCTATGGAAGAGCACAGGTTTGAGAAGTATGTATGTAATACAAGAAGGACCCAGGGGAAGAAAGTAGCTAATTCTGTTTGTGAAAAGGAAAAGTAGGAAAGGTTTGTCAAGCTTGACCAGAAGTCTTGGAAGGTAAGTGAGTTTTTAATCCACAGGCAAGGAGATAGATTCCTGGAGCAAAATCACTGAGGCATTAAAGAGCCCTGACAGCTTAGGGAAATTCTGGGTCAGCCCTTCTTCACCTCCTCCCATCTTTGAGGTCTCTCACATCTTCACAGATACTCTGACAGTCCCTCTCTTCAGAGCTCTCTGCCTGCTCTGTGTCCTGACGTGACTCTCTTCTTCATCTGCCAGGTAAGCTGGATGTTGTTAGGCTTACAATGTAAAACTCAAAGCCACATAAAGAGAATGAGGCTCAAGGGCCTCCCTCCTAAAACACCACAAGATGGTCTTTCCATTAGGTCTCTGCTTATTCTATATCCAATCACAAATATTTGCTGAGTTGCTTCTGGGAGGCCAGACCACAGTCCCTACACATATAAGAACTCACAGAGATTAATTTCTATCTGGAAAGGAGCTGTCAGTAAACATATAAATAAATGCATAAGGTCACCTCATAAAGTGCTAAGTGTGAGAAGGAAGGTAAAGTGGTTGGGTGAAAATGGGAGGGGCAATTAAGGCAAGGAGATGGCTGCTTTAGGCACATGGCCAGAAAAAGCTGAAGAGCTGACTGATGAGTTGAGCTTAAATGACCTGAAACTGCACACACTTCGGATTAGCATCATTGCAGGCACAAAGTGTACACAGTAGTGCCTCCAGAATGGCTGAGGACTTCCAGGAGAATCTTAGACATCACCATGTAAATTCTGAATTTGAGGTTAACTCTCAGTCCATAATGAGCACCTCTCCCTCAGATTTTTCTGCCTGAGCCTTAAAAGTAAGATATCATTCCCAAGAACAAATGCTACTTTATAAAAAGCATCCACAGTATCCTAAGAGCCATAAATTTTACAAATGCATACACACCAGCTCATAGGATCTCAAAATCCTGGAAGTTTGATCCTGCTGTATTCAATTTATACTTTAGGAATCAGAACCTCAGAGCAGCTGTGATGTAGCTCAAAACTACATGGCTAGATAGAATCTAGTCCAAATTGTCAATCAATGTTGATACCTAAATCCCTGTATTTTTACCATTTTTGTCTGTACTGTAATAAACTCTATACTGAATGGATGGATATGACCCCTCACAAAACGACATGGCCATCAGCAGTGGTCATTTTTTATACCATTTTTATCTTGAAAAAAATAATAATTGCAAGATTTCACTCCCAGATGAACCCTTGGAAAATAGACTCCAAGATGAAGATAAATATATTTGCATATAAATAAATATCCAAGATAAAGATGAATATATTTAAATGGGATTCTTAGGGTACTTGTCAGAAACAGAGTTTAAAAAATTAAAAGCTAATTGAAAAAGGATGTTTTAAATATGTTTTAATGACTATATTTTGCTAAATATTATCCACACCAGTTAGGGAGCTGGAATATACAGTTCTATAGTCAAAGTGGGTATGACAGCACAGGCTTGTAACCCAGCACTGTAGAAGTCGATAAACAGGATCAGGAGCCAAGCTCATCCTCCATTGGCTACTGTATGAGTTACTTTTCCGTTGCTGTGAGAAAGCACCATGACCAAAGCAACTTATGGAAAAATAGAGTATGTTTTGGCTTACAGTTCCAGGGGATAAGAGCCCATCACAGTGCAGAAGCAAAGCACCAAGAAACAGATATGACGGCAGGAGCAGGGAGCTGAGAAATCATAACTTCAAATCCAAGGTTGTGAGCTGAAAATGGCATGAGGCTCTTTAACTCCGAAAGCCTGGCCCCAGTGATGCACTTCCTCCATTAAGACCACACCTCCTAAACCTCTCCAAACAATACACCAACTGGGAACCCAACTGTCTGAGCCTATAGGAATATTTCTCATGCAAACCCCACCACAGCTGCATAAGCTCTGGAAGTGAACATAGGAAGATGAATTCAAGGCCAGCCTCCCTTGGCCACTGAGTGGGTTCCAGCTCAGCCTGAGCTACATGAAACCATGATTTAAACAACAAAAGTTCTAAAGCCAAATGAGTTTAAAAAAGTTCTAAAGCCAATTTTCATCAACTCATGAAAATTCCCCACGATTCTCAGTTTATTAATAGGTAAGAGAAGTCCTTCAGTGAAGAAGCTTCATTTTCTTTGTTCAACCAAACCTGTTTATTATTTAATTACAGGCTCATCTTTCAAAAATCTAAGAAAATTCCTTATAACCCACATGCAAAATGTTGGACTACAGTAGCATAGAAACTAGTCTTTTTCTATCCAGCTCTAATGGAATCACACTGAACAAAGAACAGACTTTCTCAGCTGCGGACTCTCTCTGACCAATCAGCCCACAGCCAACATGTCAATAGACCAAAGACATTTAAGTGCACTCCAGATACATCCAGTGAAGAATGGCCCACAGAGCCCTGCCCAAATTGTCAATCCACAGAAGTGAATATTAGGATATTTTATTACAAACAAATATCTAACCCAATGACAGTTCTGGTTCTGTAATCTGGAAAACCTTAGTAAAAAAATTAAAATTTCAACGCTTCTGTATTTAACGTTTTTAGGTCACAGTATTGATCCCCACAATGTTTCACAATGAAACTCAATAATAGTTATTATAAATCCCTTTCTAACAGAAGTAATATACCTGAAGCTCAGATCTTTAATTAGTGACATCTTCTGGAATTGTCCTGAATGCTTACAAAGGTACATACCTGAATTTCATCCCTCCACAGGCTGATATGCCCCACTTTGTCAAAATAGACACAGCTTCAATTATCATAAACCAGGTAAGTACATGACAATTTTTTAAAGTGGCTTTTAACCTTCACAGATGATTTTGATCTAGGGAACCTTAAAATTAATAAACTGTGAAAGGTGTATCTTCAGTCCTCGTTGAATGAAAATGAACATTAATACCCCGCTGATAAATCATTAACATGTCTCAACAGTAAGAAATAAAACAACACTGTTGCTTTCATCAGGAGAGGCCCAGTTAATTAAGCTGATGCTGAAGGTCAGAACACTGGAGCTGGGGTTTATGAGGAAGTGCAATCCTGCCAAGTTTATTAAATAATAATAATATGCCCATCAGACAAAGGAACTGTTTTAAAAGTAATAGCAAAAATGACAAACCAGGAGTTTACGGTGTGGAAAAAGGACAGTCAGATCAGAAATTATCCCAGCCATGTCTGCCTTCCCAGTACACACTGTGAAAACGTAATTCCCAGCTCATTAGGGAGCCGCAGGGAGAAGTGGAGAGAAATGCTAATTATGCATTAGCCTGCTTAGCTAAATTCAGATGGGGTAATATCACATGGATTGATGGAATAAGCCATAAAATTTTAAATTCCAGGCAGGCTACAGTAAGTGGCTTTTAAAGGGGCAAGCCTGTTCCTGTTCGCTAAACCCACAAACTGGAAGATAAGAGATCATATACACAGAGATCATATCTCCAAACGGAAAGACAGGACTAATCCATAGAGATTACATGATGTAAAGTTGCTCAACAGATGACTAAAATACATGAACCAGCGGCCTAACTGTAATGTTTCCCAAGTCTAGTATTCTTTTCCTAATACCATGCTGCCTGTGGCTGTCAGATTCTAAACCTCCTAAAGCACAGTTCATATATTGTAACTTAATATAAACCTCTACACCCCCATCTTAAGACAAAGTCCCCATCCTACAAATACCAAATCCTAAATTCATGTTTTATCTCCTACACATAGCTGAACCTCAAAATCTACATGTCTGTCATCACCACACATTATCTTTCCATCTGGGTGGCTCTCTCTCCCCTCCTTTCTTCCCTCCACTCAGAAGCCAACCTTCAAACACATCTTTAAAATCTGTAAGCAATCCCTCATCTCTCCCAGTTCAGGTAGAGGCTTTTTCACTGCATCAGTCACTACACAGTAAATTGGTTAAAACCACTAGTAGCCTTCCTGGCCCAAAGCAGGGCCTAACAAATATTTGTGGAATTCAATTGAATTGATGCTTTATAAAAATTAAAATCAAAGTAAATAGATTTAAAAAAAACATGTCTTATTTACTGTTCTGTTGCTCTGAAGAGACACTATGATCATAGAAACTCTTATAAAAGAAAGTATTTAATTGGGAGCTTGCTTACAGTTTCAGAGAGTGAGTCCATTAACATCATGGAGGGAAGCAGACAGGCGTGGTGGTGCGGGAGCCATAGCCGAGAGCTTTGCACCCTGAATCACTGGCATCAGGCAAGGAGGGAGAGACAGTGGGCCTGGTAAGAGCTTTTTGAAACCTCAAAGCTCACTCCCAGTAACACACCTTCTCCAAAAAAGGCCACATCTCCTCCAGCAAGGCTGTACCTCCTGATCCTCCCAAACAATTCCATGTCTTAGTGACTAAATATTCAAATATATGTACCTATGAGGATTATTATCATTCAAACCAACACAGAAAGCATCAATGCTCTGGCTTCCATATGCCTGTAAGATTGGAATGGAATAGAACATCACTTCAGTTATATCTCCAGTATCTCTTACATTGACCTTTTACTTGAAAACCCCTTGCTATTCACATTCTCATTCTTATTCTTCCTCTACATATAATGCAGTGTGCTCTTAGTTGATTTGTCCATCTCCTGTCCCTCCCCTTCTTCCTTCTAGCCTTTCAAGGCTAGCAGAATATTCTTCTGGTCATGCAGTACCAACCAGAAATCTGAAATCAGTTCATTAGCATAAGCATCATGAAACATTAATTAAGATCTCCTCTCTAACTATATCAAAAGCCTACACACACACACACACACACACACCGTGCTGCTAATATCCTGCAGAGTCTCCTTGGCCATTGAGGAATGGCTAAACTATATCTAAATGACTAGTGAAAGAGGCAAGTTATAGGAAAGGCAGAGGAGAAGTTATAAATGCAGAATAATGCAGCCAGCTTGCTAAGTGACTTCTGGAAAAAGCAGTGTTCTGTTAACTGAAGAGGCAACTTGCATCCTGTACCTCCTTCAAAAGAATCACAGAGGATCTTGGCCCAAGAAGTCATCAGGACTCTTGAACATCTTGGCATCTACTCTCCAAAGTAAACACAAGTATCTACAGAGCTCAAGTGATTAGAGGCCAAGGTTCAGAGTAAACAGACCCTGGGTTTTAGAGTTGAATTCAATGCCTGAATCTATAATTTTGTAACAGTGGGATCTTGAATAACCTAATCTGGCCTTGTGTCAACATTTCTAAAGTTGGAACAGTGGTATTTTGAGGACAGTGAGATATAACTATACAAACTTTCAGATACTTATGTCAATCAAATATAGACAAATGGGTTAAATTTAAAAAAAAAGATAAAACTTCTTTCCTGAATTAGTCTCAAACTTAGGAAATTCTTCATTTTAAAGCTGTTACTATACACCTTTTAACGTTTAACGCACTGACCCTGCAGTCATTCATTTACCCAGTAGTCACCGGGTGACACTCACTCTGCATTTGGCATAAATAACATAGGTTTGGAAAAAGTTAGAACAATCCTTCCCCAGAGCTGCTCCCAAGCTAAATAGGAAAGGCATAAATGACAGCAAATAATCACAGTAATCATTCATCCCCTGAATATGTGTTGTGTAACTAGGAAAAAAAATCCATGGAAAAATAACAAAAGCAAATGCACACATAATGTATCATGAGGCATAAAGAACAATCATCATAGGAAGGAAAAGAAAGATAACACGGGGTCTGCCTAAGGGGGTTCAGCTCACAGAATCAAAAGCCTGTGGAGAGAAAACTCAACTACTCAGTGAATATGAACATGGGGCTTTGAAGAAAGGAATGGAGTAAGGGGGGTAATGGAGAATCTGACCCCAATACACTCTCTATACAGGTCAACGTATACGTCTATGTATATAATTGTCCAAAATACTTGTTCAAAGACACAGATTTATTCAATGAGATTTAAAGGGTGTCAATGAGAATAATCTTTCCTGATCTTAGAGGAAGGGATATTAGAAGTGAGCCCATTAAAAGGGCAGGTCCACACATAATTACATGGTTATCATAAGGCACACAACATGAAACTCAAGAAGAACGAAGACCAAAGTGTGGACAGTTTGCCCCTTCTTAGAATTGGGAACAAAACACCCATGGAAGGAGTTACAGAGACAAAGTTTGGAGCTGTGATGAAAGGATGGACCATCTAGAGACTGCCATACCCAGGGATCCATCCCATAATCAGCCTCCAAACGCTGGCACCATTGCATACACTAGCAAGATTTTGCTGAAAGGACCAGATAGAGCTGTCTCTTGTGAGACTAGGCCGGGTCCTAGCAAACACAGAAGTGGATGCTCACAGTCAGCTATTGGATGGATCACAGGGCCCCCAATGGAGGAGCTAGAGAAAGTACCCAAGGAGCGAAAGGGACCTGCAACCCTATAGGTGGAACAACAATATGAACTAACCAGTATCCTGGAGCTCTTGTCTCCATATGCATATGAATCAGAAAATGGCCTAGTCGGCCATCAGTGGAAAGAGAGGCCCATTGGTTATGCAAACTTTATATGCCCCAATACAGGGGAAGCCAGGGCCAAGAAGTGGGAGTGGGTGGGTGGGGGAGTTGGTGGGGGAGTGTGTGGGGGACTTTTGTGATAGCATTGGAAATGTAAATGAAATAAATACCCAATTTAAAAAAAAACAGCAAGAGCAGAAAAGACAAGGCCATGCGGAGTGCATATCTAGAGCGACCTATTTCTGCAACTAAGGTTGGTTTGGTGAGGACAGATGCCACCACAGGGGGTTGCCTCAGGCTTAGTGTGAGACTCTGTTTCTGTGTCTGTAAACTGTAAAGTCCACTCCTAGGGATGCATTTCCTCCAGCAAGGCCGTAACTCCTAAAACTCTGCACAACAGTACCACTGACTGGGAGCCAAATGTCCGCATACCTGACACTATGGCAGAGATTTCTCCTTCAAACCACCATGATGTCTGAAAGCTCTCCAGCTCTTCAGCATGCCTGTTTCCACTTGTCTCTACCTCGTATTCTTATTACATATAGCCTATGCCCTTGTTTTGTCCTTCACCAGTAACATCAAGAAAATAGAGTTAGACTTAACACAGAAAAATCTCTAAAAGGATGGAATATTCCAAGTATCCTGGACTCGTCTCTAGACCAGAGGAAAAAGGTATCAATTCCCACTAATTAGCAGAATGGTTGGCAATAGTTCAGCAAACTTGTTCAGTATCGGAGACTGTATTTTGCAGTTAAGTCAAATGAAAGATCTGTTGTTACACAGTTCATACATATTTTTAAGGACAAGAAAATGTGAAAATCAATTTTCTGTAATATTTCATACAGACAAGATAACATATAAAAATGGGCATTTAGTAATAAGAGATAAATTTCAATAAGCTATGGGTACCAACAGTTCTATGTAAGAAGACTGCTAACAAGATGTGTCAAAACCTTCTCTGATCTAAATCTTTAAAAACACTAAAATTTTTTAACTCCCAACTTTGTGCTTATAATATATTTTCACAAAAGTGTGCATCCACACATAACTACATTATTTAGCTCTTTTTCATTCTTGGACAATAAAATGAAGCCATCTTGTTTAAACTCCTCAGCATCTTGCTCTACTTTCTCCTAATTGTGAATTTTATCCAGGCTCATTGATATGGTTGTACTTCATTCATTTCTTTATTTTAGTATTTCATTGCATGGAATATTAGAATTCATTTGCCAATCATTGTAGCTATATCTTCAAAAGTAATTCATACAAACTGTATATTCTTGTATGTAACTCCTGAGAAGTGGGAGGTGAAAACATTTCTTGATGTTTTATACTTAAGGGAATTACTGTCATAAGAAATGTATTGCATTAGTTATCACTACTGTTTTGTGCAATAATATCAAATTTTCATATATTACAAGAAAATGTAAGTAAAATCTTCAGACCGAAATTATAATATTATTTTGTGGAAAGCTGATCACTTTTGAACAGACAGCTTTAGGAACTATGTCCAAAATATTAATTCACTATTTGTATAACAATATTATAACCAGTTTAGATACACTAAAAATTGCAAATATTAAGTAGCTCATAGATTCTTGGATTATAAATCTGGCTACAGCTTAACTGAATTCATCTTAAATACTACTACATGCTATTTGGATGTTTAATGGTGCTACTGAGAGACAGGTGGGATCAAGTGGGTGGTCCCTTAGGGCATTACATCATACTTTCCAAGAGAATTTAGGAACCCTGACCAAAAAAAGCGGAATAGCCTTATCATATACCTCCATAATTGTCATTTGATGCCAGCATCAGAGAACCAAAGCAACAGTTGCATGTGATTTTAAACTTGAATCTTCAGAAAAATTAGTTAATTAGTTCTATGTTAATTATCCCAGGTATTTTCTTATGAGAGGGAAAGTTGCCTAACATGAGGTATTTCATGAGGCAATAATCAAGGTGCTGTCTGAGTAGAGTTGAAGCTGATTCCACATTCGAATCACTTTTTATAGAATTTAATTCCTTTTAGAGTCTAGACGGTTGCACTATTAGAAAGTTTCACTTTCTTGCTGATAGTCCATCTTGAGTCTCTTTCCTTGTGAACTTCAACATTGGGTGATTAACAGCACTGTATGATCAGAGATAGGAAGATACCATGAGCTAGAACCAATTTTTAGGAAAGAATTTTATATAGTCAACTTACCAAAGTAACTAGGTTTTTGTCTTCCTGGATTTCACATCATGCCGCATTAGGGCAATAGCTAGCACACCAGTCTCAAATGATATGCTACAGACTATGAACCCTATATGAATAGAAACAGGGGAAAGAGCATAGTGGACTGGACAGACATGAACAGGGTCCAAGGAAGAGGTAAATTTTAACTCAAAGATGGCAATAACAGATATATCAGTTACTCTGATCTAGCCAGCACACACACACACACACACAAAATACACAGACACACACACATATATATACATATATATGTATTGAATACATCATAAATACTAAATTCATAAATATATGCAATTATGTGTATTAAAAATAATATATAATATATTGGATATACCATAATTTATACATATATGCACTTATGTCAATTAAAAATAAAATATGTTAAAATTAAAGCAAATGTATGTATGCGAGAGACAAAGACACAATTTAATTCTTTAATGATACATATTCACAATAGATCTTGACATATTGTTTTGTACAATAATATCAAATTTTCATATATTACAAGAAAATGTAAGTAAAATCCTCAGACCAAAATTATAATATTATTTTGTGGAAAGCTAATCACTTTTGAAGAGACAGTTTTAGGAACTATGTCCAAAAATTTAATTCTATAAATCATCAAAATAATTCTAAATTTAACAAATTCAAATAGTAAGAAAGAGAAAAACATTTCACCAACTCATTTTAAATTATAAAACAATGTGTCATGTAATTTTTATTAGGCACTTAGATTGTTTGGATTTTGATCATTTCTCCTATTCAAATGCTTAGGACCAGAAGTACTTCAGATTTAATGGTTTTGTAGATTTTAAACTGTGTGCAAATGATATTTCTTGTGGAATAATGACAGTTCTGAAATGAAATTTATGTTCATATACACCTGTATATATACAATACTTTTGGTGATTTCAACAGAACTTTTAGTGTACCTGCATTTTGACTTTGAGCATAAGATATGGTCAAATGTAGATGTATTCATCTATAATATCAAGGCAGCACTCAAAAAGAGTTTTGAAGAGGTTGGAAGAATGGCTTAGCATTTAAGAAGACATTGCTCTTGCAGGGGACAGAAACTCAATTCCTAGTATACATAGCAAGTATCTCACTTTGTCTCTCCTTGTCTGCACCTGCATTCACATATGCACACACACACACACACAAACAAACAAATTTTAGTGCTAAGTTTTGAATATTCAAGTGTTTTAGATTTGGGGTTTTTATGTTAGAGATGTTCAACTTATACAATAGTGATAGTGTGAATATGTATTAAATAATACATTTGTATAATCTATAAGATATATAATTTGATGTTTTATGATATATGTCATGAACTATAGAAAATCCAATTATTAAAATTACTGTTTAAGAATATTGCATTAGTCTTTTTTTTTTTTTACCATAGTGATATATCTGAGACAGGCTAGCTATACAGAGGGAAAAGACTCTTTTTACTGATAATTTTGGAGGTTCAAGATCCTGGCCCTTCTGAGGATTCCTTTGTCTGAATCTGAGAACATTCTTTATCATGGTAGAAACACACACACACACACACACGAGGAAGAGCTCATATTGCAGAAAAGGAAGCCAGAGAACAATTTAGAGTCACAATCACTCATAAAAACTCACTTTCTCTGGAGATACAAAAGATCCTGTGAAACATACACAAACACTTTCTGAAGGGAGCTCCCTCAAAGGCTGAAGAACCTCCTTCCTATAAGGCCACATTTCTTAGAAATTCTGTATTTCCCAGCAATCACATTGAGGACTAGTCTCCACCATGTGAACCTCTGGAGGACACTCCTAACCTAGTCAAACCTATAGCAAACGAAAAGTGGTGGGCTGGCTTTACCATTGTCTATGACTGATGTGCACTATTTAAAGCAAAAAAATGCATTATTTGGGGTGGATTCAAAATATAGATATGCACACACATATTCTCACTGTCTGATTCAGTTAACATACCTATTCTTGAGGTAAATGGTCTAATGAGCACATTAACTATCCATCTATTCCTGCAAAGTTTCTAAGGTCTACTGTCTGTGGATTTAGGTCCACAGGAGCATATCATCTCTGTCTTTCCACAAAACAGTGAAACAGCAGTCAGACTTATCTCTAGTACACAGAGCTCCACTGTCAGAGTTCTCATTGCAAAAGAGAGGCTTTGAATTATCCAGTCCTATGTCCTTCCCGAGCCCCAATGTCTTTTATTTTCTAAATGTCTTCACTGGGTGTAAATGCTCACAGAAGATCCATCACAACTCCTCTATCTGTCTCCTACAGACTACATAGAGTTGACATGTATGTAGGCTCCATCTCTCAATACCATGATTTAATTCCACAAAAAAATTCCAGGAATGGTAAATATGAAACTGAAATATGTGTAAGTTAAGGGTGGATGGTGATTTTTTTTTCATATTCTAATAAATTCACTGCTGTATCATATGGACAGTAAAAAAAAAGTAATGACAAAAATATGGTGCTTGTTATTTAAGGTTTTTAGCTTAATAAATATTTATAAGTATATAAATGCCCACAGTACAAATTTCAAAGTATAGAACTAAACTATGGGATTTCCTTGACATTTGAGGGTTTTTTTCAGTCAATTTTTAACTATTCAAAAGCAAGTCTGAAAGACTGTGTGTCATAATTTGCCAAGATATTTTTGTCAGAGCATAGTCCAGAATGCTGATATTGAACCTCGTTTGCAGAATTACCTCAGCCAAACTGGCATTCTGGAAGCTTGTTTTTAACAGAAGCCAGTTGCCAATGTAACGCAGCACATGTTATATCCTTGGTAAGATTTAATGATCAATAAAATATTTATTTATTTATTTATTTAAAATATAGTATCTGTGTGTGTTTCAATAACTTCCTATGCAATGGGCAAATTATTTTACAGAGAATTTCTACATATCAATATGGATTTTCTCTTGCTTTTTTGTAATTTAATATCAATCTATTTGTGGGCAGACAGCTTTGACAAAATAATAGGATTTAGAGCACATTTATTTGTAATATTACATAGTTGATAGTGATGATAGTGATAAATGAAATGTATTTAGTCATTGACTGAGAGATTTCCTTGTACCAGTAATATCTCAAATACACACCCTGGAGCCAGACTGGCTGACCTCTTAGAGACTTACTCACTTCCTATCTCTTAGTAACTATTTGCTATTTACCTTTTGAGACCTTTAATCATTGAAGACAAGAAACTAAAATGATGCTGTCATTCTAGATTGTAATGAGGATTAAATAATGAAATGAAGCTTTTAGAATCATGCTTGGCAAATAGTGACTACTCAATAAGGTAGCTATTATCGATATTATTCATGATCATTAATTTTCACAATTTCTTATTGCAATATTCATACATAGGGAGGTTACACATAGACAAATGCTGATTTATGTTACTCCCCAATGATGGGGCCTATGTTGTACTGTAGATAGATAAATTCCAGAAGCGTAACCCAGGTTAAATAGCCAACATGTATGTATTAAGCATCATGCATGCATCAGAGTTTTGGTCTAGAATTTTATCATACAACAGGAAGCAAGTCACCTGGGACTCTGATCTGGCAAAACCTACTTTCCACCAGGAGTCACAGTAGGAGCAACAGAGGGAACCACCCAACAAACAAACACACACTCAGGAAATTGGGAATGATATTCTTTTCCTTTTTTAAAGGTTCTAAAATAAGGCCACATGAGAATTAAGGGATTGAAATGAAGCACAAGGGAGGATTCAGGAAGGGTCCTTAGAGTGCTATCTAAGGTTAGATCTGGGCATGACCATTTATAGAGGAATAATCTGGGCAGATCTAACAGCATGTTCGGGCTTTCAGAAGGGAAGTAATGTGGATTTGTCAGGAAATAGAAGGAAAGCGAGAGGAATTGGGGCTAATGAATAAGAGAGAAAGATATTATCTGTGGAAGGAAGTCAGGAGTGATTGGCTAAAGGGAGGAAGGAAGGGGGAAGGGAAGGAGGAAAAGGGAGGAGGAAGAGAGGAAGGAAGGGAAGGAAAGAAAGAAGTTAGGGAGGGAAGAAGAGGAGGGAAGGATAGTGAGGGAGGAGGTGGGAAAGGAAGAAAAGGGAGGAAAGGTGGGAGGTGAGAGAATCTAGTCCAATGTAAGATTAATTTACTCATTAAGATGTTAGTGAGAGCCGGGTGTGGTGGCGCACGCCTTTAATCCCAGCACTCGGGAGGCAGAGGCAGGCAGATTTCTGAGTTCGAGGCCAGCCTGGTCTACAAAGTGAGTGCCAGGACAGCCAGGGCTACACAGAGAAACCCTGTCTCGAAAAAAAACCAAAAAAAAAAAAAAAGATGTTAGTGAGATGTTAAAAGTTCTAGGTACTGCAAAAAAAAAAGTTCTAGGTAATGGAGATATAGAAATTAAAAGATAAAAATAAAAAGCAACTAAACACTACTGATCTGATAAAGGTTAATGTTAGGGAGCTATAGAAATTTAAATGATTTTATTATACAAAGTACATGATAGAAAAACCAACAAAATTAAAACCTTGATTCCTTTGCTGGGAGCCTTCCCACGCTGGTGTCTGGAGTGAATAGCACATAGTAAGAGCAGTATCTTAGAGGATCTGAAGTTTAGAGCTGGACCTGAGTTAGTTGTGGAGACTGAGAGCTATCCAGAGCTGAAGCACCAAGAAGGCCCAGTAGGTGAGGTCAAGTATCCCTGAAACCAGGGGAGCACGATGCATGCCAGCAGGATCAGTCCTGGCTGTGTCCACTGCGCCTCTAATTTAGTCTCTGATTTGTTTCCCTAGGGTCTGATGGACGGCTCCTCCCCTACTTTAGATCACACCCCTTATGGTGTTATTAATTCTGGCTATCCCTCAAGGCTGATATGTGGACTCTAAACTGTGTCACCCGGTCACCGCTTTCTAGGACTAAGCCTGTGCAGGCTGTTCCCACTCGGCTTAGCTGGCCTCCAGCCAAGCTAACAATGAGAAAGCGTCTCTGAAGTTCCTAACAAGCCTTAAGCTAAAGGTCAGAGCAAAGTTGGACTATGAACTCAGGTCTGAATTCCTGTAACCACAGGGACAGTTCTTGAAGGGAGAGGGCCACAGCCTCAGCTTCTCCCCCCACCCCTCCCCCACAGCACCTGAAAGCACAGTCAGGTTCTAGGATGGCAGCTTGCCCATCTAACGCACTGCCTGAAACAGAAAATAAATCCTTCGTTCATATGGTTGGCAGGCTGAGTGACTAATTGTAAAGAAGATGAGTAATTTATTGAGAAGTAGATTGAGGTCATATTAGCAGATTTTAAAACACCTTTTCGCAGGCCAAGTTTTCAGAATGACTTTAAGAAATGTTCTGTTAACAACATGGAAGGAAGCACGTTGATATCCCAATCGAACTCCATTACATTCTTTCCATCATGCCCTGACACTTCTGCCATACCCATATATGCTAATGATATTAGATACTTGCAGGGCTGCACATTACATAGCACATTTTATATGTTTATATTAATTTCTCGTTGTAATATCCTATTTATGAGGAATAAAACAGTCAAAAGTAACATTCAAAATCCAAAAGTACGAACCAATGTTCAAGCTTGCTAGCAATGTGCTAAGACTAGCTACCACTCTGTCCTAAACTGTACTCTCAATAAGAGTGTATTGGTTCCCTATCGTGCTGTAATAAACTACTCTGACCAGAAACAACTTAAGCTTCTTTTGGCTTATGGCTCCAGAAGGTTAGAGTCCATTGTGGCAGGAGCCCATGGCAGCAGACAGCAGGAGCAGGAAGTTAGCTAATCACATTTCGCCATCACACCAGGAAACAGAGAGCAAATTAGAAGTGTGATAAGGTCTACAAACCAAAGCCTGCTCCCAAGTGAAGCTCTTCCCTGCAAGGTGCACCTCACTGACCTGTGACCAAGTGTTCAAATATCTGAGGCCACAGAAGAGATTTCTCTTTCAAACTACCACAGTGGGTTAACACCTTTCCTACAAATTTCCCAAGCATTTTATCAAGGTCAAGAGAGGTAGACCATTACATCCATGAAAATCGTAAGTCTCTGTACATTGCTTTCTTACCTAACGAAGCAGCAATCATGTTATCCAGTCTAAGAAATGTGTGTGAAGAATTGCTTCAAGTATGTACCCAGGACTTGGGCAGCTGGGTCATATGGTAATCTGACTTTAAGTTATTGGGTTTGGGGTTTGTATGTTTTTTTAAAGGAAATTCCAGATTGATTTATATAGTAGCTAGACTGTATTAGTGTTTCTTTACCACATAATAATTATATATAATAGCCCTTCTAACTGGGAGAAATGAAATCATTTAGTAGTAGATCATGTTGTTTTGAGAAAAGTCCTGTTTCATAATTTATCTCACCGTTTCTCCTGTCTGGAGTATCTTTTTTTTTTTTTTTGGTTTTTCGAGACAGGGTTTCTCTGTATAACCCTGGCTGTCCTGGAACTCACTTTGTTGACCAGGCTGGCCTCGAACTCAGAAATCCGCCTGCCTCTGCCTCCCAAGTGCTGGGATTAAAGGCGTGCGCCACCACCGCCCGGTCCTGTCTGGAGTATCTTATCCCACCACTACCACTACCTTTTTCATAACGACAAAGTCCTACGCACATTTAGTAACATCATTCTCTAAACGCCTCAGTATCTAAGAGGCCATTCCAAACCGTGGCAAACACAGAGAGGCTGTGGTACACTGAAGCTACTTACAACTTAGCAACCCTACCAGTATAGCCAATGATGTTCTGTCTGGTACTGTGGTGGTATGAGTACTGTTTTCTCCCACTTGACTGGGAGAATCTTGAGGCAAATGGCCTCCCATATCCTTGTACTTTGTTTGGTCAAGTGGAAAAAAAAATGATAAAAAGCATAATAAATAAAGTAAAAAAACTTCATCTCTAGGCCCAGGGTATCTACAATTCTAGTCCTTAATATGATCATCATTGATATTAGTATCTCTGTAAAAATAAAATAGCATCTAAGGAATCAGCATGTTCTATTTGCTTTAAAATACAATGTAGCTAATAAAGACTGCCACATATTTTTGCTGTCACATAAAATATCACCTACAATATGTTAGAGATTAGCAAGTCTTTCCACAGCTAAGAAATACAGTTTCTCTGTGGGGAAGAGTTTCCAGCCACTCTTACTGAGTTATTTAAGGAAACCTAAAACACAAATAATCAACGGTACATAAATTACATAAAAATCTACCTTCGAGCACTTGTTTTTCTCCCTGCAGTAGGGATATTCAATTACTCATCATTGGGGCTTTTTTGAATCTTTGTACACGTTACTCTTTCAAATCTAATGCTGACACTCATTAGAGGTTTATCTATGTTTTTAAGCCCTTTTGTGGATGCTTCACATAGTAACAAAAAAAGGCTTCAGGTAGTTGCTTGGCTTGTACCACATTTTACAAGCAGAGCTGGGCTTTTTCTAGAAACATGAACATCTATAGCACCTTAAAACTCATGCTGTAAGAAAGATCCAATAGGTCCTTGTGAAAGTAAAAAGATCTATGTTTAATAATCGGTAAGTAGTATTTTAATAACTTAAGCTTAATAATTACTTTTAAAAAACAAGATGCTTATCTATAACTGCTAAGTTTATATGTGTGTTTAGAATTTGGTGCTTCCATCCTACATAAAAGGGGGAACAAAATAATCATGGGAGGCAGAGGAAGGAAGGGACCTGGGAGGGAGAGAGGAGGTGGAGGGGAAAAAGGGGGGCAGGATCAGGTATTGGAAGGGGCAGGAGAAAAATACAGAGTCAGTAAATTGAATAGAAACATGTAGCAGTAGGGAATGAGGAACTGGGGCTAGTCACTAGAAAGTCCCAGACTCCAGGGAAGCAAGAGGCTCTCAGGACGCAACAGGGATGACTTTAGCCAAAATACACAACAAAGGGGAGATACAACTTGTAGAGACCACCTTCAATAGATAGGCATTGCCCCCAGTTGCAGGATGGGGCCATCCACCCATCTGAAAATTTTTAACCCAGAAATGTTCCTGTCCAAAGGAAAAACAGGGACAAAAAATGGAATGGAGACTGAAGGAAAGACCATCCAGAGACCGCCCCACCTAGGGATTCATCCTATCTGCAGACATCAAATCTCCACACTATTGCTGATGCCAAGAAGCACTTGCTGACAGGAGCCTGGTATGGCTGTTTCCTGAGAGGTTCTGCCAGCACCTGACCAACACAGATGAAGATGCTCACAGCCAACCATCAGACTGAGTCCCTGGGACTGAGCCAGGGGAAGGAATGAAGGAGTTGAAGGGGATTACAATCCCATAGGAAGAACAATATCAACTAACCAGATCCCCCCAGAGCTCCAAGAGACTAAACCACCAACCAAAGAGTGTACATGGAGGGACCAATAGCTCCAGATACATATGTGGCAGAGGATGGCCTTATCTGACATCAATGGGAGGAGAGGCCCTTGATCCTGTGGAGGCTCGATGCCCCAGCATAGGGGGATGCTAGAATGGTGAAGCAGGAGTGGATGAGTGGGTGGAGGAGCACCCTCACAGAGACAAAGAGGAAGGAGAGGGGGGATGGGATGGGGAGTTTTTGGGGGGTAACCAGGAAGAGGGATATCATTTTAAATGTAAATGAATAAATTGATTAATTTAAAAAGTGAAATTTTATAGAGACCTCAAGACAAGATACTCCAAGGTCTTTGAAGTAAGAAAGAGATGATCTAAATAGATCCTCCCAATCAGATAAGAACATAGATACTCATAAGAAATCAAGGATCAGGAAAAAGAGATAATATATGGTAGAACATAAGAAATGAGCAGGGGAAAAGTAGTATGTCTATTATAGCAACTGTGAAAAATTATCCACCTGCTCCAGAGTCCCAGTCCATAATGGCTATACAAGTGACATCCCCAATGATTTATGGGGGCCCTTTTCCTCCAAATTCTTCCTAGTGTTTATGTGCACATATGCAACATCAAACATGTAGGGTAGCCAGATACTTAATGCTAGAATGTTCAAATTACAATGTCGTAGATTTTAAGTGTTTTTAATTATATTATATTATATTGCTATTATTGATCTATTATATTATTACATTGTAAATTAAACTTATTCGTGAGTGTGTTTGTACAGGATGGGTCAGCAGAGTCCCTGAAGTTAGGGACATATAAACTAAGACAAGACAGACTAGAGTAAATGAGAAGGAGTCAAAGAGGGGAAGAATGTTGCAGTCTGAGAGAGGGTGAGGGTTGGTGAGCTTAGAGAGCCTAGTGCTATAGAACCTAAAGAAGTTCTTCATGGGGGGCACTGGAAACTATTCTGATCATGTTCTCATCACAGTTTTGTATAGTTGTATAGTTGTTCTAGTGAATGGTGATTCATCTGTAACACTTCACTGGGGAATTTTCTCTGAGCCCTAAGAGGAGATGGCTCAAAGTCTTGTGGATTTACTTAACCAGGGACAGCTCTTGACTTAAGACAAATGGGAGTAGAAGGATAAATTTATAACCGGTCAATCAGCTGACTCAGTTGAACATGATTTATGAATTTCCCTACTATTTCTTCTTGGAGTCACATGAAAACAAGCTATTTGTGTTCACAGTCATGCTCAGGGTCTGCTTCTGGGGAGGGAGTGTTAAACAAGAGAATGTTAAGCCATTGACTGGTATTATGTTCTTTGGGTACAAACAACAGATGGTGGCTCTAGCTCTATAAATAGAAAAGTCAATGGCCTGATTGGAAAAATACTAGGAAGTTCTCAGGACTGAAGGGTGATACCACAAGCCATAGGAAATGCAGGCAGGCAGGGAGCACTGGGTATCTAGCCAGAAATACAGGCTCTAAACAAGGACCATTGTGTTTTAATGACTCCCTGACCTACTTCCTGGAGTTTCCCTCCCAGCATCAGGTTGGGAGTGTTTAAGGAAATGCAAACACTAATTACCCTGATTTGGTCATCACAGGTTGTACACACGTTCTTGTCACACAGTTCCATGAAGGTCACTTGCAATGCTGAGAGTAACTTTCCAAAGGAGAAAGTAAGACACCATAAATGAAAGAAGACGGCAAGAAGGCTGGACAGGCAGAAAGGACAAGTAACGGGATCAAATCACAAATATCCTGACTCATTATACTGATGTATAGCATCTCAGTACACACTTTCATTTGGAACCAAATAAAATTTGTGATGAACTTTGTATCTGAGACAAAGTATCTTTAGTTTATTAGCTGCTATTATACATCTCCTCTTTCAGTCTCAATCATTTGATATACAATATTTTTGTGTATACTTGTGCTTTACAAATGCAATGCCCATGCATTCAATATTCCAATCAATACAAAGAAAAACCACATCATATTCTCTTTGTATTCAACAACATCCTCTCGACAGCCACTTTGCTCATTTTAACATGGCAATTTACTTTGGGCCTTTTCATAAAATCGTATAAATTGCTCCATACACAATGTATACTCTTTTTTGGTTGATGTTACTCACTCGACATCACTGTTTTGCAGTGACGGGGATTTAACCCAGAGCTTTGTCCATGCTGGGCAGGTGATCTGTGATTGAGCCAAACTCCCAGCTCTAACCTAATAAGTATAGTTGGTGAGTAGTAAATTAAATTCCACAACTACCCGGGCGTGGTGGTGCACGCCTTTAATCCCAGCACTTGGGAGGCAGAGGCAGGCGAAATTCTGAGTTCAAGGTCAGCCTGGTCTACAAAGTGAGTTCCAGGACAGCCAGGGCTACACAGAGAAACCCTGTCTCAAAAAAAAAAAAAAATCCACAATTGATGCCATCCTGGATGACAATCTCACTTTTATGACTCCACTGCTCTCTTTACATTATAGTCTTATTTGACTGACATGTCAAATGCTAACCAAAGAAGTCAAGAAGGCAGAAGTTTTGGAAAGCTTTGTTTTCCCACCAAATCTACTATATGGGAAGTTGAAGGACAAAAATGGAACTGACATGCCACTCTTTTAAATGTTGTGTATATGCCCACACTAATCAGAATGGCTACCATCAAGAAATCTGATAAATGTTGGAGAGGATGCAGAGAAGAAGGAATTTTATACACTGCTGGTGGGGTACAAACTACTACAGCCATTATGAAATCAGTTTGAGGGTTCCTCAAAAGTTAAAAATAGAGTTATCGAATTGCGCGCGGGACCTGAGACTGCATTAGTTAGGGAAGCAGAAAACTGGCCTGAGTAGGACCACAGGCCTCTTCCTGCCGGACCAGCACCGGGGTAGCTAGAGCGCAGGGTCGGCTGACACCCGCCAGCTACCCAGGACCCCCGCCACAGGATATTGAGACTTCTGGTGAGTGGAACACAGCTCCTGCTCCAATCTTTAAACAGTGACAACGATTTACTTTAGTAAATCTCAAAGCACACATTGCACCTCATACAATAATAGTGGGAGACTTCAACACAACACTTTCACCAATGGACAGATCATGGAAACAGAAACTAAACAGGGACACAGTGAAACTAACAGAAATTATGAATCAAATGGATCTGGCAGATATCTACAGAACATTCTATCCTAAAACAAAAGGATATACCTTCTTTTCAGCACCTCATGGTACCTTCTCCAAAATTGACCACATAATTGGTCACAAAACAGGCCTCAACAGATACAAAAATATTGAAATTGTCCCATGCACCCTATCACATCACCATGGACTAAGACTGATCTTCAATAACAAAATAAATAATAGAAAGCCAACACACACGTGGAAACTAAACAACACTCTTCTCAATGATACCTTGGACAAGGAAGGAATAAAGAAAGAAATTAAGGACTTTTTAGAGTTCAATGAAAATGAAGCCACAACATACCCAAACTTATGGGACGCAATGAAAGCATTTCTAAGAGGAAAACTCATAGCTCTGAGTGCCTCCAAAAGGAAACTAGAGAGAGCAAACATTAGCAGCTTGACAACATACCTAAAAGCACTAGAACAAAAGGAAGCAAATTCACCCAAGAGGAGTAGACAGCAGGAAATAATCAAACTCAGGGGCGAAATCAACCAAGTGGAAACAAGAAGAACTATTCAAAGAATCAACCAATCAAGGAGCTGGTTCTTTGAGAAAATCAACAAGATAGATAAACCCTTAGCCAGACTCACTAGAGGGCACAGGGAAAGCATCCTAATTAACAAAATCAGAAATGAAAAAGGAGACATAACAACAGATCCTGAAGACATCCAAAACACCATCAGATCCTTCTACCAAAGGCTATACTCAACAAAACTGGAGAACCTGGATGAAATGGAGAAGTTCCTAGACAGATACCAGGTACCAAAGTTGAATCGAGATCAGGTCAATGATCTAAACAGCCCTATATCCCCCAAAGAAATAGAAGCAGTCATTAATAGTCTCCCAACTAAAAAAAGCCCAGGACCAGATGGGTTTAGTACAGAGTTCTATCAGACCTTCAAAGAAGATCTAATCCCAGTTCTTCACAAACTATTCCACAAAATAGAAACAGAAGGTACTCTACCCAACTCATTCTATGAAGCCACAATTACTCTGATACCTAAACCACAAAAAGACCCAACAAAGATAGAAAACTTCAGACCAATATCCCTTATGAATATTGATGCAAAAATCCTCAATAAAGTTCTTGCTAACCGAATCCAAGAACACATCAAAACAATCATCCATCCTGACCAAGTAGGTTTCATCCCAGGGATGCAGGGATGGTTCAATATACGGAAATCCATCAACATAATCCAGTATATAAACAAACTCAAAGACAAAAACCACATGGTCATCTCGTTAGATGCGGAAAAAGCATTTGACAAGATCCAACACCCATTCATGATAAAAGTCTTGGAAAGATCAGGAATTCAAGGCCCATACCTAAACATGATAAAAGCAATCTACAGCAAACCAGTAGCCAACATCAAAGTAAATGGTGAGAAGCTTGAAGCAATCCCTCTAAAATCAGGGACTAGACAAGGCTGTCCACTTTCTCCATACCTATTCAACATTGTACTTGAAGTCCTAGCCAGAGCAATTCGACAACAAAAGGAGATCAAAGGGATACAAATTGGAAAAGATGAAGTCAAAATATCACTTTTTGCAGATGATATGATAGTATATATAAGTGACCCTAAAAATTCCACCAGAGAACTCCTAAGCCTGATAAACAGCTTCGGTGAAGTAGCTGGATATAAAATTAACTCAAACAAATCAATGGCCTTTCTCTACACAAAGAATAAACAGGCTGAGAAAGAAATTAGGGAAACAACACCCTTCTCAATAGTCACAAATAATATAAAATATCTTGGCGTGACTCTAACTAAGGAAGTGAAAGATCTGTATAATAAAAACTTCAAGTCTCTGAAGAAAGAAATTATAGAAGATCTCAGAAGATGGAAAGATCTCCCATGCTCATGGATTGGCAGGATCAACATTGTAAAAATGGCTATCTTGCCAAAAGCAATCTACAGATTCAATGCAATCCCCATCAAAATTCCAACTCAATTCTTCAACGAATTAGAAAGTGCAATCTGCAAATTCATCTGGAATAACAAAAAACCTAGGAAAACAAAAACTCTTCTCAAGGATAAAAGAACCTCTGGTGGAATCACCATGCCGGACCTAAAGCTTTACTACAGAGCAATTGTGATAAAAACTGCATGGTACTGGTATAGTGACAGACAAATAGACCAATGGAATAGAATTGAAGACCCAGAAATGAACCCACACACCTACAGTCACTTGATCTTCGACAAGGGAGCTTAAAACATCCAGTGGAAGAAAGACAGCATTTTCAACAAATGGTGCTGGCACAACTCGTTGTTAACATGTAGAAGAATGCGAATCGATCCATTCCTATCTCCTTGTACTAAGGTCAAGTCTAAGTGGATCAAGGAACTTCACATAAAAGCAGAGACACTGAAACTTATAGAGGAGAAAGTGGGTAAAAGCCTTGAAGATATGGGCACAGGGGAAAAATTCTTGAATAGAACAGTAATGGCTTGTGCTGTAAGATCGAGAATTGACAAGTGGGACCTCATGAAACTGCAAAGCTTCTGCAAGGCTAAAGACACCATCAATAAGACAAAAAAAACACCAACAGATTGGGAAAGGATCTTTACCTATCCTAAATCAGATAAGGGGCTAATATCCAATATATATAAAGAACTCAAGAAGGTGGACTCCAGAAAGTCAAATAACCCCATTAAAAAATGGGGCTCAGAACTGAACAAAGAATTCTCACTTGAAGAATACCGAATGGCAGAGAAGCACCTGAAAAAATGTTCAACATCCTTAATCATCAGGGAAATGCAAATCAAAACAACCCTGAGATTCCACCTCACACCAGTCAGAATGGCTAAGATCAAAAATTCAGGTGACAGCAGATGCTGGCGAAGATGTGGAGAAAGAGGAACACTCCTCCATTGTTGGTGGGATTGCAAGCTTGTACAACCACTCTGGAAATCAGTCTAGCGGTTCCTCAGAAAATTGGACATAGTACTACCGGAGGATCCAGCAATACCTCTCCTGGGCATATATCCAGAAGATGTCCCAACCGGTAAGAAGGACACATGCTCCACTATGTTCATAGCAGCCCTATTTATAATAGCCAGAAGCTGGAAAGAACCCAGATGTCCCTCAACAGAGGAATGGATACAGAAAATGTGGTATATTTACACAATGGAGTACTACTCAGCTATTAAAAAGAATGAATTTATGAAATTCCTAGCCAAATGGATGGACCTGGAGGGCATCATCTTGAGTGAAGTAACACAATCACAAAAGAACTCACACAATATGTATTCACTGATAAGTGGATATTAGCCCAAAACTTAGGATACCCAAGATATAAGATACAATTTACTAAACGCATGAAACTCCAGAAGAATGAAGACCAAAGTGTGGACACTGTGCCCCTCCTTAGAATTGGGAACAAAACACCAAGGGAAGGAGTTACAGAGACAAAGTTCGTAGCTGTGATGAAAGGATGAACTATTTAGAGACTGCCGTATCCAGGGATCCTTCCCATAAGCAGCTTCTAAACGCTGACACCATTGCATACACTAGCAAGATTTTGCTGAAAGGACCCAAATATAGCTGTCTCTTGTGAGACTATGCAGGGGCCTAGCAAACACAGGAGTGGATGCTCATAGTCAGCTATTGGATGTATCACAGGGCTCCCAATGGAGAAGCTAGAGAAAGTACCCAAGGAGCTAAAGGGATCTGCAACCCTATTGTTGGAACAACATGATGTACTAACCAGAACCCCGGAGCTCTTGTCTCTAGCTGCATATGTATCGAAAGATGGCCTAGTCGGCCATCATTGGAAAGAGAGGCCCATTGGACTTGCAAACTTTATATGCCCCAATATAGGGGAATGCCAGGGCCAAAAGAATGGGAATGGGTGGGTAGGAAAGTGGGGGGCGCTATGGGGGACTTTTGGGATAGCATTGGAAATGTAACTGAGGAAAATATGTAATAAAAATATTTTAAAAAATAGAGTTATCATATGATCCAGCTATCACACACCTGGACAGACCCCCAGGACAGACACCCAGGGAACTCCATACCACACCCAGAGTACTTGCACCCTCATGTTTATTGCTGCTGCATTGTAATAAAGCAAAGAAATGGAACCAAACTAATTGTCCATTAAATGATAAAGGAATAATCAAAATCTGGTATATAAATAAAATGGGATTTCCTATTTAGCTCTCGAGAAAAATGAAAATCAAATAAAGTACAGGAAAATGGATGAACTTATAATATATGATATTATGTAAGTTTGATAGTAAAAGTATAATCTCCAACGTGAAGCCCCACAGTTTCAGATAGCTATTCTAACTGTATAAAAGTTCATTGAAACGTACAGATTTGGGGTTTGGCTAATTTCACTGTGATAGACACACACGCACACACATGCACGTGTGCGTGTATGCATGCACATGCACGTGGGCATGTGCACACACACACACACACACACACACACTCATGCACAGATTCTTTGCAATAGTTTTAATTATTAAAAGTAAAAATGCTTATTATACATTTTATTGTGTTAAAAATCATAGAATTTACCATCTTAGCTATATTTCAAAAGTAGGCATTATTTGTAGTAAGTATATTTCCATTGTTGTAAATGCAAAATGTAAGTTCTCTAAAATTTTTATCTTGCAAATTGAAACTCTGTCCATTTTATTATTTCCCTGTTCTCCTGGCCCAAACTCCTGGTAAGAACCATTCTACTTAGTTGTTTCTATGGCTTCTACTACATCACAGAGCTCATACAAGAAGGCTCACACAGTCTTTGTTTTTGTGTGGGTGGCTTGTTTCAGTTAGCAGGATGTCTTAAAGAGTTCCACCTGGGTTATAGCATATAATTACATTCTTTTACTTTAAAATTGTTCTAAACTTTTACTTATATAATAAGATGAGACATATGGAGGTCGGAGGACAACTGACAGGAGTTGGGTCTCCCCTTCTGCCATGTGGATTCCAGGATCCAACCCAAGCCTCAGGCTTGGTGAGAAGCACCTCATTCCATAAGCAGACACAGCACCCCGACTTTCCTTCTGTTTAAAGACTGAATAATGTTCATTGGTATGCACTCTTACATCATCTGCAGATGCATACTTGACCTGCTCCTACTTGGCTCTTAGCAACAACGCTTCAGTCAACGTAGGAATACTGCTATTGTCAGTTCACTGACTTAGTCTTTTGAATACATATCAAGAGTGGGAATGATTTGTCTTATGATAATCCTGCTTACATTGTTTCCAGAGCAATTGTACCATTTTCATTCCCACCAAGAATCCACAAAGATTTCAGTGAAGGACATCTTCACCTTGTTGCCCAAACTCATGGAATTATATCAAAAGAGTGTATGTATTTATGTGTATATGAAGTTGCCTAATTATATGAAGCAATATCTCATTGTTCTTGGTTTAATTATTACTATTTTATTCTGTGTGTATGGGTATCTGTCTGCTTGGATGTCTGTGTATCATGTGCATGCCTGATATCCACAGAGACTAGACGGAGGCATCAGATCCCTTAGAACTAGGGCTATGGATATTTGTGAGCCACCATGTGGGTGCCAGAAATCGAGCACAGGACTTCTGGAAGAACAGTAAGCATTGCCGATTCCTGAAGGCATTATAAAGACTTTCTTCGGTGTATTTTTCCTGAATTGCAGAGGTTTGGGTCATATTCCATGTTTTGAGTAATTTTTTATATATCATAAAATTCCAACTTCATTATTTTGAATGGAAATACTCAGTTTCCCAACATTCTTGGTTAAGCACAACTGATCTTTCACTTTCCTTAGCACTTGTCAAAGATCATCTGATCATATACATGAGGATAGATTTCTGAAGTGTCTACTGTATTCCACTGATCTATTGTTAGTGTTTTTTTATATCATGCTACTTTTAATACTGCCTTTTTGTAGTGCTTTCAAATATGGACAAATCATAGTTTCTATTCTTTCCTAAACAAATATTTTTTAGCTATTTGGGGTCTGTGGAGTTTCAGATGAATTTTAGGATGATTTTTTCTGTTATTGAAAGTGTCATTGGGCTGTCAGTGTTATTTAATGCTTTACTTATTTATTCAAGAAGCCTCCACTGAGTTTTGTTGTTATAGATATATATATAAAGTATCAGAGATGCAGAGAAGAACAATACATGGAAAGCATCTTCTTGAGAAGGACTATTTGAAACCCAACAGCTGCATTTCGTTTATAATAACAAAGTTTATGAAAGTGGATTTAGAGTGCTGAAGGGAACAGAGTGAGGAGATGCTCCCAGAAAAGACATCTGGCTGCAAGTGTGACGTGTGAACATTGTGAGGCAAGGAAGCACACTTCACGATAGTCATTCCTCCCCGTGACTTAGAATGATGAAGACAAAAGCTATACACATGATTTCATTATCTTTATGCAAAAGCTACCCAAACACCACAATGCAATGTACAAGCTACATGTGATTATCTGCTGAGAATGCTTATATTTAAAATGAATAATCTATATATAAATATACTCTGACAATGCTAATAATTAAAATCTGTATTAATCTCTTGTTATGTATGAAGCACTAAACATGTAAGTACTTGTGTGCATTGCTTGACTACCCCTACACTAATACCACAAGGTAAGCAATGCCTACAGTCTCTATATATGAGAAGACCAAAGCTTGGACAGTACGTAGCATGCCTAAGGTCATGCAAATAATTAGGGTAGAGCCAGGATACAACCATCATTCGATTGCAAAAATACAGCTTCCCCAATATATATTGTTAAGTTATCCCATGGTATCTGAAGAAATGACTCTGAAAACACTAAAATATGCATGATGAAAAGAAACTCACAGATTACTAAGGAAGAGTGCATCTGACATGTCTCATGCTGGTAAAATTATTGATATCAGCTTGTGTGTTGTTATGTGCATCCTCATTAGTTTCAGGGAGAATTTTTCTAAAGCTACTCAGCACTGTAACACAACCATCCCTGACATCCTGATCAAATCTGCAGAGGTTATAGAAAGGTTAAAATCTAGGAGAGCTGACTTACTTCCTTAATTACTGAACAAAGTACAAGTGGTCACCAGAGGAAAATAAAATGCCTCCCTTTATTAACTAGACAAATACAATGGAAAAATTATGGTTTCTAAGCAGTGTTTATCTTGCAGTAACTCCTGAGGAAATTTACTCCTGCTCAACAGGAATGGATGATAATACTTTAAAAAAAAATTAAAAATACCAAGGATTAAATATGCCTGTAACATGAAGCTAAGGCTAATTATTCATGGTAAATAACAAAGGGATTTTTTTACCACATTGTACAATGTATGGTTTGTGCTGAACAAGCTTAGTGAACATGATCAGTATAGGAATAATTTTGTATTTGTGTGCTTCTATTAGAATCCCCTAACTTTGTTTATACTTCGGAGAGCTCTTTGGCAATTTAATCAGATTGGGGGAGAGGTGGAGTAGGGTTTCTTAAGAATTTTCTTTGGCCCCAAACACCTTCCATATATGCACCTGCTCTTTCAGACATTTCAAAAACTAGGCATAATAAATTTAAAGCTTTAAATGGAAAAAAATCTCACTTTAAAAGAGATTTCTCTTCTGGTTTTGTTTCAATTCTTGTAGCCATTTATGTTCCGTGGAGAAGCTCAGAGGCAGATGCTTGTGACGTCACAAAGACAGTCTGTTTTTGTTCCTTTTGCATGCACGCATCTTTCATTTCTAGGGTGCAGGTAGAGTGGGCAATCAAAAATTAACCCTCTGGGCCCCACAGATGTTTGCAGCGATGAGATTAACCGTAGTTTAAATGCCTATGTTAAAACCCGATTTTTCTGTGTAAAAGCCACATTTTCAATATTTACTTTCTTATTTTTTCAGCACAGGAATGGAAGCAGTTCTCTGGGACTTAGATGCAAACACATAATGAGAATTTTTTAAAAAGAATCAACAACTTTAGTGTTGAGAAATAAGAAAACAAATCTATATCCATAAACCCACATGTGTACATACACTCAGATGTTTGGAGAAATGTTATGTCATTTGATAGCTTGTGCCTTTTATTTTTCAAAGACATCACAGAATTCTTTTCTCTGTCTTCTTTTTCCTCTTTCTCCTTCTTCTCCTCCTCCTCCTCTTCCTCCTCCTCCTCCTCTTCTTTCTTAAAAGAAATGAAGACTACTTAAGAAAGCTGCTGATCAGAAATCTCCTACTAGTGACTATAGTATGTAAAAGAATTGAGCAAAATATTAAAATAGTATTTCTTTGCTTTTTCTACATTTTAGCCTCAAATTGACTAAACAATGTTGTCAGCAACTGAAGAGAAGCTGGGACAGTCTAAGAATACATCATGTGGAAAAAAAAATCACATTAAGTCAAGGGAACAATATTCTCCCAGCAGCTCTGAGGCTGAAGTATTAAGAAATAAAATTTAAACATGTAAAGAGGGGAAAAAAATGAACCTAGGTCTGGCTGCAAAATTGGTCTGCCGTTGTTAAACCTAAACATGCATTCAAAGATGGGAGATAGAGTAGTATAACTAGAATATATGCACGCATACATATGTTTAGTTATGGATGTACTGGGACCCATGGACTTTAGTCTTTCCCAGGACAGATAACTCTTGCATAAAAGAATATGCTATCCTCAGTGTGATAGCAGGTTAACTTATACTCATGTGATGTCCTTCCTGAAAAGCAGCAGAGCTGCATTAGGATAGAATTGCTGGGATTAACTTTTCCTTGCTCTGACTTTTAAGAGGGCAAGATCAAAGGCCAGGTCCCATCAAATCCATTAAAATAAAAACAGACATTTCTTGGGCCTGGGGAGGAACTCCAAGAAAATTACTTGGAAAGCACTGCCAGAAATTCCCTTTTATTTGGGTCTGTTTTACTATATTACCTAGAATTCAAGTGAAAAGTGGGTTGGTTGATTAGTGGGGGGCTGGAATCTTAGTTGCAGGAAAAGTAAAAGAAGAAATAGTTTTAGAGCTGGTGGACAAAGCTACCCAGTGTCATATGTACCATTTTCAAATGCTGGACCGCGACCCCAATCCCCGGCTGCCTTAGCTGAGACCTATCATTGTGCTTATTTATTCCCGTGCATTATCCTGTAATGGTCCCGGAGAGATGATCATCTTTCAGCACCATCTGCTACTAGGAAAAACAAGAACATACACTACACCTGTTACAAGCTCCCCAGCAATCTAAGCTGTTTCTCTGGGCAAAATGGTAAATGATGTAAGCAATAAATAGGAACCTACCAGGTGCGAGGGAGAGACGGGTCCAGATTCTGGCAAATTTTAAGCATGTTCTTAACTGATATGAAAGCAAATGATTTGTTCACCTAAAGTAATGTGATATACATGTCAGGGCTTAATACCAAACTTATGGCTCACAGGGTTTATGAAAGACCAGCTTGGGCTTTGCACTCTGCTGGTATCACTCCTTACAGACAGACTGCTAAGTGTATACGTGATCCTCTGACAGAAAACCACAGAAGTTGCCTGACCTCAGTATATATGTGAAGCACATCTACAGTCATTGAATAACAAACACTGGCTACCATCCTAGGAATATAAGAAAGAAAATAATAATAATAATAATAATAATAATAATAATAATAATAAAAGTCTTCCCTTTTCACCAGGGTAGAGCAAGCAATGTTCTCCTTCATGTTCAGAATCCCAGCTCTCACACCATCCACCTCTTTGAGTTTGTCATGTTTTCAGTGCAGAGCACAGCCCAGGGGCAACACTCACTTTGAGCCAACTTTCTGGGAGACAGACATTTTTTCCCCTAACTACTCCAAGTGCTATTCCTGTGGGTGCAGCTTTATGAAAACTGTACAGGAGAAAAACTTCCTGGTCCAGAAAAAAAAAAATCTGGTGCAAAACATGTTCTAGTGCTTTGTGCATATTGATTTATCACAAGCTATTGTGTTTATTTTATGAGTTACACAAAGCATCACTTACTGATATCAATTGCAGCCTTAGAATCTGATACATAGAATTAGGAAGAATATTTGGAGCAATTAACATTTTTGGAAACTGATTCTGTCCCCATTCATTTCTGGACAGCTGAGGTAGTCAGGGAGTGATTTCAAATCGTGCCACATTTGTGCAATAGCTAGCACACCAGTCTCAAATGATAGGCTACAGACTATGCACCCTATATGAATAGAAACAGGGAAAAGAGCATAGTGTGCTGGATGGATGTGAACAGGGTCCAAGGAAGAGATAAATTCGAACTGAGAAATGATAATAACAGATATATCAGTTACTCTGATCTAGCCAATGCGCGCACACACACACACACACACACAATATATGTATGTGTATATATGCATATATACACATATATATTATATATTGAATACATCATACCTTATAAATATATGCAATTATGTCAATTAAAAATAATATATATAATATGTTAAATACACCATAATTTATACATATATGCACTAATGTCAATTAAAAATAAAATATATTAAAATTAAAGCAAATGTATGTACGCTAGAGACAAAGACACAGAAAATTTAATTCTTTAATGATATATATTCACAATAGATATTGACATAATTGGTTTGTGCAATAGTATTAAATTTTCACATATTATAAGAAAATGTAACTAAAATCCTCAGACCAAAACTATAATACCATTTTGTGGAAAGCTGATCACTTTGAACAGACAGCTTTAGGAACAAGTATCTTGCCTATTAATTTTGCACATTTCTGTTTCTGTATGAGGACTCTGTGGAGATGGCTAAATGTACTTAATATGTTGGTAAATGTAAATTAACCAATAACAATAATTTCCTCACAGGAAACATATCTAGGCATTGTTAGGGAAAACTCAAAGCCCACTAAAAACAGTGGCTGAATGTCTGGCAGCAGCCAGAAACCGCACACATTATACTCTATCATGAAGTGAATATACAACAGGAAAATCTCCATAAAGATGTAACATTAGCCAGTGATGAATCTGCACTTTGATGTATAATACATTCAGCTCATGTCACAGTCCCTGTAAAGACAGATATTTGGGGAGAGAGGAAGAAATGCAAAATAGCTCCACTGTGGTATCCATGAAGGGCACCAAAAGCCAAGGCTCCCGTGAATGTGAATATCAGGAATAAAGAGAATGTCCCGACAATACAAGATAAAAACGACTTTCCTCAGAGAGGAGAGACAAACAGGACTATATCTTTCAGACTGCAGGATTTCAGATAGAGGTGTACAGGTATCATTGAAGGGCACAAAATTATTGCTGAAAGAACTCAGAAGCTGAAAGACCAGCAAGATGCCTGCTCCATGCACACTCATGCAGATCAGTCCAGTTTCCTTTACTAACTGAATACAGACAGTCTCAGTGAACACCTCGGTGTGTGCTCTCCAGGAAACAGGAAGGAAAGTCATAATTTTAGTTTAGTTTAGTTTAGTTTAGTTTAGTTTAGTTTAGTTTAGTTTTAATTCTCCCATTTGCTTTTTATTGGGTATTTTGTTTATTTACATTCAAATGTTATCCCCTTTCCCTGTTTCCCCTCTGGAAACCCCTTATCCCATCCTCCCTCCCACTGCTTTTATGAGGGTGTTCCCTCATCCACCTACCCACTGCCCTGGCATTCCCCTACACTTGGGTATTGAACCTTCCCAAGACCAAGGGCCTCTCTTCCCATTGATATCCAAAAAGGGCATCCTCTGCAACATATGAGGCTGGAGCCATGGATCCCTCCATGTGTACTCTTTGGTTGGTGGTTTAGTCACTGGGGGGTCTGGTTGGTTAAATTGTTCTTCCTATGGGTTGCAAACCCCTTCAGTTCCTTCAGTCCTTTCTCTAGCTCCTCCATGCTCAGTCCAATGGTTGGCTGAGAGCATCAATCTCTGTATTTGACAGGCACTGGCAGAGCCTCTCAGGAGACAGTTATATCAGGCTCCTGTCAGAAAGCTCTTGTTGGCATCTGCAATAGTGTCTGGGTTTGGTGACTATATATGGGATGAATTCCTAGGTAGGTCAGTCTCTGGATGGTCTTCCCTTCAGTATTTGCTCTACAGTTTGTCTCCATATTTTCTCCCTTGAGTATTTTGATCCCCCTTCTAAGAAGAACTGAAGCATCCACACTTTGATCTTCCTTCTTCTTGAGTTTCATGTGGTCTGTGAATTATACCTTGGATAGTCTAAGCTTTTTAATAATATCCACTTATGCATACCATGTGTGCTTATTTGTGGGTTTCATCACTCAGGATGATATTTTCTAATCCCATCTATTTGTCTAAGAATTTCATGAATTCATTGTTTTTAATAGATGACTAATACTCCATAGTGTAAATGTGTGATATTTTCTGTATCCATTCCTCTGTTGAGGGACAGCTGGGTTCTTTCCAGCTTCTAGATATTATAAATAAGGCTGTTATGAACATAGTGGAGCATGTGTCCTTGTTATACGTTGCAACATCTTTTGGGTATATGCCCAAGACTCGTATAGCTGGGTCCTCAGGTAGTTCTATGTCAGATTTTCTGATGAAAAACCAAACTGATTTCCACAGTGATTGTACTAGCTTGCAATTCCACCAACAATGGAGGAGTGTTCCTCTTTCTCTACATCTTCACCAGCATCTACTGTAACCTGAGCTTTTGATCTTAGCCATTCTGACTGGTGTGAGGTGGAATCTCAGGGTTGTTTTGACTTGCATTTCCCTGATGACTAAGGATGTTGAACATTTCTTTAGGTGCTTCTCAACCATTCAGTAATCCTCAGTTTCGAATTCTATTTTAAGCTCTGTACCCCATTTCCAATAAGGTTAATTAGTTCTCTGGAGTGACTTCTTGAGTTCTTTGTTTATATTGTATATTAGCTTTCTATGGGATGTAGGATTGGTAAATATCTTTTCTCAATCTATTGGTTGCCATTTTGTCCTATTGACAGTGTCCTTTGCCTTACAGAAGCTTTGTAACTTTATGAGGTTCCATTTGTCAATTCTTGATAAGCAATTGGTGTTCTGTTTAGGAAATTTTCCCCTGTGCCCATGAGTTCAAGGCTCTTCCCCACTTTCTCTTCTATTAGTTTCAGTGTATCTGGTTTTATGTGGAGGTCCTTGAACCACTTGGACTTAAGTTTTGTACAAGGAGATAAGAATGGATTGATTTGCATTCTTCCCTCATTCTGACCTCAAGTTAAACCAGCACCATTTGTTGAAAATGCTGTCTTTTTTCCACTGGATAGTTTTAGCTCCCTTGTCAAAGATCAAGTGACCATAGGTGTGTGGGTTCATTTCTGGGTCTTCAATTCTGTTCCATTGATCTACCTGCCTGTCTCTGTACCAATATCATGGAGTTTTTACCACTACTGATCTGTAATACAGCTTGATGTTAGGGATGGTGATTCCCCAAGAAGTTCTTTTATTGCTGAAAATAGTTTTCCATATCCTGGGTTTTTTGTTATTCCAAGTGAATTTGCAAATTGCTCTTTCTAACTCTATGAAGAATTGTGTTGGAATTTTGATGGGGATTGCATTGAATCTGTAGATTGCGTTCAGCAAGGTGGCCATTTTTACTATATTAATCCTGCCAATCAATGAGCATGGGAGATCTTTCCATTTTCTGAGAACTTCTTCGATTTCTTTCTTCAGAGACTTGAAGTTCTTGTCATACAGATCTTTCATTTGCTTGATTAAAGTCACACCAAATTATTTTATATTATTTGTGACTATTGTGAAGGGTGTTGTGTTCCTAATTTCTTTCTCAGACTGTTTAACCTTTGAGTACAGGAAAGCTACTGATTTGTTTGAGTTAATTTTATATCCAGCCACTTGGTTGATGTTTATCAGGTTTAGGAGTGCTCTGATGTAATTTTTGGGGTCACTTAAGTAGACTATAATATCATCTGCAAACAGTGATATTTTGACTTCTTCCTTTTGGATTTGTATACCCTTGACTTTTTGTTGTTGTTGTTGTTGTTGTCTAATTGCTCTGGCTAGGACTTCAAGTACTATATTGAATAGGTAGGGATAGAGTGGGAAGCCATGTCTAGTCCCTGATTTTAGTGGGATTGCTTCAAGTTTCTCTACATTTAGTTTGATGTTGGCTACTGATTTGCTGTATATTGCTATTACTATGTTTAGGTATGGGCCTCGAATTCCTGATCTTGCTGAGACTTTTATCATGAAGGGGTATTGAATTTTGTCCAATGTTTTCTCAGCATCTAATGAAATGATCATGTGGTTTTTGTCTTTGAGTTTGTTTATATAGTGGATTATGTTGATGGATTTCCATGTATTGAACCACCCCTTCATCCCTGGGATGAAGTCTATTTAATCATGATGGATGATTGTTTTGATGTGTTCTCAGATTCAGTTTGTGAGAATTTTATTGAGTATATTTGCATCAGTATTCTTAAGGGAAATTAGTCTGAAGTTCTCTTTCTTTGTTGGGTCTTTGTGTGGTTTAAGTATGAGCGTAATTGTGGCTTCATACCATGAGTTGGATAGTGTCCCTTCCATTTCTACTTTGTGAAATACTTTGAAGAGTATTAGAATTAGGTCTTTGAAGGTCTGATAGAATTCTGCACTAAACCCATCTTGTCCTGGTCTTTTTTTGGTTGGGAGATTTTTGATGACTGCTTCTATTTCTTTAGGGACTATGGGAATGTTTGGATGGTTTATCTGATCCTGATTTAACTTTGCTACCTGGTATCTGCCTAGAAATTTTTCCATTTCCTCTAGATTTTTCAGTTTTGTTGAGTATAGGCTTTTGTAGTAGGATCTGAAGAGTTTTTGGATTTTCTCTGTTTCTGTTGTTATGTCTCCCTTTTTATTTCTGATTTTGGTAATTTGGATACTGTCTATGTGCCCTCTGGTTAGTCTGGCTAAGGGTTTATCTATCTTGTTGATTTTCTCAAAGAACCAGCTCCTGGTTTTGTTCATTCTTTATATAGTTCTTTTTGTTTCTAATTGGTTGTTTTCAGCCCTGAGTTTGATTATTTCCTGCTGTCTACTACTCTTGGGTGTATTTGCTTCTTTTTGTTCTGGAGCTTTCAGGTGTGTTGTCAAGTTGCTAGTGAATGCTCTCTCCAATTTCTCTTTGGAGGCACTCAGAGCTATGAGTTTTCCTCTTACCACTGCTTTCATTGTGTCCCATAAGTTTTGATATAATGTGCCTTCATTTTCATTAAATTATAAAAAGTCTTTAATTTCTTCCTTGACCAAGTTATCATTGACTAGAGCATTGTTCAACCTCCAAGTGTATGTTGGCTTCTTGTTGTTTTTGTTGCTATTGAAGACCAGCCCTAGTCTGTGATGATATGATAGGGTGCATGGGATTATTTCAATCTTCTTGTATCTGCTGAGGCCTGTTTTGTGACAAATTATATGATCACTTTTGGAGAAGGTCCCATGAGGTGCTGAGAAGAAGGCAGATTCTTTTGTTTTAGGATGAAATATTCAATAGATATATGTTAAATCCATTTGGTTCACAACTTCTGTTAGTCTCACTGTGTCTCTGTTTAGTTTCTGTTTCCATGACCTCTCAATTGATAAGAGTTGAGTGTTGAAGTCTGTCACTATTATTGTGTGAGGTACAATGTGTGCTTTAAGCTTTAGTAAAGTCTCTTTTATGAATTTGGGTGCCCTTGCATTTGAAGCATAGATTTTCAGAATTGGGAGTTCATCTTGGTTGACTTTTTCTTTGATGAGTATGATGTGTCCTTTCTTATCTTTTTTGACATCTTTTGGTTGAAAGTTGATTTTATTTGATATTAACATGGCTACTCCAGCTTGTTTCTTCAGACCATTTGCTTAGAAAATTGTTTTGCAGCCTTTTTACACTGAGGTAGTATCTATCTATGTCACTGAGGTGAGTTTCCTGTATGCAGCAAAATGCTGGGTCATGTTTATGTAGCCAGTCTGTTAGTCTATGTCTTTTTATTGGGGAGTTGAGTCCATTTATATTAAGAGATATTAAGGAAAAGTGATTGTTACTTCCTATTATTTTTGTTGTTAGAGATGGAGTTTTGTGTGTGTGTGTGT
This sequence comes from Mus caroli, assembly GCF_978045245.1. Taxonomy (NCBI): domain Eukaryota; kingdom Metazoa; phylum Chordata; class Mammalia; order Rodentia; family Muridae; genus Mus; species Mus caroli. The sequence goes on along the minus strand of NW_028227259.1, from coordinate 48,507,699 downwards.
GTGTGGCTATCTTCTTTGGGGTTTGTTGAAAGAAGATTACTTTCTTGCTTTTTCTAGGATGTAGTTTCCCTCCTTGTGTTGGGGTTTCCATCTATTATCCTTTTTAGGACTGGATTTGTGGAAAGATCCTGTGTAAATTTGTTTTTGTTGTGGAGTATCTTGGTTCCTCCATCTATGTTATGGAGAATTTTGCTGGGTATAGTAGCCTTAGGGCATTTGTGTTCTCTTAGGGTCTGTATGACATCTGCCCAGGATGTTCTGGTTTTTATAGTCTCTGATGAGAAGTCTGGTGTCATTCAGATAAGTCTGCCTTTATATGTTACTTTACCTTTTTCCCTTACTGCTTTTATTATTCTTTGTTTGTTTTGTACATTTGGTGTTTTCATTATTATATGACAGGGGGAATTTCTTTTCTGGTCCAAACTATTTGGAGTTCTGTAGGCTTCTTATATGATCATGGACATCTCTTTCTTTAGGTTAGGGAAGTTTTCTTCTATAATTTTGTTGAAGATATTTACTGGCCCTTTAAGTTGGGAACCTTCATTCTCTTCTATATCTATTATCCTTAGGCTTTGTCTTCTAATTGTGTCCAGGATTTCCTGGATGTTTTGGGTTAGGAGCTTTTTGCATTTTGTATTTTCTTTGACTGTTGTGTCAATGTTTTCTATGGTATCTTTTGCACCTGAGATTCTCTCTTCTATCTCTTGTATTATGTTGGTGATGCTTGCTATGACTCCTGATCTCTTTCCTAGATTTTCTATTTCCAAGGTTGTCTCCCTTTGTGATTTTTTTATTGTTTCTATTTCCATTTCTAGATCCTGGATTAATTTGTGGAAAGATCCTGTGTAAATTTGTTTTTGTCGTGGAGTATCTTGGTTTCTTCATCTATGTTATTGAAATTTTTGCTGGGTATAGTAGCCTTAGGGCATTTGTGTTCTCTTAGGGTCTGTATGACATCTGCCCAGGATGTTCTGGTTTTTTCACCTGTTTGGTTGTGTTTTCCTGTAGTCCTTTAAGGGATTTTTGTGTTTCTTCTTTAAGGGCATCTACCTGTTTGCCTGTATTCTCTTGTATTTCTTTAAGGGAGTTATTTATGTCTTTCTTAAAGTCCTCTATCATCACCAAGAGATGTGCTTTTAAATCCAAATCTTGCTTTTCCAATGTGTTTTGGTATCCAGGACTTGCTGTGGTTGGAGAACTGGGTTCTTATGATGCCAAATAACCTTGTTTTCTGTTGCTTAGGTTCCTGCGCTTCTCTCTCACCATCTGGTTACCTCTGCTGTTAGTTGGTCTTGATATCTGTGACTGGAGCTTGTCCCTTCTGTATGCCTGTGAGCCTGTGATCTTATGTGTGCCAGCACTCCCAGGGAGACCAGTTTTCTCCTGGGCAGGATTAGGGTTCGGAGGGCTGTTAGGCAGTCTTAGCTCCAGGGCACAGATGGAGACCAGAAGGATCCTGTCTCCAGCTGCTCCACTGTTCCTGTGCCCTGTGCACTCCTGGCAGGTCCCTCTTTGGACAGTTATTGGAGAAAAAGTGGTGATTTCACCTCTGGGCTTAGGAATGAGAGCACTCCTGGGAGACCACCTATCTCCTGGGGGGATTTTTGTGCAAAGGATTGTGGGACAGTCTTAGCTCCAAGGTGCAGATGGAGACTGGCTGCAATTTTAAGTAATTTAAAAATAAGAATAAAAAACAGTTAAAGTCTAGGCTGGAGAGATGGCTCAGTGGTTAAGAGCAGTGGCTGGTCTTCCAGAGGACCTGGGTTTGATTCTTAGCACCTACATGGCATCTCAATTCAGGTAATCCAGTGACCTCTTCATGTTTCTGTGAGCATGAGGTACATACATGATAGATACATAGATAAATATACATGCCTGTAAAAGATCCACACATATAAAATTAAAAAAAAAAAAAAAAAGCTTAAGTCATGTTCATTCACTTGGTTCTACAAAACTTCCAGATTAAAAAAGGAAATGGTGCCAGTAATCCAAAGTAATCTTAACTGAGTCAGGCAGGGCTCAGCTCTTTAATAACATAATGAAGGAAAAAGCAGACTCAGGACCCACATGGACCAAGTTCAAAGCCCAACTCAGACACATATTAGCTGTGTAATCTTGGACAAGGTAAGTATATTTAGTGTCTGGATCAATAAAATAAATATGTTAACAAGTGTGCCTGTCTGCAGGTTATAAGCTGCTTAGAACCATTTTTTGAAATAGGCTTGACCATCAGTCATATCGGTATTGTTTATGAGCTTGTTGAAAAGAGACATTTTCTGGAGGGTTCCTGCAGGATTGACACTAAATTGTTACAACTCCCCAGTGACATTAGGGATGCCTCCACTTTGCAAGCAAGGAACCCAAGGCTGGGTGGAGTTACATAATTATCCAACATGACCCTACTGGTAAGTAACAGGTCCTGGATAAAAGCACAAAGTGTCTAGTTTCATCACCAATCGCACGAACTAGCTCTTCTAATCTTTCCCTTTGCCTCTCTTGGTTTTGTTATTGATGAGCAAAGGAGATAATTGATATCTGGACACTGAAGTTCCAGAGAAGAGAATTCCTATCTGCTTTACTGACACCTTAAAGCTGACCTGGCACATAATAGACACTCATGATGCCCCCATTAGTGAAAGCATCATTCAGCGTGTGCTCAAAAGGGTCTGTGAAACAAGTGAGAAGTATAAAGGACAAAGAGGACAAAGATTCCTGCCATTGGAAATGTGAAAAAGGAAGATCTACAGATTATTTTAAGTTAAGAGAAGCTGTCTTAACCAGGAGAGAGAGAGAGAGAGAGAGAGAGAGAGAGAGAGATACCCTTAGCAAACACACATCTGCTGACATCTGAAACGAGGGCTTCCCAGCTTTTAGTGCTGACAAAAGAAAAGTAGTTTGAATCAACATTAATTAATAGAACATTAGTATTGTTGTGGGAGGTTGTAATGCAATACTCTCATGATAAATCCCTGTGCCACTCTCAGAGCCTTAGGAACCTAGGTCTCTCACTACCTACTTGATATCAGCACAGAAGCTAAGCCTGCTCCGACTGGCGGTGTAAGAAGAGTTTCTTCAATCAGACATGGAATCACTAACCTGAGAATCCCTCTCTCCTCTCAACAGCTCCTGAGCATGCTGGAGGTTAGGATACCAATGCTCCAGCTGGCCTCTCCCAGCTTACCCTCTGCTTATCTAACCCTTCCCTGATATCATCTGGCCTCTTTTCTGATAGGTGACTATTTTGTGAAAATAAGGGGAAACCAGCATTTATGGAGGCTCAATGATACATAGACATAGAAACAAGCATGAAACAACTCTATGAAGAGACGTTATTATCCTATTTCTCTAATTGAGGCCAGGAAACAAAATGTGTAGACAGATACAAACATGGATACCACAGACCTATATTGGTTCCATTCCCAGAACAGCAAAATCAAAGTACCTGTTACTTTCCTCTTTCAACCCAAAAGAAAGCACAGCAGTTACGTTGATGTTACACATGGACATCAGTCTCTCAGACAGAAAAAGAATAAAGATGAGAAAAGCATCGAGAGATAGATAGTACAATACTGAGATTTGGGGGTTGATCTTTTTGTTACATTTTGAAAGATATCCATTACTTATAAATGTTTTGTTAAGAGAAGGAATGAAGAAAAGAAGGAAGAAAGGATGGGAGGGAGGGAGGGAGGGAGGGAGGGAGGGAGGGAGGGAGGGAGGGAGGGAGGGAGAAGAAAGAAGGAAGAAAGGGATTAAAATTCTGTATTCTTGCTGTATTTTTACCTCCTGACAACGTATTCTAGAAATTCACTGTGTCTCTGCTAAGATGTTTCTTTTGTGATAGAAACTTGGTAGCATTTCTACAAATGCCTCTTGTTCTTTCCTTCTAGAAAAAAAATAGAGAAAGCCTGCTGCTGGCTATCATGGTCTCATCCATTATCCTGTGTTTTCCTAAAACCAACCCAGTTTCTCATCCTAACATTATTCTTCCCAGGATCCTTGCAGAGCCGCTTAGGTGGCCATGTGCCCACTGCCTGACCACTGTAGCATGAGGAGAGGATCCAGTCCGAGAGCACACCAATCCATGTGATTGCCAGTCGCTGTGGCAAAAGAAAGAGAACACACAGGGAACATCCCTGCTGATGAAACTCACACACAGCCTCCACTCCGAGGTGGTGGTCCAGCCCAGGAAATAGCAATTTCAGGAATACATCAGAATTGATGCTCTCGAGCAAAGAAGAAAATCGCCCTCGGGCTGACACTCAGAAATGTCAAGATAGATTCAAATTGTTAACCTTTTTACTTCTGCATTTTAAAATGTTTTTGTCAAGCCATTTAAATGCTATCTACCTGCCTTTCTGACAATGTGTTCTAGAGACTCATTTTGTCTGTACTAAAAGCTTTTTCTCTCCTAATAAGAACTTGGTAGACTTTCTCCAAGTGCCTCTTGTTCTTCCCATCTAGAAAAGATAGAGAAAGCCCCACTGTCCACTGTCATTGTCCTGCCTATCACCCGGTTCTGTTCATCTCTTCATTCGTTCCAAGTTTTATCAAATGCCTGCTAGATATGGCAACACTCTCATGTTGTGCTCTATATGAATCCTGATGCTTCATCCTCAAATGCCTCCCAAAATCAGTTTGGCAAATACCCACGGCTCTCTTTTATAGTCAATGAAAAGTCTTTGTCAAACATTGTATCATCTGTCACAGAACAGTCCACCAAGGCATCATAGGCTTTGCCTGGCCCAGCTGGAGCTACTTTGACAGTGTCTCTGAGACCAGTCACCCACATGTACTATACCCTAGGCCTGGCTCAGGCATTTTCATGCCATTCAATACTTGGTATCATTTTATGCCTTTAATTGTGTCAAGAATTATGGTGTCAAGAACAGGCTACAGGAGAAAGGGATTCTTTCTCTGTTTCACTCCTGTACTCGAAGGCTTGGGGTGTATAGTCGCCAAACTTGTTGAAAGTACTCTTTATCCTTTATCCTGATAGTTCTGTAGAGAAAAAAATGAATCAAATATTTGTTCACTGTTTTTAACACAGATCAGGCATTTAGAAATGATTTGTTTTGCAAAGAAAGGAAAGAGAAAAGCGTTAATTTTATCTTCCCTTTAATATAGGCCAGGTGCTTCACTAAGATGCTTAAATTCTTCCTTCATTTGGTTCTCCCAGCATTGGCCCTCATTTTAAAAATGAAAAAAGAAAACTCCCGAGGCAATAGAAGATGATATTAAATACTTTAAACTATATTAATAGTTTAATAAATAAATAAATAAATAAATATTTCCATGTTGTAGTACTTAGCTATTTCACACTACTTCTAGCAGAGGTGGGGCAAGAAGAAGAAGAAGCCACAATGACTTGGCTTTAGATGGATAAAAGGAATAATCTCCTCTTGGTAAAAGCTTTTCTGAGTTACAAGGAGCTATCCCAGGAAGTTACAAATGGCCTATCAGGTAGGATAGAAGCCTGAGCCAGCACCGGAAGTTCAGCATCCAACAAAGACTGTCTGGAGGGGCAAATGAACTGATCAGGAAACTGTTCCCATGCAAAGGGAATGAGCAACTGTGTGCTCATTGTGAAAACGTTGGAGCCAGTGTTCTCCACCACCTCAGGAGTTTCAAATATAAATGGGGAAAAAAATTGAATCAATTCTGTGGTCTTGGGCACACCTAAAACAATGGCTTTTAATTCCTAGTATCATCATCCTTTTCTAAATGGAACCAAGCTTCAATACAGTGGCTACAAATTTCTGGAAGTCTGAAGTCAGGCTTGAAAGGAAGGAAGTGACATTCTCAATGGGTATGCAAGCGTGAACCAGACTGTGTTCTTCAGATTTCAAAGTGAATACCCTGTGTCTCACCTGCAACTCATGTTAAACCATCGATTCTGATTCGGTGGCTCTACTGGTCTGAGACACTGCACTTCAAACCCACCCAGCACTGACTGTTGTGGCGGAAGAGCTACAGGACTACTAATAACAACCTCATGACCACCCGGAAAGCATCTAGTCGTGACTGGCATTACCTTAGTGCACAAGGTGCACAGTCTCTGATCCTTTCCCCTGTAACTGACTGGAGTGATGAAATGGGAGTAACTTGCTGAAGCCAGAGAGACCAGCATAGCAATACACATTAGGCTCAAGAGTCAGATAAATGTTCATTCTAATTCCAGACCAACTCCTTACACTTTGTAAAAACTAACATGCTTAATATTCCTAAGCTTCACTCTTTTGTTCTATTGCTATAGAATATAAATGAAAAGGTGACTATAAGTTACCTAACGTAGGAACTAGATATACAGCAACAATAAGCAGAGAGCATGCTGCAAAGACTGTCCTTTACTCCACACTGTGCCATAATTACAGAGTTCTAGGCAATCTTTGAAAACTCCTGCTCCATCCAAGAAGAGATCTGGTCACCTAGAAGGCATTTTCTAGGTTGTGCATCCAAGAAGAGGCCCTCGCCCAAAATAACATACACTGAGATAAATAAAAAAGATTTTCAGGCAAGAGAAAGAACATCAGTCCAGGATAGATGCACTGTCACAAATCAGGCAGACAAGTAAGTAGGAAGCTCCTGGTTAGAAAAAAAGGACATGGGGAACTGTAAGAAAGCGGCCATGCCTATGCGACTCCAGATCTACAATACCAGGTGCTAAAGCTCTTCGGGGGCCAGTTTGAGGAGCATGGCTTGCTTTCTTCTGCCGGTGGACCAGACAGGCTTGTTGTAAGACAAATCTCTGCTTATTAAACAAATCCTCTTAAACTGTCTGAACATCAACAGACTGCAGCTATGAAATCCAGATTACAAAACCGTCACACTTACTGGGAGTCTCTGTGGCGACCGAGATCACTGTCAGCATAAGTTCCTGGCAGGAACAATTCGGTCTGGCTCACGTAGGGCCATATCACCGAACAGGAAAAGGCCTGTTGAACATGCTTGACCAACAAAGTAAGTTGTTCAACTTCTTGTACTTCATAGATTTAATGTCTCTCTTGGCCATGTTAGAGTGGAAAACAATGTCTTTCAAGTCAGCCACATTTGTTCCTGCCCTCCTTACAACAGATTGCTTTCTTTTGAGTAGTTCTGGGGATGCATGCATACCCCTTAATTTTTGCTCTTAGCCTTGTCTCTTGTCCTATTCAGGATTATTTAATTTATACATTCTCTCTCTTTGCCATCATTTGTCCAGATTTAAATGTGTCTCTGTCTGTGTGTGTGTTTGTTTGTGTGTGTGTATATATGTATATATATACAGTCGTTAATATATTATATCTCCATACCTCCTGTCCTTGAGTGTAAATTAGCTGAACGTTGACAGAAAAATTGTTCTTTGTTATTGTGGTTCATTCTTCAGTGAACATACCCCAAGAACACTTGCTCCCAAACTATTTCTGTTTGCCAACCATCAGCCAGCCAGCAACCCACCCACCCACCTGATGGTTATGGAAAGATGACAGAAGGGAAGAGAAAAAGTAACTGGGGAGGGAAGAGAGAAAATCCAATGACCAATATCCTGGCCCTGTTCCAACCTGAGCAATTAAGAGTCTGCCTCTATTTCGAACATTTTTTTCCCCATTTGCAGCATGTATGCCTGTGTGTGTATGTTGGATAGGGGGAAGGGCACTCCTCAGAAAATGGAAGATGATTATTTTTCCCCTTTTTTCTTCTCAGCCATAGCTCATTAGAAATAACCTTAAAATTCTAAATGAAATCCTGGGGAGATAAGCAATGTCTCAGGGTCATACCTCAAAAGGGTTTAGAGGCAAATAACCATGCCGTTTCTAAAGGTCTCACATGGGATTTTTACAGTCTCAGAAACCAGCCTTTAAAGGAATAGAAAATGAAAGATAAAACAAGCACCCCTCCCCATTATCCAAACAATGCAAGAAGACAAGGAATTGGCCTCCCCTGCTGCTGAAGGCTCCTGCCTGACTCATCCAGGTTTTTGTCCTTGACTTGCCTTGTTTTGCTGTTCCAAAACTGTCTCTCCAGGTGACATCCAGGACACAGATGGGACCTGGGAGGATGGAAACATGACTTCTCACAGCACAGCCAGCCCTCTCTCATACAGATTAGGCTTTAGCCATTTTGATAAAGATTGAGTGACTTTCTCCAAATCAGGGAGTCAAGTCAATACACAGCCAAACAATGTTCTTGGCCAAAGCATCCAGAGAAAACAAGTAGGTGCCCTGTGGCCTCAAGGAGGGGTGTAAAATAATACACTTTAGTATTTTAATTAGGGGTGCTATATTGAAATTTCAAGGAAGTTTTGTTATCCATTCATAGTAAACATTTGCAATAACATATTACCATAAGCATGTAGTTTTTAAAAACTGCTTACCAATTAACCAAAACTGGCTGTCCTATTACTTGTTATTCTCTTTATTCTTTTCCTCCTACTCATTGTGCTGTGTTTCTCTCAGCTCAAGTGTTAGTAACTTTTGGAGAAAGTCACTTAGCCCCACTTCCAACTGTCTCCTGACCCTTGACCCCACCCACATTCAGCTATCTACTGTCCCTTGGCCCTTTTACATGTGAATGGACAAAATTCTGTAAGAATGAGTGAGATTCGTTGTTTTCCTAATGATCCCTGCTATCTTGCTGTGTTGGACAGATTTCTCATCAAGGTGACAAAACCATTTAAATGAGGTAACATTTACTTGGCTCACAGTTTCAGGGGACACTGGAGATCACTCAACTTGTGTTCCTGGGCTTGTGGTGACTCAGAGCATCATAATAGAAGACTGAGAAAAGCTGCTCGCAACATGGCAGATGGAAGCAAAGAGAAAGGAAGGGTTCAGAGACTAGATACAGACTTTAGTTGTGCCCCAGCAATCTAATTCATCCACTTAGACTCCATCTCTGGGCATTTCATTTTTCTATGAACCCACCAATGGCAGAATCAACTAATGAGGTTATCACCTGCCTAACCCTGTCACTATCAATGACGTGATCCTGCAGCTGGGAACTGAGCCTTCTTCATTCAGTGCATGAGCCTTTTAGAGGGACAGTTCATATTCAAATCATAACACCTGAGGACTCTAGTGTCTCACAGGGAGGACACACACAGCAAAAGCCAGGAATGTGTTCTTGACTGAATTGAGTTTTGTTTCACTTTGTTTTAAACTTGAGGCTGAGAAAAAATGGTATTTAAGGATAAAGTTTTAAAGAATTAAAATAGAGTTGGACTCCAAAAAGCTATAGCCTTTGTAGACTAGAGAAAAAAAGTAGTGTCAGCGATGGAATAGGGAAGAAAACCATATATCATTCAATATAAATCTAATTTGTCTTTCAATAAGAAGCAATTGTATTTCAAAAAGCTTACTATAAAGAAAATGAGAAAGAAATAGACCAGACTTAAGTGGCAGGGAGGCCTCTGCCCAGGGAGAGCTAATAAAACTTGCATGTAGGTTTACATGCTTTCTGAGCAAAGGCAGCCTGAAAATCTCTTCCAGACAAAGCCTTGTTCCTAATCTATCATGTGATCCCCCATCTTATTGCCACGAAAGATCCTAAAAGCCATTTTACACAAAGAAAACTTGGGGAGTTCCAATTCCTCCTTCGGAAAAATCCTCCACAATCTCAAAATAGCATACAAGAGAGGTGTTGAAATAATAGGGTTAGACTCACTCCTTCTGGGCACCTAGCCACTGTCTAACTAAGTTTGTTACTAAATCACAAAATGTACATAGAGGTACAGCCCAGGAAAACTGGAAGAAACCAAATAGGGCCTGCAGTAAGAGAATTGAATATCGGGCATTGAACTCAGTGGTACTTTTTTTCTTTTTGGTATTTATTTCATTTACATTTCCAATGCTATCCCAAAAGTCCCCCACACACTCCTCCACCCACTCCCCCCCCCAACTCCCACTTCTTGGCCCTGGCGTTCCCCTATACTGAGGCATATAAAGTTTGCACGACCAATGGGCCTCTCTTTCCAGTGATGGCCGACTAGGTCATCTTCTGATACATATGCAGCTAGAGACATGAGCTCCAAGGGGGTACTGGTTAGTTCATATTGTTGTTCCACTTATAGGATTGCAGATCCCTTTAGCTCCTTGGGTACTTTCTCTAGCTCCTCCACTGGGGGCCCTGTGGTCCATCCAATAGCTGACTGTGAGCATCCACTTCTGTGTTTGCTAGGCCCCCCGCATCAGTGGTACTTTTAAAGTAAACTAATGTTTAAGACACCAAAGATCCAGTTAATAAAGTCAATGAAAACACCACTCAGCACTGTGAAAAAATTTGCTCAGGTCAAAAGTCCAGCATTTTTAGAATACCATTGTATTCGAAGTGTGTATCTTCTGAGTCCTGATGCAGTACCACACAATTCACCTGCTCTTGAAAGCTGAGACCATACTGGAAAGAATTCTGAAACATTTCTATTATGTCACAAAAGGTTGGCTATTGCTGTTATTGTAGGTAATATTTATCCACTCAAATATTCCCATAACTCCTTATGAAAGTTTATTGCTAGTGCTGATAATTTTAGTAAGCGTTCATTCAGCCTATACTCTAAGTATTACCATAGAGTTATAGATATTGGTTGCAGTGCCAATGCAGTACTTGTTATATAGGATACAATTGATATTGATTGAATAATCATATGAAAAATGGATAACACAGGGCTGGAGATTTGACTCAGCAGATAAGAACACTTGAGCTTACAAAGGACCTAGGTTCCATTCTCAGGATCCACATGGCACGTCATAGCTATCGATGACTTCAGTTCTGAAGGATCAAACCCTTCTTCTGACCTCTGTAGGCACTTCATGCATGTGGTTCACAGACATACATAAACATAAAATATATACATATATTCATATACATAAAATATACCCATATACACAGAATAAATAGGTCTTTTCTAAAAATTGATAAGGTACATCATTTTAAAAATTGGAGTTTTTTGAGAATATATAAGTTGACCTGAAGAGGTCATCCATTGGACACAAAGGATGCCAAAAACATGCAGAGCAGAGCACAGGGAGCCACAAACACTTCTCCCATATTCTTCCTACATTGATAAGAAACCAATGTTCAAACTTCAGGAGCATCAGCAACCTTCACAGGGATGGGTGAAAAAGTCAAGGATGAGAAGCAAAGGTGGCCTCATTGATAAGAAGGTAAGAAGACTTCCAGCAGAAGCTTAGAACAGTCTTTAATTAGATCATCTTTATACAAAAATGACAATGGGAAATGTGCCTGGATTTACCCACATTTGATAATATTGCATTTTTCTGCTCCTAGACAAGTAAGAATACTGTAAAAAGGCAAACTTGGTTCAATTATAAAGAAAAATGAGTTCTCATGTTGACACATCTGGCCATAAAATTACTCATAACTCACACACACGAGGGAACTAGGACTTTTGTAGCACATACATTTGGGAAGCAATAGAATGAATTTTCAAACTGCATGCAGCTCCAAGATGAGCAGTCATCCCATCACACCATGAATCCACTGTTTAACAAACAAAACAAAACCAAAAACTCATCTGAGCTTGTCAAAAGATGCACATTTGATGCATCATTGACATTTTCCAGTATCCATTTTAACTGTAACTCTATTGTTGTTGCTGATGCTGCTGTCATCATCATCACTGTTGTTGGTGTTGGTGTTGCTGCTGTAATTGGTGATGTCATTGTTGTTTTATGGTGAGTAAATATCAACATTACCTGTAGGTAACTCTTTATTCTCAACTGACAGGGTCATTTAATTATCTGATGTTCAGAAGACCACAGAAAACTTGAAAGGTCACTAAGCTTCATTGTGTATGTTGAACAGTGACATTAGTGACCACAGCCCTGGCTGCTAGCTTCTTTACCTATGCTGTCTAGTTCTCTGTGTCTCAAACTGTGGTCTGCACACCCATAGCATCAGCATGTAAGGGTCCATGATTCACCAAAAAATGATACCCCAGACTCAAATAGTATGTAAATACAAATAGTATTTTATTCTGCAGAAGTACAGCATGCTGAGGTCTCCCATTACCAAGATAGAGAGACAGCCAAGTGAGCTCAAAGGCCAGCATGTTAGGGGACTCCCAGGTAAGTGACCTTTATCCTACTCCATGTCCAGGGGCATTCCATTACTGGGGAATCAGGAAACTGAGGTCTGGAAACTGTTGCTGAGGAAGTAGCTGAGGAAGTCTGGAAACTGCTGCTGACCCATTGTCCTTGCCTCAGGCCAGGTGGCAAGGCCACTTCTAAGGGCAAGACTTGCCTGGACTTGCCCAGGTCTTAGAAACAGAGATTTAGGCCTCATTTCTTGAACTGCCAATTGGAAGCCTGTCATGAAGTCAGCCTAGCTCAGCTTAGTCTTCTTGGCTTCACTTACCTTCTCAGCATAGTGATAAAAATGCCTTATGGAAGCAGCTTAAAGGAGAAAGGATTTATTTTGGTTCATGGTTTCATGGCAGGGAAAGTAGAGTGCCAGGACCTGCCCCTGTGGCCAGCAGTGAGATCATCCTTCACAGCTTGCTCACAGCATGATGAACCAGGAAGCAGAAAATTCAGGCTGGAACCATGGCTGAGCTATAACCCATAAAGCCTGCTCTTCCTGAAATCCACTTCCTCCAGCTGGGCATAACTCTGAAACATTTCACACAACCAAACTTGGTAATAACTGTCATGTCCTTGTACATAACATACATGCCAAGTCCACGTACGTGAACCTGTGGAGGACATTGCACATGTAATCCATGACAGAGAGTTTGAAATACGTTCACTCTGGATATACCAACCAACTCAGTTAGACTCGGCATGTTCACAAGATACCTTGTGCTTCTTTGTATACGAATGCCTGGCAAGTGTTGCTGTGACCTGACTCTAAGTATTAGTCCTGGGACTTACACAACTGCTTAGAACTACACCCAGACAAAATGATGAGTTCTAAAATGTAGTTTGCATTTCTTAGAACTCTTGAGGTTGAAAGTGACAACTCAAAACTGCTTACATTAAAAAGTAAATTCTATATCTGAAGCATGGGCAACAACAACAACAACAAAACAGCAGTCTCTTGAGATTAATTGAGGCAGAGATAAAATGCTAACACTCCTCATTCACATCTATTATGTTAGTGTGTTTGCATCTTCACTCTGATAAGGTTTCACCACAGAGGAAGGAACAGAGCTAGCAATGCATCCCAACCCCCATTCACCTATAGGCATTAACATCTAGAATAAACACCATTATCAAGGTCTAGCACAGAAAATATCTATGCAAATTCTCCATTATGCCCGGTTTATTACCATGCTGAGAAGTTCGATGTGTGGTCTAGGCATGGGGAGCCGATAGATGCTTATATTCAAGCTACACCATAGATGTGGAGTTAAAACATTTTGCAAATGAAAGGGCAGGGTGGCTAAACTATTAGGAAGAAGCAGTGCCCAGGGATCAATGGCATCTCCTATGTGCCTTGTACATGGATCCATGCACCCCTTCCTCTTCTTCAATTGAGTATAAAGACCTCAAGTATATGAGCATTGCACAAATTTTAGGTCAAGGCCAAACGATGTATGTATAATACAAAACAAAATAGGACAAAACAAAAATGTGTTTTTTAGTCTGTTTTGTTTTTGTTTTAGAACACATAATGTCCCTAATAGGAAAGGAGCAATGAACTGAAGAGCCACATCCAGCCTTGTTTTGAAGAGAAGAGGGAGAGTGCTGGTAGGCACCAGTTATAGGATTAGCACCTTCTCCTTCTGCTTTTACTGACACTGTTTTCCTTAGATAAAATATTGATTGTTGAAACTAGTCATTGTGTCCAGTACCCACTAATCCACTCTAGACCAGTAGGTATTCTGTTTTGTGTGTGTGTGTGTGTGTGTGTCTGTGTACACATATGTATGTGTTCATGTATATGAATCCAGGCATGCATTTAAGGGTCAGAGAACAACCTCAGGTATTAGTCTTCACATTCCACCTTATTTAAGATGTGCCCTCTTATTAGGCACTGCATACAGCAAGCCACCTGGCTGAAAGCTTCTGGTGATTCTCCTGTCTCTGCCTTTCATTTCTCCAGAGCACTGAAATTACAGGTGTGTAATAACACAGGTTTGTGTAGGTTCTGATAATCCAAATAAGCCATGTCCTTAGCCCATAACAAGCACCCTTGCTATTCCTCAAGCATACTAAGTGTTCTCATGACTTTAGAACATTGAAATTGATGTTCTTTGTGTGTAAAAATGGTATCTTTCTAGAACTCCCCATGGTTCACTGCTTCTCTTCACTCAAGTCTTTTGGAGAGCCCTTCCAAGTCCATGTGTGCCAGCACACCAGTTCCTAGCTTTAACCTCTCTATATACCTGATGTGCTATATTCATAATTTTTTCTATTCATGTCTTATCTGCTTCCTTAATGCAGTGTAAGCAGGATGGCAAGTTGGACACTTTTAGGACCTTTCAGCTCTGTGCTCCTCATAATACAATACTCTATCATGTCTAGTCATTGCCTAGCAAATACTCATATGAAGATGGGATTATGAAGCTATGATATGGAAGCATGATCAACACAACTCCCAAAATTCCATCAATGGCTGAAGGATATAGAGGGTAAGAAGATGGGAAGATGTCAAAGCCAAAAAAGAATGGAAAGTCTACCCAGTAAACTAGAAAACAAAGGTGATAATCGTGGGAAGACAAGGAAACAGCCATACAGCAAGCCACCTACCTGCTGAAAGCTTCTGGGATTCTCCTATCTCTGGCTTTCATTTCTCCAGAGCCCTGAAATTACATTCATTCTCCCATATAGGATGCTGGGATGATAAGTTGGAATGTGATGCTGGTCTCTGTATATCTTTACCCTTGTACCAGGCTTCTTTAGTCACTAAGGAAGTTATCTCATTAATTGTCGTCTATACCTATATAATACAGGACATAAAAAATGAAAATCTTACTACTGCTCAGAAGTATACTACTGTCAGACTAAAAGAAAAACTATGCTCATCTCTTACGCAAACTGCAAGAGATAGCCCTACCCAGGGGCAGCACTGCACAGGGAGAGAACCCCAAATTCAAGTCTACCTCTTCATAGCTCTTCCTTCGTGGCTCCCAATAATTGAGAGCATCCCTGTTTTATATTCATCTTTTAGTCAGTTGACCCTATGCTTTCATCTACTGGAGTCATCCTGTGCTTGTCATCTACACCAATAAAGGACTAGTATCTGGACAATGGTGAGGCTATATTGTTGAATTTTGGTCTTTTGCTATATTGTAACGCTAAACACATTACACCAACCCCCAAGACCTGCTTGTCCCAGAGACAAGGGAGTCTGCATGTAGACCTTGCCCCTACGTTATTACTGATTGGTAAATAAAGATGCCAACAGCTAATAGCTCGGCAGAAGAGATATAGGTGGGGTTTATGTTTCTGGGGCTTGGGGTCAGAGTATAATCCCAAAGAAAAGAAGGTGCAGGAGGAGGAAGGAGAAGCTACCATGGGTTAGGAGGAGACAAGAGAACATGACCCTGAGGGCTGGCCAATTGGTATTAAGAGCAGCTGAGATTAAACATAGTAAGTGATAACTCAGAGTTATTGATAGGAAAGTAGATTCTAACAGCATAGAGGGTAGGGATTTGCCCAGCTCTTGTGCTTTTTAAGGCCTATTACAAATATAAAGGTTATATGTGGTTCTTATCTGGGAACTAAATTGTCTAAGGTGGGGTAGAGGAGGATTAAATAATTTTTTTCTTTTTTTTCTTTCAATTTTTTATACATTTTATTAGATATTTTCTTCATTTACATTTCAAATGTTATCCCCAAAGTTCCCTATACCCTCCCCCTGCCATGCTCCCCAACCCACTCACTCCCACTTCCTGGTCCTGGCATTCCCTGTATTGGGGCATATGATCTTGACAAGACCAAGGGCCTCTTCTCCCATTGATGGCTGACTAGGCCATCCTCTGCTATGTATGCAGCTAGAGACACAGTTCTATGGAGTACTGGTTAGTTCATATTGTTAATCTTCCTATAGGGTTGCTGACCCCTTTAGCTCCTTGGTTACTTTCTCTAGCTCCTTCTTTAGGGGCCCTGTGTTCCATCCAATAGATGACTGTGAGCATCTACTTCTGTATTTGCCAGGCACTGGCATAGCCTTACAAGAGACAGCTATATCAGGCTCCTGTCACCAAAATCTTGCTGGCTTATGCAATAGTGTCTGGGTTTGGTGGTTGTATACGGGATGGATCCCCAGGTGGGGCAGTCTCTGAATGGTCCTTTCTACTGTCTCAGCTCCGAACTTTGTCTCTGTAACTCCTTCCATGGGTATTTTGTTCCCCATTCTAAGAAGGAGCAAATTATCCACACTTTGGTCTTCCTTCTTCTTGAGTTTCCTGTGTTTTGCAAATTGTATCTTGGATATTCTCAGTTTCTGGGCTAATAACCGTTTATCAGTGAGTGCATGCCATGTGTGTTCTTTTCTGATTGGGTTACCTCACTCAGGAAGAGGGATTAAATAATTAACACAACACTATATAGAGACAGGACTTTGACTCATAGCCTCTGCAGCAAACTGCCCCAGAAATGAACCATAAGCTCTGTAGCGATCCATCGACTTCACTAGGATTTGTTGAGTAACTAATGGCTTTCCTAACTCCTACTCTGCTTCTAGCCAAGAACCAAACAGCACAGCAAAAGCCAACAACATTTTCCTATCCAGTCACATAGGGCATCCTTGCTTCTAACTAGCCCTACACCAGCTTCCCCATGACAATCTTCAAGTAATGCACAGCAGAAACCTCCTTTTATGCTTACTCTAAAGCTCCCCCCCTTCTCTGCCCTACATGTGGGCTGTCATAGTCAAGTAATGGTGGCTGATTCCAACATTAGCAAATTATGAATAAACTGTCATTGTTTATCCTTATTTAGGTGGTCTATGTTACTGGGAAAGCAAGCATCAGCAGCTAGTAGGACGTTTTGTGTGCAGTAGGTGCTCAATGAACTTTCAGTGGACTTAGGTTGAACTAAACTAAAACTGAGTAATAATAATAATTACACAGTGCTGCTTAATAAAGATTAAATTAGATCATCCAAGTAAAAACATTTTGAGAACTGTACTGTGCTGTACAGTCAAAGGTATCATTAAGCTAAAAAGAGTATATAATCAGGATCAGATTAAATAGTAGTCGTGTAATGGTGTTTATTCATTGATCCTTAATGATGAGACTTTTGGAATTAGTGATGATAATGTGAATTAAGAAGCCAAGCCAGAAAAAATCTTCTTCCTTTCTTTCAAGACAAAATGAACTACATAAGACCTTAGTGAAGAATCCTGGAATCCAAAGCCCTCTCTTGTTGGGTATATCAGATCCTAGCTGTGACTTCTCAACTCTGTTTCTTATTCTGGCTAACATCCTATACCTTGGAATGTCTCTGCTTACGTGAGGGTAGTACACAAAAAGATAGCAGGGAAAGCCACTGGGGATTCAGGAGTGTTGACCTCAGACGAACAAGTATTTTCCCAATGGTTTTGTTTATTTTTCTGTTGCTGTGACTAATGTCTTAATAAAAGCAACTTAAGGAATAAAGTATTTATTTTAGTTCGTAGTTCAAAGTGTTGTCCATCATGGTGGAGAAATGAAGACATTAGGGCTTAAAGAGTCTCTGTCACAGAAGCAGAAACAAAGAACAATGAATACATGTGTCTCAGGTCTTTTTCTCCTCAGTACAGTCCAGGATTCCACACAGAGAATGGCACCACACACAGTGGTGGGCAAGTTTTCCCAATTCAATTAATGTAATCAAGATAATTCCACAGGTATGTTCAGAGGCCCATCTCCTAGGTAATTCTATATTCTGCCAAGCTGATAATTAGCACTAACCATCACAAGTAGATTAACTATCACAAGAAGGGTTTAATAAGGAGACTCTTTACAAAGTGTAGATAGACAAAGTACATACCCTTGGGCTATCAGCCATATACCTCAAGAGACAAGATGAACACCAGGAACCAGAAAACATGTTTATACAAACGGCCGACCTAAGAAGGTGAAGGATAAGTTTGCCTTTGGATGTTCCTGCAAGGGGGAATCCGAGGAACAATGTTGCTGCTGCTGTTGTTGTTGTTGTTGTTGTTGTTGTTGTTGTTGTTGTTGTTGTTGTTTTCTTCTTCTCCAGTCTCCTGTCATAATTCCACAGCTCAGACTCTCTTGGATGTCAAATACCCAGGGACTCAATGATGCAATACATCCAGTCACTTTTCAGGGAAAGGATGAAGAAAGCAAGATAGTAGATCAAGGGCAACAGTTTTTCTTCATGATTGCTGACATTATGTGTGCCCCGATGTCATTATCCTCTTCTTAGCTATTCCTGCTTGGACATGTTTAACAACTTATAACATGAAAGCAAATTTCCTTCCCATACACAGGCATTTCTTCTTTCTTGTAACTTCTTTTTCTTACTAAAATGTGGACAAGAGGCCAAAGAAGAAATAGCCATATTGTCATGATAAAAAACAAACAAAACAAAACAAAACAAAACAAAACAGGATGATAGTCATGGAGGGAGACTGTTATGCTGGGAGCAGAACAGTCTATGACCATATCTTACCTCTCTCTCTCTCTCTCTCTCTCTCTCTCTCTCTCTCTCTCTCTCTCTCTCTCTGTGTGTGTGTGTGTGTGGTGTGTGTGTGTTCTGTATACACATCTGTGTGCAGGTTCATGCACCTATTCCACCTATGCAGACATATGTAGAAGCCAAAGATTGACACAGGGCATCTTCCTATATTCTCCATATTACCTTTTGGGTCAGGGTCTCTCACTGAACCTGGACCTTGCAATTTGGACAAGACTAACTGGCCAGCAAGACATAGGAATCAGCCCCTCACTGCCTGCCTGGCCTCCCAGCAGTCAGGTTACAGACATGTACTGCCATACCTTGTTTATATTTGGGCATTGATGATCGGACCTAAGGTTCTCAAGTTTGCACAGCAAGCATTTTATCCACTGAGCCATCGCCTCAGTTTCTTTGCCACACTTCTCATATAAGAAAAATAATCTATTTGGTTAAGTATAGGAGTCAGGTTTCTGTTTTCTGACCCCTACTTAATCCCTAACTGAGATACCCACAAGAACCAGATGGGAAACAGTCAGATAGAGCCAACTTCTCCCTATGCAGTTAGCTGAACACACCCAAGTGTTATCCCTTGACAACTAGTATGAATATATGTATGTGTGCTTGTAGATAAGCCTACATCTCACACATACATACACACACACACACACACACACGCACACACATATACATATATACATATATATAATATGCTTATATATATAAACATGCAAAGCCATGTTTATCTATGTATATATAGATAGATAGATCTATCTCTATAGATATAGATATCTATAGATATAGATAAACACCTTCATCTTCATATTACATTGCTTTCTACTAAGTACTGATCAGGGTTTTATAACCGTATGTCTCCAGAGAATGTATTGCTTGCTTGCATTTCTCATTTGTCACACTCTTCCATTTTCTTTTAACTTTCAAAGTTTCAGGAATGACTGTCATCGCCTATCTTTAAGTCATACAGACATGGACAACAGAGCACTGCCAAAATAATGACAAATAATATTGTTAGATGTTTAACATGTGCTAGGCATGGAGATCTATTGCATTCTTTTAATCCTCACTTTATCTTTTATCTTATTCATAGATCAGAAAACAGAGGCATGAAAAAGATATAGTTCTTGGCCAAGGCCACCCTGTTAGACAGAAAAGCAGCCAGTTTCTTAGCCTTGATAGTCTTCTTTCAGAACCTGGGCTTTTGTATACTAGGGTGGATCAGAGTATATTCTCTGCTGTCAAATCCTGAATTCTAAATTGAGTATTGTTACTTGGCAGCTTTGCAACCATGGACAGGCAATTTACATCCCTGTGCCTCAGCTACTGCATATATAAAACAGGGACAGCAATAATGTATTTTATGAGAATTAAATGGATCAATGCACAAGCGATACTTCACCCAGCATCTGACACAACACAGTAACTTGATAGATGCTGCTCTTATTATTCGGCTATAGCAACTACATCCTAGCCCTGCTCAGAGACAAAGAAAAGGCAAGAAGGGCAACTTCTCAGAGTCAAAGTGGAATAATAAAAGCACTGGGCACTGTGACCTCAGCAAGGCATTTGCTCTTTAACCCTCCCTTTTCACATCTCTAAAGTAGAATAAAAGTTCATGCCTCCTTCACAACGTTTTATGAGTATCAAATGCAATAACTCATGGCAAGGATTCATAAACTCTAAAACACTATATAAATCTGTCATTTGATGTCTTTCTCACCCAATTCTCCCAAGAGTTCTGGGCAGTGGCCAGAGCAATGTCTGCTCTTCATACAGCATGGAAGAAGCACTTTTTTAGTTCAAATTTTTCATAGAGCTCTTTTGACTAGCCTGACCTCTCTTCAGCAGTGGGGTCCAGCATGTCTCAGGTATGATGTCAGGGTCTTAACAATGCACACATCTGCCCCTTTCCAATGCTGAAATTTAAAAAGTTCAAGTTCACAATGTAGATGCTTCAAATAATTTATTCACTCAATTTATTGAACATTCTTTACAGAGAAGACCTTTGCTTGCCACAGTACATATGATAGAGCCAGAAAATTCTGCCTTATGAACTTACAGCATGGTCATAGAAACATAGGTGTGAAGACACAATTGCAAGACAGTGAACCCAGAAGAGAAATTCTACCTAGGTAAGTGATATCTTCAAGAAGGAGAGTATAATCTAAGACCTGAAGGTCATTGGGAAGAAGCAACAACCAATTGCTGCATTTACCTGCACCGAGGTAGACCAGTATGCTTTAATGTAAAAAGCACATTCTCCCGCACCCTTATGCTTCATTAGTCTTGTCTTTCCGGGGTGGAGAAAGGTAAAGAATGAAAGATAAAGAGCTCAGATGGGAAGAGGCAAAGACAAGCTTCCTAATCAATCAATTTCAAGTCCTCCTAAGGAGCACATGACAGTTTTCTGCTTTAACATGGGGACGGAAAAGAGATTTGATTTGGTAGTTTCTGTAGGAATCTTCTAATCTTCTTGGGAGACTCAAAAATATGTTTCATCTTCCAAATTTTGTCCTTCTATCCTCCTTCTTAAACTGGTACCTAGATGCTTGAGGATGCTTTGGGCTGAGCATTTGTGATCCCAAATCTAGGATGTGATGAAGTTGCGAAGCAAGACTTTAGGGCGTTGATGAGGTAATAGAGACAGAACTCTCAGGAATGAGCTTTAGTGCATATAATGGAGATTTGTAGGCATCCTTGTTTCTACTACCATGTCAGCTATCAGGCAGACATCTCCTTCTATAAATTAGAAAGTGAGCTTTGACATGAAAAGTCTGCTGGTTTTGGACTACCCAGCATCTAGAACTCTCTACAGTGAAGTTCTCTTGTTTACAAACTATTTGTGATATAATTTTGTGGCAAAATGAGTGGACTAAGCCATAGGGCATAGAAACTTAAAGGGACTAATATAGATCTACTGTGTGGTATTTTTTTTTTAAGTTTTAAAAAGTAATAGTTGATTAATTTAATAAATGTTTAGATAAGTATACTAGTGTTTCCCCTGCAAGAAGCTGTTTTATTTTTTAAAATTATATGAAAGTGCTTAAAACTTACTGAAAACTTGTCTTTTCTCATGTAATTTTGATCTTTTCTAATTTTTCTAGTCAATGTTCACTCAAAGGGAGTTTTAACAGAAGAGAAAAAATAATTCAAGAGGCATAACTATCTGACACTTAGTCAGCTTCACTGAGCTGGTCGTAAGCTGGGCTCAGGAGGTCAAGGTGAGCTTCGACATAAATCCAGCACTGGCATAGAGTAGACTGGAAGACTGGAATCTTGAAGACTCTGAATTAATTTTGACCCAACTCTCTCCTCAAACAATGTTGAATTCTGCAACCACTGCAATACAATGCCAGGTTTCCTAGCCACACTCTCTAGGTCAGGATCAAAAAAGAAGACAGAAGACTCCAATGTATGCATGCACTCTATCTCACTATCAATCTGCAGGCCTCAGCAGTACACAAAAGGCTTTTATGGAGGATTTTCCTTAAAGGCTGGCCATTTGGCAAGAGTCCTTGGTTGTACTTCCCTGGGGGCCTCTTGATCATTCTGAAGGCTCAGATCCATGGTCTTCCTGCTTGCCTCCACAGTTACCTCCTGGCCTAGTTCAATCAATGTTCTTCCAACACAGCACAAAATTCACTCTCACAAACACTACTTCTGCCTTCAGAGTCATCCTGCCTCTTTAAATTCAGGTCTCTCTCTTGGACAATGTCCATCCAACACAAAATGTGTGTCTAAAAATGCTCCATTTACTAGGTATCTGTGGGTATCAGAGCCAGATCCTTTGCTACCGGAAATCAACACTGGAGCACCAGCTATCCCTTTTGACCTTCTGATTGAAATTTATTAAGTAACTACCGAATCTTCAGTATATAATAGGGCTGATGATATGAATGAGTGATTTCACTTGAGGCAAAGGAGGATTTTATTACATACCATTTACATTTTTAAAGCTCAGCACTTGGAGAGCTATTATTCAAATTTATAAAAATGCTATTTGCCAGCATATGATAAATTCTCAATATGTATTTGTGGGGAAAAATGAGCAAATGAATAATTGAGTGAAATTTTGTATCTTTAAATGTGAAATCACTGTGAAAATAGGAATATAGCTATAAAAATGAGACAAATGACATAGTATCATAGTATCATAATAAAATATAATAATTTTATTTAACCTTTCTTGGCTTCCTAGAAGCAATATTTAATAATCTAAAAATTCATAATTCATTAAACACATGAAAGAAGGAGACATTCAGACACAGCCCATCAGAAAGCTCTTATTTTTATATATCCACCATAAGTAAAGCATTTTTATGAGCCTCTGAATACTTCACCTGTAGCACCTTTCTTCAGGGAGACTGCATATTCCATGAAAAAGGTATTTTATTGACCTGCCGTGTAATCTGTCAGTGCACTAGGACTACTGGCCCTGCCCCCTTACTAGCTGTGGCATTGAGGGGAGCTAGCCCTGTACATTGGGCAGTGCAGGAGAGCTGTCTCTGATGGTTCAACACAAAAGAACTGTCAGGTAGACCATCTCAGCTAACACCCAAGCACAGATCCAATGCTTTGAGTTGGCCGACCCCAACATCTACTCCATCTATGAGCTATTGGTGCGTGTGGAAGGGCAGGTCCTGCAGAACTAAAGCTGCAGGACCTCCACAACACAGGGCAACAACAGGACAAGCATGAGGAGTTCCCATGAGGATTAAGTATTGATAGGGTAGCGTAAGCCAGAGGCTTTGGAAAAATAAAAATGACTCATTGCAATAAGCATTTTCAAGAAAGGATATTTGAGCAAAAAATTATACTGTGTAGCACACTGTGCCACACCACAGCTTCTATGGAAAGATATATAGATATAGATATAGATATAGATATAGATATAGATATAGATATAGATATAGATATAGATATAGATATAGATTTAATTACTTGTTTTCATTTTTGGGCAGGGGTAAATTTGCAAGGTCTGAAGGCAGATATGGATGGACTAGGAGAATAACAGGATTGGAGTGCATAGAGTCACAGAGTCGGTAAAAAGGGTTTGGGGATTTTTTTGAGTTTTGTTTTGTTTTGTTTTGTTTTGTTTTGTTTTGTTTTGTTTTTTAATGAACTCTAGTGGTTGAAGAGATAGCTCAGTATGTAAGAGTGATTGTTGCTCTTACAGAGAACCAGTGTTCCCATTTCTAGAATCCAGAATCCACATTAGGTGGATCACAAATTCAGTGCCAGGAGATCCAACATCCTCTCTGGCTTCTGCAGGCATATATATATATATATATATATATATATATATATATATATATATATATGTAAACATACATAAACACATAAATAATAAATATAAAATAAATCTTAAAAAATATTTCTAAAAATTGCATTGACAAACAAGTCCTACAATGTGTCAAAAGCAGTGCTTGCGTTATCCTATTCAGAATGATTGATTCTAGTTCCATCTATTCATGTGTAAAATTCATAATTTTACTTTCTCAATGCTGAATAATATTCCATTGTGTAAGAAAACCACATTTCATTGTCTATTCACCAGCCGATGAATAGCTAAGATCTTTTCATTCCCTGGCTAGATCTAGAAAATTAATGTCACATATAGGAATACACTCAAAATACATTTTTCATATGTATATATTAGCTTTGAATATTCTGATATATGTGTTTCATTTGAAATCTACTAAGGGACCATGGGGAGGAACATTCTGGAGAGTAGGGATAGAAAGCACTAGTAAGATTCTGTAAGGAAATAAAGGAGTGGTGAGGATTAAACTGGGGTTGGAGAAAGTAGTGTAAAGTAAAGAAAGAAGTATAGGGAGGCATAGATAACTGCAAGACATGGAAATCTACTAAATATTAAAAATATTAAAAAGAGTTAAAATAGAGTTACCCTATAACAGAACAACAATGCCCTTATTACACACCAGATGCTAACAAATAAAAAGTCTAACGCCATGACTGGTTTAGAGTTTTTGAACAATGAGGCTCCATAGACCCTTAAATATTATAGGCTGCTGCCATTATTCTTGGTTACACTCCAGAATCTGATGGTAAGATCTTATTGCTAAAGTCACCACGTATTTGAGTCGAAGAACATGATGGAATCAAGCTGGCACAGTCCTGGAAGTGTCACCCCTCTAGGTGCCATTCATAGTGCTGGAAGATGCTGTGTGTACGATAGAAAAATAAAATTAATCATCAAGTTTACCCTGTGGACTCTGTGAGCCACAACAGTCCTGGCGAGACATGTCTACTTGGGCAGTAGTGGCATGAACATCGTGAATGTAAAAAACTACTTTCTGATTGGATTTAGGTCCTATTTTACAAGATGAAATGCATACCTGGCAGTGTGGACAGGTCAAGAACCTATAACTGACTGGGAACTAGAGGAGACACCATTACTATTGTGCTACTAAATGAAGATAGGACTAAACACAATTTATCAGTATCTCCATGGATCAGCACGTCTCTAACCCACATCTGAGATGCTTCGACTTGCAGTAGATTGTGATTAACACAGAGACCATAGCTTTCCAAGATGCAGAGAATTCAAGAGGCCAAAAGCTCAGCCCTACAAGGGATAATATGCTATGGCATCACCTATACCAAAGCTACCCCCTATTCTCTCACTGGATGAGACGGAAAGAGTATAAGAACCGGAGTCATCAGGTGGGCCCTGAGAAATCGTTCAGGACACAGCAGGGCATCTGCACAAAGGAACCCACAGTGATTGTAATGAGACTTTTGTAAGACCAAACCAAATCAAAATCCCAGAATGGAGAGTGGAGTTGGGCACACAGTTCCACTCCTAGCTGTGAGGCAACTGGGAATTGTTAGCTGCTGGGGATTTAAGGGTAAGCTTTCTCTAAGACTGAAGCCCCTGGTAGACCACCACACTCTGGTCATCCAAAAATATTTGAGGAAGGAAAAGTTATTTTTGAAGGTTTAAACACAGACAAAACTTGGGTAGATAGAGAAGGTAGGTGAATATAGGAAGAGTTGGGGACTGCATGTGATCAAAACTCAAAACTCTCCCAATTTAAAAAAGTTAAACAAAAGTTTAAAACCTTTCCTTTAAAAAGCAGTGTTCAAATTCATTCTTTTTCCACACTGAATACTGCTACTCTTTCCAATTTGCAGTACAGTAGACAGTTAGAGTCAGTTTACTAATACACTGATAAAAAGTACTTCAATCCCAGTGCATTGCCTCACCTGTTCTCGTATACAAAGTGTAGAATAACAAACTAAGTTTCATTTGTTTTCTTTAAAGGAAACTTCTTCAGTAACAGCAATGTCAGTTCTTCAGAGTTTGCCTGGATTTAAAAGGGATATTGATCCTTTTTAAAAGATATGAACTCTAACAGGCATTAATGACAATTGTTTCCTGGGAAATGGGTAATATTTTTTCACTTATTTCCCTTAGACCCTTCTTCAATTTCACTTCAACTGCTGACACTTGCAGGGTGCTTACTTTGTGCCAGACTTTGCACTTTCCAGGCCTTCTATCACGTTACCCTCAGTGCAATTGTAAGAGGGAGGTCATATGTTGTCTCTGGCTTATGAATATCAAGGTCCAGGGAGATGAAATGCTTTTCCCCAAACTCCAGATCTGTGGAGGATCACACACAGACTCAATCCCTGGGCTCATAAGGCACCCTGGCATCCCTGATGACGAGGTTCTATGTTTATAATTCAATGATTTAAACATCAAAAGAAACCAGCATTACATACCGTTAGTTCTGAAAGATATGCAGCATGAAAACATACACACACTTCTCCCCTGTTCATTCTTCCCTCAAATTTCAGAAGCAAGCTCAGCCATGTTGAACTGGCCTCCACCGTACCACCACGACTCATCTCTACATAACAATCTAAAGCTGTAAGAAACAAAAGATTTCTTTCACCTATAACTATCATTAATTTTGATCAATTTTTCTTTGTCTTCCATGAAGATATCTTTTTACAATGAACTACCCCCTGGAATTTCACTGTTGGCTCCTTCCGAGCCACTTAGTCGGGTCTGATTGTTGTTTCTGAGTCAACTCAAATCCCAATTCTTTACCTGATATTCTATATACCCTAAAAAAAGAAAACGAAAACGCCTACACCATCCAACAGAGCCACACAGTTCCCAGCACAAAGCCTCCACGTTTAGGTTCCCAGCTCCTTAGCAGTGGTGGCACTGACTGAAAATCTTGCTGTCAAAGAACATCAACAGATTGCATTACAATCTGTCAATCCATCTCTAGAGAGAGGATCTGGCAACTCGTTATATTAAAGAACAGCAATCAAGCATCTGGAATGTGGCAATGCGCGTCGGTTTTAATGTGAACTGAAGAGTCTCCGCCATTCACTCTTCCACACTTTTTGACATTATCTTATCCACACTGTCTCTCACACAAATGCACATTCCACCTGAACCACATGAGTTACTCAAGCCATACCTTGCCGAACATCCTCCCTGTTTTTGAGAAGTTTATCTTTCTGAAGCTATGTACTGATTTATTGCAAAGAAAGAATTGTACTATTTAAATTTTTAATTAAAAAAATATCTATGTCCTTCATTTGCTTCATACCTGCAGGGGAAAAAAAACTTCTTGAAACACTTGTGTTTATGTGTGGCTTGTAAAGTAACAACTCTCATTATTTTTTCCATATATGGAGAACCAACAGTCAGAATCCAGGCTGAAAGAGCCCGAAATGCAAATTGCTAGTGTTTAATGCAGCACCCCTCCCATGACTGATATTATGGCTCTGTTTTACACCCATACGTCATTGGTATGGTCATCATCTCCATAAAAAAAGAAGAAAGCTAAAATTTGAAGACAAAGTGATCTGCACAAAGTTCTGTAGCAAGGAGTCTGCATCACTGAGATTACCTGTCTGTCAGCTTGACTGCATAGCTAACTACCCCAGAACTGACTCGCTTAAAACAGCAACCATACATTTAGCCCATTGACCTTTAGATCAGAAGTATGGTCTGTACTCAATTCATCTCAGCCAAGCCTTGTTCATGAGTCCACATCTGCTGATGGCTCAGACACCACATCAGCCTAGACTAGACTAGCTATGGCAT
Organism: Mus caroli; assembly: GCF_978045245.1. NCBI lineage: Eukaryota > Metazoa > Chordata > Mammalia > Rodentia > Muridae > Mus > Mus caroli. The sequence goes on along the minus strand of NW_028227259.1, from coordinate 48,480,024 downwards.
CTGAATTATCATTCACACAGGTTTTCATTCTCATGAGACTAACACAGGTTCATTTCCTGATAGTTGCAGCAAGAAAAGTTGCAGCAACCATACACTTCCTTAAAGTATATCCTTATTTGCCCTTGACAATTTGATATATACACACAATGTGTTTCGATCATATTCAAATGCCATTTCCAGACTCCAGCTCCTCCAGGTCCCTCCACTCGTCCTCCCAACCTCATCTCTTCTCTTTTTTTCCTACTTCTTATTTTTCTTTTTTTTTTTAAATTAATCATTTTTATCCATTTACAATTCAAATGATATCCCCCTTCCTGGTTACCCCTCCACAAACCCTCCCATCCCATTCCCCTCCTCCCTCCTCCCCCTTGCCTCGATGAGGGTGCTCCTCCACCCACTCACCCACTCCTGCCTCATTGCTCTAGCATACCCCTACCTGGGGCATCAAGCCTCCACAGGACCAAGGGCTTCCCCTCTTATTGATGCCAGATAAGGAAATCCTCTGCTACATATGTATCTGGAGCCATGGATTCCTCCATGTATGCTCTTGGTTGGTGGTTTAGTCTCTGGGAGCTCTGGGCGATCCAGTTAGCTGATATTGTTCTTCCTATGGGGTTGCAATCCCTTTCAACTCCCTCAATCCTTCCCATAGCTCAGTCCTGGGGACTCAGTCTGATGGTTGGCTGTGAGCATCTGCATCTGTATTGGTCAGGTGCTGGTAGAACCTCTCAGGGAACAGCCATACCAGTCTCCTGTCAGCAAGTGTTCCTTGGCATCAGCAATAGTATGGCGGCTTTGTGTATGTAGATGTGATGGATCTCTAGGTGGGGTGGTCTCTGTGTGGCCTTTCCATTTTTTGTGTCTCTGTTCCATTTTTTGTCCCTGTCTTTCCTTTGGACAGGAATATTTCTGGGTTAAAATTTTTGAGATGGGTGGGTGGCCCCCATCCCTCAACCCGGACCATGCTTATCTACTAGAGGTGGTCTCTACAGGTTGTATCTCCCCTTCTCTGCATATTTCGGCTAAAGTCATCCCTGTTGGGTCCTGGGAGCCTCTCACTTCCCTGGAGTCTGGGACTTTCCAGTAGCTACCCCCAGTTCCTCGTCCCCCACTGATACATATTTTTATTCGATTTCCTGACCTCTGTACTTCTGTCCCTTCCAATACCTGATCCTAACCCCTTCCTTTTTCCTTCCCCTACTCTCTCCCTTCTTAAATGAAAATATTTGACTGTTTGATAAGGATTGCCTTGAAACTATGAATCAGTTTAGGATATGAGGACATTTTCATAACATTACTTTTAATTATGATCATGTGATATTTTATAATTTATTTGTTTTTCTCTGATTGCTTTCATTAATATTTTATAGCAATCATTGCATGCGTCTTTCATTTCCTCGATTATATTTATTCTCAAATGTTTTGGACATTATAATAAACAGAATTACTTTCTGGTTCATCATTAGTCTGTGAAAATGTTATGAAGCTTTGATTTTGTTTCCTACTACTTTATTTGCTTGACAATTTTTAGGAATGTCTTTAGAGTTTTCTATATATATATCATATATGTGTGTGTATGTGTACATATGTGTGTGTATAATTTTGTATGTGATATCATCTGCAAAAAGAGACTATTTAAATTCCCCCTTTCCCATTTGGATACACTGTTTGCTTGTGTGCTTCTTTGATATATTTTAAGACACCATTAGTACATACTAATTATATATTGAGTCTGATGTGATATCTTCATACATTCACATAGTATGTTCCAATCAAACTCAGTCCCCTTTATTCCATACCATCTTCACCAGCCACACCTTCCTCAAGATCTGGTATATCCTATTCTACTGTCAGGTCAATGTTTTTAGCTTCTATTTATGAGAAGAAAAAGCACACTTTTCTTTCTGTGTCTGGAACACTTTTCAGTTCCATTTTGCTGTAAGGAGCAGTACTCCATTCTTTGTACCATGTTTTCTTTATTAATCCCTACAGAGATAGGCCTCTTGGCTTATGCTGTGTCAGATGTATTGCTGAGGAGTGCCACAGTAAATGTGGACATGGTGTAATATCATTGTCATGCTAAATCCACTTCCTTTGGATATAAAATCCTGCATCATATACTGGCTCTCCATAATACCTGTGCAAACTTTCATCATCACCACCAGTGTATGAGTTCCTTGTTCTCTATAGTCTCACCAGATCTTATTGTTTGGTTGGTTGGTTGGTTGATTGGGTAACTGTTTTTAAATAGCTACTTTAGCCAGGAAATATAGTTAGGGAGTCCAAACAATTTGTGTTTCTCTAATGGTTAATGATACTGAGCACTTTTGTGTGTACTTGCCCATTGTAGTTCTTCTTCTGACAAGCATTACTGGGTGTGATTTTTCTCATTTTAAACTGGATTACTTGCAATCCCCTTGAGTTCCTTACACATTTAAAATATCAATTGGTATCAGAGAAGTAGGAGGCAGACATTTCCCTATCATGTAAGCCATCTCTTCAATCTGTTTATCATTTACTTTGTTCTGTAGAAACTTTCTAGTTTAATTCAATCTTTTTAATCAGTTTTGACTTGTTTTCTGTGCTTTGAGCCCTTCTAGTAAGTCACTGCCTGCCACGGTGTCATTGCCTGGTTATCTTCTACTGATTTTAAGTTCTCAGGTCTTTTGATCTATTTTGAGCTAATTTTCATATATGGTGAGAGACAGGGTCATGTTCAGTTACTACACAGGAATATCCAACTGTCCAAGTATCACATGCTGAAGATGCTATTCTTTGCCCCAGCATGTGTCGCTGTTCCCATGTTGTGAGTCACAAAATACATGTATGCATGCATTTATTTCCTGGATCTCTTTTCTTTTTCTTTTTTTATTAGATAGTTTCTTTATTTACATTTCAAATGTTATCCCCTTTCCTAGTTTCCCCTCTGAAAATCCCCTATCTCCTTGCCCCTTCCCCTGCTTCCCAACCCATCCACTCCTATTCCTGGTCCTGGCATTCCCCTATACTGGGCCTAGAGCCTTCACAGGACCAAGGGCCTCTCCTCCCATTGATGACCGACTAGGCCATCCTCTGCTACATATATAGCTAGAGCCACAAGTTCCACCATGTGTTTTCTTTGATTGGTGGTATAGTTCCAATGAACTCTGGGGATACTGGTTAGTTCATATTGATGTTCCTCCTATGGGGCTTCAGTCCCCTTCAGCTGGATCTCTTTTCTAGCCCAATGGTCTGTATTTTGTAAGGTTCTTCCCCTATTCCCTGACTATCTGTCTGTCTCCCTCGCCCCTCACTCTCCATCTTTTCTCAGATACACACTTTATACATTGTTATTTTTTGTGGCATGTAAAGGAAGAGGTGAGTGCTAGGTCCCTCCTTTTTCTATTAACAGGGTTCCCAAAATGAGTATGCCTTTCATTGCATTTTCTTTCAGAAAATGTGTTTTGTTAGACTTCATTATGTATACTGAACGAAAGGAGCAAGGATGTCCATTCTTATTCAATATTTTCTTTATTTACATTTCAAATGTTACCCCCTTTCCAGGTTTCCCCCCAGGAAACCCCCTATCTCATCCCCTCTCCCCTGCTTCTATGAGAGTGTTCCCTCACCCACCCACACACTTTTGCCTCCCTGCCCTGCCATTCCCCTACACTGGGGCACTGAGCCTTCACAGGACCAAGGGCCTCTTCTCCCATTGATGCCCAACAAGGTCAAGGAATGTTCATTCTTATCCTATTTATCTAGGAGAGAAATATTCCAGTTTTCATCACTGAGAGTTATATTAACCATGAGCCTGTTTTATACATACATGCATATATACATACATGCATATATACATACATGCATACATACATACATACAAATCCCTTACTATCCTAAAGTACATTGCTTAGGAGATTATGGTACTATATCCCTTCTATACCACATCTCCTTTTGCGAAAGGATGGACAAAGCAACATGCACGGTACTAACTGATATGATCATACTGAAATCTAGCTCTACCACCAAGCTAATAATGCTGCCTTGCAAATTGGCAATTTGCTAAGAGAGTATTCTCATCATATGTGGTAACTATGTGAGGTGATAGAAAAGTGAATTCACTTTTTTAGAGTAAATGTCAGCTAAGCACAATGCATGTATGTATACATATACCAAGTTGTATCTCGTATACTCAGTTTTAGCTCTTAACTATGTATCAATAATATCTGTATCCAAAAATCATGTCTAAAATTCATTCCATGGCACAGCAGAACTGTCAACTCTTAGCTTATCTACTGTTGAAGTTCAGCCTTACTACAATGAACTCCAACGTCCAAACATTGTTCTTATTTTGTGTTTGTACCACAGTAAGAGCCAAGATTTTAAGCTTTACTAAAAACAAAACAAACAAACAAACAAACAAACAAACAAAAAGACTTTATCTATTTATGTTCATTAAAAAACTAATGGTGATATATTATTTTAGAATATCATACAGTTAATATATTTGGAGTTATTTAAAATTTATATTAAGAAAACTGTATGTGTTTTCTGTATTGCTGTAGACAAGCACCTACATAAGACTATTCAATTGATTGTTGTTTTATATCAAACAACTTTTATGATATTCATTTCCATTGTTACAATATTTTATAAATTTTAAAGAATATGATAAAAAAAAAGGTACTGCAGGTTTTGAAGGGGGTCTCCGGGAGGAGTTGGGGTACAAAAGGGAAAGAAAAATGTGATGTAAGTCTATTTACTCAAAATATGTTTTTAAATGTTAACAAATTCAGAAAAATTGAAATTATGTATCTTTTCTCATCATAATTAAATAAAACTTAAGTCAATAAATAAATAAATAATCAGATGACAAACAAAACATTTGATTTAATGTTTCAAAAATCTGTGATTGCAATGTAATTAACATTTGAAATAAAAGTAGCATTTAACAGTCAAAGAAAGTTGTGTAACTCACCAAATCCTTATTAATTTTACATCTAAAGTTGTCAAATAAAAAAGTTTGACCTATATCACACTACTATTTACGTTACGAGGGAAGCTGACTTGGCTAGATGACAATGGGTGAAAGCACTCAACTCAAAAGCCTGACAAACTGACTTCTGTCCCCGAAATCCACTATGGAAAGAAAGACCAGTTCCTGAAAATTGTTTTCTAACCTCCACATGTGTATCATAGCAGAAATGTACCTGCACTAACACACACACACACACACACACACACACACATACACACCTGGCAGGTAATATACCAAGAAGAAAATAATAATAGAATTTTCAACCATTGTCTCCATTTTTTCAATTTGCTAAAATGTTTTTCAATCATTTCTCCACTCACTCATTCATTCAGCAAATATTCATTCAGTGCCTATAGGCTTTACAAATAAAAGAAAACACCAAACAAAAACAAACAACAAATGAACAAACAAACAAAAAACACCATTGTAAGCTTTGGGCTGTGGAGTGGTCCAAGAAGCTGTTAATCTATCTGGTTGGGGGGAATAAACAACCTTAAAACAATTTCATGTTAACTTTGCAAACACAACATTTCTTCTTGTGGATCAAGCATACATTGTGCTTTGCACTCAGGCCACACAAGGTGCTTTGGGGCTGTCCATCCCTTCCCTAACACCCTCAGAGAAATGGCCATCCAGTGGGGGCACACATCTGCCACATGGGCTGAGAATATACAATAAGGAAGGGAACACACAAATCTAAGCTGGTCATGGCACAGGAAACAAGCAAAGCTACACCACACTAAGTCAATGAGATTGTAGAATAGGGAACCCACACAGCACACAACAGAAGTTTAAGAGTTTAAAGCACATTTATTGTTGCAAAGTGAGTCACTGAGAGTTGCTGTTATTTTCTTTCTTGCAGCAATAACTTTTATTTTATCAGAATGATGTCTTCATAAACATCTTCTAATGCACGTTTATTGCATTATGTTGGTTTATTGTTCCTAGAATTTGACATTTTTCTCTGTAGCTCAAGAACTTCTCCAGAGGGTACTAAGTGTAAAAACGATTTGACAAAGAAATCCTCAATAATGCCAACATAGATTCCTATGAATCTCTTGTTCCTTTGACACTGAAATACAATGGTTCTAAAAATAATACTGTGTGAACCCATATCAGTACTTACATTTTCTAATCAAAAAACAACCAGCCAAATCAAAACAACCAACCAAACAGAAACTTGCCATCAAATCAAATAACAAAATATGAAGCTAGGTAGGGGGAACACAGGTCTGTAATACCAGTATATGGCAGTCTGAGGCAGGAGGATTCTGCCAAACCAGTTTGGACTGTGGAGTGAGACTTTGTCCCATGTCTTTTTTGTTTCGTTTTGTTTTTGTTTTTGTTTTTGTTTTTGTTTTTGTTTTTGTTTTTGAGACAGGGTTTTTGTCTCATTCCTTAAAAGACAAAGAATGAAATTAAATAAAATAAACAAGTACAAAATTGTATGATACAGTATAATACAACAGAACCTAGAGATTCCAGAAGAAAACCTTGCTTACTGAAGACATCATTCTTTCTAAGGTTAAGAGATCTTTGAGGCTTGCTTAGAGGGAGGATTAATTTTGGTGTAACCAGATTTAATATTAAATGTGAAGGGTATTGTGATGGCTCAGTTGTGTAAAGGGCTCACTTGCTGCCTAGGCTGACAACATTAGTTCAATCTCCATGACCCACATAGTAGAAGGAAAGGATCAATTCCCACAAATCATTCTTGACCTCTAAGTGTACCAGGCATATGCACCCACACACATACACACACAAAATAAATATATGTTAATGTATATTTTTAAAGAGAAAATTATTAACCAGTTGATAAGTCTTCCTACACTTAAAGTTCTTGGACACCTAAAAACTGTTCACCTGCATATGGGTTTCTTTTCTCAATTAAAGACTACAGAGTATTGCACATTCCTCCTTCTGCAGTATTGTAGGGCTCATGAGGAAACAGAGCTAACTATCTAGTACCTGACATAGCAGCCCCTAAACACATTGTTATTTTATCATGTACACTTCTGGAGAACATTGTCCTTTCTACATGTTAAAGCCAGACTCTTAAGAAAGACTCTGAGAAACAAAACAGAAGCTAAGCCACTCAGCTTCTTTTCTTAATAAGCTATCATTTTGATTGACTAGTCTGTTTCTACACCAATACCATGCAGTTTTTTATCAGTATTGCTCTGTAGTACAGCTTGAGGTCATGGATGGTGATTCCTCCTGAAGTTCTTTTATTGTTGAGAAGTATTTTGGGTATCTTTTGTTGTTGTTGCTGCTGCTGCTGTTTTGTTTTTCCAAATGAAGTTGAAAAATGTTCTTTCCATGTCTGTGACGAATTGTGTAGAAATTTTGATGGGGATTGCATTGAATCTGTAGGTTGCTTTTGGTAGTATGACCATTTTCACTATGTTAATCCTACCAATCCACGATCGTAGGAGATGTTTCCATCTTCTGAGATCTTCTTCAATTCATTTTTCAGGGATTTGAAGTTCTTGTCATATAAATCTTTCACTTGCTTGGAAAAAGTTATACTCAAATATTTTATACTATTTTTGGCTATTGTGCAGGGTGGTATTTCCCTTATTTTTTTCTCAGCCTAATTATCATTTGTGTAAAGGAAGGCTACTGATTTTTTTAGTTAATTTAATATCCTGCCACTTTGCTGAAGTTGTTTATCAGATGTAGGAATTCTCTGGAGGAATTTTGGGGGTTCCTTATGTATACTATCATATCATCTGCAAATAGTGATACTTTGACTTTTTCCTTTCCAATTTGTACTGCCTTCATTTCCTTTTGTTGTCTAATTGCTCTAGCTAGAACTTCAAGTACTATATTGAATAGCTAGGGAGAGAGTGAGCAATTCTATCTTGTCCTGGATTTTAGTGGGATTGTTACTATTTTCTCTCCATTTAATTTGGTGTTGGCTGTTGGTTTGCTATATATTTCTTTTATTATGTTTAGGTATGTCCAGGAATTCCTCCAAGACTTTTAACATGAAGTGGTGTTCAATGGAATAGAATCAAAGACCCAAAAGTAAACCCACACACTTATGGACACTTGATCTTTGACAAAGAAGCCAAAAACATACAGTGGGGAAAAACAAAGCATCTTCAAAAATGGTGCTGGTCTAACTGGTAGTATGTATGTAGGAGAATGAAAATATATCCATATTTATCACCCTGCACAAAGCTCAAGTCCAAGTGGATCAAGGACCTCAACATAAAACCAGTTACACTGAATCTAATAGAAGAGAAAGTAGGAAAAAGCCTTGAACTCATTGGCACAGGGAGAAATTTCCTGAACAGAACTCCAATGGCTCATGCTCTAAGACCAAGAATTAATAAATGGGACCTCATAAAACTGGAAAGCTTCTGTAAGGCAAAGGACATAGTCAATAAGACAAACCAGCAACCTACAGATTGGAAAAAAATCTTCACTAACCCCACATCTGACAAAGGGCTAATATCCAAAATATATAAAGAATTCAAGAAGTTGACCTCCAAAAAACCAAATAACCCAATTAAAAAATGGGGTACAAAGCTAAATGGAGAATTCACAACAGAGGAGTCTTGAGTGGCTGAGAAGCACCTAAAGAAATGGTCAACGTATTTAGATATGAGAGAAATGCAAATCAAAATGACCCTGAGATTCCACCTCACACCAATCAAAATAGTTAAGATTTCACCAATCAAAATAGTTAAGATGTCACCTCAAGTGACAGCACATGCAGGCCCCTGGCACAAATATAGCAGAGGTTTTCCTGGTCAGGCCTCTGGAGAATATGCACTTAATCCTTGAGAGACTTGAGGTCCCAGGGAAGGGGGGAAGCCTACTGGGGAGGAGCAACCTCTCGCAGGCAAGTGGGAGGAGGAATGGGATGAAGAACTGTGGAAGGGGAACCAAAGGGGTGGCAATGACTGGAATGTAAATAAATAAAATAATTTTCTTAAAGCCATCATTTTTCCAGCTGTTGGGAAAGAATTACAATCATCTCAAGTCTTTTATGAGACTCCTGCTTGACTAGCAGGCCCATTTTTGAAATTTAGCAGTTTAATAATAACTATGTTTACCCTCTTAGCAGCACCATGTCTGTCATGGTGGCATGTCTTCAGTGACCATTGCCTAGATATTTTGCTTCTCATCTTACCAGTTAAAGAACTAAGCAGGTCATCCTCCTGCTTCTCTGTGTTCTGCATACATGGCGAAAATAGTTCTTATTTTACTTACTAAATTATTTTCTTCCTATGCCCTGGGTTTTGACAATGATTATCACCCCTCTTGCTATCTAAGCTATCTAAGTGATAACCACTTGACTATCATTTCATTAGATCCACTGTCCCAAGGAAATCCCTCTTTTCAGCATTATGGAGATACACAACATGATCTTTGATATACGTGACATTGGAAAACATTTAATTAGCAGAAGAAAGCAACAGGGTTTTTGTTAAATAAATTAATGTCATGCACTCTACATAAACATGTTTTCATAGGGACTGTTCCAGGTGCAGCCTAAGAGTGGAGTTTTAGCACGTGGTTACTAACCTCTAACTGCATGCTTACGCACTCAACTTAGTGCTGAAGACAGGACCATAAACAAAACATGTGATCTCTGCCCTCCCAGAGCTCGGTATCCAAAAGGCAGAAAGATAAATGTCAAACAAGTAATTATATCAAACTGTGATGACAAGACTTTGTAAGTGCTATCAGAGTGAGCCAGAGATACCATCTATAGAGTAAATGCATTCCTTTCTACCATATAACGCAGTGCTACTTAGAATATGAGCCGTGGACCAGTACCCATCTACAAACTCTTCATTGGTTGCCATGACAAAGCTAAGTGTCATCATACAAAGTTTAAGGACCTAAGGAATGTAGAGAATTTTGAAGACCAAGTACTGTTCTCTCTTAAATTTTAAGTAAAAATAGAATTTGTAGCCAGCCATGATAGTACATTGCTTTAATCCCAAAACTTGGGAGACAGAGGCTGTTAGATCTCTAGAAAGTTGAGGACAGACTAGTCTATATAGTGAGTTCCAAGCTACCCAGGGCTATAGAGTAAGATGCTGAAAATGGAAATTGTATTTTGTATGTTTTTCAAATTCATTTTTTGCATAGAATAAATTTAACTTGCATTTTGAAAATACTGTCTCATGGTAAGTTACAAAGCAAACATCAGCCCTTTACTATAGAAAACTCAAGAAACACCTCCCGTTAGGGCCTGACTTCCTTCCTTTTCCTTTGCATCTTAAAAGGAGGCAGGAGACAGCTGTTCCTCAGTGTAGTGTGAGTGACTTTTTGCCACCACCTCCTGCTCAATATGGATATGAGATAATATCCATTTTCTTCCTTTTGCTATTAACCGCATACAGATGGTTCCAGAGGCCAAAGAGGAATGAATGGTAGAAGATGAGAGGAAAAGCAGAGACTAAGATTTCTCCAGTTTGGTTTTACACTATTTCATGCAATGAGGTAGCTTTTTTCACAGTGTACCCCAACAGAGATATGAGGGAGAAAAATGAGGGACAGCCCAAAGGAGAAAAAAATGAGTGACAGTCCAAACAGGGCCCTTTTCACAGCAAAGCAAAGCTAAAGATTCCACCAGTCCTTAGTGCAAACACAAAGGACATTTATATCTGATTATTAATTGTAATGAAACAAAATATACTTAAACTATATGTGTAATAAGTGAACTATAAGTAATTCTCATTGGCTAATATGAATGTGGTTAGTCTCAGTTAACCCTTTCATTATCCATGTAAATTGCTTTTTTAAAAAACTTTACTTTTTTATTTATGTGTATTTACATGTGTCTGTATCGCTGTGTGTATATGCAGGCACACATGGAAGACAGAAAAGGTCATTGGATCCCCTGGAGCTGGAGTCACAGATGGCTGTGAGCCAACTGATATGGGTCCTGGGAACCGAACTCTAGTTTCTGCAAGAGCAGCTTGTGCTCTTAAGCACTGTGCCATCTCTTCAGCCCTATGATATTTCTGAAGAAGCCCACACACAGTATTAGTTAAAACAATAGGTATAATAATAATAGTATCTAAATGGTGCTGATTCAACTAGCAGTTTACATTCTTATTTAAATTTAAAAGTGTGTGTGTACTGTATACGTACCAAGTCCATTTCAGGCGCCCCAAAGGACAAGTGCAGGGTCTTAGATGCCCTGTAACTAAAATTACAAGCAGTTGTGAGGAGTCAATTTGGATGCTAAGAACCAAATCCTAGTTTTCTGCAAGAGCTTTAACTGTTCTCTCTGCAGCCCCTTATTTAGATTTTTGGAAATAGGATCTCATATAGCCCAAGCTGATCTTGAGCTCCTGAGGACAACCTTGACCTTCTGATCCTCCTCTTTCCACATCCACAGTGCTGGGATTACAGGCATGCACCATCATGCCTGGATTATACAGCATTGGGGAAAAAATTCAGTACTTTACCTAAGCACCCAACCAACTGAGATGCATCCCCTGCCTCAATAGTTATGTCCAATCTTTTGTAATCTAACAAGATAATTCTCCCCTACCTGCATGTCCAAATGTTCTAAAATATATTCCATTAGGATTTGCTATGTACTATGGGATGTTTTCATATCACTCCATAGCATATAATCTGTGTTGCGTTTTTCTTGTCACATTATTTACATGTCTATTTATTCCCCACCAGTGAGCTGTGTTTTCAACACTAGTATTCCAAAGGACAGCCCTGGTGTAAAGGAATTAGTCATTATTTTCATGCACAGAGAATAAAATTTAGTTTCCCCCTCACTGTTGGCATAACACTTTCCCCCACACTCCCACCTCAGAGTGAGCATGCCAAACATGTTGATCTCACAAATGAGACATTTGCTATAATAAGTGAAACAAACAGAAGAGGTTATTGTGTTTTGAAATTGGGGAATCTGGAACTTTTCAATTCTGCCTCAGAAAAAAAAAAAGAAGAAGAAAATCAGCCAAGGCTGAAGCAAGCTGTGCATTTGAATATGTTGGCTGAGGACCACCTGTTCTTCATGAACTCCAACTGATGGATCTGTTTGCTTTAAACATCCTTCACTGTGACTTTGTTATGTATGCACAGCCAGGCCACTTCACGGATGCTTGTGGTTGGAAGGGAGGGTGAAAGGGCAGGAGAAAGGGAAGGACTGAGGCAGCAGAAGAAAAGATGGGGAAGGAAGAAGGGAGGAGGGAGGAAGGAAATGCAGACCAGGAGGAGGCAAAGGATGCCAATGTGAATCTTGTTTCTGTCTGGTGGTAAAAGATTGTGACGAATCAGGGGCCATGGCTACAGAAAGGGTCAAAGGCAACACTCTTCTTTCCATTGAATACTTTACTCCAAATGATCAACAGCCCAATGATCCAAGTGCACTTAAGTACTGAGTGAAAATATGTCTCCTAACTCTTGGAAAAGATCATTTCTATCACTGTTTCTGCCCATGCTGTCTTCACCTGGGTATTCCTGCTGTCTTCACCTACCTTCACGTCGTGCAGAATTCAGACCAACCATAAGCTCCCCAGAAGGACTTACACAGGTTCTCATCAGTAGGCAATCCCTCTGCTTGACTCCCATTAGGCACTTAACTACTACCAGCTAATGTGGGTGTTTATCACTTGTCTATTCTGTCTTGAAAACAGGGATTTTGCTCAGAAGGTTTTATTGTCTTATCTATTCCCAGTACCTGGAAGAATTCTGAGAACAAGAAGGCTTTGAATAAATGCTTAGTGAAATGGTGGATTCATGGTTGCTTTTGTTTTGGAAAAACACATGCAAATATCAATGGGCTAAGGCATAGAGTTCTTCCATCAGAACATAAGTTCCTATTGTTGCTTCTATACTGATTTCATATCCATTCTGGAGTCTAAACTTGGCATTTTAATGTATTCTCATTTCTCCACTTATTACTTATCTGTGCTAAATTTTAATCTAAGAATTTTAATTATTAAATGTCAATTGTATTGACTCTGTAAGTAAGTAAAGTGGGAACCTGAGTGAGAAGAAGGATCACAAGTTCAAGAGCATCTTGGCCTACATAGTGAGTCTTCCTCTCAAAAACACACATATACATACACAATACACACACACAACACACACGCAATACACACACATACGCACACATACACCACACACATCCTACACACAAACACACAAAACAGAAAAAAAGCAAATCACCAAAAAAGCAAACATAATATAAATATAATTATAATTATAAGCTTTACAAATTCTAATCAATCAGGTAGGCTTTTCAAAGTAATTCAATCAGTGTAAGTATTGTAGCATATATAGACCAAAAAATATGTTTACCAAGAAAGATAAATGCCCTATTGGTAAGAAGTTCTGTGTATTACAAACTTAGAACTGAAAATTCTCAGAAACCCACAAATTATATAAATTTATGTGACTGTTTTTCTTGTCATTCATTTGTTTCCATAGCAACTTGTCCGTTCCATTGTGTTCATGCTACCTTAAAGACACAAAGTGTCATTCTCTCTAATCTATTTAAAGTGAAGTGCTATGTTATTTCTCACTGTTATGTTCTGTCTGTTTAGGGAGGAAAAAACATTGCCATCCTACACAATTCTGTTAGCTTCATGTTGGTGGACCTGATGTAGTTTTGAGTTCTCTTTTCTGTTAAAGCTTTCAAATTGTTAAAAGAAATTGAGCAAGATAATGATAAAGTTAAGACACTTTTCCTTCTGGTGGGCAGAAAATTGATAAGGGTGGGTGAAGTAAGAATAATGAAAAGCATTCTTTTTAAAAGTGCCTAAAGCCTGAGGTACAGTGAAGGTGTAGGTATGCATTTGCAAGAACTCAGAAGAGAACTGGGGCAAATTATATTGTTTATCTCCATGCTGTTTAAATAGCTGTGATCACTTCGTGAAGTTTGTGGAGCCTTGAAAATATCCGTACCTTATGAATACATTAAATGAAAAACAACAATAGTTAAACTTAAGTCAGCCTATTCCAAACAGGACTATACTGAGTCCAAGGGCCCGTGGAGCCCTTTAGGGAGGAGGTTGAGTGGTAAACAGTTTAGGTCCTCAAGTCACACGGAATAGTCTCTGTCTCTGTTGGTGGTTTTGTTTACCTTTGCTTTTGTACAACACTGAAAGTAATTCTTAAATTCTTTTTACATTTTTAATTATTGTGTGTGCACGCCAATGTCTGTGCATGTGCACACTACAGTGTCTGTGTGAGGTGAGAGGACAGTCCTGGAGTCATTTCTCTTACAATATTTACCACCTTTACATGGGCTCTGGTGGTCAAGCTCCCTTTAACAGGCCTGTATGCCAAAATCCTCTACTGGCTACATCTCGCTGGCCCTAAAAACCCCTCTTAACTTGAGAGCTATATAAAAACAGGCCAGGCTGAGATAGTATTCCAAGTTCAGAAAACTTGGATCCATGGGATTGAATATAAAGAGGAGAGAGATGTAAACCACAGATCCAACCAGCCCTGGGTCTCTGAAATGCAATTACACCGGTTAATATGGTGATTGCATTCCTAGACTTTCTAACCATGAGGCCATGACTTCAGGGAACCTTGAATTTCTGACTTGGTCATATGCATGGACTACTCTTTAATGCATTGTCATGTTTTCATTGTTCACGCCTTACTGGGATATTTTATCTTAACTTTTAATGTAACATAACACTATAATGTTTTGTAAAAATATTTTTAAGCTGCGTTACAATGTTATAGTCATGTCATCAAATTAGATTAGGAGTTTTTCCTTTTTCTCCATGTTTAGAATAATGTTTACACTTTATTTGTTTAGAAAAAGTCCCCTGTAAGTTTGCCTAAGCCAGATTTTCTGTAGGGAAGCAAAAATGGTTGGTAAACACATGTATTTACCAACTATTTAAAATCCTCCTATTTTCAACAGTAACAATATAGATACACATATGTATATAGATATACATATATAGATATATTTTATGTATATATAATATATTATATACATATATATGATGTGTATCTATGTGTTTTACTCTAACCAAATTGTTCTAAGAACCTATAAATTAACTAACTTAGTCTGCATAACCATCATTGTTCATCATCATTTTCTCCATTTCACATGTGAAGAAACTAAAACACAGAGGGATGAGTCTAGCAGAATTACATATGACATATATCAACAAAATGAATTCAAAAACAACATAGGAAGCCAGTTACACAGTTATTAAAAAGCTAGAACACTAAGGCATGAGAATAACCTTTAGGATAGGCAAAAGAGAGAGAGAGAGTTACAGGAACTTAGGAAGTTAGAGCAGGAGGCCAGTTTTTTGAAGAATCAGACATAATGAACTCCGTATAAGCAGAATGGAACTAGTTGTCACTGCCCAGATGGAAGAATCATAGGAAGGTGTACTGGCTGGTTTTGGGTGTCAACTTGACACAGGCTGGAGTTATCACAGAGAAAGGAGCTTCAGTTGGGGAAATGCCTCCATGAGATCCCGCTGTAAGGCATTTTCTCAATTAGTGATCAAGGGGGGAGGTCCCCTTGAGGGTGGTGCCATTTCTGGGCTGGTAGTCTTGGTTCTATAAGAGAGCAGGTTGAGCAAGCCAGGGGAAGCAAGCCAGTAAAGAACATCCCTCCATGGCCTTTGCATCAGCTCCTGCTTCCTGCCCTGCTTGAGTTCCAGTCCTGACTTCCTTGGTGATGAACAGCAGTATGGAAGTGTAAGCCGAATAAACCCTTTCCTCCCCAACTTGCTTCTTGGTCATGATGTTTGTGCAGGAATAGAAACCCTGACTAAGACAAAGGACAAATGGAAACTACAAATAAAGGACGAGCCCTCTCCCCAGCCCGGCCATGACCTTCCAGCCTCTTTGTGCCCCTACTAGAAGTCACAACAAGGGAACATGTAAAGCCCTGTAAAGAGAACACATGGCATAGCTGGCTTTGAAGTCCCCTACCTTACTTGTTTATGCCTTATAAAAAGCCAACTCTAAAAATATGTATACTTGTGGGATACCATGGTTTGTTTCAATGCACATGTACATTGAGCACTGCTAAAATCAAGGTAATTATGTCTACCTCCTCAAGCACTTACTTCTGGCCATAAAAAAACCCAAAAAACATGAAAATAAAACAAAACAAAAACAAAAAACACCTTTCAGATTGCAGCTTTGCTTATTTTTTTACTTCATTCAATGATATAAATCTGACTGTGCTTTCATGTTTACTGCCTCTGAACTCTGATCTAAATACAGCTTTTAGATTCATTACAAAATTCAGTCTTGTTGCCTAAATCAATCTAGAGGCTATTTTTCTTTTACAAGTGAACAAGGCACATTGACAAACACAAGAGCTGGTTTTAGTTGTCATGTTAGAGAGAGGATGGAGGAGTCCACAGATGTCTTTGTTATACAAACTTCTTGTATTCTTTTCACAGTGTGCTTCTGATCATATAGGAAAATTTTGGTTTCTATTCCTGTGTAACCGCTGACACCCTGAATCTAACCTGAATTGGCTGTGGGGTTTGCTGACACTTGCCTACGTTTAGTGACTCATAAAGAGACCTCACAAGATACAGCATTCAGTTGTACTCATCCTGTAAGTTATCAGGATGGAAAGATAGGAGAAAAATTACAGAGGGTAGAGTCTGGAGGAAAACCACGCATAAGCTTAACAAAATAAGGTAGGGACATACACAATTCCTCTACCTATAATGACATGAGAGAAATGCCCAGCAGGAAGTTCATTAGAGACCGTGCCCAAGATTTTTATAGATAGTGGATCATATAGCAACCTCTCCCTAGCACATACGAAAGTTCCAAGTTTCCAAAAGGTGCTTAACACAAAAGGTGTTTCACAATTTAAACTCAGAAAGTATTCAGATCTCCAAACGGCAGACTCTTCTCACATCAAGTTTTTAGGTACCAGCCAAAAATTAACCCTTAAAGGAAAACTATCAAAGGATAGCTACCTTGGGCCCTTTCTCAAACATGTTTGATCCTGTCCACTGCATATAAATATTAACTCAACACGCTTAACTATGAAAGCCCTATCTTACCTATGGTTTTCTCTTAGAACTTTCTATGTTTGAAGATCACTTTTCCTATAGTTTTCCTCATTATCATTTCGTATAGAACATTTTCATCTTCTGGTAAATATTGTTAAGAAAGGCTTGTACTATTACTGTATTCTAGCTTTTATAAAACCATAGCTTATACGATAGTTAAATGCCATATAAAATTCTCGCTTTTCCTTGGGTACCTCCTGGATGCTATTAAGTCGTTGTATACTGTTACAATGGAGATATCCAATGACTGTCTAATTTTCTTTCACTTAACATATATATGTTTAGGGGATGATTATCTTTGTACCCTATATTAGCATGTCCTGACACTGATTATTCTGGGTACTCATTTTCTCATGAAATACTGTGTGCCCTTCCCATGTAAAGCTCCAGAGCCTAGAAGGGTTTTCTTTTTTTTTTAATTTTTAATATTTTTATTACATATTTTCCTCAATTACATTTCCAATGCTATCCCAAAAGTCCCCCATAGCGCCCCCCACTTCCCTACCCACCCATTCCCATTCTTTTGGCCCTGGCATTCCCCTATATTGGGGCATATAAAGTTTGCAAGTCCAATGGGCCTCTCTTTCCATTGATGGCCGACTAGGCCATCTTTCAATACATATGCAGCTAGAGACAAGAGCTCCGGGGTTCTGGTTAGTACATCATGTTGTTCCAACAATAGGGTTGCAGATCCCTTTAGCTCCTTGGGTACTTTCTCTAGCTTCTCCATTGGGAGCCCTGTGATACATCCAATAGCTGACTGTGAGCATCCACTCCTGTGTTTGCTAGGCCCCGGCATCATCTCACAAGAGACAGCTATATTTGGGTCCTTTCAGCAAAATCTTGCTAGTGTATGCAATGGTGTCAGCGTTTAGAAGCTGATTATGGGATGGATCCCTGGATACAGCAGTCTCTAAATGGTCCATCCTTTCATCACAGCTATGAACTTTGTCTCTGTAACTCCTTCCCTGGGTGTTTTGCTCCCAATTCTAAGAAGGGGCACAGTGTCCACACTTTGGTCTTCATTCGTCTTGAGTTTCATGCGTTTAGCAAATTGTATCTTATATCTTGGGTATCCTAAGTTTTGGGCTAATATCCACTTATCAGTGAATACATATTGTGTGAGTTCTTTTGTGATTGTGTTACTTCCCTCAGGATGATGCCCTCCAGGTCCATCCATTTGGCTAGGAATTTCATAAATTCATTCTTTTTAATAGCTGAGTAGTACTCCATTGTGTAAATGTACCATAATTTCTGTATCCATTCCTCTGTTGAGGGACATATCTGGGTTCTTTCCAGCTTCTGGCTATTATAAATAAGGCTGCTATGAACATAGTGGAGCATGTGTCCTTTTTACCGGTTGGGACATCTTCTGGATATATGCCCAGGAGAGGTATTGCTGGATCCTCTGGTAGTATTATGTCCAATTTTCTGAGGAACCGTCAGACTGATTTCCAGAGTGGTTGTACAAGCTTGCAATCCCACCAACAATGGAGGAGTGTTCCTCTTTCTCCACATCCTCGCCAGCATCTGCTGTCACCTGAATTTTTGATCTTAGCCATTCTGACTGGTGTGATGTGGAATCTCAGGGTTGTTTTGATTTGCATTTCCCTGATGATTAAGGATGTTGAACATTTTTCAGGTGCTTCTCTGCCATTCGGTATTCCTCAGGTGAGAATTCTTTGTTCAGTTCTGAGCCCCATTTTTTAATGGGGTTATTTGACTTTCTGGAGTCCACCTTCTTGAGTTCTTTATATATATTGGATATTAGTCCCTTATCTGATTTAGGATAGGTGAAGATCCTTTCCCAATCTGTTGGTGGTTTTTTTTGTCTTATTGATGGTGTCTTTAGCCTTGCAGAAGCTTTGCAGTTTCATGAGGTCCCACTTGTCAATTCTCGATCTTACAGCACAAGCCATTACTGTTCTATTCAGGAATTTTTCCCCTGTGCCCATATCTTCAAGGCTTTTCCCCACTTTCTCCTCTATAAGTTTCAGTGTCTCTGGATTTATGTGAAGTTCCTTGATCCACTTAGACTTGACCTTAGTACAAGGAGATAGGAATGGATCGATTCGCATTCTTCTACATGTTAACAACCAGTTGTGCCAGCACCATTTGTTGAAAATGCTGTCTTTCTTCCACTGGATGGTTTTAGCTCCCTTGTCGAAGATCAAGTGACCGTAGGTGTGTGGGTTCATTTCTGGGTCTTCAATTCTATTCCATTGGTCTATTTGTCTGTCACTATACCAGTACCATGCAGTTTTTATCACAATTGCTCTGTAGTAGAGCTTTAAGTCCGGCATGGTGATTCCACCAGAGGTTCTTTTATCCTTGAGAAGAGTTTTTGCTATCCTAGGTTTTTTGTTATTCCAGATGAATTTGCAGATTGCACTTTCTAATTCGTTGAAGAATTGATTTGGAATTTTGATGGGGATTGCATTGAATCTGTAGATTGCTTTTGGCAAGATAGCCATTTTTACAATGTTGATCCTGCCAATCCATGAGCATGGGAGATCTTTCCATCTTCTGAGATCTTCTATAATTTCTTTCTTCAGAGACTTGAAGTTTTTATTATACAGATCTTTCACTTCCTTAGTTAGAGTCACGCCAAGATATTTTATATTATTTGTGACTATTGAGAAGGGTGTTGTTTCCCTAATTTCTTTCTCAGCCTGTTTATTCTTTGTGTAGAGAAAGGCCATTGATTTGTTTGAGTTAATTTTATATCCAGCTACTTCACCGAAGCTGTTTATCAGGCTTAGGAGTTCTCTGGTGGAATTTTTAGGGTCACTTATATATACTATCATATCATCTGCAAAAAGTGATATTTTGACTTCATCTTTTCCAATTTGTATCCCTTTGATCTCCTTTTGTTGTCGAATTGCTCTGGCTAGGACTTCAAGTACAATGTTGAATAGGTATGGAGAAAGTGGACAGCCTTGTCTAGTCCCTGATTTTAGAGGGATTGCTTCAAGCTTCTCACCATTTACTTTGATGTTGGCTACTGGTTTGCTGTAGATTGCTTTTATCATGTTTAGGTATGGGCCTTGAATTCCTGATCTTTCCAAGACTTTTATCATGAATGGGTGTTGGATCTTGTCAAATGCTTTTTCCGCATCTAACGAGATGACCATGTGGTTTTTGTCTTTGAGTTTGTTTATATACTGGATTACGTTGATGGATTTCCATATATTGAACCATCCCTGCATCCCTGGGATGAAACCTACTTGGTCAGGATGGATGATTGTTTTGATGTGTTCTTGAATTCGGTTAGCAAGAACTTTATTGAGGATTTTTGCATCAATATTCATAAGGGATATTGGTCTGAAGTTTTCTATCTTTGTTGGGTCTTTTTGTGGTTTAGGTATCAGAGTAATTGTGGCTTCATAGAATGAGTTGGGTAGAGTACCTTCTGTTTCTATTTTGTGGAATAGTTTGTGAAGAACTGGGATTAGATCTTCTTTGAAGGTCTGATAGAACTCTGCACTAAACCCATCTGGTCCTGGGCTTTTTTTAGTTGGGAGACTATTAATGACTGCTTCTATTTCTTTGGGGGATATAGGGCTGTTTAGATCATTAACCTGATCTTGATTCAACTTTGGTACCTGGTATCTGTCTAGGAACTTCTCCATTTCATCCAGGTTCTCCAGTTTTGTTGAGTATAGCCTTTGGTAGAAGGATCTGATGGTGTTTTGGATGTCTTCAGGATCTGTTGTTATGTCTCCTTTTTCATTTCTGATTTTGTTAATTAGGATGCTTTCCCTGTGCCCTCTAGTGAGTCTGGCTAAGGGTTTATCTATCTTGTTGATTTTCTCAAAGAACCAGCTCCTTGATTGGTTGATTCTTTGAATAGTTCTTCTTGTTTCCACTTGGTTGATTTCGCCCCTGAGTTTGATTATTTCCTGCTGTCTACTCCTCTTGGGTGAATTTGCTTCCTTTTGTTCTAGTGCTTTTAGGTATGTTGTCAAGCTGCTAATGTGTGCTCTCTCTAGTTTCCTTCTTGAGGCACTCAGAGCTATGAGTTTTCCTCTTATTAATGCTTTCATTGCGTCCCATAAGTTTGGGTATGATGTGGCTTCATTTTCATTGAACTCTAAAAAGTCCTTAATTTCTTTCTTTATTCCTTCCTTGACCAAGGTATCATTGAGAAGAGTGTTGTTCAGTTTCCACGTGAAGGTTGGCTTTCTATTATTTATTTTGTTATTGAAGATCAACCTTAGTCCATAGTGATCTGATAGGATGCATGGGACAATTTCAATATTTTTGTATCTGTTGAGGCCTGTTTTGTGACCAATTATGTGGTCAATTTTGGAGGCGGTACCATGAGGTGCTGAGAAGAAGGTATATCCTTTTGTTTTAGGATAGAATGTTCTGTAGATGTCTGCCAGATCCATTTGATTCATAATTTCTCTTAGTTTCTCTGTGTCCCTGTTTAGTTTCTGTTTCCATGATCTGTCCATTGGTGAAAGTGTTCTGTTGAAGTCTCCCACTATTATTGTATGAGGTGCAATGTGTGCTTTGAGATTTACTAAAGTTTCTTTAATGAATGTGGCTGCCTTTGTATTTGGAGCATAGATATTCAGGATTGATAGTTCCTCTTGGAGGATTTTACCTTTGATGAGTATGAAGTGTCCCTCCCTGTCTTTTTTAATGACTTTGGGTTGGAAGTCAATCTTATCAGATATTAGAATGGCTACTCCAGCTTGTTTCTTCATACCATTTGCTTGGAAAATTGTTTTCCAGCCTTTCATTCTGAGGTAGTGTCTATCTTTTTCTCTGAGATGAGTTTCCTGTAAGCAGCAAAATGTTGGGTCTTGCTTGTGTAGCCAGTTTGTTAGTCTATGTCTTTTTATCGGGGAGTTGAGTCCATTGATATTAAGAGATATTAAGGAAAAGTAATTGTTGTTTCCTGTTATTTTTGTTGTTAAAGTTGGCATTCTGTTCTTGTGGCTGTCTTCTTTTAGGTTTGTTGAGGGATTACCTTCTTGTTGTTTCTAGGGCGTGGTTCCTGTCCTTGTATTGGTTTTTTTCTGTTATTATCCTTTGAAGGGCTGGATTCCTGGAGAGATAATGTGTGAATTTGGTTTTGTCGTGGAATACTTTGGTTTCTCCATCTATGTTAATTGAGAGTTTGGCAGGGTATAGTAGCCTGGGCTGGAATTTGTGTTCTTTTAGTGTCTGTATAACATCCGTCCAGGATCTTCTGGCTTTCATAGTCTCTGGTGAAAAATCTGGTGTAATTCTGATAGGTTTGCCTTTATATGTTACTTGGCCTTTTTCTCTTACTGCTTTTAGTATTCTGTCTTTATTTAGAGCATTTGTTGTTCTGATTATTATGTGTCGGGAGGTATTTCTTTTCTGGTCCAGTCTATTTGGAGTTCTGTAGGCTTCTTTTATGTTCATGGGCATCTCTTTCTTTAGATTTGGGAAGTTTTCTTCTATAATTTTGTTGAAGATGTTTGCTGGTCCTTTGAGTTGAAAATCTTCATTCTCATCCACTCCTATTATCCGTAAGTTTGGTCTTCTCATTGTGTCCTGTATTTCTTGGATGTTTTGAGTTAGGATCTTTTTGCGTTTTACATTTTCCTTGATTGTTGTGCCGATGTTCTCTATGGAATCTTCTGCACCTGAGATTCTCTCTTCCATCTCTTGTATTCTGTTGCTGATGCTCGTATCTATGGTTCCAGATTTCTTTCCTAGGGTTTCTATCTCCAGTGTTGCCTCATTTTGGGTTTTCTTTATTGTGTCTACTTCCCTTTTTAGGTCTAGTATGGTTTTGTTCATTTCCATCATCTGTTTGGATGTGTTTTCCTGTTTTTCATTAAGGACTTCTACCTGTTTGATTAGGTTATCCTGTTTTTCTTTAAGGATTTGTAACTCTTTAGCAGTGTTCTCCTGCAATTCTTTAAGGGATTTTTGTGCTTCCTCTTTAATGTCTTCTACCGGTTTAGCAGTGTTCTCCTGTATTTCTTTAAGTGTGTTATTAAAGTCCTTCTTGAAGTCCTCTACCATCATCAGGAGATATGCTTTTAGATCCGTGTCTAGCTTTTCCGGTGTGTTGGGGTGCCCTGGACTGAGCGAAGTGGGAGTGCTGGGTTCTGATGATGGTGAGTGGTCTTGGTTTCTGTTAGTAAGATTATTACGTTTACCTTTCGCCATCTGGTAATCTCTGGGGTTAGTTGTTGTCGTTGTCACTGTTTAAAGATTGGAGCAGAAGCTGTGTTCCACTCACCAGCAGTCTCAAAATCCTGTGGCGGGGGTCGTGGGTAGCTGGTGGGTGTCAGCCAACCCTGTGCTCTAGCTACCCCTGTGCTGGTCCGGCTGGATGAGGCCTGTGGCCCTACTCAGGCTGGTTTCTGCTTCCCTAACTAATGCAGTCTCATGTCCCGCACGCAATTGGATTGGAGCAGAAGCTGTGTTCCACTCACCAGAAGTCTTAAGATCCTGTGGCGGGTGTTGTGGGTAGCTGGCAAGTGTCAGCCGACCCTGCGCCCTAGCTACCCCGGTGCTTTTCTGACCGGAAGAGGCTTGTGGCCCTACTCAGGCCGGATTTCTGCCTCCCCAACCAAAGCAGTCTCAGGTCCCGCGTGATTGGACTGGAGCAGAAGCTGTGTTCCACTCACCAGCAGTCTCAAAATCCTGTGGCGGGGGTCGTGGGTAGCTGCCGGGTGTCAGCCGACCCTGCGCCCTAGCTACTCCGGTGCTTTTCTGACCGGATCAAGGGTTTTCATTAGTTATTTGTTACAGCACATTGCATTGGGTAAACTCCAGAAGCCCCAGCTGTGCATTTACTGAGCCTCCTCCGTACTTTTTTTTCCGACGTCTGTCTTCTTTTACCAGGTGTTTTTCTTTCATTTGCTTGTCTTGGTTGTTTCTCTTTTACGTCTGTTGCTGAGCCTTTCAAATGATCTCCTCTCTCTGTTGTGTTCCTTGTAACTTGGTCTTAGCTTCTGAATAATTTTATGCTTCTCTTTCTTTGTGCCACTCCTTGCTTTTACTCCTCCAGGGTCTGTCTGATAAGCCTGTTGACACCTCAGCACTTGCCTGCCTTCTTTTGCTTCTGTTTCATGCTATTCCTTTAGCACTATAATTATTACATTACATTGGAATTTTGAATTATAATTTTTTATAATTATAAATTATAATTTTTAACTTTGTATGTAATTTTCACCTGCTTCCCAGCCATTTTTTTTTCAAGACAGGGTTTCTTTGTATTGCCCAGGCTGGCCTTGAACTCAGAAATCCACCTGCCTCTGCCTCCCAAGTGCTGACATTAAAGGTGTGCACCACCACTGCCTGGCTCCAGCCACATTTTTTATGATTTTTTTATATATACAAATGAGTTTGGATACTCCTTTGTACACATTTATGACAAATTTATTTTATTTTAATTTATAATTAATTACATCATGATTCCTTCTCCCTTCCTTCCCCAACCACCCCCAAGTTCCCTAGCTCCAACCCTTCATGCCCCCACTCTCAAATTGATAGCCTATTCATCCCTGATTAATATTGCTACAAATAAATCTGTGTATATATAATAAATATATATATGTGGCACTCACCTGTTGCTGGTAACCAACAGCTATCTCATTAGAGTCAAAGTCCACGCAACAGGAGAGAACGATGTTTGGTAGTAGAAACCTACCCAACTCCCTGGAGCTACTCAGGTCATGAACCTTAGAAGAGAATGTGCTATCACAACTGTGCTAGACCAGCCTAATTCCAACCAACATTCGGAGTCTTTTCTTTATACCGTAGATGAGAGGAGCTACATCAAAGAACCTTCTCTTCCCAGAAAGCCACAACCGGGCTCAGTGCAGAGATCATGAGGAGCCCAGCCCCAATAGATACATGGGACATGATTTTTTCCTTAATGACATTTATTCCAGTCCTTACTCACATTGAAATTAGTTGGATTTTCCTGGACCACCTATCAGCAAGAAATTCCGGATGTTCTTGCCCAGTCCATTTCAAGAGACCCTCAGTTTTAGAGTTAAGGCAGTAGCCTGTTCACAGTATGGCTTACATACCCCATAGGCTCGTAGTACCATGATGTTCCAGGAGAACTTCTAGCCCATCTCCTGTTGCCCTTGATTTCTTGCCATTGGTACTACAAGGAGTGTCTTTGCCTAAACCCCAAAGTCTTACTCCTGTTTAGAGCAAGGAATTTTCTGAGCTAATTCACCTCCTGATTTTCCCTAAATGCTCTCTGCAACATCTTTGATCACCTCTCTTAACAATTACATCCTGCTTCCAAAGTCTACCTTACAGAACTTCTTCCTGGCACAGGTCCCTGCTCCTTTTGGAAGTGACTATTTGCTTTTGAGTTCTAAGGTCTGCCACTGCTAGGTCTTTAGTTAATTCCCATGTTTATTCATCCACAATGTCATCTCCATAACCCTTCTATAGACACAAAGTTAAAGTTTATTTCATTTACTTAAGTTACAGCTTAGAGTTTGGGGTTGTTTTATAGCTTTGCTGAAGCTCTAATTTGCCGGTAGATTTTTTTTTTTACCTCTATCCTTCTAGTATGTGATTTAGAAGTGAAAAAAAGTGTGAAGATTTTAAACTAAGCTGCCACTATGCTCCTATTCTATCTATTTTAGTGATTTCCAGCAGAAGTTGTGAGGGCAAGGAAGAACTGCCAATCTACTGATAAAACGAATCATAAGATGGGATCTATGCCACCCATTGAGCTTTCAAAAGTCCCAGTATCTTCAGGTGATCACCTAATGTATTTCTTTATGACCACTGATCTAGAGAATTGATTGCAAATATTTTTTTATCTGAGCAATATATAGTAGAATCATAATATCATCATTTATAAGCATGATGTAAATACTACAAGCCCAGATAATAGTGCAATTCCCTATTTAATTATCTCCTCTGGCATAATAAAACCACCTACTTTAATTATTACACTCATCATAATTAAGTCACAGAGACACGCTGTCTCTGAATTTGTGAACACTATCACCAGAACAAAGAACAGAGTCAGAGAAAAACTTGGAATGACCCTTACTATTTATTGAAATATTTTTTCTCTTACAAGAAGGTTCTACTTTATATAGGCTTTCTGTGTGTGCAGCAGCAAAATCAAATTCTAAGATTAAAAAAAAATGTCCACAGATGGTTAGAAAATCTGTCAGAGGAGGTACCACAAACCTGGCTCTGAGGGCTGAGGGATGTAGCTCAGTTGTTAGAGGGCTTGCCTGGAATGTAGGAAGCTCTGGGTCTAATTTTCCTCACTATATATAACTGGGCATGTAGTACTTACCTCTAATCCCCATCCTTGGGAGGCAGAGGCAAGAGGATCAGAAAGTCAATGGAATCTTTAACTACATAGTTCAAGGCTAGCCTGGACTATATGAAACCTGACTTCAAAAGAAAAGCTCTCCTCAAATATATGTAAGTCATATGTTCAACTTCATTACCTGGTTATACACAGTGACACCACTCTTAATATCCATATTAACACATCTTAATCCACTCTGATTTACTCCCACTAGCAAGTTCCTGTAGTAGACTACTTTTTTGTCTCTAGAAACTCATTCTTTCTGTCTCTCTGTCTTCTCTGTCTTTCTCTCTGTTCTCGTTCTCTCTCTCTCTCTCTCTCTCTCTCTCTCTCTCTCTCTCTCTCTCTCTCTCTCTCTCTCTTTCTCTCTCTCTCCGCCCCCCTCCCTCTCTTCCATTGCCAGAGGCTTTCTTCAACCCATGCAGACTAAACCCATGCATCTTGGGAAATTACAAGCAAATCTGAAATAATCACCTTTCTCCTAGCACACTACAGCAGCAGAACGGGAACTAGCTAACATCGGTGATGTACTGAACCCAGAGGCAGCTTTCCCCTCCTGAAACTTTTTAAGAGGTGTGACTAGGTAGAGACTGTTCTTCACTCACAAGATATGCTGACTATTGTAATTGCCTGGATAAGTGTGCTTAGTACATAGTGAGCATATGGATGGGTAAACAGATAAGTAAAAGTAGTTTGCCTCCCCCCACCATTGTGAAAATTGCATAAAAAATATATATGAAAAGCGCCTGCCAAAAAGTACTCTGTAGCCTAAATAGTGTCCTGTTGTTTTGGTGGCAAACATTAAGTGGAATAAAATCTTGAATTCAATGCATGTTTCAAAACACAATTGTAAAAGCAATATCCACTCTTGAAACAAAGGAGTTAATCTCTTTGTGTCAGCAGTCATGGATATAAATGAAATAAGCAATTAAATTTTCCTTCACTGCCAACATCCTTGAAATTGTACCTTCCAATTAGATGAAACACTACTTTAGCAATGCATCTTTAGACCTTGCTTCATTGGCTTGAACCACTGAAGCTAAACATTTTTAGTGTTTTGGATAAAAAGCTTGTCTCCATGTTATAGCTCGGGGAAACAAGCGAGGCAAAGCAGCAACACTTTGCCATCTGAAGAGGAGCAGAACCACCCTGAGGAGTGTGGGTGTTCCTCTTTTAATAAGTAGCTGTGTATAAAATCACTGTCATATAAATTTTCACAGTTTTCAAACAAATTGTGAATTTTACCCATTTTTTTTCTTACTGGAACATAATTTCTTTAGTAAGTCATTTGTTTAATGTTACTAATATTATCATTAATCTCTTTATTCTGAACTAATGTGAACAATTTTATGACCACTTGACTCCAGGGCTTTCAGATGTCAACTGAGCTCAAGATTTTCTCATTCTCACCACAGTCTCCAGAGATCCATAACCATGATAATACATCATAGATATGAAATAAATATCTGTAGATGAAATGTGATACCCTATGTGTGCAATCTTGGCTATCAGACCCATATGACTTTTTCTAAATAAGTTAACAAGGCTTTGTTCTTATTGTTCTCTAAGTGAGATTTGTCACAAGCAGTGTTAAATAGGCAAAACTCTAAAAATAGGAGGTATCACAGAGGTACCAAAATTTGAGGGAAATGGAATTTTTTTAAATTTCCAATTACATGCCTGGACAGATGGTTCAGTAGGTAAAGTAGAAGCATGAAACTGAGTTCCAGTCCCTAGGACTCATGAAGCTTGGAATACCCAAGATACAAATCACCGAAGCTCAAGAAGAAGGAAGACCAAAATGTGGGTACTTTGGTCCTTCTTAGAAGGGGAACAAAATACCCATGGGAGGAGATACAGAGACAAAGTGTAGAGCAGAGACTGAAGGAAAGGCCATCCAGAGACTGCCTCACCTGGGGATCCATCCCATATACAGTTACCAAACACAGACACTATTGCAGATGTCAACAAGTACTTGCTGACAGGAGCCTGATATAGCTGTGTCCTGAGAGGCTCTGCCAGTGCCTGAAAAATACTGAGGTGGATACTCTCAGCCAACCATTGGACTGAGCACAGAGCCCCCAATGGGGGAGCTAGAGAAAGGACCCAAGGAGCTGAAGGGGTTTGTAGCCCTATAGGAGGAACAATAATATGAACCAACCAGTATCCCCAGAGCTCCCAGGAACTAAACCACAAACTAAGGAGTATACAAGGAGCAACTCAAGGCTCCGGCCACATATGTAGCAGAGGATAGCCTTGTGGGACATCAATGGGAGGAGAGACCCTTGGTCCTTTGAAGGCTCAGTGTCAAAGTATAGGGGAATACTAGGATCAGGAAGTAGGAGTGGATGGGTTGGTGATCAGGGGAGGGCGGGGTGGGATAGGGGGTTTTCAGATGGGGAAACGAGGAAAGGGAATAACATTTGAAATGTAAATAAAGAAAATATCTAAGAAAAAAAAGTTTCTAAAAAAGTTGTGGGAGTAACCAGCTACTATCAGATTGAATTGAAGGTCCACTCCATGAGACGAAATCCAAGTCTGACAGGGCTTAGTACTGACTAGTTCTATGTCCATTTAACACAAGCTGGAGTCATCAGAGAGTAGAAAGCCTTGATTGAGAAAATGCCACCATAAGATCAGGTTGTAGGCAAGATTGTAAGGCATTTTTTTAAATTAGCAATTTACGGGGGAGAGCCCAGACCGTTATGGGTGGTGACACCCCTGGGCTTGTGGTCCTAAGTTCTATAAGAAAGCAGGCTGAGCAAGTCATGGGGAGCTAAACAGTAAGCAGCATACCTCCATGGCCTCTGCAACAGCCTCTGCCTCCAGTTTCCTGCCTTGCTTGAGGTACTGTCCTGACTTCCTTTGATGGTGAACTGTGATGTGGAAGCGTAAGCTGAAAAAACAATTTCCTCCACAAGCTGCTTTTTTAATAGTGTTTCATCACAGCAAAAGTAACCATAACTAATATAGAGCCAAGAACCTGAGATTAGATAGGCCATGGCCTAAGGGGAAACAAAATACTACTATTCTACTAATGAGACATAGAATAAAACCACTCCTTACAACATTTTGCTATATTCATAAATCAGTGACTTGCTCAGCCATTATCAGAGAAGCTTCCTCAAGCAGTAAATGGGAACAAAGACAGAGACCAGATGGACAATATTCAGAGAGTGGGAGACGTTGGAATGGGCTGTCTCCATCAAATCCTTCCCCTCAGGGCTTTGCAAAAGAGGATGTTGGATGATTACAAGAGCCAGTGAGGATGGAAGACACCAAAGAAACAGGCATTCTGGACACAATGGGACTGACCCACACATGAACTCATAGACATTGTGGCAGTATGCACAGGACCTGCACAGGTCTAAGCTACATGGGGGTCCCAGTAATAAGAGAGGAAGTAGACACAAGTCTCTATCCCTAACCCAGAATCTATCATCAATTGATAACTGCTCCCAAAGAAAAACCTAGTTTTCTCCCACAGAATTTCACTGGGTGTGCAAACCACACGTATGGGCAGGCCCCAAACCAAGCTGTAGATGGCCTCGGAAAAACAAACTCAATGGTATTTTTGGAGGTTTTTTGTTTTATAATAATTTATCTGTAACATAAAACCTTCTCTAACCTTATAGGTCTTTTGCTTATACGATTTGGCTTCTGGTTTTATGTTTTCATGAAACTTCTGTGTTTGGAAATGTTTGTGTCTCTCTACATGTGTTTCTTCTGGGTTTTCATTGGCTCTTGTTTTCTGTTTGTGTTTGTTTGGGTCTTTTGTCATATTCTGGATTGTTTTTATTTTATCTTAATTTATTTTTCTGTAAATGTTCATTTCTAGTGAGAGGTAGAAGGAAAGAGTATATAGATTTGTGGAGGAAGGAGCTGAGGAAGGAAAAACAATCAGAATCACAATGTACTGTATGATATATATATATATATATATATATATATATATATATATATATATACACACACACACACATACACACACCAACAAGGATACGTTATATGTTAAGAGAGAGAGAGAGAAAGGAAGGAAGGAAGGAAGGAAGGAAGGAAGGAAGGAAGGAAGGAAGGAAGGAAGAAGGCAAAAGAAAAACTTGCTCCTGGGTAAGCTAATCAGAGAAACAAAATTAAATTAAAACCACTATAAAACTCTGAACTCCAAAGAAGTTTGGAACACTCTAAGTACCTCAGGCCTTGGTGACATCAACTCCACATTGATACCTAGTGACAATACAAAGGCTTGAGGGACTGTGGCAATAACACCCAAGATAATAATGTTCTGGGATCCCAAGACAACTGACTTCACAAGAAAGAGAAGAACTGATTTCTGGCTCCATTTGTGAAAGATAAAACCAACCAGAAATGATCAGCCAGAGACCAGGAAACCCAGGGAGTCACTGGGTGTATGAGAAAGATTCTAATGAAAGATGCTTGCTAACATTCAGACCTGTGGGAATTTGGAATCAGTGCATGTTAGAGTATGAATCACTTGTATCTCAGCCTGGATCTCAGGAGTATTGACTCTAACCTCTGAAGCTGGAAATATCAAGAGACAGGCATCTGTTTTGTAGGACACGTTAAGGACATGTACATAAGTCACATAAAATATAGCGGTGTGGTACTTTAAAGATGTATGGCTTTTAAACAGTCTTATATTTGTTTATGACATGGTTCTGCATATTCACACTGACTACTGACAGACAACATTCTAAAACATAAAGCTCTCTTAGACTCTAAAGCTTGGAAGGGATCACGAAGATCAAGACCAACTCCCTACAAGAACAGTCCCAGCTCTCCTCTATAACATCCCACATGCTGTATGCACAGAATGCATACAGCAAGGTGGTGTCTGTGGTCTGTGGGGGATAAAACAATAGCCTAAAATTGCCTGCTGACTACATGTTCTCTTTGACAAGCTAGCAAATCACAGTGGGAATAAAAAGAGCACCCTCTCCTCGTTGTGACTCATGCCTGCTATGAGCTCTATCAGGGGCTTAACCATGTGCCTTCTAGCCAAGAAAGCACTTAATATGGGAATCAGAGTCATCTCTTAAGGAGGACACCAAGAGTGGGAGCAGAAAGCATGCGTAGTATCTTTGTGCCCTTCCTCTCAGTTCTGTTATGAACCAAAAATTTCTCTAAACTAATTGTCTTTTATTAAATAACAAGATTTCTAATAAAAAATAAAGTGTAGAATCTGAAGGCTGAGGACTAGCATTTGCCTGTGGGTAGAGGACACCGCCTCCACTGGAATCTAGAATGAACTTTATACTGTAGTCTTCGCGGATACACACAACAGCTATTTTGTTAACTCCTCTGACTTATTTTTTTTAACATGAATTTTAGAATATTTTTTAAATCTACAATAAACACTTCCAGTGTAGGGGTAGGACATTATGTTAATTTGGTTGTAAATTGCTCACACATCTTAAGAGAAAATCAGAAGAGGGGGGGAGTTGATCATGAATACATTGGTCTGTCTTGTTCTCTCCTCTGTAGGGTAGAGTCTCAATAAGGATTTGAAATTTTTGAAAGGAGCTTTCTAAGGACTCACATAGTGCTGGCCCTATTTCACATACAGAAAGGGGCATACAAGACATGCAGATGGCTTCTAATTATGCGCTGCTCCTGATTGCACCATTTTGGGGCTGGTTTATTGGTTTTTCTCTCCTGTCAAAAAGCACCAAGTCAGAGCATTTAGATCTCCAGTGGCTTGCATTTAAGACACTGCCACTCTTTCAGATGCGAAGACATGACCACAGTGAAGCTGGAACATGAAATCAGGATTGCGTAGAGCCTTTTAGAAAGGGATTGTCAGTGTGGCCTTGCTGAGCAGTATTGTCTAGATAGGTTTTTGTATCATCATCCTCTATGGCTCCCTGGAGAACTAAAATCATTGCATAGAGCAGCATGTTCAACTGTGTTCCAAAATTTCAGCAGCTTTCAAGGCCCAACAGTTTTGAAGGGGCAGAGGCTTTCAAGGTTTCCATAATGAGTAAGCACACATTCCATGTGTTTTGACAGGACTGTTGTCAGATATTACCAGAACTCTATGCAGTACATCAAATATATTTTTGGTTGCATAAAAACACTGAAAAGTAAAACCTCAATCCCATAAGAAAAATATGCTGAACAATTTTTTAAAATCAACAAAAATAGGGTTCCTTGGGGAAAGTTCTGACAATTCTTTCCTTGTGGCAATTATTTGTCTTTGTATTGAATTAACTTCTTTTTTTGTTGTTGTTGTTTTGTTTTGTTGACTTTCTTCCTTCCTTCCTTTCTTTCTTCCTTCCTTTCTTCCTTCCTTTCTTTCTTTCTTTCTTTCTTTCTTTCTTTCTTTCTTTCTTTCTTTCTTTTTCTGTCTGTCTGTCTGTCTGTCTGTCTGTCTCTCTCTCTTTCTTTGTATCAAACAGAAAATAAGAAACTAAGATGTGGTGAGTTACAAAATGAAAATTGCTCCATAAAATGTATGTAACAAATGTGTTTAAATAAGTTAACAATTACCACTAGAATTTGTAAAGGACAGAGAATAGAAGTGCACTTGTTTAGGAGTCTCAGATTAAATGATATAACCGGACTAGAGGTCATGGAAAGATTTTTACTGGTACAAAAATTATCAGAGGACAGGAGATTCGAGCTCATTTTACAGCTTTTATGGAGCATTCTGAAGCCAACTATCTGGATGGACGTGGGAAGGATTTATGTAGCATAAAGAATGGTTTGAATCATATTAGAAAAGTGGAAACGTATTCTTTATCAGAACTATCAGAGCTGCTTAGCGAGCCATTGTTCTCAGACATTATCCCTCCAAAATGAACATGAATATTTTAACTCTCCTTAGAATTCTAGCCCATCCTATGTATAATAAAATCCCTGAACTATTCAGTAGTTCCAAGACTTACTCTTTTCTGGGTTCCTCAGACTTTTGACATCAAGTAGAAGGCTCTTATTTTTGGAGGTTACAGGAGTCAGTAAGGACAAAGATGCAGAGGAATTTTGTTTTACTTAGTGGCATAAGTTACCTCAATTCCTTTGCCTTAAATATACTAAGGTTGCTTCTATTTCTCTAGCCAGCATAGCTCATGGTTTGGAGATTTGTTGTAATAGAATTCCAAATTTTTGGTGTCATTTGTCCTTATCTGTTTTAATTTCTTTCATAGCTGAGCAAGATGGTTACAATTGTAGCCATTCTTCTGTAGGATGTGGGGAAGAGGTACATGTCCATATGTGTGAGTGTGTGTGTGTGTGTGTGTGCGTGTGTGCGCGCTGCGCATATGTGCATACAAATGTGTGTAATATGCACTTGTTCATATGTGTATGTAAGTGTGCTCAGCCATATTTAATTATTGAAGATAGAATGTCTCCCCCACATTAGCTTTTGACAGAGTCTCTTATGGAACCTCCTAGATGGGTTGGCCAACAAAGCCTCTGGGATCTACCTATCTCTGTTCTCTACAGTCAGAGTTATAAACAAGGACTGCCACACCTAGCTTTCTTTACATGGATAATGGGGATTCAATCTCGGGTTCCCATGTTTGCACAACTATTTCACCCACTGACCCATCTCTCTAGCTCAAAGAAGGTCATTTGAATGCTTCTGAAGTCAATTTAAATCCTTACTGATGTAAAATTTGTGATGGATGACAAAAATTGAGCCTCTTATAATCTTAATTGACATAGCTATCCTTATATCAGTTCTGCTAAGATAATTTCACATCTACCAAAAAAGAAAGCAATAGTCAATAACTTAGCCCTTACACCAGGTAATACCTCTAACTCAATATTTATCTAACTCAATTTTGAGTTAGAGTTAATACCTCTAACTCAAAATTGTGGGAACATGGAAATCAGCAAGCATTCAAATTAGAGAGCCTGTCAATATATAAAGCAATAACAAATTGTTTTCACTTATCCATTTGAGAAAACTAAAAGAAATGTTATTTGTAACCAGTTTGTTAGGAAAATCTGCGTAAATAAACAATTAAACTTGAAACTAATCAAGACAATAATGCAGTTAATTTGAAATAAGTCACAAACCACATTGCAAAATCAGAATGATAAAGTTCCAATTACAAAAGTGAAGTGATCATGTGGTAGGCAAAAAATTTCTTGAAATACATAATAAATATAATATTTGATACATAAGTATAAAAGTAAAAATATCTTGTGCTTCATCCTAATCTAAATTTCTGTTGATAAAAAAATATTTTCTGGGAGAAAGTACATACAAGATATCCATCTAATAAAGAACTTGTATCCAGCATATACACGAAACCTCTACAGATAAAAAATACAAACTCAATTTGTACAAAGGAAAGAGAAGCCTTGAGCGAACCTTTTATAGAAGATATGTCAGGATCCCACTAGGACACAGGTAGTAGCTCAGCATCATCAGCTGTGCAGAAAGAAAGCGTAAATCAATATTGCTTGCTATTAAATGGCTGAGCTGAGACTGATAATGTCAAGTGTTTGCAAGATGTTGGGCAACTGCAGTTTTCATGCATTGCTTGTGTGAGGATTAAGTTATATAAACATTGTAGAGAGTCATGTATATGTTCATGACCATAAAAGGTGCATCTACACAATGACCAGAAATGACCTATTCAAAGGTTGATACCACAAAGAAATGAAATGAAAACCATTTGTCCACAAAGTCATTTTCATAATAACCCCCAAATTAGAAATACCTCAAATGTGTTGTATAAAAAAGATTATTTCTAATGTAGTAACTTCATACTTCTCAGCATTACTGATATTTGCAATAAGACAGATGTATCTCGAGACAAAAATCCAAACTATACAATACTATCTATATATTAAGTACCCAAATAAGCAATTAGAAAGAAATCGGCTGCCTGTGTGTAATGGTGGTTAAGACAGCAGGCACAAGATAGAGTTCTGGATAATGTAGATGCCTCATGTATTTCTGAGTGGCAACTACATTGGTATGTACGAGTATTATAACTCATAGAACTGAGTACTTGATATCTGTGATATCAAACCAAGCATTAGGATCTGTGGATTATTTGCAAATCATATCTCAAAAGATTATTTGTAAACTGAGTGTTTCACAGTAATCTGCAAATATTCCTAGTTATAGAGTAAATGAGTGTGCGAATACAGTAAATTTGATAAGAAGTTTCAAAAGCCCTAAGCATGTCAGTGAGTACGTGCATCTTTAGAGGAGATATTACTGACTATTATGATTCCTAACCACATAGGAAATGCATATTCTTCTACCACAGATAAATGTAGCTCCAAGCCTTCATGAAAGAAGATTGTTTTTGCAGCAGAGATCATCACAGAAAACCACAACTTGGTGCAATGCAAAGAACAATTAATTGATGGTTGGATGCCCAGCCCCAGTTGATATGTCTACAACACAACCACATACCTAAGGCTCCAGGAACACCATGGAAGAAAGGACAGATAGATTGCAAGAGCCAGAAGACTAGAACATCTGTATCGGCTACAAGATAGTATCTTCTATATATGACAGAAATCTCCGCCCATGAAATAAAAGCAATATGGTCACCTAAACACATCCATGACAATATCGGTAGGCATGCTATCACAGATGGGGAAAATATTATAGAGCCCCACCTCTAGACATAGAACTTCAGGCAATTAACAGTTGCTGAGAGAGAGAGTTTTCTCCAGGGATGAGCCCTCTGATAAACTATTCAATCCCAAGTGGTCAGTCCTTAACCTGTGTATACACAAGCAGCACACTGTATTTGCACCTGAAATATTTCTTAGCCATGAGATTATATTTAGAACTCTATAATATAATTTTCAATATTAATGACAAAAGAAAAATTTAAAACACTCTATATGGCATTTGTCTGCTTGGACTATGACTGGTTTCCTGAGAGAAGACTTCATTTTCCTCCTGTAGGAGTTGTGGTCAGATACTGGCTCTATCTAGCTGCTCTGTCATCTCTAGAATATCTTACTCCACATGTTTAAGGCGTTAAACCAGACTGTGTGTTTTGAACATCAGGATGAAAGATGGACAGCAAAACAAAGGCTTGGCACAAGACAAGGCTTGATGGCAGGATGAGGGAATTATGTGAGAGACACAAGCTGGAAATCACCAAGACAATAACAGGATGAAAGTATCCTAACTGGATAGCAAGACAAGCATGTGCAATTTCTTGAGACTCAGGGGCAAAATATTTTCTGCAGAAAATCACCATACTTACTCTGAACAGAAAAGTCATTAAATGATATTATCTTATAAATTAAAGACACAAGGGCAGCACATAATGTTACTTTATAAACAGCTGACAATTGTGTAGATACTAAATAGAAATGAATAACCACTTCTTAAATTCTCAAGATTATTATAGCCTCCAAACTTTTCTAGGTGATCCTCCGGTTAATGTGCAATGCAATCTTAAGACTACTCTTTCATTAATAGGGGAACTAAAGTAAAGAGGGCTAAGTTGCTTTGTCATCAATGGGAGGAGAGGCCCTTGGTCCAGTGAAGGCTCTATGCCCCAGTACAGGGGAATGCTAGGGCCAGGAAGTGGGAGTGGGTGGGTTGGGGAGCAGGGCAGGGTGAGGGTATAGGGGACTTCTGGAGAGGAAACTAGGAAAGGGGATAACATTTGAAATAGAAATGAAGAAAATATCTAATAAAATTTAAATTAAAAAAAAGAGAAGGTTAAGTTGCTTGCCCAGTTATTCAGCCCGTGAGTGTTAGAGGGAGACCTAAAATTCAGGCATTCTGGCGGTGAAGTCTGTTTCTCCTTGCTTGAGTGTTGAAGGATTGACTTATTCACATGCAGTAGCTTTCTCTCACACTATTGATCTTTTCTTCTGTGAATTGCCTTTTCATTTTCTTTGCACATTTTCTCAGCAAGGTGTCTGTCAAATCCATTTCCACATTGATGTGGGATGACATCATTATAAATTAATGGCATTAACCCTTTGTCAGTTTCACTTATTGGAATATTTTATAAGGATAATTTTTTCTTTTGTCACTTAGCACTTTTGTAATTTTATCTTCATTTAAAACTTTAAAAAGTATGTAAATCTCCTTATTAAATACTACCTGTGAGTCTTATCAATAGAATACTAATGTGCAAAATAAACAGGTTGTTTCTCACAACTTTACAGTTCTAAAGACAAGAAAATTTAGATAAATTTGGTAAAAGACTATGGATGGGAACTGTAGTAAAAACACAGCCTATTATCACAATAAGCTTATTTTTTTCCAGTTGTCTTTCATCTATTACATACAGTTTATTTGTAAGCCCAAAACACTTGTGATGGTTAAATACAAAGGAAAAAAGACAATGCATTTGCCATGTCAAAGATAAGAAGATCACTCATTGATGGTACAATCTAAAGACCTCGGTATTTTCTTTGACCACATACACACACACACACACACACACACACACACACACACACACACATACACACACACACACACATGCACACATGCACATGCATACTTGTCATGTTCACTTATCCCCACCCCCCTCACCACATCATAGTTAAGCTTCTATCATCTATATCTCTGGTGATCTTCCCAGGATCACCTCTCCTGTACTCTTGCCTTGCCAATATCCCCTTCACCACCTAACAGTCAAGCCGATCCTGTTGTAATATACACCCTAGGACCTCACTCCTACTTAAAAAAAAAAAAAAAAGTACAGACAGAATACCCAAGATACAGTCCACAGAACTCAAAATGTTGGACAAGCTGAAGTGTCCAAGTGAGGATGCCTCAGTCCCACTTGGAAGAGAGAAGAAAGCAATCACAAGTGGGGAGGGAGGGGAGGACCTGGGAGGGAAAGTAGAGGGGGGAGTAGGGGGAAGAGGGAACCCTGCTCTGGTATTGGGTAAGGAAGAAGGACTGAAGCCCTGAGGGCCAACAGAAAGAATGGAAACAGGCAACCTCAGGAAATACGACATTAGGGGACCCTTCAGAATGCACCGGAGACCTGGGAGGTAAGAGACTCCCAGGACCCAAAGGAGACCTCTCCCCAACAGTAGGGAGAGGGAACTTATAGAGCCCATCTCCAGCAGGAAGTGAGGGAGGGGGTTGCCATCCCACAGTCACATCTCTGACCCATAATTGTTCCTGTCTGAAAGAATTACAGGGATGGAAATGGAGAGGAGCCTGAGGAAAAGAAGGTCCAGTGACAGGCCCAAAGTGGGATCCAGCTCAAGGGGAGGTCCCAAGGTCTGACAATATTACTGAGGCTATGGAGAGCTCGCAAAAAGGGATCTATCATGATTGCCCTCTGAAAGACCCAATGAGCAGCTGAAAGAGTATGATGCGGAAATTTGCACCCAACCAATGGACAGAAGCATCTGACCCTTGTTGTTGAATTAGGGGAAAGCTGGAAGAAACTGAGGAGGAGGGCAACCCTGTAGGAGAACCAGCAGTCTCAATTAATCTAGACCCCTGAGATCTCTCAAACAGTGGACCACTAAAACGACAGCATACACCACCTGATATGAGGCCCCCAACACACATACAGTAGAGGACTTCCGGATCTGGTTCATTCAGAGATGATGCACTTAACCCTCAAAAGACTGGAGGCCCCAAGGAGTTTAGAGGTCAGGTGGGGTGGGGGTGGGAGCATCCACATGGAGACAGGGTGGGGTGGGGAGGAGGTGTGGGATGTGGAACAGACAGAGGGTGGATGGGGAAAGGGGAATAGAATATGGAATGTAAAACAATAAATTGAAAATAACATTAAAAGGGAAAAAGACTTCTTAGGACTTTTCCTTCATAGTTAAAGTAAGAGACAAATTCTGAACCACAAAGATCTAGACTCATAGTATGGGCAAGCAACCTCCAATTTTTCTTTTTTCTTTTGCAATTTTTGCATTTTCCTACCATTATTTGAATTCCAGGCTTCATGCTTTCTTCTTCAAATGCTTGTCAAATATAAGTTGAGTCTATTCAGTGAGTACGTTGTGGTGACTGAATATATGTGTACACCGTGTGCTGATAACACTACAAATTAATCACCGCAGCCTTCACCACACATGCTAAACACCACATCCCTCCCTTCTTCACTTGTGTATTCCCTTGGATACCAACTGCTCTCAACCTTTGCCTTATACTTTGAACGTGATCTTTCAATGGTCAGGTGTTGGCTTTCCTGTCTCCTTGAAGTCACTTTTGGATTTAAGGACCTAAACACAAAATGGCTGCTAAGTACAGCTATAAATGGGAAGTTACATAGGCCCCTTTACCACTGCTCATGGAACACACACACACACACACACACACACACACACACACACACACACCTGTACTAGTGACATCTGCAGTTAGTGGTTCCAATCCATCTCTGAGTTCCTATTACATATAAAGTATGTTTGGATACTTTAATTCATATGGTGGGCTTTCAGTACATAATGAAGGCTTGTTAATGTCACTACCACATTTAATTTATTCAAGAAAATTGGGACTGAAAATGTTCAACTAGCTCCCAAACTACAGGGATTCTAAACAGGTAGAAATAAGTATTTTAAAAAGTCATCGAATTCCAGAAATACATAAACAGACAAATAGATACACTTTCTAGATTTCTAGGGTCCCTCAGAAACAGACATAAATACAAATATTGAAGCTACTACTTGAAGTTTTTCTCTCCTTGACCACTGATTCAAAGACATATTTTATGATTCAAAGACATATTTTATGCCTCTATGCCATGCTCCTTAGATGGTGCCATGTATAACTATAACTCCATTATAAACCATTTGCCTGAGAACTAAGCATGCCTGCTCTTTTAAATCTAATAATTGAATGCTTCAAGGAGATTGCGGGGTATATCAACAATACTCTCAGAACAAGGTTGGGAGTCTGTTTTCCTCCCACACAGCAGTAGCCTTCACACCTGTTGTGGGGGACAAAGAAGTTGGCTTTTTTCTTTTACCATAATTAAATATAGGCTGTTGCAGGGAGAAATATCTTTAAGTCGGTTCTGTTGAAAAGCGGGCTCTATGAATATTTGATTGTCCTTGATCA
Source organism: Mus caroli (assembly GCF_978045245.1). Taxonomy (NCBI): domain Eukaryota; kingdom Metazoa; phylum Chordata; class Mammalia; order Rodentia; family Muridae; genus Mus; species Mus caroli. The sequence goes on along the minus strand of NW_028227259.1, from coordinate 48,439,675 downwards.
TGCTTTTCAGATGCAACACATTTCCATGACCAGGTAAACAGGTTTAGTTCCTTTCTATTTGTTCTGAAAGGACTGTGTGTTCAGAGTTCAGCAAATATAGAATGATTTATTTGTTTAAATTTGCCATTAAATTTACCTTTCTACACTTGGAAAGTGAAGTATTTCTAAGTGTGTGCAGCTTGTCTACATTTATATACAACTCCATTACACCAAAGACCTTCTTTTTATGTTAATGCATTAAAAAGCTCCATCATTCCTACCAGTAAAAGAAGGAGAAAAGTTGTTGCAAATTAGGGGAAACTGTCAGATCTGGGCACTGATTCAGGGAACAGCTGGCAAGTAAAGGTATCTAAAACTTATCTAAAGTATTTCACTAACTTGCTGGCAATGTCAGCTATAACTAGAAATTTCTATAAACAACATCATGACAACATATATGTACCATGAAGTTTTTACCTCACTACTTAATATGCTCCTTATAATGCATACATGAACCACCCTGATCGATCACCTGTTCTTCCTCCCACCAGACTTCAGTCCATGGACTCCCTCATAAGCACAGTAGTCATTTTCTTCTGCACCCTGTACCTGTCTCCATTTTCCTTGAAAACAGCACACTCACATGCTCTATCACGTCTATACCAACCCATACATTGTATTACTAGGACTTTTCTGCTTCTAGAATCCCTTCTTAAAAGCTCGCCCTTGTCTTCCAATTACTGGTGCTTGCAAACATTTTTCTCCCTCTGAGTATTGATTACATCCCTTATTGCTGTGACCTACAAGAGCAATATGAGGAAGACTTTATTTCCCATCACAGTTCAGAGGAATACAGTCTGTCATGGCAGGAAACACGTGGCAGCGGGAGCCACATAATTCATTATGCTTGCTAGCAAGGACAGAAAGCAGTGGCCAGCTCTCAGCTGGCTTTCTCCTTCCCTCCCTTTATTCAATCCAGAACTCTAATGGGGTCTTGAACTGCCGACATTCAGGGTGGGTCTTTCTTTCTCAATTAGCCCTTGGATACACGCACACACACACACACACACACACACACACACATACACACACATGAGATGTGCCTCACTAATTCTCCAGATGTTTCTTAGTCCAATCAACTTTGAAATCTAAGCAGGGCAGTATCTGCATTTTCTCAGTCTGTCCGTTGTGGCACTTGTCACTCTTTTCTTCAGGCTGCAGGTGTTTTTTCCTTCCAATGAAGTTTCTCTGAATATTACTTTCTTTTTCCTGTCTAAATTCTTTTCTGCATAATACAAACTCACCGTCCATCATAGAATAACACTTATGATGAATGTCAGGAAGATATGTGACTTCCCCTTTAATCTTTTTATACCACTGCATTCTATTTTCCCTTCCTTGAAAGTATCTACCTGCTATGACTCCTTCCTAATTTTCTGACCTCTAGAGGTATCCCAAATGAAACATAAATATCTGAAGATTCAAAGATAGCATCCATAAATTAAAAAAGAATATGACATTTGTCTTTCTGGGTCTGGGTTACTTCTCTCAGAATAACTGTTTCCAGCTCCAACCATTTACTTGCAAATTTCATGATTTTATTTTTCCTAACACATTACTGTAGTATTCCGATTACATTATACAATATATTGTAATAATATTCCATTGTATAGATACAACATATTTTCATTATGTATATTCAAGTTGTATCGATTTCCTAGCTATTGTGAATAGAGTAGCAATGGACACAGAGGAGCAAGTATCTTCACAGCAGGATACATGTCCAAGAGTGGTGTAGGTAGATCATGCAGTAGAACTCTTTCTAACTTTCTAAGGAACTTCTGCACTGCTTTCCACAGTAGCTGCTCCAATCTGATCTTCCCACCACAACTTCAGGTAGAGACCTCAGCCAAACTTACTTAAAACAAATGATGGGAAAATGCAGATAAAATTAACATAGACAGACTAACTCAAATTTTAAATTGCATTCAGTCATTAAAGTACAATGCAAACACCACTCAACTTAGTTCTCATTCAATGGCAATCCAGGTTCATGACCTTTGATTCTACCTAGTCCCAAAAATTTCAAATAGCACCTGTGGTATACTCCTTGAAACAGAAGCATCAGATTTCTAACACAAGCAGTGCTTCAGTTCACTCCTTTAGCTCCCTAAATCCCATCTTACCTCAGGACAGATAGCTCTGCCTTGGCTTGTCCTCAGAAATTATTGTCCCTAAGGAAAACAAAAAGAAACTGTGGAGTGATTTTTAAATTTTTATTTTCCCCAATAATCTGTACACTGTGAGAGTTTAGAATCATCAAAGTAGGCCAAAGATTTTTTTTAAATGAAAGATAAGTGTTGGGATAATAGCTTTATATAGATCCATTTCAGATTAGAGCCGAAAATCATTAGTGGCTATATATTTTCTATAATGTAACACACAGAATTTTTCCCACTTATAAATATATAAAAACCCATCTAGAATCAGTAAGAATTATGCACTCAAAAATAAACATACTGGTTACCTAGTTTTGAACTGCAGTCAGAAAAATCTACAAGGTTTTCATTTTCTACCAATTCTTTTCAACTTCTCTAATTTTTCCCACTGTTAATTCTATTTCTACAGAGAAAGTGAAATTACATTTCTTTCCAGTCAATACAGAGGTCACCACTTGAAATTCAGCCAACAATTCTAACCACTTTGAACTTACATCCCTCCCTTTTTTTTTAATTACCAATGCTATACGCTTGTTCCCTAGGCAACCACTGCAGAAACGAACTGGGTAGTCAAAGGCAAGCATAACACACATCACACCCATACCAAACAAAAAGCGATTTTCTCCATTTGCTAAAATAAATTTGACCAAGTGTTTTTACATGATGGCAGATGGGAGCTGCATTAATATTTATGCTGGACATAAAGAAAGGCTTGGAAGAACGGGACTCTCAGTCGAAGATTCCTTCTGGGAGATGCATGGAAAATCAACTTATCAGTAGAGAATGAGCACAGGCTCCAAAATCTGAGTGTGAATCCATCCTTTGCCTATTATCATCATTTGGGCATGTCCTTTGTTACCTGGACTTCAGTTTCCCCATATATTAGACCTAGAGCTCAAAGACTGTCATGGAAATTAGAGACGGTGATGCTTGTGGATCGTCACTGTTGCCACTATTTCCTGTTTGTGTCCCCTGGGACAGCCATGACATGCATGATAAGATAAGTATTAGATTTCCTCCACTTTACTGAAAAGAAAGATTGTTAAGTGTAGCTAATTAGTCCATGGCCTCACAGCTAATGTTAACGTCAAGCCTGAGTCCTGCAAACCCTACTCTGGATCTAAGCTGCCCTGCAGCATGACAGTAATGGTGAGCGTTCATTACACTTTCCTGATGAACGAGTTAATATTATAAATGCAAAACACCTTGAAGAGTTCCAAAATGGGAGGCTCCATGGAACCATTCACATCACAGCACAACCAAGCAACCATGTGGACAGTGCCCAGCTATTGTCTCTACACAGTGGCCCAGAGAACTGATCTCTATGGAATTCTGGAAGGAAAGGAAACAGGCTTGAAAGAACATTGGTATTGAACTGATATCAAGTCTGAGCTACTGTGTCCTCCCTAGCATCTTCTGAATAGCTTTCACATGTTCAAAGAATTTACTAAGCTATGGATCTCACCTTTCCAAGGTGGAATCCAGAAGTCTTTGTTTCTAGGTTCTCTTGTATGGGAAATGTGAATAGTATGTGACTTGGATTGATATAATCCAGCTATATAGAGCCTATCAAATAAGGATCACCTATATTTCTTTTCTAGAAAGCTATGGAATACTCTGAGCTTTCAGAGTAGAAAGCTCTACTCTGGCTCATTGCCTACCTGGAATCAGCTGCCAGGAAAACAGTATTTTTTTTTTCTATTTACTCATGTGATGTATTTGGTATAAGTGGACAGCACACGGGACATGCTAAATATTTCTTGGTTTGCCTTCCCTCACAACCTGTTTCCTAAGGCACCAGGACTAGCCTTATGTCTCCTGGTGCACCCAGTAGTGAGTGTAAGCATACATTAGGATGTCCAAGTGTGTGAGTGTGATGGGCTAAACCCCAAATCAAAAGGCATGGGTAGAAAATTATTCATGCCTAGAAGCTGTAATTCATTTTCCATAGAGGAAAAAGAAGAATATTAAATGAACATCTTTCATTAATTTTATTTGTCTTTTAAAATATTGTTCTATTTTCTATGCCAACGATCCAGCAGTTAAGAATTTTTTCTATTGAGCTATTTTCCTAGTTCAGCTCTCTCTGTGGTTTCACTAAACCCTCACCTGAGTATTCCCAAGGCTCTTGGCAATGTAAATTAATTCCTATGAGGCCAATATAATCACCTGGTGACAGAGCTGTAGTAAGAATATGACCTGCCTTGGGTATCAGAGTTTCCCAAGCCATCTCAGTTGCAACCATTATTCAAGCAGGCACACCCTTCAACAGATCTTAACCCCTTCTACTCCAATGCTGGCCTTAATTACTTGCTGTTTCTTACTTACAGCATGTGACCCCGTAAATACAGATTACCAAGGTTTCACCTTCATCCAAACACTGCTTACCCAGGCTGGCGTCCTTGGTACCCCATAAGCACTAATTGCTCTCTTATTCTGTATTTAGACATTTGTTCTTGCAGAAACCACACCCATCCCTGTCTTTTGAACAGCAGTAAAACTCTTCCTCTGTCCCTCATCCAGCTCTGACATTAATGAAATGATCTTAAATAATTACCAAACATCTATGAACACTCATCTCTTTGTCTGCATGTGGCACCCTCAGAGATTCAGAGTTGTCCAGGCTTGCATGAGACAAGGCCTGTGAAGTAGACAGCAGCTTCCATGCCTTTCTCCCATGTTCCTCCAGTCCCAACATCTCACCTTTCCATGAACCCCTTTAATAGAGAACTGTACCCCCTCCTGCATTCATCAAAGACCTTGTAAGTGCTCTCATTTAATTAACTGATTCACTTATTTAGAAAGCAGGAAATTTATGCAAAACTGTCCTAGAGAACTGGGATATAGATACACGTAGATCCTGCCCCTAACAGTGCAGAGTAGGACAGGAAATATTTGAAACTGAACAAGATTGTTCTAAAGTGTAGTAGCCTCAGCTGTAAACATGGAACAGGTAAAGGACAGAGTGACAGTCACTGCTGGGGAATACTAATGAAAAGATATTGAAATTGAGTGTTAAATAATTCATTGTGGTGAGAGGATAAAAAAAAAATAAGAGCAAGCAAAGGAACAAAATTTATCCTAAAGAAAAACTACACATTTAGAAATCATTCTGCAAGCACATCTAGGTATACCTATGAAGATCTATACACTGTATGGATCAAGAGTGCATTTTGAGCTAAAAAAAAGAAATGCACACAAAGACAAAGAAAATTAAAGGAGTAAAACCCAAAATATTTTAGAAACTTAGAATGGGTATTTCTTTAAAAGCAAAACAAATGAATTAAATCCTAGTTACAATTAAATACATAAATAATGGAATAGTTAAATAATTGACCAAAATCAAGCTCTTATAAAGATTTTGTTAATGATAATAAAGGGGAATTGTAATTTTATTGTATTTTTTTAGATAATATAGAATTGAATGCTTTTAAAATTATATGTGAACAAGAAATCTAAAGAAGTATGCAGAATAAAATAGCTTTGGGTATTGACTTGATAACAAAAGTCTTTCCTATTTTTTTTAATTTTGTGCATGTAAATGCTCTAGCTATAAGTATGTGAAGGCATTGTATGTGTGTCTGGTACCTGCAGAGTGTAGAAAGGGCATCAGATCCCCTGGAACTATAGTAGCAGACTGTTGTGAGCTTCCATATGGACACTAGGAATAAAATCAGGGTCCTCTGGAACAGCAGCTAGTGCTGCTAACCACTGGGCTGACACTCTAGCTGCAATATAAATCTCTTTTTAAATCCTTTCATGATAACTCACTATATTAAAAAGCAAAGATTAAAATTCTATATTCCAGGAACATTTTTATGTCTACAAACTTATTTTCAATTGTCTTCCAATTTAATTCATAGCAACCTTTCTATTTTCATTAAAAACAGCAAACCAGGCAGACCTCATACCAGATGTATGAACCCAGAGTAATAACTTATCCTGGGCCCTCAGGCTTTTCCCTTTCCTCCAACCTAGAAAACCCAAACCGCTCCCATGTAGAATACTGGTGAGTGTTTTATAGAATACAGTGTGTCACACCAGAGTAAAATTACATACAATCTTGGGATTTTCAACCAAAGCTGCCTCACTAAGACCATATTTATTTGAAGATGACATGGACCCTCCTAGTTATTATCTTTTCAAGACATTAACATAAGCCAGGAAGACCTTCACCAGGCATGTGATATGAACGCATGGGATTGTTTCCCCAGTTGATGCAGTGTCCGAAGGAAAAATAAAAGAAAATTGAAGGTTAAGGAAAGGCAGCTTATTGATAACAATTAATTGTATATTTCAAAATAGCTAGAAAAGAGCATTCAGAAGGTTGCCAACATAAAAATGATGTGTGATTGAGGTGATTTGTATGCCAGTCATTCTGGTCGGATCATCACACTATATATGTATGTGAAATATTATATTAGACCACAAAAATAGAAACAGTAATTCTGTGTCAATGAAAACTTTAGGAACATAAGAAACACCCCAGGTTCTTGTATTTTTCAATTTCTGTTTCCTAATATTTAAAATCACAAGTGCTTTAGCATTTGACTTTAACACACTTTAAGATTCAATCTGCAATGTCTTATTAATTGGTTGTTAAAGAATTTTACAGGATTAATGCACACATTTTGAGGAATATATCAAAATAATTAGAAAGCATAGAAAATGTCACACATCTCATTTTAAAGAAACAAACTGAAACAATTTTTATATTATTTGTTACTAAAGCATGGTAAATGTGCATATGCATTTGATTAAAATTTTAATAAATGTGACAATCTGTACTACAAACAGTAAAATAATCACTTCCTTTCATATTCCAGGCATGTTTTAATTGTATGGGATGCCACCGGTTCTTTCTCACAGGAATTATTAATCTTGAAAGGTCAGCTATACATATCTTCTCTTAATATCTTTGTGGCTGGTAAAGCTGAATACCTACCTAATGAGCACCACGCCTGGCAGCTTTGATTTTCTTCCTATTGCTCTGGGTGATCAGCAACTTGCAGAGCATTTCCTAGAGCTACTTGGAGTCAGGAATCCAAATCTTTCTGAGGGGCCACCCAGGGTGGGAAGCACGCAAGAGGATCGAAGAAGGATAGTGACCTTCGTGAACCCACAGAGACACTTGAAAGATCAGGAAAAGGAACTAGCCTCCGACATTCATTGATAAATTACATTTAAGCAGCATCTTCATCTCTGGAAAGGATGCAATAGTCTTCAAGGCACAGTGACATAGATATGGCCATTCAGCCACTGAAGGGCTTAGAAATAGCGTTTCCCTACATGTCCTGTTTTTGTCTAAGCGCACCATCCTAGCTCACAGGACTTCAAGTTAGAGGAAGATGAACTGGCATTCTGATGCCACCATTTTCCACCATAGGCTTCTATGCCTCAGCTTCATTGTCTATAACATAGTGTTTGTAGGAACCCAGATTGTATGGACTCATGATTGTGAACTCATGAAGATAGCCATTAGCAGACCAGCAGCTCTTGGAGCATCTTTGTTATTGTTTTCTTTTTTTTATTGGGTATTTTATTTACATTTCAAATATTTTCCCCTTTCCAGATCTCCCTTTCAGAAACCCCCTATCCCATTCCCCTTCCCCCTACCTCTATGAGGGTGCTCCCCATCCACCCTCCCACTCCTGTCTTCCTGCCCTGGCATTCCCCTACACTGGAGCATCGAATACCCTCAGGCCCAAGGGTCGCTCCTCCCACTGATGTCCAACAAGGCCATCCTCTGCCACATATGAGGCTGGAGCCATGGGTCCCTCCATGTGTACTCTTTGGTTGGTGGTCCAGTCCTCGGGTGCTCTGGGAGGTCTGGCCAGTTGACATTGTTACTCCTTCCATGGGGCTGCAAACCTCCTTCTCTCTTGCAGCATCTTAATTCCAACCCTTGCAGTTGAGACTGCTCTTTGTTATTCATCCCTAAACAGCTCTCAGAGGAGGTTATAAACAGGGGAAGGTCAGGCTACACAGACCCACCCATTGCTGAGTGAAATCCATGTGACTCCAGAGAAGCTGGGGAATTCCTTTTCTCATAGTTTCCTCAGTACAATGAAAGGTAAGAGTGAAAATGAGTTTGAATGTAAACACTTAAAACAGTGATCTGAAAAAGAAAATACGTTGTCATTTTTTAAACTAATTTTCAGAATCTGTTTCCATGTTCCAGGAGAGTCTAGCAAAACATGAAAAAAAGCAATGCTTCTAGCTTTGAGTAGTAGTTGTTATGGCTTGTGAATGTGTGTGTGTGTGTGTGTGTGTGTGTGTGTGTGTACCCAATAGAGGTCAACTTCAGGCATCATTCCTCGGGAGATACCTATCTTGGCTTTTGGTTGGTTTGGTTGGTTGGTTGGTTGGTTGGTTTCGGTTTGCTTTAAGTTGGGACTTTTGTGTTGAACTGTGTTGCTTTATTTTTTGGTTTGTTTCAGTTTGTTGTGTGAGACAGCATCTCTCACAGGGGCCTGGAGCTCACCAGTTAGGGGACACTTGCTGACCAGAGAGCACCCCCAGTTCCTCCTCTCTCCTTTTTGCCCCCCAGAATTGAAATTTCAAGTGTGCCTCCGTGCCAAGCTTTTTATATGGGTGCTGAGGGGTTAAACCCAGGTCCCCATGCTTGTACAGCAGGCATGTGACAGACTGAGATCTCACTGCAACCAAGCAGAAGACAAGCCTCAAGACAGCGTTAAAGGAATAATTAGAAGGAAGCATTTTAGAAGATTTTAAAGTAAAGACTCAAGAAAGACTAAACAGCAGCTAAGTAGCTTGTGATACAAATTGCCATCTGCCATCTTCTAATCCCAATAAAAGATAAAGACAATACCTTAGACAGGTGCCCGAAGAAGAAGAAAAAAAAAACCCAAACAAGCCACTAGTCTCCTCTATTCGGGAACTAGTTTCAGGGTTAAAGGAAGGGAGTAGAAGACACTAATTCAGAGCTCTAGAATTTCATGGACCTGTAAACTTTGTTCTTTCTGAGACATCTTTATCCTGCCAGGGGCAGACACTAATTGAACTTCCACTCACATCTGAACTCCTTTAAAAGATATTTTACCGTCAATATTAGACAACAGGACATACTCTCAGAATAACAGCCTAGTTAAAGAGAAAGCAAGGGAAAAGGCAGAGAAGCGGGTGTGCTTGTAAACATTCATGTGTATGTCAGATGTGTTTACAACACTGATACTTTGTTTCTAGCCTCTCTTCCGACTAGTAACAATCTACAACAGGACAAAGGCTCACTGCAGCGGTTAGTAATCACTGGGGTAAAGTGCATCACAGCGTGTAACAGGTGTGGGCCAGATCGGCCCTGGAAGAACAACAAATTGAAATTAAGATAAGCTGAAACAACTTCCTGAAATAAGCTCTCTGCTAACCAGCCCTTGCGATATTTTGATTTGCTTCCTGCTTTGGCTTGAGAGGAAGAAAGACTTATTTTTAGACTGACCATGCTAAGATCACCAGCCCAGGGCCACACGAACTGCAAGGGGTTAAACATAAGCCAGGCCAATAAATGGAGACGAATGGTTAGTATTCCTAGAAAGAACAGTCCAGTTTTCCAGATTTCCTGAGGAAGGAGCTGCACAAAGTGGCTTATTTGATTTAGCAGACGGAAGCAGGTAGCATGAATCAAGCAGGAAGCAGAGTGCCCAAGAGAACGCTCGGAGAATGATTAAACGGAAGCAGTGTAGGTTTTTTTTTTTTTTTAAATAATGACTTCAAGCAAAATTAGAAATCAGATGTGAAGGAATGAGCACAGGGTTTTAATCCCTGTGCTACCCTTACCAGTGACATCTTGGATATCCTTCTTCACCTTTCTGAGCTTGCACAAAGTCTTCTACAAAGTAGGGAGGGGGATATACCGTGCATTTGATAGGATTAAGATTAAATTACAAAAGTTTATAGCATATGTCAATTGCCTGGCCTATATTATATGTTTTTAAGATGGATGACCATAATGATTGTAGTTGCAAGCAGCCCTCAAATGAAGATCACTACGGTTATTTATTCATCCAGAAAACGTGCATTGCGGGGCACTTATAGCACCCCAAATCCTCAAATTCAGTGTCCTAGAACTCCAGTGGTAGAAAGGTGGAAAGAGACTTGAGCGTATGTTACTGATCTTACAGCAAACACATGGCTCAGTTCTGGAATCGTGGACAGAGCAATCTAAGAAAGGAACCAAGGTGAGCAAAGTTCTCAAACCCAATTTTGGAAGGCGCACAGTACTATGTGTGTAGGAAAGAAATGGATAGGATTTTACATTCAAGAAACTGTGTATACAAGGGAATAGAATTACAAGCCATCTTGTTCTTCCTAGAGAATCATAATAACTTTCTAACAGCCTATGTACATTTCATTTGTCATGAGTATTTTCAAATGCAGTAACATCTCACAATGCACGGTGCACAAGGCAACCATGGTTGTTAAGTGGCTGGCAGTATTTTCCTATGCACCATTCAGCATTCCCACCTGGGTGCCTCTGCAGGTTCAAAGATTCAATTCTCATCCGTACAGAGAGAAGTGATGATAGAAATGACTTCTTCCCATCGTTCCATTCTTTCTCAGTTCTGTGGGTCGTGCACTTTTCTACATACCAACCAATTTTCTAACATCTATCAAATGGAAAATGTAGGCTTTAGCATGCACATAGCTCACATGCATACATGCAGGCATTTACATTTATGCGCGTAAAGTGAAATAAATAAATGTTGAAAAATTAATCTGTAACTGAATATATGTATACATACATGTGTAATGGGAATATAGATATATCACAGATAGATAGATGATAAAGATAGATAGATAGATAGCAGATAGATAAATAGATGATAGAAAGACAGGTTCATAGGTGATAGATAGATGATAGATTACTTTTGCTGAAGCTTACAGTTCTAAAACACTAAATTTTCATGACTAAATATATATATTCCCACTTGTAAAATTATAGAGAGAAATTTCTGTGGTCATAATTTACCATACACATTATTTCATGCCCAGATAATGCATGGGTTTAATGCAGATTCATGTCAAGTTCAAGTAGACATCATCTGCTTTCTACAATGTGAACTTGTAACCAAACTCTTGAATGTTTTTTATCAATAGTTTAAATCTTGGGATACAACATATCTTTACTAGACTCATTTAGCCTAAAGAACAGAAAGTATTTGCTGGGAGTCAAAGAAACAACATATCCAAGGGTAATTTGAAGTTGAGTGTGATATGCCACTGTCCCTTTAAGTAGCAAGACAGAGCCATAGCTGCAGAGCTATAAACATGAATTCATTTTCTAGATTGAGAAATTGTCCTTGAAAATTGAAACTAGCTACTCACCTATGTAGTTATATGGCCTACAGTTTAGGACTAAACACCCAACCTAAATAAGCACAAGCAGAAAACTTTCCCCTATGGGGAAAAACACTATCCAAAGGTGAGGCTAACTTTGGGTGTGGCCAGCTGCAGAAGATGGTGCTGGTAGCACATGGTTGCTTCTTTCCTCCTAATCTAGCATTACCTTCTGCTCTCTTGGCTTCCATCCAAGGCCATGCAGTACTAAGCAGCCCAGCCCCTCCCAATGACAATAAGAAAAGAGGAGGTGCTACCTGTCTGCCTATAGCTCTCACCAAATGATTAGCAATCTTTTATATGAGTAAAAACGTGTTTACATGCATTGGCCACCTGCCTGTTCGGAACTTCTGATTGGGATCAATGAAAAGCTTTCAGGACAAGAAGATGCCTGGAGAAACAGGTGGAGTCCCATTTAGGTCATGGACACAGACGATGGGGATGGAATGGGCCCTGCGACTGTTATTACTGCTGAAAGAGAGGAGAGAAGATGACCAGCACCCAGCTAGTCCTGGATCTGCTTTTTCCTTACTGCTACAAAAGATAGGTTGGCACTCTGAAATTCAGTTTCTGAATATTGGACAGGCTGCTCGCCTTTGCATGCCTCAACCATCTCAGTAGTCAGATTTGATGATCACAGGAAAGGTACACAAAGTTCTAGATGCAGAGACATGCTCTATGGTAATCAATGGGAAAGAATTTGAAACTTCCCAAGAGGAAAACCAAATTAATCACTAGTCCTCATAGTGACAAACCAGCTTTCACATACCAACATGAAAGCATTACTTTTGTAATTCAAATAGAAGAAGCCCCCAGCATGCCATATAGGAAGCATCTCTTAATTCTAAATTCTGCTTGGTTTAAAGGGCATTTATTTGGCTGCCTATTGGAAACAGGAAGTAAGAATAACAGGCAATAGTGTTCAGGCAACAGTCAACCTTGAACCATGGTAAAGGGGGTAGTGGGAAGAGGCTCTGTTTGCTGTTTGCCCTGTCCTGAACCAGAAGGGACCTCAAATCTCTTTCTACTTCCGTGCTCATAAGCAAAACTGGGCAGAAGAAGCATTATTCTAAAGACCCTCCCACCTCATCTTCTCCTGTGTTGCTTAGGGGTGTGCACTGGCATGTGGGAATGAAAGAGGAAATGTAATAAATAGTAGCTAGAGCTTAGGAAGAAGACACCAACACCAAGAAGCAAGTAGCCAAGGGGATATGAATCAACACGAAAGTGAAAAAGACAATTCTTGCATGTGCATATATTTACTAAGTGTGTAGACATGTTTTTATGTGTGGGGGTGCATGCATGTGTACTGGTACAACCAAAGGTTGGTACTGGGTGCCTTCCTAGATCTCTGTTCTTCTCAGATATTAAGGCAGATCTCTCGTGGATCGGCCAGAGCCTGCCAATTCAGCTGCTCTAGCTAGGCAGCTTGTTCTGGGGCTTCCTCGTCTCCACTTCCTACATAGGCTGGCCGCTATGCCCAGCCAGCTTTTAGAGATCTTAGGTTGGATCTAGGGAATCCAAACCCCGATCCTCACACTTGTGAAGCAAGCATTTTGCCCAACAAGCTATCTTCCCAGTCCAAAAGACAATCTGAAAATGTAGAAAGAAGTATTTATCTGGTTCAAACCACAGAACTTCCACCTACTGCCTTGCAGAAAACATCATGAAGACAAGGTCCACACCTTAGTTATCATCACATTTACAGTCATTAGCACAATGTACTTTCCATCACTGATAGTGGTTCAAAAATATTTTCAGTACATTTTATTTAATGAACAGAGATGAAATGCAATAATAAATATTGAGTTGCACTTCTGACAAGGTTATTGTGAAACAACACTTTGAAGATAGGCCGAAGCCAGGCTCCAACCTCACCCTGGTCATTATCATATTTTCTCTCTCTCTCTCTTCCTCTCTCTTTCTCTCTGTCACCCTATATATGGATAGATAGATAAAGATAGATAGATATAGATATATGTTGTGGATATATATGAATCCATATATATGATATAGATAGATAGAGGTAAAGAGATACCTGTTCACATCATCTATCTATTTATCTTTTGTTTTCGGGATTCTGGTTATATAATTCTGAGTTTGGAAAAACAAATACAGTTAATTACATATTGACTATTTTACACTATTCAATCAATCTTTTGTCTCTGATTTCTGAGTTAAATTAGGTTAAAGTTACTGTTCAAGGGAGAATTGAGTAGGCCAAACCCATGTTTTAAGATAAACTCTATACTTACTTTAGCAGGAATTATAGAAATCCCCTGGCATGATTGTGTATGAACAGGGGCTGCTACTAGGGTAAGTAGTACTCAGACGTCATGTAAAATAGTCACAGTATGTTAGGATGGATTCTAATTATCAGAAACTCACACTGAGAACTTCAGAAAGAACTTCTGGTTCTTTAGTGTATGAGTTGTTTCCTAATAAATGGTCTCTAAACCCTGAGACACTCAAGTCTCCCAGGATTCCCCTTGCCTGTGTTTCAAGTGACTCAGACAGTTTGGCACCTCCAGTTCTGAAATCTCAGTATGTAGAAGTAAGCAGACAATACTGTAAGGAAGGGCTATTTCTGTAGCTTTCTGATATAGAAACTAAGAGCTAGAATCTAGAGTTACCCTGACAGTTCTCCACCCTTCGTGTCAGCCCTCCATCACATCTGAATAAAGACAGTGCACAGTGATTGGATACTGAGACACAAGTGTACTACTGTAGTAGTTTCATCCTGGGCTCTTAGCACTCACTTTGGCACATGTCATGGAAGTGTGGAGTCACCTTGAAGAAAAATAATCCATATAGTAACAAAACAGTCCAGGTCATCAGGAGCAGCCAGCTACCTTACCTCCTGCTTCACTCACAGCACCCACCTCACCCCAGTTCTACACTAGCCCCAGTCTGATGTAGCAGGGGCTTTGCATTCTCACCCTGGTCCTGCTGAGCTGGCTGAGTGATTTAATCTTTTCTACACCAATTCTTCTCCTCTGGAACATAGAGAGTCTGAATTCCTGATCTCTAAAATCCTTTACTCAAACTCAACCTTTTGTTGGGTTCTTAATGCTAGAGTGATGTGAAAGATGTAAAGGCAAAAACAAAACAAAAACAACAACAAAAAACCAACAACAAAAACCCCAACTATTATTAATAATAATAGTGTTAAAATAATAATACAAAAATAATCTCTGAATTTTCATAATTAAAAGTCTGGCTGCTTACTGTGCATTAGACACTGTTCTAAGGATATTTTTTAATCTATTGAATTTACACAGCCCATATGTTGTTGACACTACTGTTACTCGCAATTTTCAGGTGAAGAAACCAAGACACAGGAATTCTAAACAATGACCAGTGGCCACGCAGCTGATAAGCATTGACTTAAAACATTGAATTCTGACTCCTCCAGCTTTGACTCTCAAGCAGTTTAATTTTCTATCCTTTAAGATTCTATTTACTGATACCATGCCCTCAGCCTAAAGAATTCTACTTTACCATTTTGACATTTCAAGAAATATTTCTCAACTGTTCCAGTAACTGTGCCTGGAGATAGGACCTCAAAAAAGAGAAAGGAGAAAGTCCTTTTTCTCACAGACATTCCAACAGTGAACACAGATACAATAGAGCACATATGTTCTAAGTATGCTGGGTAGAATATAGATTTCTTCTTGATACATCATACCATGAGATTATCCATCATTGGTTTTTATTAAGACAATATAACATATTAATGAATAATATTGACAATATGAAAGAATGGTTTAATATCAGACTTGGATAATCAGGGATAACCATGTGAATATTTAGCCCAAGGACAGCACTGATTAATGCCCCAGGGTAAAATAGAACATGTCAGAGTCAAAGAAATTTTTAAAGATTAAATAAGGTTTACTCAGAGAAAGTCAGATAATGAAAAGCTATACAATAAAGTTTGAACCAACACAGAAATATTAATGAAACTTCAGGGACTCCATTTCCATAGAATTCCAAGGTCTCTATAAACCCTAGCAAGGTGTTATCACAAACTCAAATTCTTGAGATGTTTAAAACAAAAAGACAATAGCTGCCCATTCCACATTGATTATCTCTACTTCAAACTTCCTCTCACGTTAGCTGTTGTTGGAATGACCTGGAGTTTGGAGACATCGGGATAATGCCAGCCAACGTGGCTATTCATCCAGCCTGAGTCTAGCGTCACAAGTCCAAGTATGGGAAATTCATTGTAAGCCATCTCAGTGTAAAAAAAGACTTCCTTCTTAATAGGTATGGTATGATTGATAAAACATAAAGGAGCAATTCTGTCACTTAGAAAAGCATTTCCATAAAGCAGGTATGAGAATTGGGAATTACAGAAACGCTGAAAAGCAAATTGCAGCAAGCTTTCAGATCATAACAAATGAAATGAGCGGGAGGAAGTGCATCTTGAGCAGAGTCAATGAACTCTCTCTTGGAGACTTCTCTAATCTAATGAATGACGAGGAGGAAATGATGTGAACACGTTGAAGATACACTGAAATTTCTTGCTGATTGAACACGAAATGCTTACACCAACAAAGACAGCAGTTAACACTCCCATGCAAAGGGGCAAATAGCTTACTGCCTGTATCAACTCTACCAGTCCTGGAGATTTGTTACCAAACATTTGGAATGCCCCAAATCTTACAACTCATATTTGAAAGTAATTGTATAAAATAAAGGCTTCCTCAAATTTGACAGCATCAATAAATGCATATATAGCATAAAAACAATGATCTGAAAGGTGAAAGTTGCCTTAGAAAATCGTATCTTAAAAATCAAAAGATTAATGGAAGCATGCACTATAGAGAAAATTCACACAAATTGTCACATGAAAATATAATTTAAAATATACAGCTAGAATAATAAAACAGGTATTCTAGCTGTGTGGCAGATGGTTCATCATTTAAAATAAAATATTTTTCATTTGATGATATTTGTGGTATTTGTCAGAGTTTTAAAATGTGTTATTTGAGGCTAGTGAGATGACTCAGTAGGTAAAGTCAGTTGCTGGCAAACCCCATGGATTTGTTCAATTTCCAGAATCCACAGGGTAGAAGAAAGAATCAACTCCAACAAGTTGTCCTCTAACTTCCAAATGCGGCATATACACACACAGCCACACTGCACATACACCTACCCGACGCATCACCATCATTATCACCACCACCATCATCATAATAATAATAATACTTAAAATGTATTATTAGTTGTGTTTTCTCTTGCTAAATATTCAATTTTACTTTTAATTTCATAGTGAAATTAAATATCATATATCGTATGTATCATAACACGTGCTTCTTGGTTGCGTAAAGATAAAATTTAACCCTTTAAAGAAAAACCCATTACAAACTCACCCATGAATTTTCAAAATGTACTTTGGGCTAAAAGTGAAACCTTGTGGGTTCTTTGTCAGAAATACCAACTTTGCAGATGCTACAGTTGTGTGGGAAAATTTTTGAGACATATTAAAAACAAACACGTGTATGTGATTGGATTTCCATACTTGAGGCTTGGGATACACTTAGTTTTCAGTATGCATTGCTCTTGAATATATCCCTTCCAACCAATCCAAATCAGTTCTTAGCATCCCCACTGAGCACGACACGCTAATCCTGCGGGATTATGCAAACACTGCCCCTGGTCTTCTGCATTACCTTGTTAATCCATTAGGATTTAGAAAAGTCCAACTTGGAAAAAAAAGAAAAGAAATAATTCTCTTGCCCATAATTGAAGATGGTAAAATCAGATGAGTTAATGCTGCCAACATAAGATATAATTAACACAGCCATTGTGTGAAGGGTATCGCAGCACATATGGTATGGTATGTAAAACCAAACAATGTTTTTTTTTGTAATGTGTGAATATAGATATTCTAAAGTGAAAGATCAAGTGGGAGCCTTAGTTCTTCCTGAGGCTGCATGATAAGCCTGCCCCTGACTGTATCAAGCGCCGCTTCCCTACTCGATGATAAAATTGTCTGTTGACATAGAAAGTTATATCCAGCTTTTTTAACTTTATATGTCAGGTTCTTAATAGTTTCCTAAATAACAAGGAACACTCTTAGTCAGTTGGCATTTTCCAGTGTTTTAATTGCCTGCTGTGATATAATTATTGTGACATTTTGGGATGTTTTTAACATCCTGAATTAAATATTCTGACATCCCACAGAGCACTTCATGAAAACAGTCAAACTGTATTCAAGTCATTAGCAGTCTACAGCTGTCCTTTAATATTAAAATTATTTTCCAACACAAAACACAGATGAAAATTAAAGTATTTAACAACGTTGAGCTCGGGTTAGACTTTAATTCTGTATTACCCTAATTTGTCAGGTAAAGGAGAACAGGGTGACTCTGAGATTCTTCCATTAAACTTCATCTGAAGAGCCAAGCAAATTAGGGCCACCTCTTGATAAAAGATAATGAACAAAATGTACTGATTTCAAAAGTGCAATTAGCCCTGGAGGACACAGTCACAAGTCTACATCAGGATAATCACAAGAACACCCCAGCTCCGTCTCCTAGCGAGTTGGCCTGCTCCGATGTATCTACTTATTTATTTGTGTCACTGTTTGTTTCATAGGATATGTTCAAAGAAAATCCGACATCATTTACCTAATTAGTGTATTTCAAATAGCATATCCTATCCTCAGCCTCTTGTGGCAAAATGCTAAGGCATTTTGGGGGTGGGGGAGCTAACTGGAGGAACTAGTGATAGGCATAGCAACAACGCTCCTTTTGCATCTACAAGGCTCATAAGCATCTGGACACTTAGCACATCTGGAGCTAAACCTTCCCCCTTTGCAACATTTCCTTTTCCACTGCCGTGGTAAAATACCCTGACAAAAGCAACTTAAAGAAGGAAGTTGATTTTTGCTCTCAGTTCCAAAACGTAGTCCATTGTGGTAGGGAAGTCCTGATTGCCGGAGTTTGAGGCAGCTGCTCACATTAAATCCATTCAGAAAGCAAAGAGCAATCTTGCTGCCTCCTTTTTATTCAATCCAGCACCTTGGCCTGTGGACCAGTGTCACCCCTGGGTAAGGCAGGTAGGTATCCCCATTTCCATCAGTGTAATCTAGATAATCCCTTACAAGAAGACCTGGAAGTTTGTCTGTCAAGATGACAGTATTAGCCATCAAACCTTTTCAACCTTTTCCTTCTTCACCCACAGTTTCTCTCTAGAATCCTAGGACAACTCTATGATTCCCTCAGACCCCTAAGGTTGGTATTACCATTGATTCCTGCCTGTTCTTAGAAATGAAAGCTAAGCCATCAGAAACTCTCATGATCTCAATCTTCAAAATATATATGAAAGCCAGAACTTCTTACCACCTCTCCATTTCCACTGCCTAGCTCATGCCAGCATCGTATTTTTTTTAATGCGTGGTAAAATACATGCTACATAAAATTTACCACTTTGACAGTGTAAGCATAAAATTTAGTAATGTTCGGTACCTTCACAAGGAGGTCTGAGCAATGCCACTCCAGCCAAATCACTCCCTGCTAACCACTACTGTACTTTCACTATCCATGGAAGTGATTTCCCTAGGTACTCCATGTCCATGAAATCATACAGTGTGTTTCTATTGTACCTGTACCTTTATAACACTTGCAACAGTGTTATAAAGTCCATAGCATGTGTCAGAACTTCCTTTTGTTTTAAAGCTGAATAGCCTATAGCATGTTGGTGTTAACATTTCCTCTGCCAGTGCACATATGGATTGTCTCTAGCTTTTGGCTACTGTGGACAGTATGCTATAAAAGTTGGTGTACACATTTTTTTTAATCTGAAAGTTGACCTAGATATGGTATTACTAGATCCTATGGTGATTTGTGTTCATCTTGTGATCAAATAATTAATTGTGCCCACTTCCACTTTTGCAAACTCATAGACCAGACAGGGTGATCTTTTTAGGTTTTGTGTTATATCACATTTTGTCTTCCAGGTTCTTCAGAATCCTCCTGATCTAGCTCCTGACAGTCACCTCCTCACTCTCCAACTCCGCAGCCTGCTCTTTCTCAAATCTGACTATTTTAAAAATACTTTAACCAAAAGGTCATGATTCTTAAAGTCCTCTTACATCTCTTTCAAGTCTTTTTCTATATGTATTTTTTCAAACAATAGAATCAAATACTTATTTCATACAGTCTTTCCTCACTAAATGTTGCAAATTAAAACTACCCTAGTCACTCACTGTCCTTCTTTGTACCAGGATCAAAGGCTAAGTAATACTCATTATATGCATATTATAATTTAACTCTGAGTATTAGGTATTTAAATAGCCTAGGACATTCCTGTATTATTAGCAAGGTGAAATTCCTCAAGTTAAATCGTCTACTCTGCAATAAGTGAATGTGTCCTTATATTAAAATTTCTAAAAGCAGAATTCGGGAATCAGTGGCTATGAGGAGCTTTAAAGATTTTTCTAGGTAATATGAATTTGTACTTTTCCAAGCAAGGCAGAAAGGACATGTTTTAGTGATCCTGTTGTCATCCACAGACACTACAGTCACTCAGTGGAATAAGTGCCACAAGAATAAACTCATGTTGGCTGGAAATGGATGAACATCAGGGGAAAAAAGTGTTAGCTCAAAGGAAAGATAAGAATTGGACCTGGAGTGGGGGATGCTATTAAACAGAGACTTGGCCTGCAGTGTTTGCACCATGCTAACCAGGGTAGTAAATAGTACTGTTGTAAGGATATCACACGCAAATTCTAAGTACTTAAACCACACAATGAATGTCAATTTTGACTATACTTGACTTTTCTAAGAACTTTGTGTTAACATTTTGTGACACAGCAATAAAATAGTTTACTACTATGAGCTGATTATTTCAAAATATTTATAGATCATTTTATAACTTTGGAAATATAGTTCCTAAAGATATAATCGCAATAACAGAGGATAAATGGGACCAGGTTTGGCAGTAATACCAGTGAAAATAGTGGATGGATAAAATTCACATTTCCCAGAGCAGTGACTGTTTGAAATGTTTTAGCCAAATTCTGCTCAGATTAAATCATTGTATGACATTTCCTTGAAGATGACAAAAAAATTCTGTACTGAAAAGGAAGGAGGTTGTCCTTGCTCTTGGCAGTTAAATTGTGAGACCTCTACCTAATGATGCAGTTTATTTGTAAATATACTTTTCAGAAATTTGCTCATTTTTGAATGTTCATTTAATTAGATCACAGTAATGTGACTTGTGAAAGTTCCCTCTCTGTGGCTCTCTCTCTCCTCTCTCTCTCTGTCTCTCTCTCTGTGTCTCTCTCTCTGTCTCTCTCTCTCTGTCTCTGTCTCTCTCTCTGTCTCTGTCTCTCTGTCTCTCTCTGTCTCTCTCTGTCTCTCTCTCTCTGTCTCTCTCTCTCTGTCCCTCTCTCTCTCTCTCTCTCTCTGTCTCTCTCTCTCTCTCTCTCTCTCTCTCTCTCTCTCTCTCTCTCTCTCTCTCTCTCATTTAATTTTGCTTACTGCTTAAGAGGATCCAGTCTGCCTTGACAGGGAAGGCATGGTGGCAAGCACTGGAGATGACTGTTTCCCCTGGCCCACATCCGTTAGGCAGAGAGTAGTGAACAGTAGTATTCGGCTTACTTTCTCCTTTTTATGTAGTCTGGAACTCCAGCCTGCGCAAAGGTGTCACCCACAATCACATTGGCTCTTCCCACCTCAAGTCCTCTAATCTAGGAACGTCCTTTGTCGATATGACCTAGGGTTTATTTCCATAATTATTTTAAATCGCATCAAGATAATGATCACGATTAACCCTCACAGCTCCACCTCTTATCAGCTCTAACACATCACTTTCAAGCAAAATCTATACACCCTTCATCTTCATAAGCTCATGTAAAAAATGCATTTGATTTTATCCCCATTGTATTTAACAATCCCAACAACATTCAAACTTGTAAGTGCAAAATGTCTTCTGAGCCTCAAACAATCTCTTAACTGTGAGTTCCCTATACCATTCAAAATAAAACACTACCAACATACAATCATTCTCATTCCAAAAAGGAGCAAGTGGGACATATGGAGAAAAGATCAGAACAAAGGTTGAGACCCAGCAGGGCAGACACTGAAATCCTGTAGCCGTGCCTTGCATCTGGAGCTGGTGATGGAAGCATCCTGGAAGCAATCCCTCCAGCTCTGCTGTCTACCGGACACAGAGCTGCTGTGGACGGGCTCCTTGCTGTGCAACAGGTTCTATCAGCAGATGTCCCATGATTTGGGCATCTCTGCCATCTTTGGATTTTCATTGTAACATAGGCTTCACTTTCCCAGCTTCACAGAAGCGGCAGCTTCTTGGTGCCACAGTGCAGAGAACCCTGATCCTGCCACGTGCTGCCTATCCTCAGTAGCCTGTAGGAACCTAGGAACAAACCTGCATGTACTGGAAAGGAAGGCGGTCTTTCCTACTTCTTTATAGTTGAGTTGCTAAATCTCTTTTAATGACACAGTTCTCTTCCTTTTTTGAAGAATAATCTTCTTACCAAAAAAAATTACATGTTTTAAGTGTGAAATTCAGTTCTTTTAAAATTAAATTACAATTATTCAGTCACCATCACAATCCAATTATGGAATATTTCTACTATCTCAAACATATCCTGCTAGCTATTTTACCCATTTTAAAATATCCATTTAAAATATCATGCCTGTTTTCTTAAAAGTTCCCTTTTTGTTCCTATGATAACACATTTAATTTCCATCCTGTCTTTTGAAAAAATATATATATATATGAAATAGAATTACATCTCTTTCTCCCATCCCTGTCTCTTCTCAGGCTCCTTCTTTGTCCATCTTATTTCTCTTTTTTTTAAACAATTCTTTCTTGTCCTTGCCCCTACTATTCGACTGAAAACTTATCATTGGTATTCACTGAAGTGTGTCTCTATGCGTTCTATCAATGTCCTGTGTGCTTTTTCTGAGCCACCTCATCCACTGCATGACTTTAATACTATTTCCTCTGTGTAAGAAATCTATTGTCTGTCTACTTCTTTTCTGAGCTCTAGATCATTCCACATTCTCCTGCTTGCCTGTTGTCTTCACTTAGATGTCTTACAGACATGTAATCCTTTGCATGTCTGAAACTGAAGTTTGTATCCTCTGTCTAGTCCCATGCCTTTTTATCTTGCAGTGCTCATTTTTCAGTAAAGACACACCACCAACATACTCATCCCAGGAGTTCATTCCACAAATCTGGGCACCATCCTAAACACTTTCCTTTTCCTGATCTAGCTAACCCTTTCCTCTTTCTGTCCATGGGCTGTTGATACCTCCTTAATTGGTGGTATATCCTACTTGGACCATGATAGTAGTCTAATTGTTTTCCCTGCATTGACTCTTAGCTCCTCAAATTTCCTCCACACTGATATCATAGTAATAAAGATCCATGCATCTTAAAAGGTCTCAATGACTTTTATAATGTATACAGTAGAGCTCAGCTTTTCCCAATTGCCTCTGAATCTTCACATTACTGATTTCTATGACCCCTCAATTACACCATACCTTCCTGTTCATTCTTGCTCACAGGTCTCATCACAGCTATAGAGACCCAAAGCCTTCTGATCTCAGTAATTTCCTTTGCCTGGACTTCTCCTCCCTGAGTCTCTCCCCCTTCACTTCAGATATTATTTTATATTACTCCTTGTATGGGGGCTTCTTTTTCTGACCCCCCATTATTGATCATTTTTTTTCTACAATATTCCCTCACAGTCACACACAAACCAGAGGTGGGGGGGAGGAGGGGAATTTGAACCAGGACTATTTCAATAGGGGGAAAAGCCTGTGTAGAATTCTCCTCAGTGACAAATAGAGTGTGGTTGTTTGAATAAGAATGTCCTCCGCAGGCTTGTGCACTTGGACACTTGGTTCCCAGTTGGTGACACCGTTGGAGAAGACTGAGAAGTTGCAACCTTGATGGAGGAAGCCCCTCACTGAGTGCAAGTTTAAAGTCTCAAAGCCTCATGCCATCACCTGTGCTCTGTCTCTCTGCTCTGTGCTGCATTTCAAGATGTGAGCTCTCAGCATCCTGCTCCAGCCATCATGCCTACCTGCTGCCTTTACCCGGCCATGATGGATGCTTATCCCTCTGCAACTCTAAGCGAAAATGAACTCTTCTATACGTTACCTTGGTTTGGGTGTTTTGCCATAACAACTGAAAACACAGAGCAAGGACAAGTGGAAATTTATCACTAAGAAACAAAGAGGGAGGGAATGAATGAATGAATGAATGAATGAATGGGAAATTACTAAGAAGAAGTACATCAGTAATTATGAGGACTCTGGTTATATTAAACTAGGAATCTTTCTGAAAACAGACCAGAGTAATCAGCTATCACTGGGATGAGGAAATCAAGGACAGAAACCCTATTTAGATGTCTAGTAATCAACTAAACTGACTTCTCAGGGTTTTTGCTGAAATTTGATTTAATAGAAAACATACAGAGCAGGGAATAAGAGAAGAGCCAGGCATTTGTATGGAGCAAAGCATCCTTGTCACTATTTCTCTGCTTTTTACTTTGTGCTACTGATCACAACTGTGATAAAATAGTAATCTGTACTATTTAATGCCTACTTTTCTCCCTAGGCTGTACTCTCCAAGTACAGGGCAATACAACACTTATTTCTGTACCAATTAGACCTGACTCAGTGCCTGACCCAGAGGAGCTCTCAATAAATACTTTTGCAAGAGCTCCATGTGTTCATGTAATCCTGATAGGAATCCTGAGTTGGTAACAAAGATCAAACCAAGATCATATATATGCACTGCATA
The DNA here is from genome assembly GCF_978045245.1 of Mus caroli. Classification (NCBI taxonomy): domain Eukaryota; kingdom Metazoa; phylum Chordata; class Mammalia; order Rodentia; family Muridae; genus Mus; species Mus caroli. The sequence continues at coordinate 48,415,331 of NW_028227259.1, read as the reverse complement.
GGCAAAGAAACTAGGAATCCAAGAAGTGGATAGCTTGTCCAGGATTGGTCACAAGATTCTGAAGGCATAAATAGAATGATTCATTGAGCAATTTAGAATGCCTATTTAATCAAAGCTGAATAATGAATAATGATGCTCATTGTCATTAATACTGCTCAGCTTTTAAACAAGTCTCCCAGCCAAAGAACAAAAGAAGTTCATCAACTTAAAGGAGCAGAGTTCCAACATGCTGCCAATTTTTAACTCTTGAAAAAAAAAAGTGCTTGCAAGGTAGAAGTTAAAAACAATTAGTTACTTCATCCAAAAAGGCCTACCTGCAGCCAGCCTATTATTGGCACAAACTATACAAAGATGACTGATGGGAGGAATCTAAGCTTTTTCCATGCCTAATTCAATAACTAGATACCAAAAAAATGCAGCTGTGAATCAAGGACTCACTGAATGCTAGATCGTATGAGATAATGTGACATACAAAGGCACCACTAATACACTCATTATAAATGTGTGGTGACTGAGTGACAGAAGCTGAAACCTGAATTCCTACCTTTCTGATTCATATTTTACATGTACCTTTTTTTTAAAGCTTCTTTGTATATAAGCTTCAAATGAGCTAGCTATTTAATGTATAGTACTACCTGCGCAGCAAATCTGCCTTCAGTAGCACGATATGAAAGCCAAATAATTCATTATTGGAGTCAGGTCGATCTAATGAGTCATGTTTGCAGAAGCATGGTTTAAAAGAAAAACATGGATGTGAGGAAGGTGCGGCTCTTACAGCAACAGTGAGGAACAATGCAAAAAAATCAGCCTGTTCTTTGGAAGCACTAAGTGACCGAGTTGAATAAATGTTAAGCTTTACTATTGTACTCCAAAAGCAAGCTTACAGTGGACATAAGTGTGTAAACTGACATCTGTGGAGTGAAAGCTTTTACACAGACTATTGCATTTCCAGCCCTATTCTTTCTCTCTGTGCTATCTGGTCAAAGCCAGGGATGGATGAGGATGGAAAGTCACTGTATGCTAATGCACAGAATATATTAATCAACATTTGTTTTGAACTCGTTTTAAATTAGTAGTGAGTCTTTCAGAATGAGAGCTCGTGGGAAGGCAGTTTACGAAGAATGTTGATTAATCATTGTCCCACGCTATAAATTCACCAGGTAACCATATATAATAGGCGTGCAACTGTAGATTGCCCTTTATGGCTCTGTGTTATTTAGCTAATAGCAAAGGTCTCAGTGCGCATTCTAATAAATGGTAGAATAAAATATACAAAATAATATAAAAAGACACAAATCTCAACAGATGGAGACATCAAAGGTTAAGGTTGAAATTTCTTCTTTAAAGTCATGGCAATAGGGTGAGGGTAGAGAAATGTCAGACAGAAGGGAGGTAAAACAAATTAAATTCTCCACTGTAGACAGCATATGTCAAAATCTCAAAGGTGATGAGAAAGGTCTTTGAAGTCTAAATAAGGATGGGAAAATATCAATAATTATGCTTTCTATTTATCACTTCCAGCAACTGGAGATATTTTACAAACTTTAACTCATTAATCCTCACAACATGATTATAAGTCAAGTGGATGACAACTGGTCTACCTTGTTTCACAGAAAAATGATGAGACCCAGGGGGGGTAGAAGAAGTGGCAGAGATGCCTGTGAAGTAGCCAGAAAGAAATCTAAGCAGTACCTAGCAATTAGAAAATGCAAACAGAAAACCCACAGAAGCTAAGACCCACAAAAGAAATCTACCATGATAATCCAACCTGAAAGTCTAAGATCAAAAAGCCATTGTTTTCTAATGAGCTTCTGGGACGATGACTCTTTGGTCTGTTCTTTTTAGACATTAATGAGATTTCTCCATTTTCTATCACTCTCTGAAAGAGATCAAAATCTGGCATGGCCTCATGACTTGTGTGGTCCCTCTGTAAAATGAGGAGGCAGTTCTCTGCTAATGTCACGCCAGACCCTATAACTACTTTAACCAATGAAATGTGAGGGGGGGGGAGTCTTATTTGTCACACTTGTGAATGAAACTTAATGGCTGAGACAGAGTTAACCACATATGTTTATCTTATGATACAAAATCTGTTAGTTGGATCTGTTCCAGCAAGTTGCTGAAGGTCACACTGCTAGAAATGGACAGAGATGTAATTTGAACACAGAGCCTATTCCTGAAAACATACCATATGTTCACTACTATCACATGGCTTCAAGGGGGCAGGGAAGGTTATTTTATTAATTAATTAATTATTTACATCTCAAACTCTGTCCCCTCCTGGTCCACCATCGCAGAGTCCCTCCTCCATGCCCTCTTCCCTTCTTCTCTGAGAGGATAGGCCTCCCTTGGGTATCCCTCCACTCTGGCACATAAAGTCTCTACAGGGTTAGGCATATCCTCTCCCCTTGAGGCCAGACAAGTCAGCACTGTTGGGGAATGAATACCAGAGTCAGGCTACAGTTTTAGCAGGAGCCTCCTCTCTAGTTGTTGAGGTACCTACATGGAAACTAAGCTGCATGTCTGCTACATATGTGTGGGGAGGCTTAGGCCCAGCCCACGCATGCCCTTTGGTTGATGGCTCAGCTCTGAGAGCTCACAGAAGTCCAGGTTAGTTGATTCTGTTAGTCTTCCTGTTGACTTCCTATCCCCTTTAGGGCCTCCAATTCTTCCATAAGAGTACCTGACCTTCATCCAATATTTGGCTGTGTATATATGCATCTGTTTCAGTCAGCTGCTGGGTAGAGCCTCTCAGAGGACAATAATGCTAGGCTTCTGTCTTCAAGCATAAACAAGTACCATTAATAGTGTCAAGAATTGGTGCTTGCTCATGGAATGGGTCTCAAGTTGGGTCGATTATTGGTTGGCCTTTCCTTCAGTCTCTGCTCCATCCCTGAATTTCTTTTAGACAGGACAAATATAGGGTTGAAAGTTTTATGGGTGGTTTGGTGTCCTTATCCTTCCACAGGGGGTCCTGCCTGGCTACAGGAGGTGGCCTCTTCATGTTCTATGTCCCTACTGTTAGGCATCTCTGCTAAGGTCACCCATATTGATTTCTGGGAGCCTCCACCATCTCAGGTCTCTGGGCCTTCCTAAAGATGCCCCTACCTCCCACCCCCAGCAGTTGCTTGTTTCCATTCATTCTCCTGGCCCTCTAGGGCTCTTTCTTGTCTCTCCCCACACCTGACCCTTCCCCCTTTCCCCTCTCCCTCTCCTCTCCCAGCCACTTCCCTTCCTCTGTCTGCATCCTAGGACTAATTTGTTTCCCCTTCAAGCATCTTTGGTTGGACCTTGCCTTTTGTTTAACTTCTTTGGGTCTGTGGGGTGTATCACAGGTATTTTGTACTTTATGGTTAATATTTACTTATCAGTAAGTACATGCCATGCATGTATGGGAAATTTTTTAAAGTAGAACCTTTGTCAGCAATTCCCTTTAGGACTTGGAGAGAATCTAGCAGAGACTCAGAAGGGCAAAATTCAATGAAATGTTTTTATTATTCTCTATGTTCAAGTCTTTATGAAATGGGTACATTTTTATGTAGATAGAAACCTATGTTATTTTTAAGGAAGAGCAACTCATATGTGATACCTACCATCTCTTTCAGTTCTAGTTCTTTACTCCTAACATTAACCTTGATATGGGCTCTGCTTTGATTCCTGTCAAGTGTTAGCTCCCCATTTCTTTCCTCCATTTTGTATGTCATCATGAAAGTTACTCTTTCCCATGGCTAGTGTGAACAGAAGTTGTTTACATAAGCCATCCCTGAGTTGAAGAATAGGCAGAGTTATTGACAAATTTGAAATTTGTGACTGGAGAGACCTGAAGTGTTGTGAATTCAAGTTATCTGCAGCTATGTTTATTCTCTTTTACAGTCACTTCTCTGTATCTGGCCTATATCCATGTGGATAGCAGGTAAAAATCTTCAAGAAATATTCTCAGCAAAACACTGGCTTCTACCAATACAAAAGCTAAGAATATCATCAGATAGAACCAATAACTGTTTTCTTTACATTTCTGTAATCTATGTATTTAGAAAGAAACTGTGTTATAGCTATCTATGTTCTATATTTTTTAAAAGCCAGTGTCACCATTTTAAGGTGAAACATGTCAGTCAAGAAACTGTTTGTTCCTGGGCTACAGTAATTAATGTTTGGCTCAGAATAACTTCTCATAGTCCTTTTGCAATGAGATTTGCATTTTATGTCAGCAGCTTAAAGTTAGTACCATCCCATTCAAAAGTTGAACCCCCAGTTCCCAGTGTGATGGTATTTGGAGATGAGCCCTTTGGTGGGTAGCTAGGTTTAAACATGGTTGTAAGGGCATGCCCCATGAAGGGATTAAATTCCTTATAAGCAGAAACCAAGCGTAGTCTCTTGTGGAGAAGACAACCATGTGCCAGCAGCACACTCTCACCATCTTGCTGGCATCTCAGCCATAGAAATAAAGGGAATAAGTAGCAGTGAGTCAAGCAGTCTGTGACACACTTTTACCATATGAATAAAGCACCCCTGCCCTAGTGGTTGTTTGTTCCTGTTCTTTTCTATTCTGGGAACTACGCCTTTTGAATACACCTTTGAACCAAAGCTACAGGGGAACAAGAAGTAGATAGGTCTGACATCCCAAGACCTGGATTAGTTGTAACATCAATGTTTACAGTTACTGCTATTATGTGTACTGTGGTGATTACAGTGGGAATGGCCCCCACAGGTTCACATGCTTGAATAATTTGTCCTCAATTTGTGGAACTGTTTGGAAAGAATTAGGAGGTGTGATCTTGTTGGAAAAGGTGTGAGACTTAGGGAAAGCTGTCATTTCTTTGTCATTTAGATTTGTGAACTCTCTCCCTTACCCCCATGCTTTCTCTCCATCATCATGGACACCAATCCTCTGAAACTGTAAGTCCAATAAAATGTTTTCTTTTGTAAGTTGTCTTATTCATGTTTTAGTACAGGAATAAAAAGATAACTAAGACATATCCTATGCTTTATATATACCAACCATTATTCATAATCCTTTAGATATTCTAATGTATCTAGTTTTCCAAACAGCTTTAGAAACTAGATTCCATTAATGATACCACTTGGAAACTGATGCATAAAGTTAAAAAACTTCACTAACTATGGTCATTGGAAATCTAATCAGGAGTTAAAATGAGGCTGTTTGGTCTGTGAATCTGATTAGCCAGTTGCTGTACTATGCTGTTCCTTGAATGGCCACTTTTGGATCCCAGTTGACTTCATTCATTTTTCTAATTTTGTGTTAATTCACCAAAACTCAAGTCCCAGCAGAAGTACCACATCAATAATAGCTTGGTCCTCATGTCTAGATTATGCCTATGAGAAAAAGTATACCATTTTCTAACAATGCTCGTAAGACTGCACAAAAAAGACCTGAAGGAACCCAGGGTAGAATCATCCAAAGCATTGAAATACCAAAAGTCTCTGCCATATCATTCAGCTCCTTAATAACTTTACTAAGATTTTCAAGATCCTTTTCACTCCACCACATATGCTTGATTCCCATAAATTCTCCAACAGTCAGGCAAGAGCCAGCACAAGACACTAGTGTATTTTACAAAGTGGAATCACACACGCACACACACACACACACACACACACACACACACACACACACACGAGGGGGCAAGACAAACTGACAGACAGGAAGAACAGAGATAGAGAGACAGAGACAGACAGACAGACAGAGAACTGAAGACTATTCCCTGAACTTTTAATGTGTTTAGTACATTTGCTATTGTAGAAGCTTTTCCCCTGGGGAAACATTAAAATAAATAAATAAATAAATAAAAATAAAAAGAATATCTACCTCCTTCATTTAGGGAAACAATGACAAACTAATGTACTATTCTAAACAAAGTCCAACTTGGAGAACCAGTGAGTTTACTGGGCTTAGATCCAGGGCATGGGTGAAGGGTGACTCATAAGAGCGCAGGTGATACCAAAGCAGCCATTCTACCAGAAAGCCTCACCCCAGCATGGATGATGACTTGCTCATAGCTACATAGATCAAGGCCCTGCTCCTCTTAACCCTCCACAACCTATTTATGTCAGCACCTCCTAAGAATACAAGGCCACAAAAAATTAGGGCAGAATTATATACAAATGGCTAGGAGATACAGTAGGGAATAACAGGAATCTCAAGGGGCTCAGTGGCCCTCCCTATATCCACCTTTTATGAGGAAGGTCAATAACTAAGAAGCCCATGGGTCTTCTTAACTATTTTAGGTCACTTGCAAGTTGTTACACCTGTTCTGACGAGAATGCCAGCTGCTATGCTGGAAGGGAAGCATTCTATAACATATGCTAACAGCTTTGCATATAATTACATTTTACTTTGTCAATGCTGGGAGGTTTTTCATGCCTGAGGACTTTGGAGGTTAGAAAGATCTAGTGATTTGCCAAAGGACATCCAGTAAAGCTGAGGCTTAAATGTCAATTTGTCAGATTAGAATTTTAATGTGTAACTTTTTAATGTATAAAATATTAAGATACGGTTGAATTGTATCAAATCTGGAACAGTTCTTCTGGTGATACAAAAACAATTCTAAGCATATGTAAAATACGTAACATGCAAATTATTTCATAATAGAAATCTTTGAAGATTAAATTAAATCATAAATGTGAAAACATCCTAAAAGTTAAAAGCACCAATCAGGTGGAATATATTAGGATATAATTGGTACAAGGATATTAAAATCACACATTGATTATAAATACACATTGACTGAGTAAAATGCCAAGACTCTCCTTTATAACAAAGCATCATGACCTTGAGCTCCCTTTATAAGAACACATCTTAGGTGTTGACATCACTTTGATTTCCAGCCCAGACAGGGAAGAGAGAGGCATTTGAGAAAAGGGTTGAATGCTGATGGCATTTTCTAGTCTTCTCAAAGCAAGATGGTTGCCCTCGCAATTTAACCCTCCATTTTCCATGAGACCAAAAGATTTAAGGAGTTTAGGTAACGATAGCTGTTTCCTTTTACTTCCAATGAGTGTTTTAGTCAAGGGGAAGGCAATGCAGAGAAAGTTACATTCTTCATACAATACAGGGAGGGATCCTGAAGAAAAGGGCATGGTAAACAAATCTACAATGACTCTTACAAATTCACACGGACTTGTTTATCAGTTTATGAATACTTGGGCATGCATAGCAGAGCTATGTCTACATACACATCATGCGTACCATGGGTGCAATAAAAATACAAGGCTGGGACTTTCAACCAAAGATAGAAACAGCAAGTAATTCAGATTAAGTCATCAAGCAATTATATGACTCTGCCAAGTCACTTGATTTTACTTTGCCCTTTGGTCCAACCTCTAGATAGGAACAACAAAGAAAATCCCTGAAAACCAGATGTTACATCAAAGTCAATATTTCCTGGAGGCCAGCCTTGCTGACTTCTTTGAAACATACTAAATTTAGAAGTAGCGTGCAAATAACATTGCTCAGATTAAACTCGCTTATTAGTGGTCCAGATGATAATCAAAAGCAAACAGATGGCTGCTTAATGAATGTTATTGGAAGGAAGGCATCTTTAAATATAGGATTTGTGTGAAAAGTTTGCTTTTTTTTGCTAGTTATTTTGATGATTATATTAGAATGTTGGCATCTCTTTTCAGACTATAACTTTGTGAAGCCTCACATAGGCATGCTGGGAAAGATCAAAGCTTTACAGAGCCAATGAAAGAACTCTCCAAATCTAGTAAGCAAAACTAAGCAGTTAAAATAGAGATCAAAGCCTTAATAGAAAGCATATAGCTACTGTGCCAGACTGTATTTCAAGGAATCAGAGATATCAAGTATAATATGCTTTTAGAAATCTCACACATGAAACCAAATCTATACCCGTGCCAAACAAGGAATTGCTTGTTTTTTTTGTGTTTTTTTTTGTTTTGTTTTGTTTTGTTTTGTTTTGTTTTGTTTTGTTTTGTTTTGTTTTGTTTTGTTTTGTTTTTCAGTGGCAATCTTCATTATATAAAGATTAAAGAGGAATCAGATTTTTTTTTCAAAAAACATCTAGTTGACTTTTCTCAGTAAATAACTTTGGCTAGTAGCTACATTTTATTCCTTCTATATGAAAGAATTAGAAGCTACATTCTAAACAGGAAAAACAGCTTTCTACCTGTCTATGGGAGACCCAACTAGCATCAGCTTAAATTAATGATGTTGACAAATTTAGTCTGAAGGAATTTGTCAAAAACATCATATCCAGGGATCCATCCCATAATCAGCTTCCAAACGCTGACACCATTGCATACACTAGCAAGATTTTGCTGAAAGGACCCAGATAGAGCTGTCTCTTGTGAGACTATGCCAGGGCCTAGAAGTGGATGCTCACAGTCAGCTATTGGATGGATCACAGGGCCCCCAATGGAGGAGCTAGAGAAAGTACCCAAGGAGCTAAAGGGATCTGCAACCCTATAGGTGGAACAACATTATGAATTAACCAGTACCCCGGAGCTCTTGACTCTAGCTGCATATGTATCAAAAGATGGCCTAGTCGGCCATCACTGGAAAGAGAGGCCCATTGGACTTGCAAACTTTATATGCCCCAGTACAGGGGAACACCAGGGCCCAAAAGTGGGAGTGGGTGGGTAGAGGAGTGGGTGGGAGGGTATAGGGGACTTTTGGGATAGCATTGGAAATGTAAATGAGGAAAATACCTAATAAAAAATATAAAAAAATCATACAGACACATATTGGTCTTCCTGGCATAAAACACAAATAAGGTTAAAAGGTTATTGAATAGTTGAATATCTATCAGAATACCAAACCTGGTATGGTGGTTCACACTTATAACCCAGCATTTTGGAGGCATTGAACAATCAGCTATTCGATGTCAGCTTTGGCTATATAGCAAATGTTAAGGCCAGCTGGTGCTAAATGCAACAATGCCTCAAAAAATTATTCAGAACATAGAAACAAGACTCTGTGTGTGTGTGTGTGTGTGTGTGTGTGTGTGTGTGTGTGTGTGTGTGTACAAAGAAATGAATATCAAGTTCTTTAGACATGAAGTTTTTAGCTAGGTGACTGAAGTGGTAATCCAGTTAGTGGGGTACTGCTTAATGTATTCCTTGATCCCACTATGGCTGAGTCTAAGCTACCAATAACCACTATAAATACTACTTGAAATTCTTATGAAATTTGCAAGTAGCTAAAATTCAAGCACTCAGGAACAAAAGGAAGAGTCTGGAATGACTATCTCCACCTTGGAGGTATGACCTTACCGAGATGAAACTCAGTGCTCAGCTGCTGCTGAAGGAAAAGCGGAAGGGATGCCCAACAAGGGTGATCTGGTATCAGTGTCTCTGGTATAGAGAACGGAGTTTGAAAGTGTCAGAGGAACTTCCAGCAGGATATAATTCCCTAGAGCAGAGAACACTGCTGGGATGGAAGAACATGTTTTGGTAGGAACAGGAAGCAGAACAGAAGCCAATAGGATGCAGAGTTCAGTCTATATTCCTCTTCTGCTAAGAGTCTTCCTATAGTGCCCAACAATGGAAGAAGAGGAACCACCAACACTATGCAAGCATTTCCCCAAGTCTCAGCCCTATGTTTTGAAGTCATGTTTAGTGAGAAGATGAAAGATAGTATTTTAATAATAGGCAGAGTTATATACAGAAGAATAAGACTTTATACTACAAAATACTTTATAATCTGCAAAGATATTTACACTTCACTTAAAATAATTACCATCATTACTATGTGTTTAAAATGTGATAAGGACAAAGCTAAATATTTTCATTATTTTTTGACATTTTCATATCATATACAATCAATTTTATTAATTTTTGCTCCTGTTACCCTCTCTCATCTGCCTTCCCTCTCCCACTGAAATCTTTCTTCTTCCCCTGCTTTCCAGTCCTTTCTCTTACTCTCATGTCTTTTGTATGTGTATAACCCATGGAGTAGAACTCAGGTTGTTTGCATGAGCCAGGGTGGGAAGGTATTTACTGGAACATGGGGAAACATATCAGTAGCTATGCCACTAAGGAAAGTAACACCTCTTCCCCAGCCACTGTTGATGGTCACTATTGTCTCAACAAGGAACAGGACCTCAAGGGTCCCCCCTTCCATGATGAAACTTTGATAAGTTCAATTTTGTACAGGCAGGTCTTGTTCTGTTGGCCACAGCCATGATGAGTTTGTGAGTACAATGGTCATGTCATCTCTCAAATACATCTATCTATCTATCTATCTATCTATCTATCTATCTATCTATCTATCTATCTATCCACCCATTCACTCACTCAGGTAACACAGCTTCCTATCCTAAGAATCTTGAATTCTTTCCCCCCTTTCTTTACAATTGTTTTCTGATAATATAGATAACTCCTTTAGAATCAAGTACTTTTCAGTTCCCTATTCTCTGCACATCAACATGTTATGAGTCTCTGTATTAGCTGCCATCTACTGCAATAAGAAGCCTCTTTGACAAGGCTGAAGAAAGCATCAGTATACATGAGTATTTGGAAGGGGGTCTAACTAAATCTTCATTTATCAAAGCAATAATTGTGGCTTTTTCTCTAAGGCCTATGATCTTCCCAGCTGCAAGCTCTTGACCAAGATTATTGAACCAGCAATGCCTTCCAACCTATGGGCCTCAGATCCAATTAGAATGAGGTTGGTTACTCTCAGAACATTACGTCAATGAGTATATCTTTCCAGGCCAGTCATTACTGCAGCTCAAAGACTTCATGGCTGCGTAAGACTGTTAATGACCTTGCTTCCTCAGTGGCATGCACAGCATCTTCTGGCACTAGGAAAGCTACCATCACAGGGAAGCTTCTATCTCAATTACTACTTGATTTCTTTATGCACTGTGATAAAAAATTATGGTGTTTTCAACAAGAGCATCTCACCAAACAATCCTGATGGGAAAACAAAAGCAATGGTAATAAACCTTATTGTTCTGGAAGTATCTTGGAGTGACCAGACCAAAACTTGTAGGAAAGAATTCCATACCTAGCAGCAGGTTTTGTTTTGGTTTGGTTTGTTGTGGCTTGGTTTTGGTTTGGGTTTGCTTTTGTTTAGTTTCTCTGTCTTTTTGTTTCAGCACTTTCTTACTTTTAAAAACACTTCAAGCTGACTCTATACTGTTTCCTACCTTAGAACCAGTCATTCTTCAACTGTATTTTCACCTTTATGATAAAGTTTATTTCTTTCAGTGATTCATTTTTTCAATAAATAAACACAAAATTCCTCTTTAAACAAACAACAAATACTCACTTTAATCAAACATCAAGAATAACAACAAACAGATGTGAGGCACAAATACAAGAATAAGACTAAAGAGTATCAATTCCTAAAGAATGAAAAAGGATTTCTCTTCTTCCTTTCTGCTGCTTGCTTCCAGCAGGTAAGTTATATATTCATGGTCTCAGAAGGAAGAGGCCATGTGGAGGTGGACGTCTCTACCTGAGATGCCTCAAAGCATCTCTAGAATAGACCCTCTCCCTCTGGAAGAAACATGCTTTCTTTCTCCATGAAGCAGAACCTTGAATCTCAACTTATTAAGAAGGTGAACACACCTAGTACATCTCAATAACCAAAGGGATTCTAAAAATCCCAGAAAAGGCCTTCAATGAAGATGAAAAATTCACAAGTCCCTTAACTCAGAGATTTTTTTTAAGAGTGTCACCAGTGTGTATTATGTGACAGTGGCTCTTTGAATAGAGCAAAGATCTTACTGATACATCAGTTTACAAAAAAAAAAAAAAAAAAAAAAAAGAGGATCTAGTAAATTGTTGCCCTAGAGGATACCAAGACTTTGCATGGTCTAGAGTTTATTTTTCGTGGTGGTCAAAGACTTAATTCCCCAAAATATCCTCTTGGGCTATAAAGAGGCTAGGATTGCCTAGGCATTTCTGAGCACCTGAGGTCACAAACTTGTTCACTTATCAGGAAATCTTTATTCCACCCTTTGAATTAAACACTGAGTTACATGCTAAGGATGAAAATATGAGCTATAATCTTGGATCTCAAACTTACATATTTGGAGATGAGGAAGGAAAATAGGGGGTCACAGACATATCAGCATACAACTACAACAACTATGCTATGATAGGTGACCACATGTAGGAAAGACTAAGAAAGACTACCTCAGCTGGGGACAGAGGTGGCAAAAGAAACCATTCAAATACTCCTTTGTCCTTTCTCCCTATTATGTATTATTGCATTACTGTATTTTCTTACTCAGCTACATTGTCATTTTTTGGATCCTTTTAGAATCACTGTTTTATTTGCTCTTCTTTATCAGGGTCTCACGAAAGAAAAAGATCTACTATGATCTGTGTATACACGAATACACATATATATCCACAGCTTTCCACACATGGGCACACAGGTACACAGCAAGTTTGGCCAAGCACATACATAGGTCAGGCTATCAGGAGGGACAGGTGAGAATGCTTCTGCAGGACCTAGTGATTCAGTCCACAGAGAGGGCTCTTTATTCCTCAGGAAAACCTAGGTTCTGCTCTTCATACATTTCAACAGATTGGGTCAGGAACTCAGATCATTCAGAACAGTATCCTCTGAGATGGAGACAGCTGATTAAAGACACTAGTCACATTTACAAGATGCATTTACAGCAACACCAGGAAATATTTAGATTGAATGCACTAGGATTAGAGTTTGGCCAAGCTGATGAATAGAACTACCCACCTCACTCACCCAGCTCTTCTTTTCATCTTCTCAGGGTGCAGGTTAGATGACAATGAGTGGGGTTTTTCCCAGGGGCTATACAAGGTGATAGTCCTATTTCATATCTCCTGTTTTCTTTTCTATTCCACCACTCCTGACTGTGCAGAGTCTTTTTTTTACTTATACCTGGTTATTTGTTGATCTGTGGTGTATGTACAGATACAATTTCTTCTGGATAAACCACCAGACTCATCTAATATATATAAGAGGAAACGAAAGGTGATATCATATAATCACGAGGAAAGAGAATAAGCACACACTTCATTAGTTTAGGAATTATTTGGGAACATTGGTGCACTGAAGACTAGTAAAGTCTTTTTAATATTTTTTATTTTTTATTAGGTGACTAATAAATTCTTAATTGTTAATTTTTGCTTTTCTTTTCTTGATTTAAGTGCAGAGAATAGATATTAGTGCTCAGACCTTATAATCAGTTGGCAATATAGGTCACATTACCTTAAGTAATGTTCTAGTTTGCTTTCTGCTTCTCTGATAAATACCATGGCCAAATGCAACTTGGGGGTGAGGTTATTTCATCTAAGTTCCAGTCTATCATCAAGGGAATCCAAGGTAGGAACTTAAGGCAAGAGCTTGAAGCAACTATCATGGGGAAGCACTGCTGACTAGCACTATTCCCCTGCCTTGCTCCACTCGTTCTTAGGCAGCCGAGGCTCACATTCCCAAGAGTGTAACTGCCCACAGTGGGCAGGATCCTTCCAAATTAATTAGTAGCCCAAAAAATGCCTCACCTGCAGACAAACCCATAGGCCAGTCTGATGGAGGCAACTCTTCAGTTGAGTTTTCCTCTTCACAGGTTCATGGACAACTAAAATTACCCATCATAAGCAGTTTCATAACCACTCTGAACTTGAGTTTTTTTCACCTGGAGTTTGTGCAACCAAACAAGCCTTACTTTAGAGAGAGGTTGGGAGGCTAGGATGAGAAAATACAGAAGAATGTAGCACAAAGTCAAGCATAAAGTTTCAAGGTTTGAAAAGCTGCCTCCATTTGCCTATCAGACAAAATAGAAGATAGGGATAAAAACAACTTGTGATCCTTGTCTTTGAAGATCACCCAACCCAAAGAGAAACTGACGTGGAAACAATTTCAATGTGGTGTAGAAATTCAATAGTAGGATACAGCCAAGAAAAGAGCAAGTATAGCAGCCTGGAGCTCCACAGTAGGAATTCGAATAAGCCATATAATTTTCATGGTCAAAAGAGCCAGGAATGTCATGGCATGCACAGTGAAAGGTATGAGAAGAGAGAGAGATGTAGAAGAGCACAGTGTGCCTGGAAGAACAACAAGCAGCCCATGTGGATGGAGTGTCAGGATGAGTGTTGAGTGTAGGAGAGGCAGGGAAATGGAAAAGGGTGAGCGTGAGAGGAGAGGGGAAACAAGTTATCTTCTGAGGCTGATAAGGCATTCTAGGGAGTTTGGGTTTTATTCTGACAACTGAGAGGCAGACTTCCAACTCTGCTTTTGGCCACAGGGTGACTGTATTGTAAATTGATAAAGCAGCATTTGTAGTCATTTGTCTACCAGCCAGACACAGCAAATGCACATCCCCCCGTGGATAAGTTCCTCGCCAGGACCTTTAGTAATCAGGGTAGAGTAGAAACAGGATTACATATAACAAAAGCAAGTCAACTGTAGCACCCAGCCCAATCTATCCCCTATACCACAATATGGCTGGACGTGCAGAAGGCTGGGGAAGAGAGAAAAGTTTCTTAACTAAAACAAATATTTTCCCAAGTATTCTCTGTCTTCTTCCTTCCACACATGCAAGCTCCACACGACTTTACATGTTGACTCTTCCCTCCTCCTCTCAATGTTTGTTTCTCTTGGCTTCCGGTACACTCCTGGTTGCTTTCCCACCTCTGTGGTGACCCTTCTCAGCCTCCTCTGCTAGTTCCTCTTAAAGTTGGATCCCCAGGTTTCAGTATTTGGACATCTCTCCTCCCTTGGTGACTTCATCAAAATTTATTACTTTAACTACCATCTATACCCTGACAATTTCCAAATTTATATCCCCAGCCTAGACCTCTCTCCTGGATTCCAGGCTCTGTATAATTGCATGCTTGATATTTTGACTTGAGATGTCAGACATCTCAAACTAAGATGGATAAAACCAAACTTTTGGCATTCTAAGCCAATCCTGTCCAGTAGACATAAATCACACTAATCCTTTTAAAACATAAATCACCTCATTCCTCTGCTCAAGCCTACCCAGGATCCCACATTCCACTCACACTGGAGCTAAAGTCCATATAGGCCCTTCCAGAGCCTAAACTGTCCAATTCCCTCCTGATATCACTCCTTGCCACTCTCCACCTTACAAATTCCATTTCTCAAACAGTGACGTCCATGCCTGTCTTCAGATCCATCAAACACCCATTAGCCTCAGAGCTTTTTCATGGACTGTGTTCTCTGTTAAGGAACTGCATCCCTGAGATGATCTCAGTCCAGACACCACTTCGCCAGTGACATCAACCTTACCCACCTTATGTAAAACAATAGCACTTACATTGCCAAAATTCTTTCCAGAGCACTCGCTCACCTTCTCCTTGCTTTATCTTCTCTGTAGCATTAATCCTCATCTAATGTTATATTTTCTACTAATTAATTTACCTGTATGTCTCCCTTCCCATCACATAATAGTAGACTATGACATGCAGGAGGACTTTCTATTTTCTCTTTTGTCCATGGCTTTTTTCCTGGTGCCTAAAACAGAACCTAACAGGGAAAGCCCAGTGATTTTTTTTTGTATTCTTATTAATATATATTAATTTTACAAAGAGGTTTTATTACTACATATATATATATATATACACATACATATATATACATACAATGTACATATAATGTACTTTAATCAAATCCACCCCTTCTGTGACCCTCTCTTATGTTATTTACCCTTTTAAAATTTAAGAATTAAGGTAGAAAGAAAGTACTGGACCTAGAATTAAAGATATGTAGGGTTCAGTATAGACTCCATGACTTATTTCCTTCTTAACATTGGGCAAATAATCCAGTCTCTTGGTCTTAGCTTCTTTATCTGTAGAATTATATATATACACATATATATACACACACACATATATATACACACATAGTATAATAAGCATTCAAATAAAGGTTATATATTCATTTGCCTTATTTAGTTTTATCAAAACAAAGAGTCTATAATAGAATAAGAACATCATAATTGTTAAGCCAAAAAAAATCATTTTAAAAGTGAGTTTAAAGCATACATTTAAAACCATTGTCATTTACACATACCATATTAGCGTCTTAAACTCAATACATAGTTAAGGTCTCTATCTATTTTTAATTAAAATGATGGATTAACAGTTTGTATTTTTATGTCAGGAGTTTATTTGTAACTGATTATGACCCACAATCAGTTATTAAGGACATCCTCTGTGCCAAGCACCCCTCTAGGTCCCAGAGATGAACCAATGGACAATAAAGACACATGCTTCCATATGCTCATTATAGAACATGGTTGGGAAAATAAACACAGTGTTTCAATATACTGAAACACTGTGTTATGAAGAAAAACACAATGGGACAGTGAAATAATAGTGAACAGAACAGTAACAGTGAAGAAATGGTTGTTATTTTAAAAATATGTTTTATTTATTCTTACTGAATTCCATACAAGTATATCAACCCCATCTCTGGTTATTCTCCTCCAGCTCCTTCCAGACCAGTGCTCCTCATCTTGCTCTTAATTCCACATGCTCTTCTCTTGCTGGCAGCACTCCGTGTCCAAAATTTATTAGAATTTTTGATGCAACAGTCTAATAAAAATGACAGCAGATTAGAAGCCCAAAGAAAATAAGGAACTAACCTCAAGTTTATGCGGGGAAGTGGTAGAACATGAATAGAAAACAGTAAAGGAGTGGCCCTAAGAAAGCCAAAAGTGTAGTTAGTGTGTTCAAGGAGCTAAATGTGCCTATAGCTGAGAGAACAGTAGGTTACAAAGCCCAAAATCTGTGACAGTTAGGGATCAGAGCAGGGAAGGAATTACAGGCTCTAACTGAACCCCTATCCACCCAGTCATTTCCAAGGACTTAGCAGGACATACATTTTTAGATTCCACTACTGATACTTGATTAATATTCTGGCATATTTCATCTAGATTTTTTTTGGAATTTAAACACTTTTCTAGCTTCATTAAAATCACACCATAGACACAACCCTGAAATTTGCTTTTGATATCTTCTCTATTATGCTAACTTTGCTCAAAGTTTACTAATTCTTTTACTATGGATATTTAATGATGGTATGATTTATTGCTCACTATGTTGGGTAATTTGTAATATATTTTAACTTATTTACAATTCCTCATTCTAATTATTTCTTATATGTTATAAGTGCTAAGCCATGGATTAAGATCAGGCTACCTCACCAGCTAACAACTCCAAATACATAGGGAGAAGGAAAGAAAAGCAGAAAGTAGAAAAGAAGAAAAGAGAAGTCACGTCATCCTACATGCAGCATGTGTGCTGTGAGCCAAAGATTATCATAGTTGCCAGTGACACAAAGATGAGCAAGATGTATAATTCATCTCATTACTTGTGGGTCATATTTGCAAATACTCTCACTCACTGATATTAATTTGTAACTCCCAAATCAATGCTAGAGTGATTTTGTAGTTATTTACAGGCAAAACCAGATTAATGAAAAAGTGTGCTGTGTGTTCCTAAAGTTGGGCAGAACTCTGTGTACTTATCTGAGCTGTCACAGAAGATGTATCTTTCCATGGTCTTCTTCACGCAACATCTTTCTTATTTAAGGCAATTTGTTCCCTTTATTGTTTTGCTGATTTCACCGTTTGAAATGATCTCTAACCACAGCACTACAGTACTGACTGGTGTTCCTAGGCACAAGAAAGTATTGTTGTCTGGCAGAGAAGATAAACCTATTGGATAAGCTTCCCTCAGGCATGAGTTCAGTGTTAATGAATCAACAATATATATTATACAAAATGTCTTTACATAGAAATATTAATAAAACAAGGTTGGCTTACAATCAGTTATCCAAAACTCTGTAACCAGAGACCCACTGGCACCTAAACCTGTATTTCCTGAAGAGCCCGATTTGCTAACTCCGTGTTTGCAGTAACTTAACTGTGATAACTTGAATTGACTGCAGTGTTTGCCCTCAAGCAGAGCATGAATTATCAAATAATGTTGCACAAATACAAAAGCAACCCAAGTCATTTAAAGCCTGAAAAATATTGTGCCAATATATTCTTTAAATGTTACCACCCTGTTTCTGCGTTTTTCAGTGTTGAAAGTAGTCTAAATGAATTTTACCAGTCTAAGCCCCTCAAACTCCTAAAAAGATGAAGGGAGAATTGGTGGAGTTTTATCCACCACTTTGTCTGGACAGTCAATCAGAGTGTGCCTTTCCTTTATGTAAAAGTCACTATGAATTCTTTTCTCCTTTTTTGTTGTTATTTTCTTAAATGTTTTTGGAATCCCCTGCAGGAAACGATAGTACATCATCTATTTCATGAAGGGAAATCTGTTTTAAATCTGACAAGTCCAACATTCATAACTTAAATAAATTTCCAATTTTCTTTTAGAAATTTTCATCTGCTTCTAGTTTCATTTTCACCCTTTCAAAGGAAATTTTACTAATAATTAATCAGTAAGAAGTATCAGCACACAAACAAAATTAATTTTTAAAAGAGCAATAAATGGTTGACTGAACACTTTGAAAACTTGTATTCATTCTTACAAAAATGTCCTTTCAGAATTAATTTCCTTTTCAATTGTATTAAGCAACAGGATATTTCTCACAAATAAACATGACCTTTTGTTGTAATTATTCTCCCTTACTTGCATATTTGGTGACACTTTCTTCTATTGAACCCTTATTGCAGTTCTGAGACTTTTGAAAGAGCTAAAACCCAAGGGTTGATGGAAGTTTCAAATACTGCAGTACATTTTTTAATTCTTGCTTCTTCTATAGATAGTCTAGGAAGCTCGCAAATCATTTTTGAGTCAAAGGCCATGAGAGGGTTGAAAATGGATTCCAAATCCCAGTTCTTTTAAAAGTGTGCATTATTGGCCGTAGCTCCTGTTGGTCTCTGCTATGATAAAGAGGAAGAAAAAGATACCAGTTTGCCAGGAGCAAATTAACCAGCATGTACCAGCATACTTTTTAAGAGCACTTCTTTTGAGACCCTGGGTTAATAATATCCAGTTTTAGACAAAGAAGAAGAAAGGGAAAGAAAGGGGACATTTCCTTTCATTGTAAAGAAAAAAAAATTAAAAAAAAAATTCCCAATGATGGAAGTTAATGAGTGATGACAAGTAAAGACAGGGCTGGAAGCAGGGGTGGAGGGTGGGGGAGGTGGGGGGGGGTCAAGCAATTCTCATATTTCACATTTTTCTTGTGTGGTCATCTTTTCTATGTACTGCCATTGTTTTCCATGATCCAAGATAATACATACTTCACAAAAATTTAAAAGCTCCATTATATCATTGAGAAATTAAATATCAAGCTCTTTATCACTTCATGCAACAGAGGCAGAACCAGTTTTTATCAATTAAAATAGGAAGATTAATTTTAGGTGTTTTAAGTATTCTATTATTTCATATCATTAATGGCAAATGAACAAATTAGAAACAAGACTTCTGTATTTAATCTCATCAACAATTGGAATAAAAGGAAATTTTGGGTTTTCCCCTTAGTGTCAGAATGCTTGCAAGGCTTTGGGAAGTGGTGTAGAATCAGCACTTTAGACCACAAAGAAGGTATGAATTTCCAAAATGGTGGTCAGCGCGACATGTTCTTGCCTTGTGTTTAATTGTTTTGTTGTTGTTGTTGTTGTTGTTTAAATCAATTTCCTCTTCAACATCCATTTATTGACTTGCATTAAATGTAATGATTTTTTAAAACAATCATTTGAGTTAATGATTGTATTTTTGTTTTCACCTTTTTTTTTAATTAGGTATTTATTGCATTTACATTTCCAATGCTATCCCAAAAGTCCCCCACCCGTTCCCCCACCCACCCACAGTGGGAACTTCTTGGCCCTGTCATTCCCCTGTACTGAGGCAGAAAAAGTTTGCATGACCAAGGGGCCTCTCTTTCCACTGATGGCCAACTAGGCCATCTTCTGATACATATGCAGCTAGAGACATGAGTTCTGGGGGGTACTGGGTAGTTCATATTGTTGTTCCACCTATAGGGTTGCAGATCCCTTTAGCTCCTTGGGTACTTTCTCTAGCTCCTCCATTGGGGGTCCTGTGATCCATCCAATAGCTGTCTGTGAGCATCCACTTCTGTGTTTGCTAGGCCCCGGCATTGTCTCACAAGAGACAGCTATATCTGGGTCCTTTCATCAAAATCTTGCTAGTGTATGCAATGGTGTCAGCGTTTGGAGGCTGATTATGGGATGGATCCCCGGATATGGCAGTCTCTAGATGGTCCATCCTTTCATCTCAGCTCCAAACTGTGTCTCTGTACCTCATTTCATGGGTGTTTTGTTCCCAATTCTAAGAAGGGGCAAAGTGTCCACACTTTGGTCTTCGTTCTTCTTGAGCTTCATGTGTTTAGGAAATTGTATCTTATATCTTGGGTATTCTGTTCCTGGGCTAATATCCACTTATCAGTGAATACATATCATGTGAGTTCTTTTGTGATTGAGTTACCTCACTCAGGATGATGCCCTCCAGGTCCATCCATTTGCCTAGGAATTTCATAAATTCATTCTTTTTAATAGCTGAGTAGTACTCCATTGTGTAAATATACCACATTTTCTGTATCCATTCCTCTGTTGAGTGGCATCTGGGTTCTTTCCAGCTTCTGGCTATTATAAATAAGGCTGCTATGAACATAGTGGAGCATGTGTCCTTCTTACTGGTTGAGACAACTTCTGGATAGATGCCCAGGAGAGGTATTGTGGGATCCTCTGGTATTACTATGTCCAATTTTCTGAGGAACCGCCAGACTGATTTCCAGAGTGGTTGTACAAGCTTGCAATCCCACCAACCATGGAGGAGTGTTCCTCTTTCTCCACATCCTCGACAGCATCTGCTGTCACCTGAATTTTTGATGTTAGCCATTCTGACTGGTGTGAGGTGGAATCTCAGGGTTGTTTTGATTTGCATTTCCCTGATGATTAAGGATGTTGAACATTTTTTCAGGTGCTTCTCTGCCATTCGGTATTCCTCAGGTGAGAATTCTTTGTTCAGCTCTGAGCCCCATTTTTTAATGGGGTTATTTGATTTTATGGAGTCCACCTTCTTGAGTTCTTTTTATATATTAGATATTGTTTTCACCTTTTATTTCATTTATTTATGAGTATGTGGAGGTCAGAGGAAAACTTGCAGGAGTCAGCTCTCGCCTTCTACCATGTAGAAGTTGTCAGGCTCAGTGTCTAGCTTCTTTACTCTCTGGGCCATCTCACTTGACCTCCAAACAGTTTCTAATAGTCTTCAGCTATAAATGAGAAGCCCTTATGAGTTCAAGTGATTATAAACTAGAATATAGATTTAAATTGCTCTTCAAAACAATCTTTAATTTTTATTTTCTGCATTATCTCATGCATAAGATTATGTGTCATGTCTCATGTTCTAGGCACAAACTCTCTGAGGACAAAATGTCTGTTGGTTTCATGTCTCTAACCTTTCCAGAGCCTGTATAGCATCACTCAACAAAAAGCAAACCTCATGGTTTAGAATCACTGTCTAACATCAATTTTGATACCTTCTTTCCTGATGCTATTCCCACACCATAATCTAGCTGCCTGTTTTGTAAAATATTAGTGAGGGTCCTATGGGTGGTTTGTCCTACACTGGTACGTGAAATATGCTTGACACTGCACACACTTGGCTTCTAGATTTGAAACCATCACAGCTCCTTAGCTCATGGTGCTAACTCATGCTCATACCCAACCTTGTTTCTCAAATTCCCATCTCCTTAGTTCTTCTCCATTGAAAAAGAGAAAGAAAGAAAGAAAGAAAGGAAGAGAGAAAGAAAGAAAGAAAGAAAGAAAGAAAGAAAGAAAGAAAGAAAGAAAGAAAGAAAGGAAGGAAGGAAGGAAGGGAGAGAGAAAGAAAGAAAGAAAGAAAGAAAGAAAGAAAGAAAGAAAGAAAGAAAGAAAGAAAGAAAGGAAGGAAGGAAGGAAGGAAGGAAGGAAGGAAGGAAGGAAGGAAGGAAGGAAAGAAGGAAGAAAGGAAGGAAGGAGATATTTGAAGCCCTTAGCTTTGTGGGCAACATGCATCCTGGTGGCAGTTCCCCACCCCATCTTCAATCCTTTGCAAGAAAAGAACCAAAGAAACTCTCCAGTTAAGATTCACAGGGGATCACTGGTATTTTGAAGTTTTATGAACACAAATGCTATCCTTGTGTATCCCTGCTGATATTAAGACACTGGTAACCTTCACTTCTTCCAAGTACTCTGTTTCCCTCTACCCGTTTGTTCCCAGTGCTGATCTCACCATGGCTGGGTGCACTCAGGAAGTGTTGGTAAGGAAGGACATCAGTTGAGTCAACTTCGCTGCTTTTTATCCTGGTTTTACACATGACCATCTGGACTTCTTAAGGAAGCCCTGACAAAAGTAATATCCAGGGAATCAATCAGTCAGTGTAGCCTTACATTACCCAATGGGAGACATGTAAAGGAAGGCAGAAGAAAAGGGAGAAGGAAGGAGACAGTAAGTGGAGGACGACAGAAGAAAAGAAATTATTGTGGTTAAAAAAAAAAACCAGTGCAGTAATAATTCCATAATATATAGAGATTACACTTCATATTACACCTTAAATTCATATAACATTTATTTGACCCTCAGTACAACTGTGTTGAAAATAAAATACTGACATTTTGCTACAGAAACATTAAGACTCTGCAGTTAATATATACAACAGATATTCATAAGCTCTACCTCCCCGATGGGAGAAAAGGTGATGTCTAGTGCGCCAAAGCATACTGTGGTGCCTGGCCAATGAAAGCTGCTTGACAAATGTTTGCTTGTTGGTTAGAAAAATCAGATGCATGTTCAAAACTAAACACTGAAAAGAATGACAGCTTACAATTTTATTTTCAGTTCTGCTTCCCCTAGAGTTACCTAAATGTGTTTGAACGGTGAACACTATTTTTCAAGGATTATCTTTAAATAAAGAATAGTCTTTCATGGATCAAATTCCAGGAAATGTTGCCATGCAAAGTGAGTTGAGCCAAAGAAAAGCCACATTGCTCTACAGGTTGGAAAATCTTGTTTGAATTCTCTAGCACATTATCAGGTCCCAAAGGCTCTCAGATTCATTCAGTGGCCTGAATAAATTTTAGAGAGGAGGATTAAAGAAGAAAGTAGAGACCATAAAAGATTTAAAAGTTCTGCTATTTCTTGACATTATGGGAATATTAACCAGTTAAGTAGTTTGGAGAATATCACGGCTCAGAGTTCTCTTGTAGCCTATTTTTCTCAGACAGGGTAAAAAATCAATTTGCTATCTCTTATCACATTTTCAAGATACAAATACAACTCTTTAGCTCAAATATCAACAGAGTTTAAGAACAGAAAAAGATCTTGAACATTGCTCAGTGACCTAGTTTTATAAACACAGAAAGGTCCAAGAATCCTAAAGCATTTTGAACTAAAAAATCTGATTTATATTTTTAGAAGCTTTTGGAAAGCAAGTATTTTAAAAAGTTCCATCCCTTCAGAAACATTGACAATGGCCAAATCATGGAGTCTGCTTAGATGTTTATCAACAGGTTAAGGGAACAAAAAAGTAGCATATGCAGACAGACAGACAGTCAGACAGACAGACAGAAGGACAGAGAGGGGGAGAGGAGAGGGAAGGAAGGAAGGAGGGAGGGAGAGAGGGAGGGAGGGAGGGAGGGAGGGAGGGAGGGAGGGAGGGAGGGAGGGAGGGAGGGAGGGAGACGGAGAGAATTGTTTTCATTCAGCCACAAACAAGAATGTAATTAGAGCATCTTCAGGAAAATGGAAAGAACTCGAGATTATCACGCTAAGTGAAGGAAGCCATACAACAACGGGAATCATATGTTTTCTATGTAGCATCAAGAGAGAAATAAAAGAACATAAAAGTGGAAAGAGAACTATTAATGGCTGTGGAGGGGGAAAGGGGAAAGGAGGTGAAGCTTAAGTAAGAAAGAGTGAGAAGGAAAAGTGATCAGTGTGTAATCGAAGCATATACAAAAAAATGTCAGAAAAGAGCCCAATTACTCTATAGATCAGAAATACCAATAAAAGTGTTAACCATGATCCTATTCATATTTAGTTGTCTGTTTCTTCATGAGCAGTTCAGATAACTCTGGCTGCTCAAAAGAGACATCAATATTTCTTGTTTCTAAGTAGATGAGTCGTTATGATTATTGATTCTGCTTAGTACAAAAAATAGTAAGAAAGAAATAAACAAGCATCAGAGTATCTCCCAATAGTCTAAGAACTTCATCTTTGGGCTGCAGAGATGGCTGCATCTGTAAATGCCAACCATGCAAGCATGAAGACCTGAATCTGGATCTCAAGCATCTATGTAAACAGCTGGCATGGCAACAAGCCCCTCCTTCACCATCATTCTTCTCATTTATGCATTCTCACGCACACCACCACCACCACCACCACATTCTATTCATATACTCTCCTCTCTCTCTCTCTCTCTCTCTCTCTCTCTCTCTCTCTCTCTCTCTCTCTCTCTCTCTCTCACACACACACACACACACACACACACACACATCACCACCACATTCTGCTCATTCATACATCCTCCCCCACACACCACCACCACATTCCACCACCACCACGTTCTGCTCATTCACACATTTTCTCCCCCACCACCACAGTTTCGGAGCCTGGATCAAACTCTGTAGCACAAGCTTGCTTTAAACTTGTGGCAATTTCCATGCCTCATCCTACTGAGGCTGGGAAATGTAAACACAAGCCACCATGTCCAACTTGAATTTCTCTTTTAACATCTCAAGTGAACTACATAATCTTTGCACCCACAATGTAAATGTTGTTCCGTGTTTTTCAACCATTGACTCCCTAAGGCATAATGCAAATGTTAGTCAGATTTTTTTTTTCTTTCTTTAGACACTATCTCGCCAGAAAAAGTATCTACTGTCGTAACTGCATTGATCAGGTCTAGGTGGATAACAACCTATTCTGCTTGCAGTCTTCACCCCTTTCATGAACGCCTATGTTTATCCAGCCAACTCTAGACATTTCTGGGTGAATGTGACACTATTTTGCGTTCATTCACCATGACTAAAATGTCAGCCACTGTTGACCCACTGTAGCTTCTGTTCACCATCCTCTGTCTTTCTAAATTAAAGAAACTCCTACCTCAAGTAGAAAGTGAGTTGATTCTAAGACTCTATGACCTAGCATTCTGGAGCACTCAGAACTCTGGAGAACTAACCTCAAGAGAATTAGCAGAAACCAAAGGAAACTACATCTTTACTATAGACTCAGTCTGTCAAGGATACTGCCCTTCTGCCATGCAAAGTAAATGCTTGCTTTCATGCCCCTAATTCCATAACTCTGCCACAGATAAAGGTCTCTGACTGTCCAGTGATTCATTCCATCACTGAGTTAAAATTCCAGACAAGAACATCTGATATGCTGGGCTAGGGCACAGACTTATATACTGTATACAGAAGTTTAGAGAGGAATTATCTGCTTCTGAGCATATACTTGTGCCTATTATGGTCAAATGCAAACATATAAAACAAGTTAACTATCCAATAGAGCAGAACAAACAGACACACATACACGCACACATGCATAAGCACGTGTGCACATGCATGTGCATACATCTTATGATGGAGTCTGGGAAATTATACAACTTGCTGTCCACAAGTTGGAGGCTCAGAAAATCCAATAATGTAGCTCCACTTTACATCAGAAAGCACAGGAACCAGGAATTAGCAGTATAATTCCCAATCCAAAGACAAAAAAGACCAAATGTCAAGTCTTAGGCAAGTAGTAGACACTACTAGTAGAATCATTCCTTCCTTTTCCTTATTATCCTCTTTTTCTAACCTTGACAGATTAGATGATCTCAAATATCAATCTCATTTCACATTTACACGTCATCTGATTTACCAAGTCCATGGGCTCAAATGTTTAACAACATTAAGAAACACTTTTAATTACATACCCAGAAATAATGTCCAAATAATACAACTAAGCCAGATTGACACATGCAATTACCAATCACAATAGGACATTGTCATTTTAGATGATAAGCATCCAAATTAATTCATGTCTATCTTTCTCCAAGACCAATTTCCCCTCTTGACCATCTTGCTTTTGTTATGATTCTCAAATCTGCAGCCTGTTGATGCCACTAAATAGATTCAAACTGGTCAAAATATGGAGAGTAAGTGACTATTTCCTGTTACTACATCTACAATACGACCCATACACCTAAGACCCAAGAAACATAGAAAAAGGGATGGAAAGATTCTAAGAACCAGAGGAAAGGGACATCTGCTACAATATGCCTTCTAGACATGACCGGGACACCATTTTTTTTTTTTTGTCATTGACGCTCCCCCCACCCCCACCCCAATCCTTGCTATGTGCATAGGAAAGTAGAAAAAGCAGACACGGAGAGGGAACACGGTGCTCACTCCACTGTGTTCTATGTTGCCCATCAATTTGAATCAAAGCACCAGTATGTACGGATAACCAATACTATTTGACTGAATGAATGACTGTATCTTCTGACCCTCCTCAGCTCTGTTCTCACCCAAAACATTTTTTTTTTTTTGGTTTTTCGAGACAGGGTTTCTCTTTATAGCTCTGGCTGTCCTGGAGCTCACTTTGTAGACCAGGCTGGCCTCGAACTCAGAAATCTGCCTGCCTCTGCCTCCCGAGTGCTGGGTGCCCTGCACCCAAAACATTTTTGTAACTCTGTCCTTGCTAACAGTCTTAAAACAGTATCTTGTCATCACTGTAGATTCCTGACTCTCCACCACTATTGGCTACGGCTGTTTTTGTACTTCCTAAAGACATTATACCAATGTGGCAAAGCACTGAAATCCAACTTTTTCTCTGTTCTTCTGATGGGATTCCTGGCATACGTCTACTCAGAAAGGGCATCATTCCTTTCTCGTGTATTTCAGATAGAGTAACAAGAACCCTTTCTTGGCTGAATTTATTTCCAGTCTTGAGTCTATGCCCTACTTAACACATTGTCATGGCATAAGGTATGTTTCCCTAAAAAGATAAATTGAAGGCTTAGCTCTTCAAATGTGACCTTATTTTGAAACAGCTGTTTCAGAAGTAATTAGTAAAATATTATAAAGACCATCATGTGAAGCCAGAGACACAAAGGGAAAATAACCATGATAATGAAGATAGGTATTGTAGTTAAGACATCATAATCCAATGATCTTCAGAAACTGCTAGAAAGGCCCCCAAATCTAGGAGAGGTAAAGTAGGACTCCTTTTAAAGTTTCACCCTGAATGTAGCCCTGTCAGTGACTTGGTTTGCTGACTTTTGGCTTCCGGACAGGAGGAATGTCACGCCACATCAAGATATTATGTAATACCAGTTTTTGAAAACGTATACATATGTCTAATATATTTTTTATTTTGTCATGTAGGGTTGAAAAGGTGTGGGGCAGACACAGAAATAAAGAGTAAGCATAACACCTTACCCAATGTATTTAGTGACTCTCTTACTTGCTACCTCATCCTTCTTCTTCCTCCATCGTTGACTAGAAATATTCAATTGCAAAACAGAAAATACATTGAATTTGAGAAGGCTATCTGTCTGGTATGTGTGTTTGTACAAAGTAACTTGTAAAATAATTTTTTTCTTTATTGTATTTTACTTTTAAAATATGTGTATATGTGGAGAAGGAACTATGTACACACAGGTATATACAGATGCTCATGGAAGACAGAAGAGTGTTTAAGAGCTTTGGTTATAGGTGGCTAATAGCCACTTATCTTGGGTACAGGGAGTTGAAATTGGTCCTCTGAAGGAACAGCTTAAAAGACACCTCTGAAAGAATTCTTAAATGCTGGGCCATCTTTCAGGCCCTTGTGGAATTATTATTAAGCTCAATATTTTTACATTACAGAAAAGCCCCTTGTATACAGTGTGGAATCATTCATTCAAGATAAGTTCAGAGATTTATATAGCAATGGCTGTCTAAATGTGCTTTGGTACTCTGTGAATAGTAAGTTCATTGCTAAGCCACAACTCTAAATTGAAACATTTCTATACCTGAAACATTCCGTGACAACAAAAATAACTTCTCTGTAAAATATTTCCACTCTTCTAAATCTTCATTCTGGAAGCAAAAACAAAAAAACAAAACAAAGCAAAAGAACACAGGAAATACAAAGAGACAATATGACACATCATGTCAAGACGTGACTATATGCCTCATTGGTCCGTCAACACTAATCTCCCACCAAGAGAGCGAGGAAACTATCTCAACGAAGTGAATGAGACAGTGGAGTGAAATTACAAACCAGAGAGTGGATATTCTACTGCTGCCATAGGAACATGCATTTCATAGACATTACTGAGATTGTGGAATTACCAAATGCATCATTTTATAACAGGTACTACTCAGCCATTAAAAAGAATGAATTTATGAAATTCCTAGCCAAATGGATGGACCTGGAGGGCATCATCTTGAGTGAAATAACACAATCACAAAAGAACTCACACAATATGTATTCACTGATAAGTGGATATTAGCCCAAAACTTAGGATACCCAAGATATAAGATACAATTTGCTAAACGCATGAAACTCAAGAAGAAGGAAGACCAAAGTGTGGACACTGTGCACCTTCTTAGAATTGGGAACAAAACACCCAGGGAAGGAGTTACAGAGACAAAGTTCGTAGCTGTGATGAAAGGATGGACCATTTAGAGACTGCCGTATCCAGGGATCCATCCCATAATCAGCTTCTAAACGCTGACACCATTGCATACACTAGCAAGATTTTGCTGAAAGGACCCAAATATAGCTGTCTCTTGTGAGACGATGCCGGGGCCTAGCAAACACAGGAGTGGATGTTCACAGTCAGCTATTGGATGTATCACAGGGTTCCCAATGGAGAAGCTAGAGAAAGTACCCAAGGAGCTAAAGGGATCTGCAACCCTATTGTTGGAACAACATGATGTACTAACCAGAACCCCGGAGCTCTTGTCTCTAGCTGCATATGTATCGAAAGATGGCCTAGTCGGCCATCAATGGAAAGAGAGGCCCATTGGACTTGCAAACTTTATATGCCCCAATATAGGGGAATGCCAGGGCCAAAAGAATGGGAATGGGTGGGTAGGGAAGTGGGGGGCGCTATGGGGGACTTTTGGGATAGCATTGGAAATGTAATTGAGGAAAATATGTAATAAAAATATTAAAAATCAAAAAAAAAGAAATGTAAATAAAGAAAATATCTAATTTAAAAAAAAAAAGAAAATCAAGAGAAAAAAATCAAGCAAAATTTCTTGGAATAGTCATTCATTTGGCTTTATTACATGAATGAAATCCATGACCTATGGCCCAAAGAGCTTTTGGAATTATTCATCTTTGCTAAGAAGCTTAATCAAAGGAGTTACTTTAAATGCAATATTCTATCTAATAGTCACTTTAAACTTTTTAGGGAAGAAAAGCATCATGCTGTCAGACTTTATAGTGCTCACAAAGCCAGGCTTAAACTGAAGCCAGGAGATACCATCCAACAAGTAAAGAAAAAAAAAAGTGGCTAGCCTTTTCCACATGTTTTTGGCCAATGTCTTTTTCTTTTGAAGTAAGATGGCTGATACAAATTTATTTTCTAAAGCATGTCAACATGATGTATTTTCTACCTCAGTCTGTAGCAACTGTCCTTGTTCCTAAATTTTCCATCCTGAATGGTACTTTTAGAGAAAAAAATAAAATTAATATATGCATAGTGTAAAGTAGAAAACTGAATGTATTCCATAAATAATTCCAGAATTTAATAGAATTAATAGACGGCAAAT
This sequence comes from Mus caroli, assembly GCF_978045245.1. Classification (NCBI taxonomy): domain Eukaryota; kingdom Metazoa; phylum Chordata; class Mammalia; order Rodentia; family Muridae; genus Mus; species Mus caroli. The sequence goes on along the minus strand of NW_028227259.1, from coordinate 48,385,611 downwards.
AATATGTATTTATTCTCATGATTCTAAAATATCAAATATTTGTAACACAAAGCATAAATACTTCTAAAGTTACAGATCATCCCCACATTGTTTTAAAATATTGTTTTAAAAAATGGGTTATATATTCACCACAGCCCAAAAAGTAGAGTCAACAACCTATAGAAATCAGCGCATGCTCACCCACCCCCTACCCTACCTCTGAACCAAGCTCAGGTCAGGTAATAAGAAATTACCTTTCCTTGCTGAGCCATGTCACAGGTCTTCTTACCATCATTTCATCCACTTACTGCATGTTACATCTTACCAAGTTCTTGCTGTATATGAGACTGCTGCTTTACTATTCTGTGAACTGAGCCCATTTTCTTAAATGTATGGTTTATTAAGACAAGAGGTCTTGTGTTTTCCCAGTGTTCCTCTCCAATGGAGTTGAACATGGTAAACTATGGCAATTAAACACAGCTATTGGTACCCATAAGAAGCTGACAATTCGTTTTTCCCTATTCTCAATACTTGCCAGATTTTTATCATAAGTGGACTATATATTGTATCTCACTGTCTTTGGGCTTGGCCATGTAACTTAACTGTAGTAGTGGAATGAGAGTGAATGTGACTAAGAGGAGGTATTGCCTATGATCTCTGTTGTCTTGCTTGCCCTCAGGTACTTCTGTCATCTCCATGGTGAGAATGAGCCCCACTAGTCACAAATCTCAAAATGAGACACAGGGAAAATGCATATACCAAGGCCTCTAGAACCTATAAAACCAACAGGTCCGAGGTGTGTGTGTGTGTGTGTGTGTGTGTGTGTGTGAGAGAGAGAGAGAGAGAGAGAGAGAGAGAGAGAGAGAGAGAGAGAGAGAGAGAGACAAACAGACAGACATAGACAGAGAGTCAGAGATTTGGTGTTGTTATAAGTCATAGCTGTTGGGAGCTAAATATTATAGAGCAGAATTGCTGTGATATGTAAGCCTCTACAGTCTGGCTTACCAGCTCAACTAAATGTAAAGGTTGCCAAGTAAAAAAGCCAGTGTTTGAAAAGAGTGCTATAATTCCAAAAAATCCATATGTAAAAATGGGTCCTAGTCTCCAGGGTAGTGCTATTGGTAGGCAGCAGGAACTTTAATAAGTAAAGCTTAGTCAGTGCTCCTTGGGGTCATTGTGGGCATGCCTTTGAATGGGATCATAGGACCTGAGCCCTCCTCACTTTGTTGCTTCCTGGTAGAAAGATCAGCACTTCTCTCAGCAATGCATTCCCACTATGAGCAACCTGCCAAAAATCATGGGTACAGTTGACTGTGGATCACAACCCACAGAACTATGAGCTAGAGTAAGTGTTTTCTCTTTATAAGCAGATCATCTTGGAAGTTTGCTTCAATGATAGAAAGCTGACTAACACAGTCTAAGAAACAATATTTCCCCAGCTTTTATAATGCGTATGCAAAAGAGTTCATCAGCGGTTTAGGGAATCTGTAAACAAGAACATGAGAGAAAGAGGCTTTTTCAATAGAAGTCAATAGGATTCCAGAAGAAGCAACTGAGGATAGAGAACTTAACTTTAAAATAAGTTTAATGGCTATTCTCAGGCACATTTAAAAGGAAGAAATGACATAAAGCAAGAATGTGATGCTATAAAAAGAACAATCATTTCATAAGCAATGTATATATGAATTGTAAAAACATGGTTTTGAACAAATAGAAGTCATTACAATATTGTGGGATACAAATGATTCTTTCACAATGTAGGCAAAATGACAACTAAGAAAAATATTAGAGAAAAGGTTTTTAAGCCAGAGCATGAACCCCTGATAAGAATGTAAGAAAAGCATAGGAAGGAGAAAAATTTCAAAATAAAAGAGAATTTCTGAGAGCAGAAATACATGAGTGTTTAAACTGAAAGGCCATTTTAAGTTTTCTGTGTAATGTATGAGTTATTTACTTTCTTCTTTATTCAGATATAGTATTAAATTTTAAATAAATGTTTTAAAAATTCCAGAGATTTTTCTGTTAGATGGTTTCACAAGTGAATAAAACATTTAAATGGCACAAAACTTCCACCAACTGTTCAGGACACTAGCAGGCATCAGCACAGCACACCTCAAAGTTCTAAGTAAACAGTTTTTTTTTTAATTTTTAATATTTTTATGTCCCTTCTTAGAAGTAAACAGTTTTAAGAGTAAAAGTAGAATACAAATAGTTAAAATAGAAAGACTGGGGACATTTCACTTCCCAAGGCAAGTATTTCCCCAAATTCCTGCAGGATATGTTCCCACTACATGAAGGGTAAACCAGGAAGTGAGGGGGGGGATGGGATCAAAGAGTAATAGTTCCTGACAAGCTTGGCAAGGGCAGGAAGTATTGCTTGGATCATCTCCCTGGAAGACAAAGACGGCTGCCAGAGGACTGTTCTGGGGAAAGAGGAGAGTCATGAGATTTGTATCCTCAAAAATCATTTAGATTTTGTTAGAATTCATAATACATGAAGAAGACAAAGGAATTGGCAACCTTGAGGAAATGAAAAATAAACTACGTGACTTTTCAGAGAACATCATCAGGTGATATAAACATGTATTGTTTCCAGTTTTTAGAATCAACCTAAAGAAAGGTTGGATATGGTCAGGGAAGGGATGCTGAAGGCTTTCAGACTTGATGGGAAAGCACAGAAGATGAGAAGTGGAACCTGAGTGGCTATAGAAGAGCAAGGGGAAAGGCAAGACAAGGGTGGGCTTAAAAAGCTTCTGTAAGGCAAAGGACACTATCAATAAGACCAAAAGGCAACCAACAGATTGGGAAAAGATCTTTACCAATCCTAAATCCAATAGGGGGCTAATATCCAATATATATAAAGAGCTCAAGAATTTGGACTCCAGAAAACCAAACAACCCTATTAAAAATGGGGTACAGAGCTAAACAAAGAATGCTCAACTGAAGAATACTGAATGGCTGAAAAGCACCTAAAAAAAAAACATCCTTAATCATTAGGGAAATGCAAATCAAAACAACCCTGAGATTCCAGCTCACACTAGTCAGAATGGCTAAGATCAAAAATTCAGGTGACAGCAGATGCTGGCAAGGATGTGGAGAAAGAGGAACACTCCTTCATTGCTGGCGGGACTGTAAACTGGTATAACCACTCTGGAAATCAGCTTGTCGGTTCCTCAGAAAATTGGACATAGTTCTGCGGGAAGATCCAGCAATACCACTCCTGGGTATATACCCAGAAGATGATCCAACTTGTAATAAGGACACATGCTCCACTATGTTTTTAGCAGCCTTATTTATAATAGCCAGAAGCTGGAAAAAGCCAGATGTCCCTCAACAGAGGAACGGGTACAGAAAATGTGGTACATTTACACAATGGAGTACTACTCAGCAATTAAAAACAATGAATTTATTAAATTCTTAGACAAATGGATGGATCTGGAGGATATCATCCTAAGTGAGGTAACCCAATCACAAAAGAACACAAATGATATGCACTCACTAATAAGTGGATATTAGCCCAGAAGCTCAGAATCCTTCTTAGAAGGGGGAACAAAATACCAATGGAAGGAGTTACAAAGACAAATTTTGGAGCAGAGACTGAAGGAATGACCATTCAGAGACTGTCCCATTTAGGGACCCATCCCATAAACAACCACCAAACCCAGACACTATGGCAGATGCCAACAAGAGCCTGCTGACAGGAGCCTGATATCACTGTCTCCTGAGAGGCTCTGCCAGTGTCTGGAAGATACAGAAATGGATGCTCACAGTCATCCATTGGACAGAGCACAGGGTCCCCAATGAAGAAGCTAGAGAAAGTTTCCAAGGAGCTGAAGGGGTTTGAAGCTCTATAGGAGGAACAATAATATGAACTAATCAGTACCCCCAGAGCCCCTTGTAACTAAACCACCAACCAAAGAAAAGACATGGTGGGACTTGTGGCTCTAGCTCTTTATGTAGCAGAGGATGGCCTAGTCAATCATCAATGGGAGGAGAGGCCCTAGGTCCTGTGAAGGTTCTATGCCCCAGTATAGGAGAATGCCAGGACCAGGAATGGGAGTGGGTGGGTTGGGGAGCAGGGGGAGGGGATAGGTGGTTTTTGGAGGAAAACTAGAAAAGGGTTTAACATTTGAAATGTAAATAAAGAAAATACCTAATAAGAAAATAAAATTAAGAAAATAAAAGTAAGAAATCAAACTACCCCCCCCCAAAAGTGGTCCTACTAAGTAGAGAATCAAATGTATATGTTGTAGGTAAAACAAATCATAAATGTCCATTTCTTAAGTGTCCACCATGCTTTGCTAGTGCTGCTCTGACAAGAGACACTAAACTCTTCTCACACTTCTAAGGCATCAGCAGAGGTAGCGTCACTCTTTAGATTTGACCCTTGGCTTGTGAAAGGTTGGCCTTTCATGGAGTCTCTAGTGCTCTGTGGTCAGTGGGCTCACATCCTCAGTATTTATGTGTCCACTTTCTTCTCCTTATAAAGACACCATCCATATTGGACTAGGGCTTGTTCAATGACTTCACTTTGACTGAAGTCTTATCTCCAAATAGTCACAGTCTGAGATACTTGGACTATGAACTTTACATGAACATGGGTGGTGTTTCAGCTCATAGCAATCACAAATTTATTTTTGACATGCACAAAAACAATGTTATGGTCATTGTACTGGGTGGTTTTGTGTGACTTGACACAAGCTAGTGTCAGTCATCAGAGAGGAAGGAGCCTCACTTGAGGAAATGCCTATGTGAGAACCAGCTCTAAGGAATTTTTTTTTACAATTAGTGATCAATGGGGAGGGCCTAGCACATAGTGGGTGGTGCCATCCTTTGGACTGGTGGTCTTGGATTCTATAGGGATGTGAAAATGTAAGCAAAATAGAATAAACATTTCACCCAAATTTGCTTTCTGGTTATGTGGGGTTTTTTTCCCAACATTAACTTTAACATAGTTAAAGGCATGTTTTGTCTGATGGCAATGTGTTCACTTTTGCTTTATTTTATATTTTATTTCGTTATTATCCCTCAGAAGCTTGTTGGTTTTCTAATGAGTGACAGAAAAGAGTAGATCTGGATAGGAATGGAGGTAGGGAGGAACTGGTAGGAGTAGAGGGAGGAGAAATCACTCAAGATACATTAAAAAAGAAAAAAAAATTTTTTTTTTGGAAAATTTTTTTTGGTTTGGAAACACCTTCATGGCCATATTCAACAGTGTACCTAACTATGTGTCTCTTGATCCAATTCTTGCAGCACCTGACCAACAGCAGGTGACCAAAACATTTACCGACTTTTTATGTGATGTGTTGCTTATAGTGATGCATGTTATGTTCATGTAAAAGAATACTTTTAGAGTTCCACATGAATTCTAATCATACTAAATTTGCAAAAAAGACAATATTACACTTCAATTCATTTTGTAGTTTAGTTTGAGTTGAGAAAAAAAAACATTCCAAAATACTGACATTTGGAATGCATTATTTTAGGTTTTTTCATCTTTCTCATGCATTCACGAGAACAGTACTACTTCAGCAGTAAGTTGTGCATAATTCCCAAAGTACCAAGCAAGTGTTTTAATCTAGGGTTATATTATAAAACACAATCATTATTTTTAATATACAAAAAAAACCCCACATGTGAGGGTTTTTGGGGGTAGCTTTTGTTTGTTTTGTTTTCCTCTCAAAAGCCAATACTTGCAAGACTGACATGTCTTGGGATACATGTAAGTCCTATCTTACTATCGGAGAGTTCCCCAAGTGCATGATGCAATTCTTTCATTAATTGCGTATGCAGTAACTTGATGCCTCCAACCCTTCCTAGTCTTTGCAGAATTTGTCTGGGCAGCTATCTAATGCTACTAAGCCAAATTCTTTCTTCACTTGCTCCTGCCAAGTAGTACCATAATTGTCATCAAGATATGTCATCTGTTTCACATTGCTGTCACTCAGGCAGAATGAAAGCTTCAGTGTTACTTGCCATTTCAATTCAGTTCTTATTCTTGAAAAGTAGAAAACATGCAAACACTTCTTATTCCATTACACTGGGAATACATCAGTGTTATCCTTCTTGATTGGAGAAAGCTAAGCAGAGAAGAAGAAAAAGGTTTTTAAGACAAAAAACTGGTTGAAGAAAGGAGAAAAATGAGGACTTTATCTAGTAGCTTATAATGGCTTCCACAGTCCAGAACTGCCCAGCCCAGTAGAAAAATCTCTGTGCATAGAGACTATGAAACATGGCTAATCTAAGTTGAACTGTCTATAATTTAAAATACACATATATTTCAAGCACTACAGAAAAGAGAATAAAAAACATTTCATTAATAGCTTTCATGTCGACTATATGCTGAAATGATATATTTTAAGAGAAAGGATATTAAAAGTCTTAAAATTAGTTTCACTTTTACTTTCTAATAACAGTACATGAAAACTTAGAATTACACATTGCCTTTCTTTCTGTCTCTGTCACATGAGACAGGATGTGTGTCATAAGCATTCTCAATGCTATTGTCTATTTGGGATGGTTTATCTAGAGAAATAAGATGTTTTAGTTACTGTTGCTGAAATAAATAGCCTGGCCTGACAGAAATAACTTAACGGAGGGAAACTAGTTTAGCTTACAGTTGAAGTGACAGAGTATCATGGCAGAGAAATCATGGCGGCAGGAGCTCAAGGCAGCTTGCCACACTCCAAGAGCAGGGAGGAAGCAGAGACCGATGAACGTTCACACTCAGCCCACTTTCTTCTTTTTATGTCTCTTGAAGCTTAAATCCAGACGATGGTGCTCTCTCCTTTACTGTGTGGGTTTGTCTATCTCAGTCTAACCAAGACAAACATGCCCAGAGCTAGCCTGTTGGAAATAATCCCTCACAGTTGTGCCTGATTTGTCTCCTAGTTGGGTCCAGAGCCTGTCAAGTTGACAATACTATTTTGGGGGTAAAATGTTGTTTTGTTTTGTTTTTTTCTGACTGGGTATCTATATTATTTTTTCCTGGTAATTATAACCTGAAGTCTCTCCCTCTTTGGTTCCAAGTCCATGCTCTTTGAACAAAGCTGATCTGTGCTAGAGTTGAGCATGTGACCCAGATTTAACCAATCAGAATATTCCACTCCTGTAATCACAATAATTGGCTTAAAAATTGATAAAATAGGTTAAATGAATTGGCTCTAGCAATTTGAGTAATTACATTAAAAGTAGTGCTGCAAGTCTAGGGGGTTAAGTGGGCAACTGCTCATGGCTACCTTTGCCAGAATATGGGAGCAAATAACTCAGAAGAGAAATAATCAGGAGTAAGCAGGAGATGAAAGGTAAAACAGGCTCATTTCAAGTCCTGGGTCCATTCTATTACTGAATCCACCATTTAGGATTCTCCCCCCAAATTTTAATAAATTCCTATTATAGTGAAAAATTAATTTAACTTCTATTTTTGAGAACTGAGAAGCCTGCTTACTCTGGAGGGATCAACACACAGTTAAGTAAACAGCCTGCATTTATACACTTCAATACACATTCAAAAGATTTTGCATATGTTCAAGTAAATGTAGTGGGCACTGATGGGAGGAATCAGAAGGTTGTTTATTAACATTATTCACTATTTATCCATGCAACAAGCACTCATTGAGATCCTTCTGTGCCAGGCACTATCAAAGGCATGGGGTGAGGAAAGATAAAAACAGCATGTCATAGCCACTGAGTTCATTTTCACTTTCTAAATTACCTAAGTACCTATTTGTCAAATGCTGTTGTTGATCTCCCCAATAGTCTTCCAATATTCAACTTCCCACTACTTATTATATCTGTTTAATTTTGTCTTGGGAAATTCTTTCTTGGGTCTTCTCCTTCATCCTACCTGCATGTGGAGTTGTTGTTTTTTTGAGTCTGATTTTGGCATGCATCTCTGTCTGTACTTCCTCAACTTTGGGATTCTTCGACCTTTCTCTTAAATCAGATTCTTAGCTCTTGGATCACTTGCCTTCTTTGCTATATCTGGCATTGAACTCATGATTCTTCCACCTCAGCCATCTAGTGTTGAAATTTAAAGCACACACCACCATCTAGGCTCCTCCATTTTGCTCTAAGGAAGCCTATGTTATGGTGGTATTCTATTCTGAAAGGGGGGTTTCTGGATGTCAATGTTATGTGGTTTTGCATTTCTGAAAATCAGTTCAGACAATTGACTACTGATGTGACATGTCTTAGATCTAAGTTAATGATCATTTTTTGATACAATTTCAAAGAAATTGTTCCACTGTCATCTATTGAGAAGCCCATTTCTCTTGGGAAGTTTTTAGAGTCTTCTCGTTATTCATAGGTTATGAATTTATGTTTATGAATGTTTTAGAATGAAACTACTTAATCTGTAGGTACACTTCTCTCTGCTCTGGAAACTTTTCTTTCACTATTTCCTTGATAATGCCCTTCCTTCAGCTTATATATGGCCTTCCTAAAATTAATGGCAGTCAGAGGATGTACTATCTATATTGATCTTGAAATTTTCTAATCTCCTGGGATTTCTTACCATATCCTACTTTTTAAAAAATGCTACTTCAAAGAAAAGCCCTCATCTTTATCTCTCCAGGATTCTTTTGAATTTTAAATTTCATCTGACATAATTTTAATTTCCACATCTTTTGGCTTTCGCATTGTTCTCTGTTGCTATAGCATCTCCGTTTAAAGCAATTCTTGTTTTGATGGTACAATGACTTTGCTCTTTGATGATATTAGCCATAATAGAACTTCTCTTCTGTTCTCAAAAATGTCTCTATTCTTTTCTGAATTCTTTTTATCTGTTGTTTTGTTCTCTTTGTGTCTTTCAAGTTGGATGCTTTCTGCAAAGGGCAATGCATGTGTACAACTGAAGTCCTTCACTGCTGAGGGCAAGCTCTGTGTAGGTGAGAAAGTTTTGATGACTGCTTGTTGTTTGGCTTTACTGAAGTGTAATCAGACCAAGGCCAGCTCTGAATCAGAGGGACAGTCAAATGTCAGTGTTTGTGAGTCTTTTCTCCAAATCTTTTGAGGTTTCCTTAAAATGGGTCTCTAGATTCCCAGTAAAAGGTGCAGACTTAGTTATGTGTTTTCTGGGAACAAATAGAAAAAAAAAGAGTAAACTTTTTATTTAGTATCTGTGCTGAGTGTGCATTAGCCCCATTCTATATTATGCTCAATAACCTCAAGTCCATAGACTTTCCATGCAACTCTTTCAAGAGTAATTTGAGACAGAAGGCTAAATCCTGTTCCCAAAAGCATTAGAAAATAGCTGTCAGATCCATAAATGGTGCATAGTTCTGCTACATCAAAGCATTTAGCAAGTAAATGACATAAAAGGAAATTGTACCCTAGTTTATATCAGACATTTCAATATGAAAAAGGTTCAATGTGTTAACTCTCTGCTTTAAAACATAGCTTCTATTAGTAGGTGGTCATGTCACATTTCTGCTACTGTTTCAATATAAGGGACGAGCCATTGCTCGTTTGTTTCTTGAAATTCTAATTTGTTGCTTTCTCGTGTCAACTAATTGAGAGTCTTGTTTGTACCAACTGGGTGTAGGATGCATGTAGATAGATATAGTAGTAACTTTACTCATTGGTGTGGCAAAATATCTAACAGGAGCAATGTGAGGAATGGAAAGGTTTATTTCAGTCCTTGGAGTCATATGGCTATGGTCCACAGCAGGGAACAAGGCAAGGCAGCATCCAGGAAGTGGTAATGTTCTGTGGCTACTTGTTCACCTGGTAGTGGATGGGCAGACAGGGAATAGAGAAAACAAGCCAACACCATGAGCAGGCACAACCTCTATTGACTTTACCTCAGTGACAACTTCTGTCTGATAATTCCCAACTCTTATAATCTTCACAGTATTCAAAATAGCACTCCATACTACAAATCAACTATTAAGAACATGAACCTGTAAGGGAGATTTTGAACTTAAATGATAACCACAAGGGTAGTGAATTTAGGCTTTGAATTCACAATCTGCAAGGTGGTTGAATGTGTAATGTGTCCTCAGATCTGTTTTTTTTTTTAAGATTTATTTATTATTTATTATATGTAAGTACACTGTAGCTGTCTTCAGACACTCCAGAAGAGAGAGTCAGATCTCATTACGGATGGTTTTGAGCCACCATGTGGTTGCTGGGATTTGAACTCAGGACCTTCGGAAGAGCAGTGGGGTGCTCTTACCCACTGTGCCATCTCACCAGGCCGCAGATAGTTTTAATGCGTGGAAAAATATGATTAAAGCCACTGAGGAAAAGTTTGAAGGAAGTGTTTTGAAAACACACAAAGAAATCATCACTTACCTGGGAGTGCTGAGCAGGCCTGTCCAGAGAAGGACTCATTAGATGACAGATGGCAAGAGGCACAGCAAAAAGACCATCTGGCTGAATGAGGATTAGATGGTTGGGGGCAGGACAAAATGGTAGATGTATAAGTTTGTGCATATCATTAAGGAAGTACAGTGGGATCATCAGTAGCTCCTCCCCCACCAACCAACCAACCAACAAACAAACAAACCAGATATTGCTCAAATTCCTGAATTCCTTTCTAAGCAGCTTTTGCCACCTTTTCTGTTGTTTGTTTATGTGTTTGTTTCCTTTTCTCTAAGGAAAAATAATAGTTAAATTTGAAAAGACAGAGACTCAAATTCTAACTTCACCTCTAGCTATATAATGCTGGTCAATGAATTTAACTTCTCTGTACCAATTTATATTTTTTCTCCCTAATATGAAAATACTATCAAATGTGCTTGTTTAAGGTTATGGTAAGTGAATTAATAAAGGGAATTATATGGAACAGCTGATAACTTTTATTAAAGTCCAAAATGTCAAGAATCATGCTTGTGCCATTTTTACACTTAGAGGCCTAGTACTTATGTTACGGCTCCAGCCTTGTCTAGTGAATTCTCTATAAACTCACCTACCAGTGCCATCCTCACACTACTAGGCCTAGCTCTAGTTACACACATCCTGAAAAAGCTTTTTATGATAAGCCCTTGAAAACCAAACTTTCATGCACTATCTCCACACTCCCAGGCTAGGATAAAGATTCACAGCTCCTGTACCTGCCTAGCCTGAGAAAGGCTGGAATCTCACATCGCACACATAACCATTGGAAAAGAGTTCTTACATCTAGGTCACATTGAAAAAAACACCAGCAACATTAAAGGACAAAATAGTACATTCTTCCCCAGATCCATGAGTCTTATAGAAATATTCTTCAATGGTAATTACTTAGATGAACTCCAGGATACAGAATTTAAAAGAACCAATTATAAATTTGATCAAAACTTGAAGGGGTTTAGGGAAGGCAGGAACAAACAATTCCACAAACTGAAAGAGCATAGTTAGCAATAAATGCCTTAGTGATGTCCAAGTAAATACAGACATACAAATGAAAGCCTTAGTGATATCCAAGTCAATATAAATATACAAATGAATGAAATGAAGGCAATCCAAGATTCAAAAACTGAACTCAGTAATGATAGAGAAATATTGAAAAGGAAACATTTACACACACATACAATGTGTGTGTAATAATAAAAATTAAAGGAGAGATTATGAATTTGAGAAGGGGGCACAGGAGGAGGAGGAAGGAGGAACAGGAGGTGTGGAAATGATGTAAATAGAGTACTCATTGATTTAAGTCTCAAAAATTAAACAACAACAAAAATAAGCCCAAACTGTCAAGGTAGGGAATAAGGAAAATGAGCTCTGGTAGGTAATCCTGTAAGCTTTGGAACCTACATAAATTGCTTATTCTCTCAGGATCCAAGTTTCCCTCTCTATAAAAGTAGGAATTGACTTGGATAATCTGTATTTCTTCTAAACTAATAGTTTAGGCACCATAAATATAATTTTTATTTGACTTTGATACCGAGCCATACAATTCAACTAAATTAGATAAAATTGTCATTATTGAACCTCTAATACATTGAGATTTTATTAAAAGACTGAAAATGAAAGAGATAACACTGCATTAGTCCATGGGAGTGATTTCTAATGGACACAAAACATAGCAAACTATCAGGTCCTATTATCATGCCTGGGATGCAAGAGAGAAAAGATAGCAACTGGTATTAAATTCAAATGCCACTCTCAGAGGTGTATAATTTTACTTTAAAAAAAAACTGGAAAAGTACCCAATTTCAGCATTGGCTATGCTGGCAGTTTATTAGTACAGTAAAATTATGTCTAAGAACATGATATTTATTATGAACATGATAACAGGACATAGCAGTAATGCTCTTAAAATAACTCAACAGTTGCATGTATTTTAGAGTACAAGGAATATAATTTTTGAGAAGCCACCCTGAGATGACAGAACTGGAGTAGCTATTATGCCTGTTCTTATGTACATTCAGGTTAGCCTTCGGATGGGAAAGATGTAGATATTACAATCTAAGAAACACATTTCATCACCATTATCATCTGTTTCCTAAATTATGATTCTCTTTTGAAATTTTATCCTTGTTCCTACAAAATGTACAGAAAGCTGTTGATAAAAAAATGCATTTAGGAATGCATTAAGAAAACAAAATAATGTATTTTATGTGTCTTTACGATTCAACTGCAGTACTGAAAACAGATGTATTAGATGTGTAAATTTGATATGATACTGCCCATAGCCTATGCTCTTGTAAGATAAAAGAAGACTATGAAATCTTTTGCTCATGAATAGAGATGGATCTAAGATACCTGTATAATGTTTAGAATGATATATGTGGTGACCAGAAATTTTGTGGACAAGGGCTAAGTTCCAGGTCCTAAATAACTGATTAATCAAATTTCTCTCTGATTTTTCTTTTTTAAATGTAATTTTAATTGTGCATTATTCATAGAGTATAGTATGCTAATTGTGTACAAGTATACAATGTAGAATAATACAATCAGCATGTCTTTGATTTTTTTTTTCAAATTTCCAATCAGTGCAATACATTATAGTTCAGAACTAAAGGAAATAAAATAAAGTGTAATTGTTTAAAGCAGATAATCAAAATAGGGCTTATTGGCACTATAATGCTTTTCATGATTAATTAAGGTATCCATTATGCTTTATAATTACAAGTATATAATGTGCACAAGTGTTTAAATTTTATTAAATTGTAAAATGTATTTTTGTGTTATGTATTAATAAATTTTTAATTGAATGGGGTTTTTTTTTGAATGGGTATTTTTTACAGTCCTACCAGTATGCTAGATTCCTTACATTTGTAATAATGCTAAGGAATGGTTTTCACTTTAGGTTAGTGTCTTAGTCAGGGTTTCTATTCCTGCACAAACATCATGACCAAGAAGCAAGCTGGGGAGGAAAGGGTTTATTCGGCTTACATTTCCATACTGCTGTTGATCACCAAAGGATGCAGGACTGGAACTCAAGCAGGTCAACTCAAGCAGGAGCTGATGCAGAGGCCATGGAGGGATGTTCTTTATTGGCTTGCTTCCCTTGGCTTGCTCAGCCTGCTCTCTTATAGAACCAAGACTATCAGTCCAGTGATGATTCCATCAACAAGGGGCCTTTCCCCCTTGATCACTAATTGAGAAAATGCCTTACAGTTGTATCTCATGGAAACATTTCCTCAAGTGAAGCTCCTTTCTCTGTGATAACTCCAGCTGTGTCAAGTTGACACAAAACTAGCCAGTACCATTGACGCCTTGTCAACTGACACACAAACACATCACTAGTCAGCCTCAACCCTTACATTCTTATTCATCCCCAAGGTCTAAATAACTTTAAAGGTCCCACAGTCTTTACATATTCTTAAATTTTCAATCTCTTTAATATATCCATCTCTTTTAAAATCCAAAGTCTTTTAAAATTCAAAGTCTCTTAACTGTGGGCTCCACTAAAATACATTCTTCCTTCAAGAGGGAAAAAAATATCAGGGCTCAGTCACAATCAAAAGCAAAAATTAAACTCCAACTGTCCAATATCTGGGATCCAACTCACGATCTTCTGGGCTCCTCCAAGGGCTTGGGCCACTTCTCCAGCCATGCCCTCTGTAGCACACACATCGTCCTCTAAGCTCCAGATGCCTGTACTCCACTGCTGCTGCTCTTGGTGGTCATCCCATGATACTGGCATCTCCAAAACACGACATGACCCCTTCAGTCATGGGCCATCAACCGCAACTGAGGCTGCAATATCACCAAGGGCCTTCCATGGCCTCTCACAGTGCTGAGCCTCAGCTGCTCTGCATGACCCCTTCATGCCTTCAAAACCAGTACCACCTGGGTGACTCTTACACATTACCAAGCCCAGCCACAGCACAAGGTACAACCTTGGCTATCTCTGGAACACAGCCTCTGGTGCTCTCAAAAAAAAAACTTCCCAGAAGATGTCACCTTAATGATGCTGGTCTCGTCTTAATCACCGCTAATTTCTTAGCTCCAGTTAACCATCATCAATAGTCCCAGTAATACAAAGTTTTTGCTTTAGTAGTTCTGGTATCTTTTTAATCACAGTTGATTCTTCAGCCCCAGCTAACCAGAACTACAGAATCTTCACAATCAAAACAGCAATGGCCCTGAAAAGAGTCTTTAATCTTCCCTCTGAAATTTCACAAGCCAGGCCTCCATCTTCTACACTCTTCTCAACATTATCTTCCAAGCTCCTATACAACATTCGACAGAGCTCTTAACACCGAATGGATCTTCTGGCCCAAAGTTCCAAAGTACTTCCACAGTCTTCCCCAAAACATGGTCAGGTTGTCACAGGAATACCCCACTCCTGGTACCAATTTGTCTTAGTCAGGGTTTCTATTCCTGCACAAACATCATGACCAAGAAGCAAGTTGGGGAGGAAAGGGTTTATTCGGCTTACATTTCCATACTGCTGTTGATCACCAAAGGATGCAGGACTGGAACTCAAGCAGGTCAGAAAGCAGGAGCTGATGCAGAAGCCATGGAGGGATGTTTTTTACTGGCTTGCTTCCCCTGGCTTGCTCAGCCTGCCCTCTTATAGAACCAAGACTACCAGCCCAGAGATGATCTCATTAACAAGGGGCCTTTCCCCCTTGATCACTAATTGAGAAAATGCCTTACAGTTGTATCTCATGGAGGCATTTCCTCAAGTGAAGCTCCTTTCTCTGTGATAACTCCAGCTGTGTCAAGTTGACACAATACTAGCCAGTACAGTTAGTATTTTTAAAAGTATGGTAGTGACATTATTCTGTAACTCTATTTTTCTAGTGTCGAAATATATTGCAAACTACTCAGTTTAATCTGCATTACTTCATGGTTTCCTAAAATGTACCTTAAATTTAATGGTTAAATAGTCAAATAAGGTACATTAGTGATTTGCCAAGTAGACATAAGATGTCTACTGATGTCTGCAAGCTCTTGTTGGCATCTTCCATAATGTTTG
Organism: Mus caroli; assembly: GCF_978045245.1. NCBI lineage: Eukaryota > Metazoa > Chordata > Mammalia > Rodentia > Muridae > Mus > Mus caroli. The sequence continues at coordinate 48,370,274 of NW_028227259.1, read as the reverse complement.
GGTTTAGTGGTTGTTTGTGGGATGGATCTCCAAGTGGGGCAGTCAATGGATGGTCGTTACTTCGGTCTCTGCTCAGAACTTTATCTTTGTAACTCCTTCCATGGGTATTTTGTTCCCCCTTCTAAAGAGGATTCTGAACTTCTAGGCTAATATCCATGTATCAGTGAGTGCATATCATGCATGTTCTTTTGTGATTAGGCTACCTCACTTAGGATGATATCCTCCAGATCCATCCATTTGTCTAAGAATTTCATAAATTCATTGTTTTTAATACCCCATTGTGTAAATGTACCACATTTTCTGTATCCTTTCCTCTGTTGAGGGGCATCTGGGTTCTTTCCAGCTTCTGGCTATTATAAATAAGGCTGCTATGAACATAGTGGAGCATGTGTCCTTATTAGAAGTTGGAGCATCTCTGGGTATATGCCCAGGAGTAGTATTGCTGGGTCCTCAGGTAGTACAATGCCCAATGTTCTGATTTCCAGAGTGGTTGTACCAGCTTACAGTCCCACCAGCAATGGAGTAGCGTTTCTCTTTCTTCACATCCTTGCCAGCATCTGCTGTCACCTGAGACTTTTATCTTAGCCATTCTGACTAGTGTGAGGTAGAATCTCAGGGTTTTTTGTTGTTGTTGTTGTTATTGATTTGCATTTCCCTGATAATTAAGGATAGTTGTCTCCTGAGAGGATCTGCCAGTGCCTGGCAGATACAGAAGTGGATGTTCACAGTCAGCCATTGGAAGGAGCACAGGGTCCCCAATGAAGGAGCTAGAGAAAGCACCCAAGGAGCTGAAGGGGTTTGCATCCCCATAGGAGGAACTCCTTGGGACTAAAACACAAATCAAAGAAAACCCATGGTGGGACCTGTAGCTGCATAAGTAGTAGAGGATGGCCTAGTTGGTCACCAATGGGAGGAGAGGCCCTAGGTCCTGGGAAGGTCCTATGCCCCAGTACAGGGGGAATGCCAGGGCCAGGAATGGGAGTGGGTGGGTTGGGGAGCAGGGGGAAGTGGGAGAGAATAGGGGATTTTCAGAGTGGAAACTAGTAAAGGGGATAACATTTAAAATATAAATAAAAAATATCTAGTATAGATAGATATATGGATAGATAGGTAGATAGGTAGATAGATAGATAGATAGATAGATAGATAGATAGATAGATAGATAGATAGATAGATGTCAATTGATGTACTATTAGCTTCAGGTGAAACTGGGTGGATATTCATGGCAGTATGGTTGTGGGAGTGACACCTTTACGAAGTCAGTTTGGTAATATATTTCCACTCACATCTTGGGCTTGCCTATTGTATTTTCTTTGACCAGCAGAAGAATGGCAAACAAACATGAAAAACATTGGTATGTTAGTACCTACTCTCTTGTGCTTCACATGCTGGTCTACATAGGTAAGTTCCGGCATTGGCCATCCCAGACAAGATTTGCAGAGCCTCACCAGATCTGCTCAACAATCCATCTGACATATAAATTTAAGAGTAGTAAGAAGTGATTGTGCTTTTAAGGTACTGTTAAAGATTGACTTGCTACATAATAACAAATGACTGATACACTAGGTATAGGAAGTACATGGGACAACACTGTCTTTCTACAGAATATCAATAGCTTCATATCACATATTTGTTATGTTAAAGTCTGTTGCAGCTGAATTTTTGGTGTAAAAGACAATATTGGATATGACCCACTTTCTCCTGTTGGCTTTATAGATATTCTAATTATTCATCAAGTCAATAGATAACAATTAAGTATCAACTGAGTATCAGAAACAACACTAGATGCTTAGATTGAAATGACCTGACCTTTCTATGTTTATGGGATTATTATAATGGACTGACATACATGCTATGAAAGATTCTACACTATTGACAATGAAACTTATTCTCAAAGTTATTTCCATGTCATTGTATCTAGTCATGGTTTCCCTCTTGTCTCAGAAAGTCTAGAGATGTGTTCTATTCCTCTTTGTATTTTCTCTTTATTTGGGAGAAACATTTAATTCCCCCTTTCATGGGACTTACACATATTCCTATTGTGTAGCATAATATATTACCCATATTGACACTGGGCTTGGCAATGTTACTTGTTTTAACCATTGAGACTTAAATGTGATCCATGTTGAGACTTGATGTGCCAGGGTGTGGGGAGAGATCCAGGGGGTTCTCCATTTTTCTCAGAGGAGAAAAGTGGGAGAGGAATGTTGGGGAAGGGGGGACAGAGGTCTGGATGTAAAGTGAATAAATAAAAAAATGGTTATGATTAGGGGCTACTAGCTCTCATGCTGCTTTTTGGAACCCTGTGACAGCCACCATGTGGACAAGTCAGGGTAGATCCTTGAAGAATAGGAATACTGGTTTCTGTGATCCTGGCAGACAGCTATTCCCCCAGAAATGAAAATCCCTTTATCTGCGAAACCACCTCACTATCCTATAGTTGATATTTTAAGCTATTAAGTTTTGGATGGTTTGTTAGGCTTTCAGAGTTATTTAGTCCACCATTCCTTTCAAGTTAGCATGAGCACATACTTTCATTAAGTAACTTTAATCAGACACTTCAAGAAGCTGGGCCATGCTTTTGGGTCCTGTTTTCGTGTCTCTTTTCATGGTGCCTGATGAGCTTTCGGATGGAAACAACCATTCCATCTTCCCACTCTAAACTATGGAGACAAGCCACTCCTATTTTAAATTTCTGTTTCTGAACCGCCATCTAGACTATCTCTACTCTATACATCACCATATTCTAACCTCCCAAATGATAAGATTGCAAACATATATTCATAAACACATGGCTTCAAACTTCACATTCGAAAGTTTCTGATGAAGATGTAATGCTACATTTTTACTTCTGATGCAACGAACGCTGAGCAATAAACTACTCTAAGAAGAAAAAAGAATGATAGATAAGACTATACCACAAAATAGGGTAATACAGAATTGAGAATTTGAGTTCCTAAGAATTAAAATATTTTTCTCCGCAGAGGTGAGTACAAATGCCCAGTAATGTACAGTACTTCTCTGTAAACTCTGAATGGCTTACAAGCTCTTGGTCCCCTGTGACAATATGGACATAAGTGTAGAAATGGCTCTGATGCTAAAGTTTTTTTTTTTTTTTTTTTTTTTTAAAGAGTAATTTTAAGTATATACTTAATCAAAAGATTCTCCTGTCTCCAAGGAAATTTTCTCTAGCACAGAGCAGGATCCATCTATAACAATTACAAAGTGCTAAATCCCATGCCAGGTTAGGCAGAGGGGGGAAAAAAAAAACTGAGAAGGCACCAAAGTCTTAGTCGCTGTGCTCCTAGAGCTTACATTTTGAGGCATATGTGAGATTTCCCTCCTGGAGTTTTCAGCCAGCTATACCCATTTTTTATGGCGAAAAGCCTCTTCAAAGTTCCCCCGATTTTTGTAACTATTCTCGCTTCACAAAACTGATGTCCTCGCACATCTTTTCTGGATGCAGTACGATGATTGGCAAGCGCTTTCGCTGAAAGTGAAGATAGATGACATTGACCCTGAAAAGTTTCCAGCACTTAAGGAGCTGCCTAGCCCAGCACCGGCAACTCTTGAGGCTTCCACGGTACGGTACTCCCCTCTTGGAACTCGAGGAAGCAAGCATTTGGGCGGAGGGAGTTAGAGGCTAAACCCACCGGGGGCAAAACATTAGAAGTCTGGGGCAGAGCTGCTAGCTGGAAAAGTGCGAACTGGCTAGGAGAGCGCTCAACGCGAGAGTACTACAAAGCCCAGAGGGCACAGCGTCGCTCTCTTGCGCTCCCCTACGGGACCTGCACGCAATGGAGGCTGGGAAGTGAAGTCTTCGGACTTCCAGCGCTCCGCGCGAGGGCAGAAGGGAGGCGTTGCTGGTCCGCTCCTTCAGCACGCGGGTTCCTGGCTGGCCTCCGGGTTTCTCGCTCCCGCTCAGGGTTTTCGTGGACGGCGGGAGCAGTATGGCTTGCCTGAGTAAACTCGGGGGGGAGGAGGGGAAGGGAGTGGGTAAGGAGGCGGGGTCAGCGGAAGCGGCAGGTTGCTTCCTTCTCTCCGCGCTCCCTCCCCGCCTCTCCCCGAGGGAGCGGTGGGAGGGGGAGGGGAGGGCAGGAGGAAGGTAGTGACACGTGTCAATCAACCCCCCTCCGGGGGGCGCGCGCTCCGGGGCTCGCGCCGAGGGCTCGCGCCCCTGCCTCGTGCCTGCGCCGCTCGTATGTAAATGAGGGCGCGTGACGCGGGACGCAGATGGACAAGGGAAGAGAGAGAATGGCCGCTGCCGCCGCTGCTGCCGCCGCCGCCGCTGCCGCTCAGTGCCGGAGCCCTCGGTGCGCGGCGGAGAGGAGAGGATTCCGGCGGGAACTCGACTCTTGGCGCCACCGCCTCATGCACTGTGTAGGTAAGAGAGACACGGGCCGGGCCGGGCTCGGCGCCGCGGTGCGGCTGCCGGAGGAGTTTGTGGCTGAGGGGTGTAGTTGGAGCTCCGGTTCGGGTCAGTTCAATGGGGAGCGATGGGAGCGGCGGCGGCGGCGGCGCGGCGGCCCCGGCGGCGCCTTTTGTCTCGGGGCTCCCTGCCCGGCGCGGTCCGCGCCCCGCCGCCCGCCTGCCCGGCTCCGGGCTCCCGGGAAACTGTTAGTTCGGACCCACTCTCCGAGCACCCCGCGGAAGCAGCCCGCCCGCTCGCGCTGCCCCGAAACTCCTCGGCGCCCGTCGCCACCCGCCGGTGCCCCTGTCACCGCGGCTCTCCACCGGGGCGGAGGGGACCCTGGAGCGGCGGGCCGGTCCGCGCCCCCGGCCGGGCGCTCACACACCCCCTTCTTGCCGCCCAGGGGCTGGCCGCGAAGACGCTGCCTAGTTCCTGGGACGCGGGACCAGGGGTTGCGGGGCGCTCGCGGGGCGGGGGGCGGGAGAGGGCCGAGGGGCGATGGGGGCGGCGCCTGAGGGGCGGGGGGCGGCCGCCTCTGCCCTCTTGCGAGCGGCCTCGGATCTGTGTGTACCCCTTTAAGAAGGAGCCGCTCGAGCTGACGGTTGGGATTTGAAGTTCTTCCTCCCTCTTTGGAAGTCTGGACGGATGGGGGGTGTTGCTATGGCGACGGCACCCTCCCCACGCCCCCCCCCCCTTTCCTTGAGGACGCCCCGACGACTCCGGTCCTCTTTCGCTGTCATGTGATGGACTCGCGTAGCCCACCCCGCCTCCCATTCCTGTTCAAATGCAATTCAGTTTTCCGTTTCGGTGGGGTCTGATCGGTTTTGCTTCAAACTTGCGCGCTCCGGGCTGTCATTCAGTGGGCTGCTCCGGGTAGCGGGAAGTACTGGGACTCCCTCACCTTGTTGCGGCCACTGCTTTTCCTCACTCAGAGTGCGACGTGTGACCGCAGCTGTTACCCAGCAGGTTGGTTCAGTGCAACAGAGGGGCTGCGAGCGGAGGGTGTGCTTCGGCAGGGGTTACGGGGTAGCATTTGAGGGGAGGAGGTGGGAGTGGAGGCTGGTCGGTGTTAGGAGTGGGTGGTTGCGTAGGTTTTCTTTTCTGACGAGTAGGTGTCAGCCTTTGGAGTTGAGTGTAGTAAGCTCAGTTCCTTGCGAAGACAACTCTCTCCTAACCGTGTTTTCATCTGTTCTTGCGCCACCTCGCGCCCTGTCCCCCTTCCCCATCCCTCTCAGATTTGCTTGGGTAGAGCCCTAAGGTCTGTCTTGTTTTCACTGATCATAGTAGATGAAACCAGATGCAACTCCAGTTCAGTAATGTGCCATACAGAATAGCATATATAGCATATATATATATGAAAACAGAAGGGAGGGCACTCTGATTTAGGAGCATTTCGGCGATGTTTAAGCAGTTTGCTCTTAAGAGCAGTGTGCCACCTCTATAAAATGTATTTTGGTTTGATCTGTGGCAAAGTTATATGGAAGGGGGGGGGGTGTGGTGTGGAAAAAAAAAACCCTCATACTAAATGTGTGTCCGTACTTGTATTTCATGAATGCAAAGTGGATTCGTTTTGACAGTTACTTATGTTTAGATCTGTTCCGTTAAATCCCCGCCTAGAAATAGTCCCGTTCCTTCTTGTGGTGTCCCAACAAATAGCACTGACAGCATTGTAGTACCGGCTCACAGAACTGTTAGGCATCCAGTGATTTGAAGATGAACATGCTTAAGTTGTGCTTTACAGTATTTGACTGTTATCCTCATGTTGTGTCACTAAATACATTTAGTATGCCTTTGAATAAAAGAAATGTACTTTTGAAAGTAAAATTTTGATTAAGTGAAACAAATTAATTTGATTTAATGGGAAATGAGGTTAATTTTTTCAATATTTAGTATTCTGTAATCTTTGTTACACTTTCAGTGTTATACACAGTTATATTGTACCATACATGAAAATGTTTTCCTGAGAAACAGCCATATTTGAGAACTTGTTTCACAGTTTTTGTCTTAGAGAGCTGCTGAGATCCATCTTGTATATTGTTTTTGTCATTGCTATTTTTAAGTAACAAAACCCTTTTAAATAGAATATGCATCTGTTGGTTGTGGGAGTGGTCTCATTTAGTAGTGGTGTGAATTGGTGATGAAAGTCATTATTTTAAGCTACCCTTTGCTATGTGATACATACTTTGCAGAAAAAACTTCCTGTTCCTTATATGTATGTGACTTATATGTAGATGTATAAATGTATACATTTCTATATTGAATAGTCAGTGCTCTTATTGATTGAAATACCTTTTTATGTAAAACATCCTGGCTATTGAGAAAGAAAATGATTTAAGTCTTGGTTTTCAGCAAGAGTTCAAAATCATAAACATATTCAGGTTATACAGCCAACTGGTATTACGTCGCAAATGAAGTTTCTTGGAACCCCGAGTCTTCACTTAACTAGTTAAAAAATAGGATTATCTTTTTGTTAATGTATATTGTCTGAAAAATTTGGGAAGAAAGTTTTCTACACTACCAGTGAATGATTATAGTGATTGGCAAGAGAAAATGTTTACACCCATCTAGAAATATTTCCTTTATAAATAATGGGACCCATGTCTTTGCCTTAGATTTACTACTCTGATTTCATTTCTGGTTTTGTTTTAAATTTTAAAAATGTCCTTTAAGTTTTGTCCCAATCAATGGCTCTGTTTATAATGGACTTTTTATAATCTTTCTATGCTAGAGTATAATTTTGAATATCCTCATGTAACAAATGCTTGAATGCATATTGGATGTGAGACAATTAGCCTAGTATTTACAATTCTACTGAACATTAATAGACACAGTCTCATATTTTATAGAGTGTGTAATTAGTATCTACTAACCAGAATGACACTGAACATTATTCCTTATGGAATAAATAATATAATTAGTATCTAATGATTTATAAAATTAAAAACAGCTAATTATAACATGAGATAAATATATTAATGCAGCTTAATACATTATTCAGACTTGAAAAGTAATTAAAATATTTAAGCAAGGACAGGCCAGTTTTTGAAAAAAATAATTTTGGTATAATTCCCGACTTAAAATTGTCAAATCAGGCACTAATAGTTACACTTGCCTGTTAAACCAATTGTTTCATATCTTGTTGTATTTTCATTATTTTTGTCATGAACTCGCGCATGCACACACACACACACACACACTCTGACACACACACACCAATTTGAGAGTAATTTGAAGACATCTTTGCACCTAAGCTTTTCATTATTCCAAAAAGCAATGACACTATTAGCATATATTACCTAATTTATAGTTCATTTTAAAATTTTTATCTATTTTCTTTATCCATCTCTTGTATGTTCCCTAGCTCTTATAATGATCCATTCTAAGAAAATGAAGTGGATTTATTAGTTATCATGTCTGTAGTCCTTTTTAACTGGGGAGACTTCTTTAATTTTTCTTTGTATTTCTTGGCCTTGACATAACAACAAAAAAATATATACAGGGCATTATTTTGACGATGTCCCTCAAATTGGAATTGTTGATTTCTCGTGATTAGATTGTTATGCATTTGGTAGGAATACTGCTGAAGAAATGTTCTGTTTTTCTCAGTACATTGTGTTTTGAAGTTCAAAGTGTTGGTGTGTGTCAACCTTAAAATTTGGTCAAGATATTTACTATATTTTTCTCTGAAAATTATTCATCATTTTGTAATTAATATGCAACTTATGGGAAAGTACTTTCAAGAACAGCGTATTGCCATCACCTCATCAAAACTTCATCAAAAGTTAGCATCTGTCAGTTTTCTGGTTTTGTCCCTGTTTAAGAATTGATACTTATTCAGTTATACTTTGCATGATTTCATGAATTCTTACTAAAAGATAAAAATCTGCCACTGTCATCGTTATTTTGAATCTCAAATTGTGGCAGATTTAGCTAAACTCAAAGCTCCCCCCATTCTGTGTGTATGTGTGTGTGTTGTGTGTGTGGTGCAAACATGCATATATTTCTGAACAAGATAGTCCACATTTATATATTTTATGGTCCCAGATTTGGTATTAGTCACTTCACTAAAATGACCTTTAATTTTTTTTTAGACAAAAAGTAAGTTTAGATATCAAAACTAAGCAGAAGGTTTTGAATCTGTCTTTAATTAATCCCTGTTTTTTCATATATAAAAGTATATTTTTTCTTAAGACTACAAAATAAAACTAGAAAAAGATTGGCTTAGAAATATTCTATAAAACAATAGTATCTTATATAAGACTGGTTCAGTAGTAATTGGCATGAAATATGAAATGTTAAATCTTCTGTTAATCTACCTCATTAAAACGCATTTAGTCCATTATATTTTTATTAAAAATACTATCATTTTTGTACTAATCCATGTACAAATTGTTGAGAAGTTGGGTTACTACTACTTATGTTTTAGAATTGGGTATTTTACATTTGTGGTACATCTCAATTTGAAGACTATATTTACTGCAACAGGTAGCAAGTGGACTTAATTGGACAGTTTAGTTTTCTTGATTTCCATGGTACCACTTACTTTAAAAATTTCTTCATAATAACCAAATGTATCCTTTTACTGGGATCTTTTATATGGTTAGTATAGAATGAGCAGATCATAAGAAAATCAGCTCTGGAGCTAGACTTCTGAGTGTGGCACCTAGTAGTGGCACTGTCTACCAAGGTTTGTTTTGTTGTTGTTTTGTTTTGTTTTTTTGTTTGTATTTTATCTTTCAGTTTAGTAAGTAATTTGGAGAGAGCTGGGTTGCTAGAGATAAAGTTTGTTAATTTGTGATAAAACATATCTCCCATATAGAAAGCACCCACTAAATGCTAGCTATCATTGGTGATGTTTTTTCCCTTGGTTCTTGAATGCTTGTGCTTTATAATTTTTGTCAGTAGGCTTGATGGAAATGGTGCTGGATGATTTTAAAAGATTATGGAGCATGTTAAAGTAAAAACAAGAGTTTAAATTTTGTATTTTCCAGTTCTCTATAACTATAGCGTTACAGAGTTTAAAAATCACGTAACTTAGTATTGATTTTCTGTATGACTGATTTTACATTTACCATTCTAAATTCTAAGGAATCTTTGGTAACGGATATAAGAAATTAGACTGTAGCTTATTAAAAACTTTATTACTAAGTGTGGTGGTGCACGCATTACCTTTAGTAACAACATTCTGGAGGCAGAGCAGAGGAATTGTGTTTTCAAGGTTAATCCTATGTACATAGCAAGTTCTAGGCCAACCAGGAGTTGATAACAATAACCTGTGTACAAGAAGTACAATAGTAAGAACAATAATAATGAAACACTATCATATTAAATCATCTTAAAGTTGTTTTTTGTTGATATGAGCCTTCTTGTTGTAGTCAGTTTGATGCTTTCTTCTGGTTTCTTCTCGCCTGCTCTTCTGTTATCTTACCACAGAGTTCTTCTTTGTCACTAAATCACAGAAGAGGAGGTTTACTTAGAAATCTGTATTAATGGGTCACTGCTCGGTTTGGCAGCTGTCAGAGTGTTAGCTATACAACTTGTTTCAAGCACCAGGAAATACAATGTCCATTGATTTTAAGTGGTGGCAGTTGTGATACCATTGCATCACGCATCACGCATATGACACAGTTGGAATCTGTTACATAGGTTAAGGCATGTATCGAAATTATCCTTTTTTTTTTTTAAATAGGCATTTTGGATAATTTTGCAGTTTTTGGCAAAATGTGTAGAAAAACTGCAGACAGTTGTGTGTGTGTGTGTGTGTGTGTGTGTGTGTGTGTCTGTCTGTCTGTCTGCCTATCTGCCTGCCTATCTGTATTTATGCCTTTCTGTCTGCCTGTCTGTCTATCTGTCTGCCTGTCTATGTCATATGTGTGAGTGTCCTCCAAGGCTAAAGTATGATGTGGAATCCTAGAGTTAGAGGAGATTGTGAACTTCATCTGAAGAGCAGTAAGTGCTCTTAACCACTTAGTCATCTCTCATTCCTTAGAATCTTATGTCTTGGGCTAGCTAAAGGTGTGCCACCTTCCCAGCTTGGCAGCACATGTGATTAGTTTCTGTTATGAGTCTACATATTCCTCTGACCTTCACTACTGGACTTTATTTCTGCCTCAGTTCAGTCTTAGGAGGAACCACAAAGATACATGGGATTTTTTTTGTTGTTGTTTTGTTTTGGTCATATATGTATTTTTCCATTAATACGTCTTGTAAGTTAAAGTGTCCTACTCTGCGTGTGTTCATTGTTTTCTTTTTTGATGATATTCTTTTCTTAAGATATATAGGTTGCCCTTAGAGTGGTTAAGCATAAGATTCTATACTTTATGACATGAAAGTGATACATACTTAGCAGATACCATTCAAATTTTGAATTTTGTGTTCTATAACAAGCAATATACAGTATGATATTCCTGATAAGTCAGATGGTAGCTCAAACCACAGCTTCTAGTTAGCCACATATTCATTAGGATAAACAATTGATGCTTTTACAGTGTGCTTCTACCATAGTATTCAGTAAGTTACATGAAATACTCCACCCTTTGTTATTTAACATAGGCTTTGAATTTTGATTTTCACAACCATGGGTAGTGTAAGTGTTCTGAGCATGTTTAAGACAAGAAGTATCTATTGTACATAGACTAGCATTCATCAAGCACAAAACTTGTAAGTCTACAATATTGAGAACCTTATTACAGTAGATATTTAGGATTAAATTTGTAATCAATGAATCATTTGAAAAGTTTTTATTTGTAACAGAATGTAGATAAGAAATGGTGATGGGTCCAGTCCAACCTGCTACTACTTGAAGCATAATTAAGAAAATATGCTATCATTGTTCTTAATTAAGCTAAATAAATTTTTTGTAAGAATTTTTGTGTTTACTAGAAAATAAAAGAATAAAAAAAGAAAGAAAAAGAAAATGAATCTTTTTTTTTTCTTTCTGCATCTGCTTTCCTTTTGTAGTTGCCAATAACTTTGTTCTGCTTACATTTGCCTGTTGGGATTTTTTTCTTTAATCTGCTGCCAAGTTATTTTCCTTGTAATAGTTCCTGGATTCAGTTTTTGTGATAGTGCAAGCACTTGGGCAAATTCATAAGGTTTTGGTTTATATCAGTATATGCATTACTGATTTTATTTTCTTCTGGTGTAACTTAACAACCTAAAACATACAGTGAGTCTTTGTGTAGCTGCTTTGATTTCATAGTTGACAAGGCATTAATGCCTCTCATTTGTCTCTGTTTATCAAGTAAAAGCTCAACCATATTCAGCTATTTAGTCATAGATTATCATTCAGTTCCTTCCGTATTGGTCCTTTAGACCAACAATCCTTTTCATCTGCTTTTATTTATTACTTATTTCTCCAAATTCTTGGGTATCTTTGTAGCTGTATCTTTTGCCTTGGATCCTTCCTTAGTCACCTTGAAATTTTAACTTGGCCCTAAATTCTTGTATGGATAATATCTTAAGAGATTTCTCCATTAATTCAGCTTGAATTTTTTTCCTGTAATGTGTTTATGCAAGGTGTGTATATTGGAGGAAATTTTGTTTTAGCACTATTTGGAAGGAGAAAAGATTTTGTCTAGATGGACTGTTACCTGTTGATAGGAGTCTGGTACATATGTGAAACATGGAATGTGCAATATGTTGGCGACATGAGGGTACCAGGTGATCTTGATTAGGTAAATTTCAGTGGAGTTACGGACATGACAACTGTATTGTAACAGGTTAAATAGTAACTCAAATATGTTCAAATGGAGATAATGTACTCATATTAAATGGGGCATGTTTTAAGGACTGGTGAAATGGCTCAGTGGGTAAAAACACTTGGCGTATGAGCCTGATGACCTGAGTTCCATCCCCAGTAACAACACCCATCACTCATGATCCCTTTTTTTGTTTCTTCTTTATCTTGTTCTGAGCAAGTATGTGTACTTCTGTGTGTATGAATAGACACATGAGGATAACATGCATATATGTGTGTGCATATGCATGTAGAGCTTAGACATCAACATTAGATGTCTACCTAAGTTGTTCTCAGTTTTGGAAAGAGAATCTCTGTAAATCTGGAGTTTCCATATCTTGTTAGATTAGCCCCAGAAATCCTTTTGTTTCTGCCTTCCCAGATCTATGATTGCAGACATGAGCCCTGCTTCCAACCACTGGGGTCTTAATGCTCGAGTAGCAAGCATTTTACAGACTGAGCCATCTCCATGATTCTTGTATATAGAGAGTTTAATAAAGCGGGGAACTAATAGCAACAGAATATTGAGTAAAGAAATGTGATGGACTTGGTTTGAATTATTGAATGAATGTCAATTCTAAATTTATCTCTTAAAGAAACTTAAATATTTTCTTAATCAAGTTAACTATTAGATTTATGACATCATTCTGTTATAGACTTTAAAGGTATGATTTTTTTTTCCCTTCCAACTCTGTTTACCATCAAATCTTTTCAGTCCTATGTGCCAGTTGTTTGGAGTTATATTTTTCTTTTTTCCAAACTGGGTTCTGAACCTCCATAGACTTAAAAATTTAGAATCAAAATACTAGTCTTAAGTAGGGTTGTATTGAAATATTTGACTTAGAACCATGGTTAAAAATAGGTGTCATTGCTAATGTGGATGAGAGAAGCCCACAAGGCCTCAACCGTACACAAAGAATGACAGGCAACTAAGGAATACTAAGAGAGGGAGAAGAAGTCTTCCACAGGGAAGAGCACAATAATTCCTTATGCAATACCAATGGCCAGTCCTAAGAACATATTTACAAGTAACTGAGCAGGTTGTATTATGTATTTAGTAACACACACCACCACCACCACCACCACCACCACCAACAACAACAACAAAAGAAGCCATGAACTTGAGAGAAAGTAGGAGTGCTTGAGACGATTTGAAGGGAGGAAAGGAAGGGGAGATGATGTAACTTGTAATTCAAAAAAGTAAAACATTACTAAAAAATAATAACAAAATTAAAAATTTTAAAAAATGTCATACTTCTTAACCCTTCAGCTCCTTAAACTGAACTAACTTAACAGCCTATTCAGAAGTACAGCTGGGCTAGCAGACCTCTTTTGAGTATAAGGAGGCACGGATACCCTAATGAAGCAGATGAACAAGAGGATTGGTCCTTTGTGGAAAACAACTTCTAAGACACTGTTCCAGTCAGGAACAGATATAAAGCTGTTGTTAGTGTTAGTATTTTTTTTTTCCTCTTTAAGAAGTCTGAGTAAAATACAAAGAACAGAAGCTTCTTCCTAAATGGCCCCTAAGAATGTGAACTTTTCAGAGGAGTTCAGTTTTATGTGACATGCAAGTGTGAGTGGGTGGAGTTAAAATGCTTACCTTTATAGTCAGTTTGTATTTAGATTTTGTTTATAAAGACTGAACTGTGGTTAAGGGTACGGAGTATTAACATATTATAAGCTAATGAAAAGAGTAGACGAACAATTAATTAGAAGGTCTCAAATGACTAGGTTCTATGGGAGGGAAAACAAGAATTAAGAATCTTTTAACTATAAAGGAATGGTTAGTAAATATTAGGCTAAGCCAAGTTAGAACAGTAGTCAGGTAGACGGGTGTAAGCAGCCTTTCCCATCTAGTCAGTGATAGATTTACTAGAGAAGCACAATGTAATGTGAACATGCTACAGGTATGTTCTGCCTGAGAGTTTACTCCTAAGGGTTATCTGGTCTCTGCTGGCATCAGGTACCTCTGCTGTTGTAATGCAAAAGTAATAGTTAAGTGAATAAGCATGGCTGTGTTTTAATAAAAACTTATTTTTATAAAAAATAAATTTGCAGGCCATGGTTTGCTGATCCTGGAGTTTTTCAAAGATGCAGTATAAATTGAGTTAGGGAACAAGTTGAGAGGGATAGTACAAGCAAATACAAATAACATATCTTGAAAATAGTTAGCATGGGAGTCACTGAGTGTGGTGCAGGAATGCAAGAATAAATTATGGTCTCAACTAGGAAGAAATAAGAACCTTTGATCATTTTTGTTAATATGTAATAAGCATAATCAGATAAGTAGTTACTTTTCATTTTGACCATCCATTGTTGATAAAATATCAGGTTTTTCTTTGCTTTTTTGTTTTGTTTTGTTTTAAAGAAACTTAATTGAAGCAGTTATTTTGAGTCAAAGCTGGGAAAATGTGCAGTCTATAATATACTAATGAAAACATTGGACATTCAGATGGCATCATTTTTTCTACCTGAACTTTTAACAATTTGAAAAATTAAACAGGGCAAAAGATGGAGGCAAAATTATCGTTTGTACTGTGAATAGAGACAAGTTAGACTAAAGCAACTGTGAGACACTTGAGGAGAACACTCATATACCATCTCTTCAGGCTGATTTTCCCTTAGTGGCTCTCCCCCAAAGCAAGAGAAGCAGAGCAAAAGAAGCAGAACTGGGCTGTGCCTGTTCAGTGACTCCTTTTAAATTCACTGATCAGAGAAGCCATGGCCCTTCTCTGGATGAAGAGAGGTTCAAATCCTGCTCATTGAAGCAGCCTTTCTGGTAGAAACCAGGAATAAGGAGAAGGTTGTAAAATCTCTTAGAACTGTTGCAAAATTGTATCTGTGGATAAATATACCAGAAACAATGCAACGCTTACTATAGAAAACAAACTAACATATTCTGGATATCTTTTTTTTAATTTTAATATTCTGAAAAACCTTGTTTTAAAAATTCTTTAATGAATAAATATTAACTAGGTCTATATTTTTTTCATAATTTATTTACTTATTCACTTTTACATCCTGGCTGCAGCCCCCCCTTCTTTCCTCCCAGTCCCATCCTCACAAGTCCCCCCCCCCCCATTATCCCTTCCCCTTGGGTATCACCACACCCTGGGACAACAAGTTGCAGCAGGACTAAGCATATCTTCTCCCACTTCTCCCACTGAGGCCAGGCAAGGAAGCCCAGCTGGGGAAAGGGGATCCAATGTTAGGCAACAGATCAGAGACAGCTCTCCTTCCAGTTGTTTGAGGACCTACATGAAGACCAAGCTGCATATCTGCCACAAATGTGTAAGGGGCCTAGGTTCAGCCCCTGCATGCTTTTTGCTTGGTGGATCAGTCTCTGTGAGCCCTCATAGACCCAGGGTAGTTGACTCTGTAGGTCTTTTTATGGTGTCCTTGACCCCTTTGGCTTGCTCAGTCCTATCCATTACCATTCCACAGAAGTCACTGAGCTCTGCCTAATGTTTGGCTGTGGGTCTCTGCATCTGTACCCATCTGCTTCTGGATGAAGCCTCTTGGGAGACAGTGATGCTAGGCTCCTGTTTGAAAGCATAGCAGAGTATCATTAATAGAGTCAGGGCTGGCTCTCTCCCATGGGATAGGTCTCAAATTGGGCCAGTCATTGGTTGGCCCTTTCCTCAATCTCTGCTCCATCTTTATGTCTGTATCTTGTAGGCAGGACAAATTTTGGGCTAAAGGTTTTGTGGGTAGGTTGATGTCCCCCTCTCTTTACTGGAAGTCCCACCTGGCTACAGGAGGTGGCCACTTAAGTCTCCATATCCCTGGCTGCTAGGAATCTCATCCAGGGTCAACTTCATAGACTCTTGGACCCCCCACTATCCCAGTTCTCCAGTTAGTCCCAGAGGTGTCCCCCCACCCATTTCCATTCTCTCTCCCACCTCCCTCTCCCCACAACTGATCCCCAACCCTCTCTTGTTCCCCTTGTCACCTGTCACCCCATTTCCCTTCCTTCCTCCACCTACAGTGTCTATTTTATTTTCCCTTGTGAGTGAGATTCATGCATCCTCCTTGAGGCCCTCCTTATTACTTAAGTTTTGCTGGATATAAGGATTATAGCATGGTTATCCTGTACTTCATAGCTAATATCCACTGATAAGTGAGTACATGCCATGGGTGTCTATCTGGGTCTGTCTTGCCTCACTCAAGATCCTATTTTCAATTCCATTTGCCTGCGAATTTCAAGCTGTCTTCAGTTTTAATAGATGAGTAGTATTCCATTCTTCAGTTGAAGGACATCTGGGTTTCCAGCTTCTGACCATTATGAATAAAGCTGCTGTGAACATAGTAGAAAACATGGCCTTGTGCTATAATGGGTCATCTTTTGGGTATATGCCCAGGAATGCCAGGTATAGCTGGCTCTTGGCATAGAACTATTCCCAATTTTCTGAGAAACCACAAAATTGATTTTCAAAGTGGTTGTAGGAGTTTACACTCTCCCCAGTAATGGAGGAGTGTTCCTCTTGCTCTAGCATCCTCACCAGATGTGTTTTGCTTGAGCTTTTGTCTTAGGCATCCTGATGGTTGTAAAGTGGACTCTCAGTCATTTTGATTTGCATTTCCCTGATGACTAAGGACTTTGAACATTTCTTTAAGTGCTTCTCGGCCATTCAGGATTCCTCTGTTGAGAATCTTTTTTGTTTAGCTCTGCACCCCATTTTTTAATTGAGTTATTTGGTTTGTTGGTGTCTAATTTTTTTTTTTTGAGTTCTTTATATTTTTGGATATTAGCCATCTGTCAGATGTAGGGTTGGTAAAGATCTTTTTCCAATCTGTAGGCTGGTGTTCTTAGCTTTACAGAAGCTTTTCAGTTTCATGAGGTCCCATTTATCAATTGTTGATCTTAGTGCCTGAGCCATTGATGTTCTAGTCAGGAATGTGTCTCCTATGCCAGTATGTTCAAGGCAGTTCCCCACTTTCTCTTCTGTTAGATTTAGTGTATCTGGTTTTATGTTGAGGTCTTTGATTCACTTGGACTTGGGAGAAATTGCACTCCCCCTCCCCCCAATAATAAACTATCTTTCCGGGTCTTAAAACCAGTTCTCCAAAGATATTGAAAAACAACTATACTTTGAAAAGTAAAACTATTTTCATTAGCTTTGATTATAGGTGCTTATATTAGCTTAGATGCTGGTAATTATATTTTGAAAAATGTCAGCAGGTATCCTATGTCTACTTTCTCTTTTTCTTCTGAATATTCAGAACTCGAACTATCACATAAGACCAAGCAACAGTAGTCCACACTGGGTGAGTTGTATTGTTAGAGTTATATCCTGTAAGAGTTATAATATTGTCAACACCTGATGTGCTGAGCCACCTGAGTTGATGCATTTCTGTATTAGTGAGCATGCTGTTGCAGGATGTCAGAGCCTGAGTACAAGTATGGTACCTCTGAAAGAGGGTGGCCTGGGATAGCAGAGGATCCTTTGCTCTCAGAGAGTTCAAACCTTGGCAAGATAAGATGAGAAGAACATAGGCTTGGAGTGGGATTTAGCCTTCTCTGCATATGAGCTTAGGACCCTGGTAAGTAGCAGAAGTATAGGAGGACATCTGTTTTAGAAGTACAGCTTGATATTATATGTGTTGAAGCTCTGTTTGGGATGGGAAAGAGTCCATGCAAGGGAAATATCTGAGTGCAATGTCATACGATGATTAGTAATCATAAATGTGTCTTTTAAGTACAAGATTTTAGAGCTGGAGCATTAGAGGTAAATAGTGGAGATGCTATATGGGCTGTCAGGTGATAGTAGGTATAGAGGATATGCTTGCAAAAAGGATGCCAGGCCTGAGGAATGAGAGCTTCCATAGATGAGATTAACACATGGAGAAGTGAGGACAAGAATAGAAATATCCAAATGGATAAGAAGGCTGTTCATGTTATGAAAGTTAACCTCATGAAAGGTTGATTACATATGAGGAGGCTGATGGAGTAAATTTACATTAAAGATGATGGGGAACAAAGTTTTGTTGTTGTATGAGAAAGGAGGTGTAAATGGGAAAGTAAACTACTGGAATGCCATCTATAATAGCATTGAGCTGGAAATGCGGTATTCTGTGAACTCACTCATTAGGTATGGATAAGACACATTCACAAGTGTGCATGTATAAACCCACATAAGCATATGCTCTATTATTACTTGCTGAGAAGAGACCCAGAATAGACCATCAATAGTAAGAACATTGAACAAATATTGTCATTGTTGATGTGGTATGTTGTTTTTGCATTGTTTGGGATTGATTCATAATTTCCTAATTTTGGTGGTAGTTTTCATAACAGTATATTTTTGTACAGAAAATTGAAGAATTTATATTTATGTACAAAGTTTAATTATGAAAAGCATTTTAATGTTCCAATGTGAGTTTTATTTGATCTCAACGTATAACATTGGAAAACAAACATTTTATAATCCTCATTGACAAATCTTAAAACTTTAAAAAGATGTCTCTGTTTCCCTTCCTAATAACACTGTCTTTTTTCAAAGGATACTTAAGTAGTAGATGTTGTAAAATACAGAATTCTGCTCTGAAAACAGTGTTGAGAGTTGCCAAATGCAGACATGCAGACACACACACACACATGGAAAAAAAAAGAGACTTTAAAATTAGCTTTCAAAAGCTTTGCACTTTACTAGAATTATGCAGTTCATAGTAGTAAATGAAACTAAACTGACTTCATCATGTTCACTTATAAAATGACATACAGCATTCAGAGGCAAATGTTATTCCTGGGAAATAGATGCAATGATGTGTGTCTAGTTCTACAGCCCTAGTGAACAATCCATACCAGTTTAGCAGACTGAACAAAACCAGTTCAACTCCTATAGTGTCACCTGTGGAAGAATCTAATGAGTTCACTTTTTAGTTTTATTTTTGAGATTAGAAGTACATTTCTTCTTTCCCTTTCCTCCTCCCAAGCCCTCCTATATACTCCTCCCTACTATCATTCAAATTTATGACTTTTTAAAATTATTAATTGCATGCATATATATATATATATATATGCACATAAATGTGTTTACACACACACATGCATGTACGTTATTCCTAAATATAACCTGTTGAGTCCATATAGTGTTACTTCTATTTATGTTTTCAGGACATACTCATTGGGCACTGGACAGCCAATTGATGTGCTCTTCCCTGAGAAAGACCACCTTTCCTTCTCCTAGCCTTCTTCAGTTGGTTTTAGTTTTTTGCAGAGGGTTGAGGTCTCATGGAGTTTTTCCCATCCACTTTCATATGTTCATTGCTGTTGTCCTTGATAAGCTTAAGTTTGGGCAGCCATGTTGGTTAGAGTTCATGGGTCTAGCTTCTGAAAATGTTAGGAGACATAATATCACAGAAGATTCCCTCATCCTCTAGCACTTACCTACCTCTTCTGCAGTGTTCCTTGAGCCTTAGGTGTAATTGCTTTGTAGATGTAATCATTGGGCCTAGGCTCAACACTGCATTTTGATTGGTTGTGGTCTTTGTAAAGAGAAGTTCCCAAAATGAGAAGTGAAGATTATATTTATATCTGAAGATTTGGAGGTAGGAGAATATTAGAGAACTTAAAGAATGATGAGGCATCATATAGGCTAATTATTCTCAATGGTTGGAAAATAAGTTTACTTCATTAGTAAAACTTCTCTATAGGGTTTTCACAAAATAACAATACATAAAGGTAAACGAGATATTCTTGCGAGTTACTTAATCACTTTATTCCTTGAATCTATATATTGTATATATACATGTGTGAGCTGTTTGGCATAGTTTTCAACACACACACAAAAAATCCCAATTAAAATGATGAGTGCTGATATTTATTGAATGTTTTACATGTGTTAGGTACTATGCTAAGCTCCAATGCATAATAAATACCACCTTTAATTTTCACACATGAAATAATGCAATATTTATGTTTGCAGATGAGAAATTTGAGAGGCTATGTGACTTGACCAATACCTTCTTTCTAGTAAATGTAAAGTTGGAATTTACATCTGTGTAAAAGTCTTTACTGGTCCCTCATTAACCTGTAGATAAAGTCTAAAGTTTTAATAAGGCTTAGTAAGTCCAGCTTCAAATTGCCTCCCTTACAATGCTTTACTCTTTTCTCATCTTTCTACACTGAGTACCACAAACAAACAATTGTCTTATTAATACTAATTAATGTTAGTGATAAAGTGACCATAGCAGCTGATAGTATTGACTACCCAGTGACACTTATTTTGGGTAATATGTACTTTACAATGTTAGATCTTCTATGAATCATCAGTTATCTTGAATAGTGTCATTATAATTTTCCAGTGACATTGAATCCTTCTCAGATCATTACTGCCTCTGGACTTTGTTTTCTCAGTAACCGATTCATTGCTACTTTTTAAAATATTTTAAAGCTATACCTACATAGAGAAAAGCATGAGGTAAATTTATTTCTCAGTGAAGAAGTGAGCATATGCCCCAAAGTACCACCTCCAGATCAAGGTCTAATAGAACCCCTAGAAGTCCTCTTGTAGGCCCTCTCATTTTCTCATTTATAGCTTTTTACCCTCTCTCCAAATGCACATAGTGCGCTGATTTTGTAACGTAGTAGATTAATTTTATTCATATTGGGACACTTTGTTTAAATAAAATAAGTATAAAATGTATATTCTTTTGTGTTTGCTCAGTATTGTTTGTATAATTTATTCTTAATGCTTACATGTGGATAAGTATTCATTTCCAGTACTCCATAATTTTATGATATGTAAATATTTCATAATAGTTTCTTAAAGTAAGACTTCTAGGAATCACTTCTATCATTCATCTTTATTTTCAGGGATATTTGGCTTTCTTCCAGTATGTATTGTTAGAAATAAGGCTTTCATTGTAGTAGACTAGATTTTACTTTTTCTGGGATTCCTCTTAGCCTCTCTTGTGTACATTGGTACAGTTCACTCCTCTGTCATAAATACTCATGCTGTATAGTAACTGTGTTACTTACCGTGTGTGTGTGTGTATTTCTACAATAGGTTACTATGACTTTTTTAGATGTCTTAAGTGTTAGTTATTCCTCCCCATATTTCCTCCTCTGTCTTGCCCTCCTATGCCACTCCCCATTTATCGCCCCTACCTGTTTTATTATTTTCCTTTATCTCTTTATATCACTATGTTCTACATTCCCTCCCTTGAAATACCACCCTCATGGCTTCTCCCTGATTTCCTGACACTAGTCTATACTACTTGCTGTTTGAATGGCCTCTTCAAAAATAATCCTGTCCATCATACTTGAAAGAGTTAATATTAATAGTTCATTCTTGCTCTTGGATTTAAAAAAATTATTTGCCAAAGTATGCCAGACTCTTCAGTATCCATGCCTGTACATTTTATTAGTCATCTATATTGTCTTTCTTTTGTATTACATTCATTACTTCTACCACATCTTTTCAATTTCTAGATATTACTATTTAAATTAATCAAAAGTAGAACTTTTAGATTACTTATAGATGGATACCTCAAAGTCCTATTTCCAGAATGTGTGGTATCTTCAGCAATAGGGTCTTACCTTCAAATTCTGGAAGGCAGCCACTGACAATGGCAATAACCTATATTGTTTTGGGAGTTTCTTGGATTCCCTTGACCAACAACTTGAATGGACATTGCCTATGTCTGGTACTGGGGGTTTTGTTAGATAATCTATGGCTATTGGGAGGAGCATTATCACCACATGTGACATAATTTCATTCAAAATGTAAACCTGCATATTATATTTGTATTTCTAAGCAAATATAAAATAAGGTTTTCCCGTGGCTTTTCTAAGCATCCTTTGTGTTACTTCTGTCTTTCTCCTCAGCTTTGGCATTGTTTCCTCATGCCACTTATTAAAGTCACCTCCCCTCCCATTTATGCCATTTTCCATTTCATAGCAGCTATGTCTAACTACTTTCATTCCCAGAACCTCTTTCTAGCACCTGGTCCCCTTTTACTTTCCTGGTTTCAGCAGTTTCTCCAGGGTATGTACTCACACTCTAAAGATCTAGAGCTAGGATCCACAGCATTTTCCATTCTGTATCTGAGTTACCACACTCACTATTCTGTGTACTAATTTCATCCATTCACCTTCAAATGTCATGATTTCATTTTTATTTACAACTGAATAGTCTACCATATTGCATCTATACAACTTCATTATCCATTCCTAGTTGAACATTTAGGTTGTTTCCGTTTCCTGGCTCTTGTGAATAGAGCAACAAAGAATGTGGCTGAGAAAACATCTAACCTCAACTACCAATCTATTTAAGAAAGTGAGTCTGTTGTATATTAGATTACCTACCCTTTTCTCCCTAGGATAGGAGTCACATTCGGAACAGCTTTTTACATTCTAAATGTAGTACAGACTGTACTTTTAACAACTAGACTAAAGTGTATTTTTGACAAATAATATCAAGTGTATGCAGCTTAAGTAATAATGGAAAAGAATTAATGGCATATGTTTGTTTTTAAACAAAACTAATATGCTCATTGAATATGCTGTAAATACTACTAGTTCTTTGTCAACCCACGTCTTAGTTATGTAACTATGAGAATTCTGAAGGGAAGGAGTGGATTCTAATTGATGAAGGTGCATTCATTTTGTACTCAGTTGGAAGATAATAGAGCTTGCTTGCCTTAGGCAAGTGGATTTTTTTTTTTTTTTTTTTTACTTCTTTATCACATGTTAACATGTTTAACTAAAGGTTTACAAAATGGGCAGGTAGCTCTCACAGAGATATGTACAATGAACTATAGATTAAAGATAGTAGTAAAGTGTTAGTGAACAATAATCTAAGCTCTATAATCAAAGCTCCATTGGAATATTGTGGGGTAATAGCAATGCAACTCTAATATTTGAAAAAGGATAAAAAGAAGCATAAAGATAGAAATCTAATGATTTATGCAGGACTTTCATTAATAATGAACCTTATCTTAAATGTATATCATACTGGGCAAAATTCTAAGATGGTTATATTAGAAGGCACAGTTGACATTTAAGAAGGATATTATCCAGGTGAACTCCTGATATAATCAAATGAGTCCTTTAAAAGCACAGAATTTCCTACTGCTAGTGGAAGAAAGGTAAGTGAGATATTTGCACTTTGTATGGACTTGCTAAATAATCTATGCCAGATGGTAGTGCTGGAGTGAACATATAGGACCTTGAGCAGGCTAGGCAAACACTTTACCACTGAGCCAGACTTAACAGTTCCCAAACGTTTTTGAATTTTGTCTTTTCAAAAATTTTGAATATTATGGGGATATAGTCAAATTTTTACTAAGTTGGGATTCATGTTCCAAATTTGTAGAAGATGCATAAATACTGCACTTAGAATTCTTTCACATGTAGCATCTACTACACTATCAATAAATAAATTTATTTTTCTCTCAGAATATCTGTTCCTTAAGATTGTCTCCCTGTCCCCTGTCCCTTTTCCCCTGTCTCCAGCCATCAAGTACTATTACTCTGGAAAAATGAAATAAAGAGATGAAACAAAAATAAATACTTGTGATTTTAAAGATATATTAGTAAGCAGAAACTCACACTGAGCATTACATATAATGTTAAAATTGGAATCTCATCCCCTTCCTAACGATCTATCAGCCACCCCACCCACCCACTGTGCTAGCTAGGCTAGTATCTCAAGAAATTTGAAGAGTCTAAATAGGAACACCAGGTAGGAATTGGGACTTGAGACTGCTTTATATCTGACCTGAAATTCTTTTTTTTTTTTTAATATTTTTTATTACATATTTTCCTCAATTACATTTCCAATGCTATCCCAAAAGTCCCCCATACCGCCCCCCACTTCCCTACCCACCCATTCCCATTCTTTTGGCCCTGGCATTCCCCTATATTGGGGCATATAAAGTTTGCAAGTCCAATGGGCCTCTCTTTCCAGTGATGGCCGACTAGGCCATCTTTCGATACATATGCAGCTAGAGACAAGAGCTCCGGGGTACTGGTTAGTTCATCATGTTGTTCCAACTATAGGGTTGCAGATCCCTTTAGCTCCTTGGGTACTTTCTCTAGCTTCTCCATTGGGAGCCCTGTGATACATCCAATAGCTGACTGTGAGCATCCACTCCTGTGTTTGCTAGGCCCCGGCATCGTCTCACAAGAGACAGCTATATTTGGGTCCTTTCAGCAAAAACTTGCTAGTGTATGCAATGGTGTCAGCGTTTGGAAGCTGGGATGGATCCCTGGATATGGCAGTCTCTAGATGGTCCATCCTTTCATCACAGCTCGAAACTTTGTCTCTGTAACTCCTTCCATGGGTGTTTTGTTCCCAATTCTAAGAAGGGGCATATTGTCCACACTTTGGTCTTCATTCTTCTTGAGTTTCATGCGTTTAGCAAATTGTATCTTATATCTTGGGTATCCTAAGTTTTGGGCTAATATCCACTTATCAGTGAATACATATTGTGTGAGTTCCTTTGTGATTGTGTTACCTCACTCAAGATGATGCCCTCCAGGTCCATCCATTTGCCTAGGAATTTCATAAATTCATTCTTTTTAATAGCTGAGTAGTACTCCATTGTGTAAATGTACCATAATTTCTGTGTCCATTCCTCTGTTGAGGGGCATCTGGGTTCTTTCCAGCTTCTGGCTATTATAAATAGGGCTGCTATGAACATAGTGGAGTATGTGTCCTTTTTACCGGTTGGGACATCTTCTGGATATATGCCCAGGAGAGGTATTGCTGGATCCTCCGGTAGTACTATGTCCAGTTTTCTGAGGAACCGCCAGACTGATTTCCAGAGTGGTTGTACAAGCTTGCAATCCCACCAACAATGGAGGAGTGTTCCTCTTTCTCCACATCCTCGCCAGCATCTGCTGTCACCTGAATTTTTGATCTTAGCCATTCTGACTGGTGTGAGGTGGAATCTCAGGGTTGTTTTGATTTGCATTTCCCTGATGATTAAGGATGTTGAACATTTTTTCAGGTGCTTCTCTGCCATTCGGTATTCCTCAGGTGAGAATTCTTTGTTCAGTTCTGAGCCCCATTTTTTAATGGGGTTATTTGACTTTCTGGAGTCCACCTTCTTGAGTTCTTTATATATATTGGATATTAGTCCCCTATATGATTTAGGATAGGTAAAGATCCTTTCCCAATCTGTTGGTGGCTTTTTTGTCTTATTGATGGTGTCTTTTGCCTTGCAGAAGCTTTGCAGTTTCATGAGGTCCCACTTGTCAATTCTCGATCTTATAGCACAAGCCATTGCTGTTCTATTCAAGAATTTTTCCCCTGTGCCCATATCTTCAAGGCTTTTCCCCACTTTCTCCTCTATAAGTTTCAGTGTCTCTGGTTTTATGTGAAGTTCCTTGATCCACTTAGACTTGACCTTAGTACAAGGAGATAGGAATGGATCGATTCCCATTCTTCTACATGTTAACAACCAGTTGTGCCAGCACCATTTGTTATGCTGTCTTTCTTCCACTGGATGGTTTTAGCTCCCTTGTCGAAGATCAAGTGACCGTAGGTGTGTGGGTTCATTTCTGGGTCTTCAATTCTATTCCATTGGTCTACTTGTCTGTCACTATACCAGTACCACGCAGTTTTTATCACAATTGCTCTGTAGTAAAGCTTTAGGTCTGGCATGGTGATTCCACCAGAGGTTCTTTTATCCTTGAGAAGAGTTTTTGCTATCCTAGGTTTTTTGTTATTCCAGATGAATTTGCAGATTGCACTTTCTAATCGTTGAAGAATTGATTTGGAATTTTGATGGGCATTGCATTGAATCTGTAGATTGCTTTTGGCAAGATAGCCATTATTACAATGTTGATCCTGCCAATCCATGAGCATGGGAGATCTTTCCATCTTCTGAGATCTTCTATAATTTCTTTCTTCAGAGACTTGAAGTTTTTATTATACAGATCTTTCACTTCCTTAGTTAGAGTCACGCCAAGATATTTTATATTATTTGTGACTATTGAGAAGGGTGTTGTTTCCCTAATTTCTTTCTCAGCCTGTTTATTCTTTGTGTAGAGAAAGGCCATTGATTTGTTTGAGTTAATTTTATATCCAGCTACTTCACCGAAGCTGTTTATCAGGTTTAGGAGTTCTCTGGTGGAATTTTTAGGGTCACTCATATATACTATCATATCATCTGCAAAAAGTGATATTTTGACTTCATCTTTTCCAATTTGTCTCCCTTTGGTCTCCTTTTGTTGTCGAATTGCTCTGGCTAGGACTTCAAGTACAATGTTGAATAGGTATGGAGAAAGTGGACAGCCTTGTCTAGTCCCTGATTTTAGAGGGATTACTTCAAGCTTCTCACCATTTACTTTGATGTTGGCTACTGGTTTGCTGTCTGACCTGAAATTCTTGTTAGTAACATCTAGAGTCATATCTCTCCCGTTCCTGCTGGCCTACAAGTCATTCTGCTTATTGTGTGGATGTGAAGATTTATAGGATTTGAACATGGAACCTTAAAGTACCCCCAAGACTGAAAACAAACCATTATTCAGTTGATCCAAACATGACAAGCTTCGGTAACAGAAAGGAAAGATCCAGATACCCTCCCAATAAAAGCAAGACTAGATAGCCATAAAAAGAAACACTTCAAACCCTAAATCTAGATTAGATTTTAATATCCCATTAAAAATATACAAACAAACAAAAATAAATAAATCAAAAACACTAAGAACATGAATAGTCAAGACAATATGTCTCACAGAAAATGGTAACACTAGTTTCCCAAGAAAAGCAACTTGGCTGATGCACAAGACATGGACTTCAAAATAGCAATTATGAATATGTTCAGGGAACTCAGAAGATATGACCAAATTCCTGAATGAAGACAACAGAAATTTTGTTTTATAGAATATTAAAAACAATTTGAATTATGAAAATAAATTTTAATAGAGACAGAATCTTTGAAGAAAAGTCTAATTGAAATTGTAGAGGAATTTTAATCCAGCAACATGGCTGTTCTGGCAAGGGATCACATCCAAAGACCTTCTAGGTCCGTGTGATCTGGATGGAATACAGACATGTCATTAGCACACACCTTTAATTCCTCTGGCTGGGATGCAGACACCTGAGTATATACCTTTAATCCCAAACAATGTTAACTTTGGTTTGTAGAAAGAAGCAGTCATGTTTGAAAGTCTAGTTGAGAGGCAGACAAAGTGACAAGTCAAAGAAATATTTGACAGAATGAGTCAAACTCTCATTGGAACAGAGAGGAAAGAGAGGTTATTCAAGAGAACTGCAGATGAAAGGGAACAGCACATAGAGGAGGGAGGGGTAAAGAGAGTTAAGAGTGGGAGGAGGCAGTTTAATTGGAACATTTTTACAGAGACAGGTTGCAGGTGAAGACAGAATGAGCCAGAAGATTAGAGCAGATTGCCAGAGTTATTTTGTGGCCAAGCAGAGCAATTCAGTCAGAAGCCAAGAGAAGCCAGTTTGAATAAGTCAGCTTGGAGAGGAGTTGGGGCCAGAATAGGTGAGTTGAACCAGTCAGCTGGAGTTCAGAAAGAACTAGAAAGGATGAGCTTATTCAGGAGTAAGTCATCAAGATGACAATTACATCATTGGAGAAAATAGAAGTTACATTTACATGAAATAAAACTCAAAATGAAAAGCTCAGGGAGTCAAAGAATAAGCTCAGAGGAAAGCCTAACCAACAAATTGGAAAGTAGAAGAGAGTAAGTGGGGGGGGGGGGACTATAACTATAAAATAGCTTTTTAAAAGGTAGAAGAGAGAATAGAAAGTCTCAAAGACAGTGTTGAATAAATGAATCACTCAGTCAAAAAAATGTTAAATAAAAAAAATCTAGGAAATCTGGATTATAAAAAGACCAAACTCATTAATCATACATAGGTTTAGAAGAAGGAAAAGAAACCCAGATCAAAGGCACAGAAAATATTTTTAACAAATTCAAAGGAGAAAATTTCCTATCCTAAAGAAACATGGCTAAGTTATATAGACCTCAGAAGGGATACTGAAAGACAGAAACTATCACTTATAATCAAAGAGAAAGAAAAATGTTTCAAATATAAATGATACAAAAATCATTTAATATTTCATATTAAAATTTGAGAAATCTATGTTCACTAACCAAGCTCTACAAAAGGATACTAGAAGAAACAAGACTGAAGGGAAGATTAAGTATACCCAAGCGGATACAATAAGTAAATAAATTAATAAATAACCCCAAAACAGTTAACCAAAAGAGGTCAAAGAAAAGTACAACCGAATAATAAGAATTATAAACACTGTTCAATAGTAACTCAATATTAACAGTCTTGATACCTCAATAGAAAATTCAGAGTAAGATTGGTTTAGGAAAAAGGAGTCATCTTTTTGCTTCAAGAGACACACTTTACCATTAGGGACAGATTAAACTAAAAGGATGGGAAAAGGTAGTTCAAGCAAATGGAACTAAGAACCAAGCAGGCATAGATATTGCAATATCTGAGAAAAAAGTGGACTTGAAATCAAAACTAGTCAGAGTGAAAGGGCACTTCATAATTTCTAAAAGAAAAATCTACCTAGAAGATATAACAATTATAAACATTTAATAATGTTTCCCTCTCCCTCTCCCTCCCCCTCCTCCTCCCCCTCCCCCTCCAAACACCCCATTCAGTTTCATTTTAAAAAAAAAATAAATCTAAAATTACATGGAACTAGAAGGTGATTTTAATTCTCTGTTTCTCGAAATGTCCAGACAGGACATATGGAGGAGAGAAGGAAAAAAAAAAAAGACTAAATAGAAATTCCAGAGTCAAATGACATTAATAAAATAGATATAACAGACATCTACAGATCATTTCACTCAAACCCTAAAAAGACACCTTCTTCTTCACAACCTGTGAAACATTCTCCAAAGTTTACATGTTAGCATACAAAGCAAGTCTCAACAAATATGGAAAAAAGTGTAATAACATCATGGATTTTGTCTCTACAACATGGATTAAAGCTGGTTATTAACAACAGTCAGAATGGCAGAACAGTATACTCCTAACTGAAAAATTGTATCAAGAGAAAAAGCAAGAAGGACGTTTTAAGAGTTTCTAGATTTGAATGAAAATGAAAACACAACATATCAAAGTCTATGGAGTACTCCTAATAGTTAAGTTTATAGCACCAAATGTCTACATAAATAAAGCTGGAAATATATGCTATTAATAAGTTAGTGACATACTTGAAAAGTTTTCGAAAAGAAAACACCATCCAAAATGGAAACAAATAAAGTCAAACATATTGCTACAGTTAATGAACTAGAAATAGTTAATATAATCAATGAAATTAAAAGTTGGTCCCTGGAAAAATGAAAAAAAAAAAAAAAAAAAAAGATGAACCGCTTGCCAAATAAACCCAAAGAAAGAAGATACAAATTAATAAATTTAGGGATGAAAATAAAGTCATTGAAACAGGGCCTGATGATGCAAACATTCATAAGGTCACACTTTAAGAATTTATAATCCACTACATAGATAAACTCAAAGCATCTCTTGTAAAAAGCAGGAACAAGACAAGGATGTTCACACCATTCCAGTTTAGTAGTGTTTAAAATCTTAACTAAAGCAGTATAACTAGTAAGAGAGATTAAGGGAATACATATAGAAAAGGAAGAAGTCAATATACCTTTATTTGCAGGTGATATGAATTGTATAAAAAATATTCTAAAATCCCCACTAGGAAACTGTTGCTTCTATGTCAGTGAGTCTTGGCAGGTAGAACAAGATGTACAAATACTCAGTGAACTCAGTGGGGGAATCTGAGCACACTGTGCTCCCAACACGCCTCCTCCTCCTCGGTACTCTACCCTTGGTGGCTTGGCTGCTTCCCCTCCTTGGTTCAGTACTTAGCTATTGGAGCCTTGCTTTTGGCACCTTGCCTCATCCAATTTCTAAAGCAACAGATGAGGAACATTGTAAAGATATTGAATCAGGTCTTGGTACAATATCAAACTGGTCCCAACATTGAGACAGTTACTCTGGTGACACCTCTCCTTTGTAATATGAAAAGGAATTGTGGGGCAGTGGGCTGTGCTAGGAAACTTGGTAAGGTTGAGTGGGTTCAGAAGCCCTGGCACTTCATACCAGAGGACTGTAGGTGTTTCACCTACTCTGACCAGGCCCCTGTCATGTGACCAAAGTGGAGGGGAACATGGTAATCAGTTACATAGGGCGGCACCCCAAGCCCCCCTCCACATGCAAATGAGGCATCCCTAACATCTCAGACCAAGCCAAGCATCAGCTGTCAGACCCAACCCACCCCAAAATGTATATAAGACCCTATCCAGAAGGAATAAAGGGTGTGAGAATTACTCCAAGGATCATCTGAGAGCTTCTGTCATATAAGAGCTGTAACACTTCCTGGGAAAGAGAATTCTCTCAGGAAACCTTCACCCTTGGAAGCTGTCTCTGCCGACTGAGGTCACTTCCCAGCCAGAGGCCTTGCTGTACCTGGACTGCTAGCCAAGCCCCCAGCCCCCTGTACAAGGTCTCACTGCTTTGCACTGTGGCAATGGTTTTGGTTTTAATTCATACTACAGAGCTATAAAAAACATGTTACTGGCATTAAAACAGACACGTTGGGCAATAGAATGGAATTGAAGACCCATGCGTAAGTCCCCACACCTGCCCACACCTGATTTTTTTTTTTTTTAAACAAAGAAACCAAAAACACACACTGGAGAATAAGCAGCATCTCCAACAAATGATACTGGGAAAAATGGATAGCTATATGTAGAAGAACAAAACTAAATCCATATTTCTCAACCTGCAAAAATCTTAATTCCAAATTATCATGGACCTTAACATAAGACCTAATGGCCTGAATCTAATAGAGAATGTGTTTAAACTCATAAGAACAGGAAAGGAATTTCTGAACTGGGGCATAGTAGCATAGGTAGCAAGAACAAAAGTTGACAAGTGAGACTACAGCAAAGAACAATATCATGCCAGTGGAGAGGGAGTCTACAGAATGAGGTTTTGTTTTGTTTTTTCTTTTATATCTAACATGAGTTTAGTATCAATGATATACAGAACTCACTAAACATTAGGAAAATATAACTGGAGTTAAAGAACCATAAAAATCAATAGATTTCTTAAAACACTGAAAAACATTTTAAAATGTTCAAAACCAAGTTAGGCTGTGGTGGTGCATAGGTCGTGCTCTAAGCCACCCCCACCCTGCCCCTCCTCTTTATTGCAGTGCTGAACAACATTCTCCTCCATTAACATTTTATGTTTTCTTTTTTCATTGTAGATTTGTATGTGAGTTATCAGTAACAATCATGCCACAGAAGTTAGCCTCAAACAAATTCTTCAAACATGAGCAAAGTGCAGGCTTGATTCTTTGCCAGAATATCACACGAATGTCTGGTAGTCTAGAACAAATTGCAAATATTGGTCCCCTCTGAAAGTGCTTGAGCAGGACCTTCACAATCCATTAACAGTACTACTGTCTACCAGTAATCTACTAGAATGGTCCATTAAGCTCTGTTTATAGCATTCATCCATTTTTATGGTCCAAAGTCCCATATTCCCTAAAAAAACAAAACAAAACAAAACAAAACAAAACAAAACAAAACCAAACAAACAAACAAAAAAAAAAAACATGATCAGGTTCTTAAAGCAACAGCCTACTCTGTGGTACCAATCTCTGTATTAGTATTTTCTATTGTGATAAAATGATACGGCCAATTTCAGTCTGTTCAATTTCAACTTGAGAAAGAGTTTATTTAGATTTATTATTGAAGAAGGATAAAATTCCATCATGATGAAGCAGAGGCATGACAAGTGCCAGGCATAACTAGGAGGAAGGAGCAGAGAGATCATATCCTCTACTATAGGCATGAAACAGAGTGGTCTGGAAGTGGGTTAAAACTTTAAATTACTAAAGCCAGTGATCCATCCTCTACATTAAAGATATAAGTCTCTGAACAGTGCCACCAACTGTTTAAATAGATGTCTGAGCCAATGTGTGTTGGGGTGTGTGTTCATTTTGGTGTTTCATTCAAACCACCAAAGAGGTTAACACAGACAACTACAACCAGTCAGCGTGTAGAGAATAAGGGACTGTGGAATGCTTAGCTCTAAATGGGACATTTGTATCACACACCTCTAGCCTAACCCCCACTTCTAGTGCGTAGGAATCAATGTGGAAGAAGGAGTAGAAACATTGTAAGAGTTAAAGGTAGTGTTCATCTGCAGTGAAACTGTGTTTGCTGACTCACAGCAACTAGGACTACATTCACAATACTTGCACAATATCAGGTTAGCAAGACTCAGTATGCATGGGGAGGAGCTTAGGAAATTACTCCCACAGCTGAGGGACTACTGGAAGTTGCCACTGGAATAGTAAGAATAGGGTTTTTTTTTTTTTTTTTTAAGAGATGTGGCCCCTGACAGACTGCTTATGCCCCAGCAGGTGCCCCTACACCTGTGAACATATACAGATGGCTGAGTGAACTCAGTGGGCTTAAAACTAAAAGTACATGAAGCTCAGAGGGGAGGTAGAAACTGGACTGTGAGGAAAGGGATAGTGAATTAGAGCAAAATACATTATAAGTGTTGCATAAATAGCAAAATATTTTAAAAACATAAAAAAGGAAAAATTTATTAGAAAGGCTAACCCTAAGTAGTATGTTACACTTGAATTAAGTAAACCATAAAATGTTTAAGATAATTTCAGTATCTTATGGAGTAGTAATCTTTGAACTAGTTACGAATAGGTATACAGACAAATGAAAATTCTAAAATCAAGTCCATAAGTAAATTGATGGGATTTAAAGTCACAAATGCTTGTGCTTGAAGATGAAGTCTACAAGCTTGAAACAAAACGCTTGGGTATGTATAACTGATGAAGAATTTTTATCAAAAAAAAAAAAACAAAAACAAAAAAACAACCCTTAAAACTCCATAGAAAAAGAATAGTCAAAATGATAGAAAGGTTTAAATGTGTATCTTAGTAGAACATCCACAGATTATCAATATTGTTAAACAAGAAAATAAACGACATCATTAGTTACTAGGGAAATAAGGTAGCCTGTGATGGTTTGTATATTCTTGGACCAGGGAGTGGCACCATCTGGAGGTGTGGCCTTAATGGAATAGGTGTGACCTGGTTGGAATAGGTGTGTCACTGTGGGTGTGGGCTTAACATTCTCTCCCGAATTGCCTGGAAGTCAGTCTTCCACTAGCCGCCTTTGGATGAAGACATAGAACTCTCAGCTCTGCCTGCGCCATGACAGCCTGGATGCTGCCATGCTCCCATCTTGATGATAATGGACTGAACCTCTGAACCTGTAAGCTAGCCCCAATTAAATGTTGTTTTTTTATAAGACTTGCCTTGGTCATGGTGTCTGTTCATGAAAGACTCCAAAACTCCCAAAGGGAGGCACTTACTCAAGCCTCGGGTCAGCCGCGCACCCAAGAAGACACTGAGACCGGTACTTAAGATGTATAGAGAGTAAGATTTAATACAGCAACGACAAGAAAGCAGACAAATAGCACATATACCAGATATCTGGGGTCGGATCTCATGCAGCCTGCAAGGTGCAGAGGAGATTCGGCAATTAGCCCAAACTTTTCACAAGCTTTTATAGGAAATAGCCAGGTAAAAAGTACAAGTTTTACGTCACCAAGGTGTTCTGCCAAGGGGCTTTACATAACCAAGGGGTCGTGTCCTATATTTTGGCAATGTACTCGATCTATTGGAACATTCTGGGACAGTACCAGGAGGCCCCTATCTCAAAAATGTTCTTGGCATAGTCTTCAGTTAGGAGGGGTAGGACTAGGTTTTTTCCAGGAGACCCCTTATCTAAAAAATGTTCCTGGAGCAGTTTCCAATTGGGAGGGGGTACCTTGGGGTAAAAAGTTCAGGAGTGCTCCGGGAACTATCTCTGGATGGGAGGGGTAAGAGAACTCTGAGCTGAAGAGTTCATGGAGAGTTTAGGTGTCCAGTAATTAACTCTTTCATTCCCCCCTTCTTTTAGGGACAAGCTCTAATCTTAGAGCTGGGTACCGGCTTCCTGAAAGACCCGATATTTTTGCCTTAATACCATAACCTGCACTGCATTTATTCTTTCTCTGATAAAAGCCACTAACTTATTAAGAATGCAGGGGCCAAAAATAAGCAAAAGCATAAGTATAATTAAGGGTCCTGCTATGGTGGAGAGGAGAGTGGTAAGCCAAGGGGACTTATTAAACCAGCTTTCGAACCATCCTTGTTGGCTTTCTCTCTCTCTCTTACGCATATCTAGGCGTTCTCTAAGTCTGGCCATAGAGTCTTTGATTACTCCTGAATGATCAACATAAAAACAACATTCTTCTTTTAGGGCAGCACAAAGTCCTCCTTCTTTAAGGAACAATAAGTCTAATCCCCTCCTATTTTGCAGCACTACTTCAGACAGGGAAGTTAAAGATTCTTCTAATTTAGTTATAGACTGTTCTATAGTTCTAATATCAATGTCCATAGCTGTACGTAATTCTTCATAGTATTGGGGGGTCTGAATTAAGGCAGCGGTCCCTGTACCTACTCCCGCTGCTACTCCCAATCCCAAAAGTACTGCCAGGGTTAAGGTAATGGGCTCTCTTCTCCAACGGACCCGATGATCAAACTTATCTAAAAAGGAGCTATCATCATGATACAGGAGTCTAGGAATAAGCTGAACTAAAATGCAGAAGTCTTTGGAACTATTAAAAACAGATAGAGATACACAAGGAGTGAGACCGGTATTGCAAGCCCATACTGTGTCTATGGGAGGCACCAGATACTGACCACTTTTGCTAGGCTGGATGTTCTGGGTCTGATTACAAAGGTGCCGTTTATCCTGAGGCGCCTGGCCTAAACAGAGTCCACTTCCTGAAACTGCTTCCAGAGTCAGCTTTCTGTTTTCTCCCCAAAGGCATTGAGAATGATCTGAAGTAGTATTATAAGTCCTGATCTGAGCAATTCCTTCATAATAAGGGGGCCTAGAGTCATAGCATAACCAACATGATTGAGTCATATTAGGATTAGTCCTATTCAACACCAAAAAAGCTCCTTGAACTAGACTGACCAGACGGCTTTTTGTATCTAGGGGCGGTGGGGAAACTAAGGTCGGTAGGGAAGGTCTCACTGTTCTGGGCTGTGGAGTTGGTGGAGCTGGTACAGCCGGGACTTGTGGGGGAGCTGGTACTATCGGGGGACCCTGTTCTGTCACAGTCAGCCTGATTGTAAAAATGAACCCAGGGTCTCCCGGTGGACTGGATACACGCCAACCCCACTTATTTCCTTTAAGCCAACTTAAACGATTTTGTTTTCCTTTTTCAGTGAATTTTATAAGTAGGGGGTTGCAGTATTTACCTTTGCATGGTCCTGGGGGGCTGTTTTCAGTAGCACACCCATAAGCTCCTATGGCGGCCTCATCTGGATGGAGGTCGCCATAGTTTGGATATTTATGGGGATCTCTTTCTCCTTGATATGGCTTATCATAACCACTACCTCGTTTTACCGTGATTAGATCCCAGTCAGAGGAAGGCTTCCAGTAGGCATCCCCTGTCGTTTCACATGTCCATTTGCCACAGAAATAATCTGATGCCCCCCCACATTTTTGTTGAAGCTCTTTGTTTTGACCCTGACCAGGGCAAACATAAAACTGTGCAGCTCTAAGATTAGCTCGGTAGAACTGCCCTGAACACCCATACATGTTCCCTATTCCACCTGAAACACACCGCTGTTCAGGGGGTGGGTTACTAAGATCAGTATGGTCAGGGAGGTCCCAATTGGGAGATCCTGCTACTAACTTACAAATGTCAGGTGTGAGATCAGGCCACCAAGTCCAAGGGGGATGTGCTGCAGTGATTGCCCATACAATGTTTCCCTCCCCATTAAGCACTTCCCATGACTGTTGAATCGGGGCAAGAGGGTTGTCGTTCCCTAGGCTTAGGGTGGCCCCCACGACACAAGCGAAGTTTAAGAGGATTGTCAGTAGTTGCCACCGTCCAGTTGTCTTCATGGTTGCCTCTACCCTGGCTAGGAGCCTTCTTGACGTGGGAGGCGTGGAGTTGTTAACAGTATCAGATATGGTCCTTTCCACCGAGGCTCAAGAGTGCCGGTGCGATGTCATCTGACAAGGACCGAACTGCTGTAGTCTCAGGTGCATGAGCTTCTTTGATCTGGTCCCAGATCTGTGTTCTGACAACCTCCAAGGCCTTTAAATGGGTAAACAGAGCAGAGGGTGAGAAAGAGTCAACACAGGGATCCAATATCCTGCTAGACTCAGTCAAAGAAGTAAAACGTCCAGGTGTGTTTCGGACTCTGAGAAGCACAAAGGGAAGGAGGGTCACCCAGTCTTTACCGCCAGTCTCAATAACTAATTTAGTTAGGGTCTGGGCATGACGCAGGTGCACGTAGATCAGATCTCTGGCTGGAACTGGTGAGATGTCCTTGGGATATCCAGCTCGTTCACTGTAACCAGTTGTGACCAGACTTTTTTCTGTACCACCTGCAAGCCCTTTTAACTTAGCATACAGAGCATTATTAACAACATAGGTTTAAACACATCATTTGAGACTATGATGGGCATAGGAGTTTCATAAAGGATCTTAAACAGAGTAAAACTGAATCAAGAGATAGGACATAGGGAAGGAACACCAAGTCCATGCCAGTCTCCACGATTAATTTTGTCAAGGTCTGTCTTAGAGTTTTAAACTAATTTTTATCTATCCTGAGCTCTGAGGTCTATACACACAATGTAATTTTTATTTGACCTCTAAATGCTTGGCCACACCCTGACTTACCTGGGCAACCATTGCTTTTGGCACTCTGAACCTTGGAAAAAAAATTTCTTTAATAGTCTTCTTGATGACTATGTGAGCAGTATCATTTATCCATATTGAGAACGTCTTTTTCTGCAGATGTCAACAGCTTTCTTTGTCTGCATATTGTTCCATACAGTGGCAAAAGCATCAGTGTCATTTATAAAGCTTGTATCAAAACCACAAGTTCAGCTTTTTGGGCTGAAGTTTCTTTAGGGAGGCTGCTGGCCTAGATCTCCTGCTTTTTGTCCACTGCTGCACTGCTGTCCCCGCCTTCCGCTTACCTTTAACCATGAGGCTACTGCCATCCGTGTAGGGTAAAAGGCTTAGTCAGATCTGGCAAAGCCAGAGCGGGGGCTGCAAGCAAGGCTGCCTTTATGCTGTCAAAGGCTTTTTGGTGTTCCTCAGTCCAGGTGAATGGGACTTTTTCTTTAGTCCAGAGTCTGTAAAAGCCCACCGTTCCCAGAAACTCACGTACTTGGCGCGGGGTGGTGGGGGTTGGGATCAGCATCACAGTCTTTTTTCTTGGCTTCGGTGAGCCACCGCTTTGAGACATAGCTGAGCTTTCTTAGCCGATACCCGGTACCCCAACTCACCCAGTTCATTCAGGAGCTTCTAGGAGGGCCAGAATTTCTTCTTTGTCTGTGATGTCTCTGCCTTCAGCCAACCGCAGGGCTTGGGTTAGCGCCAGGAGTTCAGCCTTCTGAGCCAAAGTTCCTTCTGCCAGAATGTCAGAGTGATGAGTAGGTCTTATTCTGTCAACAAAAAGCTCTAATAATGTGTCCATCAGCCAGGGAAACAATTGGATCATGTTTTCCTGACCAGAAGCCACTATGTGCAGACAAGCAGGCCATCCCTCAGTCACCAGGTCTAATTTTTCAAGTGCCACTGGTCTTTTAGGGTCCCAATTTCTGAGTAAGAACCTCTTTGGCAATACCTTTGTTCTCAGTCACATCTAGGAGTCCCAAAGTTGGGGACAACATTAGGGCAGTCTCAATAGCATCCAAGGCCATCCAAGGTTGCTCCCTATTTCCTATACGAGGGGCTGTCCATCTTTTTAATGCAGCAAAACCTGGGATCCACAGTTTGCAAGGACCTGTAGTGTCCAGGAACCTTTTAAACTTGCTTTGCATTGGTTAGTGGAGGAATATGAAAACACAGTCTCTTTTTAGTTGCATCAACAGGTAGACCACCAGTCTCTTTTAAGGACTCAGCTTCTGTGTTAGCACCCTTTCTGCTATCTCTTTATTTTTAGCCACGAACAGGTGAAGGGTTTTGTCTTGAGGAGGGGGGGGCTCCTCTTCTTTTTGTTAGGACAGTCTCTCACCCAGTGTTCTTCTTTTTCAACAGCAAACACTCTGATCTTTAGCCAAAAGCTTTCTTTTTTTGTTGCCAGGTACTAAGTTTTCTAGTCTCCCTGACTTTTGTGACCAGCAGTTCATTTCTCTTATCTTTTTTTTAAAATTTTCTGGCTCCCTATTTCTTACAGATCATCTCTAAGTGCTAGTATTATTAGCAAGTATCACTGTGCTAAGTTCTAATCTTTGTCATTTATCTCTCTTTGCTCCTGTTTCTTAACTGCAATGGATCTAATTATTACATCTATATTCTGTCACTTAACTTTTTCACAGTTTACCTCTTTTTACTGTTAACCTATTTCTTTTGAGTCTGCTGAAGCTTTGCTCTCAATTCTTCTTTGCAGACCTCTATCTTTCTCTTAACTTTTGTAACTTTTCATAACCTAGGTCAGATTGATGGGACATTTTCTAGTCCCACAGACATGAGACCCTCAACAGAGCCTGGCAGTCAGGTGCTCCTTACCTTGTATGTCTCCCTCACCGGAGCTTAGAACAAACTCACACAGCTCAGGGCAGTGCCTGAGAAGAGAAAACACATGGGGCAGAGAAGGGAGTGCAGTTTTCACATCAGACCACTGATATTTCAAAATGAACACAATTTTTTTTTTTCTCTGTTAACAAGAGACAGGATACAGGGGGCAGGAGAATGAGCCTTTCTTCCACCCAGGAGGCAGGCAAAGGCTGAAAACAAATCCTTTGATGTGAAGAGCCCAGCGCCGAGTCTCCGCTGCGCGCCGGAATGCAGCGTAAACTCCTGGGAGTGGCAAACAAACGCTGGCAGGCAGGCAGAGGCAGCAATTTAACTATTTAACTACCTGATAGACGCCCTGTGCTCTCTGCACTGTCTTTGGGGAGGGAGCACGCAGTCAGGCAGGCACAAGGGAGTGCGGGTAGACTCTGGGGGGGCCAAAGGAGGGACGGCGGCTGTAGTCGGCCCCTCCCCAGCTGTGGCAGGCTTCACGGCCACTCCGGGACCGGCAGGCGGGGTCACTCACCACCAGCATCTCACAACTCGGGGCACAGACAGCCTCTGCTTCTGCCGTGCCTGCAGAAGCCAGAACCTCAGCGCCACTGCTGCTATCAAAGCCCCAACTGCGCCGCCAAAGCCAGAAATTCTTAGCCCAGCTCTGCAATCTCAGAGCTCTTTTGAGCAGCCTGGGGCTCCCCAGCCGAGTGCGGACCGTGCGCTGCCCCTGTCGGCCGGTGGCAGCTGGTCTTGCCCCACGATGGCCCCGCAGCCAGGCTGGCCGGCGCTGCCCGCCCGCTGCGAGCCGCTGGCACTGCCTCGCCGAAAGCGCAGTGGGCAAGACCGGCCTGATGGTTCTTTTTTCTCTCTTTTTTTTTCTTTTAAAACCATTGCTGACAAATTCTGTCCTGACGTCAGTCCAAGTCTACAGTCGACAAGGGGTTAACACACACACACACACACACAGTCTTGTCACGTGACACAAACACAACCAGCCAAACGCCACTTTCTGACGGGGTCGGATTTCACATTGACTCTTTTTCCTGATAGGGGTGGGATTCCACATTCACTCTCGCTCTGGCAGAGAGAACACTCTCTCTCTCTTTCATTCTGCCAGGCAACAGCCAGGTCTTTTTGACTGTTCTGTACCCTGGGCACTCCTTCCAGGGTCTCCCTTGGAACATCTTTTTGGGGTGCCGACCGTGAGGCCATAGACAGTCGTCCTCTCACAGCCACTGCCAGAATAAACCCACAATCTCAGAATACAAATGCAGCAGTTCCACACCTACACACCCAGCAGATTGTCCCATTTCTAGAATAATAGCAGACACGACAAAAGCAGACACAAGACTTGAGACACTACAGGCAACTTACAGAATCAGATGGCCTCTCCAAGGCCGACAGATTGAGACCTTCCCGGTCTCCAGTGGGGTCCACCAAGCGTCCTTGGTCCTCCCCTATCTCACCTGGGACGTCTCCCAGGGGCAGATCGGACGGTGGGCACCTGGGGCACGTCTGCTCCTTACCCACTTCGCATTCCCTCCCGGAGTGCGATCTCTGGTGCTCCTACTGAGCACAGAGCGTCACGCAAAACCAGAACAGCGATCGCTCATACAGAATGGCCTTCCTGGCCTCTCAGAAATTAACAGAACACAGACACCAGACCAAAGCAGAACAGTAAATCTTACTTCTGAGCGGGTCCAGGACTTCTGGGTAAACGCGCTGATTCCCGGCCAACGCACCAAATGAAAGACTCCAAAACTCCCAAAGGGAGGCACTTACTCAAGCCTCGGGTCAGCCGCGCACCCAAGAAGACACTGAGACCGGTACTTAAGATGTATAGAGAGTAAGATTTAATACAGCAACGACAAGAAAGCAGACAAATAGCACATATACCAGATATCTGGGGTCGGATCTCATGCAGCCTGCAAGGTGCAGAGGAGATTCGGCAATTAGCCCAAACTTTTCACAAGCTTTTATAGGAAATAGCCAGGTAAAAAGTACAAGTTTTACGTCACCAAGGTGTTCTGCCAAGGGGCTTTACATAACCAAGGGGTCGTGTCCTATATTTTGGCAATGTACTCGATCTATTGGAACATTCTGGGACAGTACCAGGAGGCCCCTATCTCAAAAATGTTCTTGGCATAGTCTTCAGTTAGGAGGGGTAGGACTAGGTTTTTTCCAGGAGACCCCTTATCTAAAAAATGTTCCTGGAGCAGTTTCCAATTGGGAGGGGGTACCTTGGGGTAAAAAGTTCAGGAGTGCTCCGGGAACTATCTCTGGATGGGAGGGGTAAGAGAACTCTGAGCTGAAGAGTTCATGGAGAGTTCAGGTGTCCAGTAATTAACTCTTTCATTCACAGCAGTAAAACCCTAACTAAGACAGTAGCCTTTAGCACCCTTAGAATGACTCTTAATACAAAAATCTTGGTGAATTGTTGATCTGAATGCAAAGTTGTATCTCTATTTTGGTAAAGAACTTGTCAGTTTCTAAAAATGTTAAGCATGGGATTACTACAAAACTCACTGGTTCTCTTGCTCTGTAACTATCTGGTAAAATGAAAATATTTCCCTACAAATATTTGTGCAGTGTTCATAGCCACACCATTCATGAAAGCCTAAAAGTGTAAACCACTCAGTTCTGTTAACTAGCAAATTGCTAAGCAAATGTGGCATGTCTATGCAATGGAATACTATTTCATAATAAAGATTTAACAATATGCTACAAAGGAATAGAAACCAGACACTGAAGAACACATAAAGCATCATTCTTTTAACATGAAATATCTAGAAAAGGCAAATTTAAAATGATAGAAAACAATGCTGGGCGTGGTGGCGCACACCTTTAATCCCAGGACTTGGGAGGCAGAGGCAGAGGCAGGTGGATTTCTTGAGTTCAAGGCCAGCCTGGTCTACAGAGTGAGTTCCAGGACAGCCAAGGCTACACAGAAAAACTCTGTCTCTAAAAACAAACAAACAAACAAAAAAAAAAAAACAAGAAAAGATAGAAAACAAGTAAATTTATAGTAGTAAATTTTATGTTTAGATAGCCATTAAATATATACAAACATACATTCTTTAACACTTTGGAATTTTATGGTAAGAAAGATGGCCTAATAGTCAAAATTAATGTCTTGATATGAAAGTGTTTTTCTCTATTATACTATTCATTAAAATGAATTCTCATGGGTTAAAGAGCTACATGTGAAAATCAAATTCACATATACACAGAAAAATGATATTTGATGTTCACAAATCTTCTGACCTACAAAAAGAAAATCATAAAACACGACTAAGTTTGATTATACATATGAGTACAAAACATCTATATGAAGAATGCTTGTGCATTTTGAAAATGATAATTATTTGGGATATATGATACTGTTTTGGAATTCTTAAAAGGTCCAAAGCCTAATTATACAGTGCCAGAAGGAAAATCTGAATATAGAATCTGTGAAAATATGCTGTACCCCAGTAGTAGGAAACTTCAAACTAAAATGGGAATTGTATAATTTTGTTTGAGAAATTTTTTATATCAGCGTTGGATAAAAACAGGATATCAAACTTAAATTGACTTAATTTCATATCTCAGAAACACCCTTATCAATTTCTACGTAGAAGAAAACTCTTAACTCTTGAACACAACAAGGTGTTTAAGAACTAAATGGAAGCTGGTTTGGCTTTCTAGCAAATTTGTACTCTGTACCAATTAAGAAATTTCAAGCCACAGTATTAGTCTGAATCATGTATTAGTTTCATTTTGCTATTGTAAAAAAGATCACAGGTTTGGTGGCATAACACAGCGTATCTTACATCTTATAATTTTAGTGGTCAGTAGCCTGAAATGGGTGTCATTGTGATATAGGCTATGTTCATTTTCTGTATCTCCATCATTTAGAAGCATTTAATGGCATTGATCTCCTTTACATGGTAAGGAACCACTAATAGCTATTAAGTTTTACAACACAACTTCATAGTTACAGGAATAAATGATAGTACTAAATATTTCAAAGAGAAAAACTAATAAACAAATATTTTAAAAGAACTGAACAAAATTTGAATGAACAAAATGCAAGCTAACAAACCATAGAAGATAAACTTCTTCCTCTGATCCTGAGGAAGTAACAAGATTTAGATTATCTTCTGTAGTCATCTAGTAAACTAGAACACACTCAAATTATTTTTAACATTTATTATATGCTTAGGTGTTTGTGCATTTGAGTGTGCCATGGTACACTCACATGGAGAACAGAGAAAACTCGTGGGATTTGGTTCTTCTCTTTCACTGTGTGGGCTTCAGGGATACAACTCAGTATGTCAGGCTTATCAGCAAGTATCTTTGACCTCTGAACCATCTATCTCACTCATCCTGGAGCATAAATTTACAGGAAATTTGCAACAGTGAAAAACAGGGGACAGGTAGTAGTGAGGCAGAGCATAGGTTAGGAGGGCATGAAAGAAACAAAGTATAATTACACATGTAAGAAAATGTTACCATGAAACCTGTTACATTGCATACTAATTTCAAAATTCCAATTTAAAAAAAAAAAAAAAGGAAAGAAAAGAAAATCAGGACTCTGGGTCATAAACCCAGAGAGACAGAAAACTAAAAGGACCCAGATGTCTCACTGACTTAAGATTAAGACTAGCAGTCAAAGGATCAATGAAACAAAGTTAGCTCTCTGAAAAATTAAACAAGGTTGATAAACTCTTAGCCCAAACTAATGCAGAATAGAGAGAGATGATCCTGATTAATAAAACTTGAGATATGTTTCAACAGATGTACAGATGATATAGAGGTACTAATAGGATATTTTGAAAACTTGGGTTTCAACAGATTGGAAAATCTACAGGAACTGGATAAATTGCTAGACAAATGGTCTATAAAAATTAAACCATCAGGATAAATTCAATCCAGATTTACAAGGAACAATGATATTTAAGTACTAATAGACTGTCACCAAAGATAAGCCCAGAACTAGATGGTCTCATTGCTGAATTCTGTTAGACTTTGTGGTGATTAACATCGTCAACCTCATAGACTCTGGAACTCGTAGGTGATAGATAAGCTTCTTGGAACAATTGAATTGTGAGGTAATGCCTAGTTTAAGTTAAATGAGCTTCAAAGACTCACTTTAACTGCCAGACTGAGTAAAAGTGAAAGGAGAACTGAACTCTAGAGTTTGGGTCTCTCTGCTTCCTGACAGCAGGTGTGCTGTGACACACTGCCTCAAGCCCCTTTGCCATGACTTCATGACCATGATGGCCTTTATATACCCCAAACCTGTGAGTGAAACAAACCCTTCCTTAAGTGATTTTTGTCAGCGTGTTTTATCACAACCATAGGTAAGGTAATGCAGACCTGTGTCTACAGTAGTTAGAGTTTTATTGCTGTGAAGAGACTCCATGACCAAGGCAACTCTTAATAAAGAAAACTTTTAATAGATGACTTGCTTACAGCTTTAGAGGGTTCATTCATGATCATCATTGTGTCAAGCAGACAGACATGGCGCTTAAACTTTGGCTGAGAGCTTTACATCCTGATGCAGAGACAGTGTGCAGAGAGAAATAGAGATACTAGACCTGGTGTGGGTTTTTGAAACCTCAAAGCTCATGCCTAATGATATAACTCCTCCAGTATGGAGACTACACCTTCTAATCGGTCCCAAACAGTTCCTTGGTAACTAAGTGTTAAGTATATGAGCATTGGGGTCATTCTTATTCAATCCACCACAACTTGTAAAGAAGAACTAACACAAATGCTTTTCAAATTATATCCTAAAACAGAAAAGGAAGAATACTGAACTCATTCTTAAACATGATAAAGGATATATATACATATATGTATATATGTATGTATA
The DNA here is from genome assembly GCF_978045245.1 of Mus caroli. NCBI lineage: Eukaryota > Metazoa > Chordata > Mammalia > Rodentia > Muridae > Mus > Mus caroli. The sequence continues at coordinate 48,325,662 of NW_028227259.1, read as the reverse complement.
TATATATATATATATATATATATATATATATATATATATATGATATACTAATAGAGAACTTTTGGTAAATATCCAACAACTGAAAGCATTTCTTTTGAAATCATAAATAAAACAAAGGTATCCACTTTCATGTGTGTGTGTTCCAATGAGGTTTAGTAGAGTTGCCTAAAGAAGCTTGGATGAAGGAAGGAAAGTCTTCTAATTTTTCTTAATTGCTGATAAGATCTTAAAAACTCCTAACAACTCCACTAGAAAGATTTTTGAGCTGATAAAGTAGGATATAGAAACAACATACAAAAATCTGGAACTTTTCTGTATATCAGATACATACACGTTGAGAAAAACAAAGAGGAAAATCATTCATTCATGATAGCCTTCAAACCAGCAATGTAATAAACTGAATTGAAGAGACAAAAGTCTCCTATACTGAATAAATAACTGAAGCAAACAGGAAGATAAAGGACAAACATAGATCAGAGAAATGTATGTTATTAACATGACATTGTTTCCTAAAGCCCTTTATAGATTTTGTTAATTCCTCTCAAGATTATAATTGACATTTTTTTTTCAAAGTAAATGCCATAAGAAACCTGCTACTCTAAAGTAATTACAAAATAAGGTAAAATTTGGGCTGGCGAAACGATACCTAAGTGGATGAGAGATGGCATTTGAGCTCCCAGCATGTTTGAACTGCAATCGCAGAAGTACAGATCTTAACCCTAGTGCTGGTGGGGGCAGGCAAGGGTGGCAGATACTTGGAGTTCACTGCCAGCACATATACACACATGTATACATATACCTGCATACTGCCACATAAATATGTATGTGCACTGTATAAAATTTAAGAAACCATTGCAGATATTACACTTCTCTTCTGATCCTTCACAACTTCATTCTTTTCTGACTTAGAAAAAGAAATTAAATCAAATGATTAATATGTATAAGTTAAAAAAAGTCATAAAATTCATGTAGAAGCAAAAGTAACCCCAATTAAACAAAGCAATCTTAAATAAAAGGATTGTGCTGAAGTTTTTTAGAATTTCTGATTCAATACATAAGAGCCTTAGTAACAAAAGGCACAGGGGTAATGACACAAAAGTAGACATGTAGACAATGTAGAGTAGACTGGGGCACAGAAATAAAGTCATACAGCTAAGCCATTTGATGTGCAGAAAGTCACCAAAACCAGGTTGGAGAAATGAACAGCCTTTTAACCAGATAATTGTAGACAAGTTGGTTATCTGCATATTTCTATAGGGGAGGTCAGCTAAGGAAGTCAGACCACTTCTGTCAAGTCTTTGTTGGTAATCACTTAAAGAATTTATAGATGGACAGAAGACCAGCAAACAAAAATTCTATGTTGTTGAGGATGTAATTGAGAAAACAGATAATGCTCATTCCAGGGAAAAACTGTGCATGCAAGAGCCTTGCCAGTGAGGACTGTGTTGGGGTTAGTTGAGATATTGTTTCTTATGGGCTTACACGTTGATAGGGGGAAGTATGTAATGGGATCATAGCCATTTTATGGTAAACCAAATGCCAGATTATAGTTATGCTTTGAGTGCATGGAGATTACTGATTTGACATTAGGCTATGTAGAGTGGGATAAATTTTCTCTTAACAGTCAAATACTGTCATGTGCCAGTTATGTAATCAGAGTTGAGAAGACTGAACATTCTCAGGGGCTTTGCACTTGGCAGTGATTTTCAAGATCCTGAAGAGCATCTGGGAAGACTGGGGTCCCTTTTCTTCCTGATTGGATGAGAGGGACAAGCAGTTTGTTTCATTGTATGTAACATAAGGAAGGGATAATGAGAGTTGGCCATGGTCCCTAATTCCTGACTTCCTGGCTAGTAATCCTTTGTCATTTGTAGAAGAATGAAATTAGATCCACATCTCATCCTATACAAAAATCAACTCAAAATGAATCAAAGACCTTAAAATAAAAGTTAAATATTTGAAACTACGAAAGGCAAACATAAGAGAAATGCTTGAAACTATAGAGATAGGCAATGGTGTTCTGAATAGGACTCCTGTAGCTCAGGAAATAGAATTGAGAAATGGGCTATCATGAAGTTAAGAGCTCTGGCAGTAAAGAAAATAGTTAACAGAATGAAGATAAAACCTGCATAAGAGCAGAAAATCTTTGACAACTGTTCTTCTGATGGGACTAATATCCAAACATATAAAGAATGCCAAACTCAGACATCAATAAGTAAAATTCAGTCAATAAATGGCATATAAACTGAACAGATACTTTTTGATAGAAGTAAAATGGCCATCAAATATATGAAAACATATTTTGACATCTCTGCCTTTCAGAAAAATGCAGATCAGTACTACATTATATCATCTCATATCAGTCAGAAGGACTGTATCATCAATAAAAAAAAATTGTTGGTAAAAGTACCTTAAAAAAGCCGGGCGTGGTGGCGCACGCCTTTAATCCCAGCACTCGGGAGGCAGAGGCAGGCGGATTTCTGAGTTCGAGGCCAGCCTGGTCTACAAAGTGAGTTCCAGGACAGCCAGGGCTAGACAGAGAAACCCTGTCTCGAAAAACCAAAAAAAAAAAAAAAAAAAAAAAAAAAGTACCTTAAAAAAGGAGCCATTATGCACTGTTAGAAAGAAAGTGAATTGGTCTAGACACCATGGAAAGCAGTTTGCAGTTCTCTCAAACAAACAAGCAAACAAAAACCACTAAAATAAAGCTACCATGTCCTTTAGCTTTACAACTTCTGAATGAGTCAATCAGCATAAAATACATACCCCACACGCATGCCTGTATGAGTCAAATAACAGAACTTATAGAATCAATCTCTCTCTCCCCCTCTCCCCCTACCCCTCTCCCTCTCTCCTCTGTGTGTATATACATACATGCATATGTCATACACACACACACACATATATATATACATATATATAAATGTGTATATATATATATATATATATATATATGTATATATATAAATGTATACATGTACACTCACACACACACAGCTAAACTAGCAGAGATCATGGCCCAGATTAGAGGAGTCTTCCCACCTCAAAGATTCTAATTAGAAATGGATCTTTACTTCAGATTAAGCAAAAATCCCTCAGATTTGTGCTCCTTCCTTTTTAGTTTTTTTTTAATTCCATATGTAGTCAAGTTTACAACCAAGAATAATCACCACAATACTTAATGTTTATTGGACCACAATTTACACAAGCCAAGTTATGAAACCCGCTTAGGATCCCATTAAAGGACAAAGAGGTGTGTGTGTGTGTCCATATACATAATCATATATATAGTAGAGTATTTATTATTCAGGCATAAAGAAGATTCAAGTTATGTTTATAGGAAAATAGATGGAACTGTGGTATCTAGCTAGTAAATAAGCTGTCTTAGTTCCTGAAAAGACACCATGACCACAGCAACTCTTTTAAGAAAGAATTTTAATTGGGGGCTTTTAGAGGCTTAGTTCATTATCATAGTGGAGAACATAGTGGCACACAGGTAGACATGCATTGGAGAAGTAGCTTAAACTTCTTTATAAGTGATCCTCAGGCAAAAGAAAGGAAGAGAGACACTGGGCATGACATGGACTTCTGAAGCCTTAAAGCCTACCCCCAGTGACATATTTTCTCCAGCAAGGCCACACTTCAAATTCTTTCTTCAAACACTTCTACTCCCTGGTGACTAAGCATTCAAATCTTTGATCCTATTGGGGGCCATTTTATTCAGACTAGCACATTCCACTCCTTACCCCCCCACCACCAATAGGCTTATAGCCATATCATAATGCAAAATGCATTCAGTTTAAAAGTCCTCATGATCTTTTAGCCTCAACACGGTTTAAAAGTCCAAAGTCCAAACTCTTCTGAAATTCCAGACTATATCTTAACTGTAATCCTGTAAAATCAAAATCAAAAAGCAGATAACACTTCCAGCATCCATTGGCACAGAATGTACATAACCATTCCAAAAGTGATGAAAGGAAGCATAGTAAAATACCATACCAAAGCAAGATTGAAAACCAGCAGTGCAACTCCAGATTCTGTGTCTCCATGTCTGATGTCAAATTGTTCTTGAGAACTCCAACTCCTTCCAACTTTGTTGACTACAACACATTTCTCTAATGCGGGCTGATTCTACTCCTTGTTTGCAGCTCTTATTGGCAGGTATCTCACAACTCTGGCATCTCTAGCATCTTTGGGTAATAGCTCTAACATAATTCAGGCTGCACCTCCACAACTTCATACATTGAACTCTCCGGGCCTTCATGCAAGGACAGCCCTGACACATACATGCCTGGCCTCAGTGGCTTTCCTTACCCAGGAGATTCCACTACTGCTTTCTTGTATTTTCCTTGATAAAGTCAGAACCACTTGGCTGATGATGCCACCTGAGTTCTGCTGCTATTTATTTAGGGCTGGAACTTGACCCCATAGTTTAATTACATTTTCACAAGCTTTCTTTTTTGTTCACTGCTTAAGCTTTCTTTTAATATCTCTTCGCAAATTGGAAGCTAAGCATGGAGGGGTCTTATTCCAAGGTTACCCCACTCCCTTTATCTCATTTATCATCAGGCTTTTTAAACTTTTTATCTCCTTGAGCTTAGCTTGAGGACTTAGGTCCATTACATTCCTTGGTGCTCGTCTTCTCCTCAAACTGTACATTTTATATTTCTCTTTGTCAAGACTACTCTTTTTTATTATAAATCTGCACAAAAGTGATTACTAATAAACCACATAACAGAGTCATAGTAGGCTGTCCTGAAGTCTATTCTTCAATGAGATTAATCCAAAACTCTTCAATTTAGCTTCAGACCAACTTTTAGAATAAGGACAAAAAGCAGCCTCATTATTTCCCAAAATATAACAAGAATGATCTCTAGACCACTTATTAATACTCTTCCCCTTTGAAACTTCTTGAGCTTGCGCTACATAATTCAAATCACCTTCAGCACCGTTCTCTTAGTAGTATGGCCCATTAAAGTCCCACTCAAAATCATTTAATGGCTTTTCTAGTTCAAAGTCTACATTCAACCAATAAGCAGCACGGTCAAGTCTGACACAGCAATACCCTATTGGTACCAACTTTTGTCTTAATTACTGTTCCATTGCTGTAAAGAGATGCCATGGCCAAGGCAGTTCTTATAAAAGCATTTAATTGGTGGCTTGCTTACCGTTTCAGAGACTCAGACCATTATCATCATGGCATGCAGCATGGCAGCACAGAGGAAGACCTGGTCCTGGAGAAGGAACTTAGAGTTCTACACCCTGATATGCAGACAATAGGAAGGAAAGAAAGAAACATTAGGCCTGGCTTGGGCTTTTGAAACCTCAAAGTCCACCCTCTAGTGACAGATTTTCTTGAATAAGGCCACACCTCTTAATCATTTCAAACAGTTCTACTCCTGGTGACTTAGCATTGAAATATATGAGCCTATAAGGGCCATTCTTATTCAAACTGCCACATTAACTAAGACAAATACTGTCTTTTCACCTACCTGCAGAATCTAAGGAAAAGGAAAATAGGGGCCATTAGAGAAGGGGACTGGTCACAGGCATAGGGAATGTTTAGGCAAGACTAGGTAATTTGGAGTAAAAATAGAATACTTCACATACAGGTTTGTCATGATGAAACTTGTAAAACTACTGTGTCATAAAGGAAAACAGCTATTTATTACAGAATATTTTGCTATCTGGGATGGAGAATGAGAAGAAATATAAATGAAACTAATGTGAAACAAATAAGGAAGTATATATAAACAAAATTAAAGAAAAAAAAAAAAAACGTTTATCTATTGGGAAGGCAGGTACCATGTCGCACATATGGAGGTCAGAAGGCAACTTGGGAGTCAGTTTGCTCCACTATGTTTTTTCTAGAGATCAGTTCATATCGTCAGTCTTAGCTTCAAACTCCCTTACCCACCAAACCATATTACTGTCCCAATAAACCTATTTATATCTGTTTTTATTCAACTTTTTGTGTTTGTGTTCACATATGTGTGAGTGAAGCCCCAAGGGTTGCTCAGTTGCTCTCCACAGAGGTATGGTTTCTTAGTGAACCTGGGGCTTTGCTGTTCTCACTCTCTCTTTCTTCTCTTTCTCTCTCTCTCTCTCTCTCTCTCTCTCTCTCTCTCTCTCTCTCTCTCTCTCTCTCTCTCTCTCTCGTCCTCCTCATTTGTTCTTTCTTTCTTTCTTTCTTTCTTTCTTTCTTTCTTTCTTTCTTTCTTTCTTTCTTGGTTTCTTGGTTTCTTGATTTCTTTCTTTCACCTTTGTTTTATTTGTCTCTAGCTCTTTTGGATGCCCTTGTGAGTAATTGTTTTTCATATGATATATTGGTTTTTATCTTCCCAAATTTTATTAAAAACAAAAATACTAAATTGAAAGCTATAATAATATATGCAGAGGACCTAGTGCAGACTCGTTTCAGACATGCGCTTACTGGAAGCTTTGTTTGGTAACAAAAGATGGTGTGCAGGCTGCTTTTGTGTGTCAGCTAGACACAAGCTAGAGTCATCAGAGAGGAAGGAGCCTCAGACTCCCATGGCTTGTTCTGGTTGCCTTCCAGAATATGAAGGTGAAGCACTATAGCTGAAGATACCACAGACTTTGGACACAGAATTTCTAGGAATTTAGCTGGAACCGATCTGAATGCCTTCTCCCTGAGGTTCAACTCTTTATAGTATCAGAAGGTGGTATGTAAACTACCAGGAGAGAGGACCAGTCAGTTATTCTACTCAGATGTAAAGCCTACAAATCATACCAAATGGATCAGCACATTCACAGTGGTACAATAGTAGCACTTACATCTTTGACTCACCAACAGCTATCTAATTAAACTTAAAGCCCATTTAATAGGAGATAGAAGGCAAAGACCTCTGCTGTCTGATGGTGTCTTCTACATATGACAAGAAGCTCATAACATATGGCTACATGAGGAAAATCAGCATAATGACAAATCCAAGTTATATGCTAGGGTGGATTGTGAAAACTCCATTCAACTCCTGGCTAAAGAACTATATAGATGGTCAGTGCCTGCTGAGAGGATGAGAATCTGATACTTCCTCGGACAGACTTCCATATACACAATCCAATCTCTATTGGTCCAACAGATGTATGAAGAAAGAAAGCTAAACTGACTCAGTATGCTATATCTACACATTTGCATATGCATAAAATATGCATATGTATATGTAACAATAATACCTAAAGAAATTATAAATGGTGGACATAGAAGGAGTTAGAGAGGGAAGTCAGAGGGTGAGGAGTGATGTAGATATAGTACTCATTAAGTTTTAAAAAAAAAAAAAAAAAAAAAAAAGAATTGTAGGTACAATGATGGTCCAGTAGCACTACACTGGAGCTAAAACAAAACCAGAAATCTCTGCCATGATCTCATATTTTAGTGTAACTTTTTTGTGTATTAATGAGTTTATAAATAAGAGTTCTTACTGGTTTGTTACAACTAGCTACACTATTCCATAATATACTTGCTGTACATGTACATAACGTGAAATACATAGGTGATAAGCACTAGGTTTATGCAAGTACACTCTGAATGTTCACACAAAGACAAAGCCACCTAACATATGTCTCATAATTTACCCCTGCTACTGGGTGACACACGGTTAGTCTAGGCTGATTTCTTACAAATTAATATACATAGAAGTGTAACACTAAGAAGACTGAGCAGATCGTACTTATATATTTATGTTTTTATGTAGAAATATATATGTGACAATGACAATACAATTTAAGAAAAAGCTATAAATTTGACAGGGGGCCAGGGGAGCATGGGAGAGGTTAAGGAAAGGGAAGGAAGAAATTATGTGATATTTAAGTTCAAAAATTAAAATAAAAACTTCCTTTGTACATGATTTGACATTGCTCTGAGTAGGAATATCCTTCCATTTTCTATTATCAAGCAGTACAAAATGAAATGCAAGATATTTTACTTAAATATTTAGTAAAAATCATAGGAGTGCCCTTGAGCTCTTCGCATTCTGGAAGGCAACCACAAGCCTTGGGAGTCTGTTGAACGTCCCTGATCAACAGTTCAAAGGGATAAGGTTACCCTGCTTGGAACCTAGAAGTTTTTTAGTCAAGAGCTCTTTGGGGGATATTATCACCCTGAGTAGCATAACTTTATTTAAAAATTTACACGCACGTATATGTATTTGTAAGTAAGTATAAATAATGTTTGTTTGTTCCAGTCATCTTTAGCGTCCTTTATCCCTCCTTTTCTTCCCCTCAGTATTTTCTTTTACATCCCCCTTTCCCACATAAAGTCTCCCTCCCTGTTTTCCCCATTTCCCCTTTCATAGCATTTATTTCCTGCTGTGCCCTGTTTGTAGCTCTCCCCACCCTCAGCCCCTTGCACCATCATCATGTTACCTGCAAACTTCATTTTTCTTTACACATGACTAGTATTTCCTAGTGTACCTACATCACATTTTCATTATCCATTTATCAGTGTAGGACATTTAGGCTTTTTCCATTTCTTTGTTATTATGAATAGAGCAGCAATGAACATAGCCATAGCCAAGCAAGTGTATATGGAATATGATGTCAAGTTCTTTGGGCGTATGCCACAGAGGGGTTTTACGTGGGTCATATGGTAGATGTACATTTTGTTTTTTGAGAATTCTCCATACTGATTTTCATTGTGGTAATACAATTTTGTAGTCACACCAACAGTGAGTCATTATTCCCCTCTTCCCACATTCTCACCAGCATTCTTTTTTTTTAATTTATTTTTTTAATTAGGTATTTTCTTCATTTATATTTCAAATGCTATCCCAAAAGTCCTCCAGACCCCCCCACACACACACACACACACTCCCCTACCCACCCACTCATACTTCTTGTCCCTGGCGTTCCCCCGTACTGAGGCATATAAAGTTTGCAAGACCAAGCGCCCCAGCATTCTTGACTTACATATTAGGTCGTGCTTATTAACCCTTAGCTTGGGTTAATATATGCATTTAAATATTCTAGTTACTTTACAATCTTAATGTGACAGTCACTATATAATTAGTTCACTTTAAACTGGGTGAAAATAACAGGTATACTATGGTAAATTGTTTGTTGATTAATATAAAATTTAGGTGTTTTGATCATTTAAAAAAATAAAGCTTTTCCAGGAGCTAATACACTTTTCTCTTTGAAAACAGGTTTTGAGAGTATTTTAGAAGGGCTTTATGGACCACGGCTACGAAGAGACCTCAGTTTATTTGAAGGTAATTAACTTTTTTTATTTTAATGTTAAAACCTTCTACCCTGATTAATAAAGTTGTTCTAGCAAAACTACATATTAAATGTAAATGATCACTTTGAAATTGACAGTTTTAAATAAATAAAATAGTACAATATTCCTCATATATTTTATTACATGATATGTATTATACATTTTTGAAAGGCACAGTGGCTTAAAATAGAAAATAAAGTTTGTCTTCAGATCAGTAATATAATTTCATTTTTATGTGTCTAGTGTTTTATAAAGTATATATCCTGACCTATTCTTAAGTAGGATTTAAATTAAAAATGACACAAATATCAAGTCAATTAAAATAATCAAATTTTTAAGTTACATAGTTAAATTGAAGTAAGTAAATATTCTGTGAAATAAATGCTTAAAAGCTGTTATTCAGTTTCCATGTAAGCTTATATTGTCTGTCCAGCACGTTCCTTACCCCACTGACCCTCCATTTTCATTTCCTTCCTCATTCCTGTTAATCCACTTTGTTCCCCTAGTCAGGCAGTTTTGGATTATTTCATTTTAATATTATTTAAAATACATTATTTTATGTATATAAATTCTAGGAATGACAAATGAAAGAACATACACTTTTGTCTTCCTGAGACAAGATGATTAACTCTGATATTCATTTTCTTTTCTGCAAATGACATAGTTCTGTCCTTTATGGCTGGAAACAACTACAGTGTGTGTGTGTATACACACCACATTTTATTGTTCCTGTTATTGGACACCTAGATTGGTTCTATAACCTACTGTGGAGAGGGCTTCAGTAATCATTAATCTACAAGTATTCTTATGATGTTTTGATGTGGTTTTGTTTCTGCTTTTGTTTTGGTTTTGGTAAATATCCAAAAGTGAAGTACCTGAGTCACAAGGTAGAGTGAATATTGAGAATCAGTCATACTGACTTCTATGTTTGGATTAGTTTTCATTCCCACCAGCAGTGTGTAAGTTTTGTCCATACTTCACCAGTATTTATTTTTCCTGTTTCTGAGACTTACATTTTTTAATTATGTGTACTACAAGTGGGAATGTCCACCTGAGTGCAGATGCCTTCGAAGGCCAGAGGCATTGGGGAGCTGGAGTTAGGGATGGTTATCAGCCTCCTGACATGAGTGATCCTCTGGAAGAGCCACAAGTGTTCCTAGCTGTGCGGCCATCTTTCCTGAGCCTGTTACTTATTTTCTTAATGACTGCTGTTTTGATGAGTAGGATGGAAACTCAGTGCAGTTTTGACTTAAATTTTTTTGATGACTCATGAGGCTGAACATTTTAAAACACTTTATTGGCTACTTGTGTTTCATCTTTTGATAACTGTACTTAACTAGTCCTTTTATAATAATTGAGTAGTTTGATTTATTGTTGTGTAGTTTTGTGAGAAACTTGCATGTTGTAAATATTAATCCTCTATGAGATGGATGGCCTGCAAAGACTTCCTTCCATTCTGCAGGCTCTCTTTACTAATTTGCTTCCTTTAATTTGATGATGCCCCATTTAATTGTCAACTTTATTCCTAAGTGGCTGGAGTCCTGTTTCACTACTTTGGTCAGGCTCATTCCAAGACTGTGAATGGATTTTCCTGATTTCTTAACATGTTCTTTACTGGCACATATGAAAGTTATTGGTTTATATATGATAATTTTATATTCTGCCACTTTGTTTAAAACTGTTTATTAGGTATAAGTGTTTTCTGGTAGAGTCTTTAGGATTTTTTATAGAGAGTAACACAATCCAAAAATAAGGATATTTTTACTTCTTCCTTTCCTATTTGTATCTCTTTTATTTACTTCTCTTACTGCTCCTAAGACTTTAGCCAACATTTCGAACAAGAGTAGAAAAACTGGACAACCTTGTCCTATTCTTGATTTTAGTGGAAATTTTTAAGAGTGTTTTCCCATGTATTATAATATTGGCTGTAGGCTTATCATTTACAGCTTTTATTATGTTAAGTTACTGCTAGTCCTTTTCTCTTTGGGACTTTTATAATGAAAGGATGCTTGGTTTTATGAAAAGACTTTGCTGTATGTATTAAGAAGATCACGTAATTTTTGACTTTGAGTATCACAACTATTTGTTTTTTATTTGGGTGGAGCTCTTAGTGTGCTTAGGTGTCTTAGGGTTTCTATTGCTCTGAAAAGACACTGTGACCACAGCAACACTTATAAAGGAAAACATTTAATCGGGACTGGTTTACAGGTTCAGAGATATAGTCCATTCAGGAAGCACATATGCAGACATGAGACTGGAGAAGGAGCTGAGAGTTCCATATCTAGATCTGTGGACAGCAGGAAGAGAGAGTGACTGACACTGGGCCTGGCTTGAGCTTCTGAAACATCAAAGCCCACCTCCAATGACACACTTCCTCCAATAAGATCACACTTAGCAAAAGGTCACACCTCCAGTAATGCCACTCCCTATGAGTATGTGTGCAGAGGGTGCATTTTCATTCAAATCACCACACTAAGGGTTAGTCAAGCCTTCCAAGTGCTGGAGAGATGGCAAAACAGATCCATCCTGCTAAATTCAGTGTAAAAGTAAGAAAATATCAAGAGCAGAGCTGGACCATGCAGTTTCCCCACTATTAAGATCCTCAGCATTCCTTCTTGGATCCAAGATGCCTATCACATCCCTAGGCCTTCTTTGTCTCAGATGCTGGTTGTGTATACCAAGGAGTTTTTATATACTGTTCTCACCTACAGACTGTACTTTGGGAAATCGGGTTATAGATGCTGGTTCAGTAAATGGGCTTTTCTTCGTAAGTGTAGTCACAGATGCTGGCCATACCTGTGGGCAGTCCTTCAGGAATATGTTTGGGAAGGCTTACTTTGCCCTTGTGTAACCTTTTTTTTTCCCCCTCAAGGTAGGGCCTAGGTCTTTGAAACTTCATGTTTCAAACCTGAAGACCCAGATTTCTACCTCTAAACTGATAACTAGTGTGTGGTTCTGATTCAGTTTCTTCCTATTATCAAAAGTATTCTGCTGAATTGGTATCAGTTTATAGTTTTTTGATACTTTTGCTGAGCTTGCTCAGAATATAGATCATAGAACTCTTTTAACATGTTCTTGCATGGCTGCTCCAGGTGAGTGCTGAATACCAAGGCGAGATGTTTTCTTGCCATCTCTACTCTCTGCAAGTGCCAGTGAGCATCCTTAGTCTGGCTCTGTCTTCTTTCTGCTTCTTAATAGTCTCATTAGTGTAAGTATAGTACAGATTTTCTAAGTCTCTCTGTCTTAAGCCCTGGATCTGGCCATCTGCTGTTGGCATTCCTTTCATTGCCAGCCGTGAGCTCCCAAAACGAAGACAGCCTTCCTGCCCGGATGGACGTTTGGCTTTTTATCCTACTTTATAAAATTCCCCATTTTACTGTACTGTTGAAGTTAGAGACATTTTAGTGTTGCTTTCCTCCCTGTTTCCTGCAGAGCCTATTAAACTATGGTTTCATATCAACTCAAGGAATCTCAGATTTTAAGTGGATAATCCAGTGAGCTTTGTTAGACATTTGTCAGTTTTTATTTTTCATTTTACTTTTTTATTTTTGTAGGTTTGTTTTTGCTTAGAAAGGAGCACATTTGACTTGGTGAGTTTATGCACTGAATTTGCTCTCTGGCAGGGCATCTCTTCTGGTGTAGTTTAAGGGCTTTACTGAGATAGTGTTTAGATACAAATTCAAAAGAAAAGCAATGGCTTGAAGTTTGGAAGCTGGTTGTTTTTTGGTTTTTGTTTTTTCTTGTTTCTATTGAGTTTGAGGATGCCATTTGTGTCTGTAATGATACACTTAAAAACTGTAAATTCCACTCTTCCTAGCATAGGTTCTGAACACTGTGGAGCCTTTTACTGTAATTCATCAAGGGAGGAAAGTCCTCCTTGGTAGTATTGGCAGTAATGATTTTGGTAATGAATAATGATAGGAAAAAGTGTTTTCATTTAATAAAAATATGTTTCTTTTTTGTTTAGAATAGATTTTCTTTCACATAATGGATCCTTCTTACACTTTGCCGCCATCTGCTCCTCACACTCCTCTCCACTTGCTCTCCCATCCAGATGTGCTCCTCTTCAGACTCATTAGAAAACAAAGAGGGTTCCAAGGAGCAATAATAAAATATAAGATAAAATAAAAATTAACACATCAAATTACACAAAACAAACAGAAGGAAAAGAACCCAAAGAGAAGGTACAAAAATCAGAGAGCCACACATTCCTGTATCCAGGAAATCGCATAAAAACAATGGACTGGAAGCCATAATATATGTGCAGACAAACTGGTGTAGACCCGTGCAGACCCCATGCATGCACAGGCTCTGTGAATTCACATGAGCTTGGGTCGTGTTGGTTTTGAGGGCTTGTGCTGGTCTCTCCCTCCCCTCTGGCTCCTAATGCTCTTCTGCCTTGTCCTCTACATGGTTCCCTAAACTCCTATGTGAACATTTGATGGGGACATCCCACTTAGGGTTTCCTGTTTCAAGGTCTCTAACTCTGTATAATATCTGCATGTGGGACTCTGTTTTAATCTGCTATAAGAAGAATCTTGAGCAAGGCACTAAACTATGAATCTAGCAGAATATCAATAGGAGTTACTTTATAGCTACCTTTTTTTTTAAATAAAAATTATATTTAGTTTTCCTCATAGGTTGGTTACCTAATCTGTTAGGTATAGGTTTCATCTTGTGGAATGAGCCTTAAGTTAAATCAAACAGATTAATATGGTTACTCCAACAGCTTTATGCTATTGTTACACTAGCATATCTTGCAGACTGGACACCATTGTAGATCAAAGGATTTGTGGCTAGGTTGGTGTTTACATTTCACTTTTGGTAGTATACAGAGTACTTTCCCATACCAAAGATGTTAGCATGAACGGGTGAAGACTTACGTAAGTACTAGCTAGAGTTCAGTGAGATGTGTAGGTCTTGTCTTCAGCATTGGAGCTTTTCTGTCAGTTTGTGGAAAGCAACCTGTAGTCTTGGCAACAGCCTGGGTTGTTTGGAGATTCTTGTGGGACTCTTTTGACCAACATCTCAATCAGATATAACCCAATCCCAGGTCTTTAGAAGTTTCATGGTGACAAAGAGATGACGAGTTGGAGCTCTCTCTTTTCCCTCATTTGGTAATTTAATTTAGATGGCCTTCATATGTGTGTGTGTGTGTGTGTGTGTGTGTATTAGGAAGCTTCTACTATTATGCTTCCATACTACCGCTCAGATGGCCCTTATTTTTAGCTGTCTCTCCCTGTATTCCTTTCTTTGCTCCCCTCCCAACTTGGTCTTCCTGTACCACTTCCCATCCATCCATCCATTCATCCTTAACTATTTTATTTTCCTTTCCTAAACTGATCTATCCCTCCACCCTGCCCATCCTCCAGTACTTTACACTATACCTAGCCTTTGTGGTTCTACTGTAGCATGATGACTATAGACTTAAGCACTAATATCCATGTATCAGTGAAAACATACCATATTTGTCTTTCTGGGTCTGGAGTACCTCACTCAGCATGATACTTTTTCCCTTGTTCTACCCATTTACCTACAAATTTCATGACCCACCTCCTGCAAGTATCCATTCTTCTGTTGAGGGATATCTAGGTTATTTCCAGTTTCTGGTTGTTATGAATAAAACCAACAAGTATCTCTGGTAGAATGAAGAATCCTTTGGTTATGTGCCCAAGAGTGGTATAGCTGGATCTTGAGGTCAGTTGATTTCCAACTTTCTGAGGAACTGCCACAGTGATCTCTGTAGTGGCTCCATGAGTTTGCACTCCCACCAGCAGTGGAGGTGTGTTCTCATTGTTCCACATCCTCACCCACATTAGTTAGTCACTTGTGTTGTTCTTAGTTGACAGGTGTAAGATAGAATCTTACAGTATTTTTGACTTGCATTTCCCTGATGGCTAAGTATGTCAAATTTTTCTTTAAATGTTTCTTAGTCATTTGAATTTCCTATTTTAAGAATTATTTTTTAATTGGCTTATTTGTTTGATTTGTAGTTTTTTTGAGTTCTTCATACATTTTGCATATTAGGCCTCTTATCTGATGTTTAGTTAGTAAAAATAGTTTCTAATTCTGTAGGCTGACTCATTGTCCGAATAACAATGCACTTTACCCAGCAGAAGCTTCTAGGTTTCCTGAAGTCTCATTTATCTTTGTTGATCTTAATGTTTATGCTATTAGTGTTCTGTTCAGAAACTCTTACTTTGCCAAGGTGTTGAAGGCTGTTCCCCACTTTCTCTTCTATCAGGGTCAGTGTATCTGCTCTAATGTTGAGGTCTTTGATCTATTTGGACTTGAGTTTTGTGCAGGGAGAAAAGTATGGATCAGTTTGGATTTTCTTTTATATATAGCCATAGCCATCCACTTTGACTAGCACTATTTATTTGTTGAAGATGCTGACTTCTTTCTAATGTGTATCTGGATTCTTTATCAAAAATCAGTTGTGTGTCCATGTGTGTATATTTATGTCTGGGTCTTCTTCAGTTTGATTCCATTGATCATTGTGTCCATTTTTCTGCCAACACCATAATGTTTTTATGACTATAGATCTGTATTACAACTTGAAATCACTAATAGTGATATCTCCTGCATGTTTGTCTGTTAGTTAGTTTTTAAATATATGATTACTTTAACTATCCTGGGGTGTTTTTTTTTGTTGTTGTTTTGTTTTGTTTTTGTTTTTGGTGTGTATGTGTCTGTGTGTCTGTGTTTTTCCATAGAAAATTGAACTTGTCCTTTCAAGATTTGTGAAGAATTTTGTTGGAATTTTGATGGGGATTGCATTGAATTTGTAGATTGCTTTTGGTAGGGTGGCCACTTGTACTATATTAATGCTTTTGAACTATTGAGCATAGAAGACCTTTCCATCTTCTGATAGCTTCTTTCATTTCTTTCTTAAATGTCTGAAGTTCTTGCTATGCAAGTGTTTGACTTACTTTTAGAGTTACTCCAAGATACTTTTTATTATTTGAGACTGTTGTGAAAAGTGTTTCCCTGATTTCTTTCTTTCTCAGGCCATTTGTCGTTTGTATAGAGGAGTTAATCTGTGAGTTAATTTTGTATGTAACTACTTTGCTGAAAGTGTTTATCAGCTATAGGGGTTTCCTGGTGGAATTTAGGGGGTCACTTATATATATACTATCATTTCACCTGTGAGTAGATACACTTTTATCACTATTTCTTCCTTTCCAGTTTGTATCCCCCTTGGTATCCTTTGTTGTCTTACTGCTCTAGCTAAGACTACAAGTACCATATTGAATATGTATATGAATATGTATATGGACAGCCTTGCCTCTTTCTTCTTTATTTTGATTTTAATAAAATTGCTTTTGAGCTTTTCTCCATTTAAATTGATGTTATCTGTATGCTTGGTGTTAATTGCCTTTATTGGGTTGAGATATTCCCCTTGTATCCCTATTTTCTCCAGAACTTTTATCACAAAGGGGTATTGAATTTTGTCAAAGGCCTTTCTTCATCTAATAAGATAATCATGTAATTTTGTCTCTTGGTTTATCTATGTGGATAGATTACATTTATTGATTTACATATGTTGAACCATCCCTGAATCTCTAGAATGAAGCCTCCGTAATCATGGTGGTTGATCCTTTTGACGTATTTTTGGATTTAGCTTGCAAGTATTTTATTGAACATTTTTTATCTATTTTCATAAGGAAAGTTGGTCTATAATTCATTCTCTGTTCTCTCTCTTCCCTCCCTGACACCCCCCCCTTTCACATACACACACACACACACACACACACACGCACACTGGGTCTTGGTGTGACTTGGCTATCAGGGCAACTTGGAAAAAGAATTGGGTAGTGTTCCTTCTGTTTCTATTTTGTAGAATATTTTGAGGAGTATTCATATTAACTCTTCTACGAAAGTCTTGTAGAAGTGTGCACTTAAACCAGGTGGCCTTGGACTTGTTTTGATTAGGAGAATTTTAATTTCTGCTTTTATTACTCTTGGAGTTATAGGTCTGTTTAAATATGCTTATCATCTTAATTTAACTTTGCTAAGTCATATGTATCAAGAAAATTATCCCTTTCAGTTTTTCCAATTTGATGGATGTTATAGTTAGCATTGCTGTGAAGAGACACCATGACCAAGGCAACCCTTATAAGAACAACATTTAATTGGAGCTGGCTTACAGGTTCAAAGGTTTAATCCATTATCATCAAGGCAGGAGCATGGCAGTGTCCAGGCAGGCATGGTGCAGGAGGAGCTGAGAGTTCTACATCTTCATGTAAAGGTAGACAGGAGTAGACTGGCTTCCAGGCAGCTAGGATGAGGGTCTTAATGCCCATGCCCATAGTGACACACCTATTCCAACAAGGCCACACCTCCTAATAGTGCCACTTCCTGGGCCAAGCATATTGAAACCCCACAGTGGATTTACAGGTTTTTAAAGTGTGTCCTTATGATTGTCTGTGTTCTTGACTTCTCTGGCTCCTACAATTGTTCCTCCTCCTCTTCCATGGGATTTCCCAGCTTCTGTCTAATGTTCATCTCTAGGTCTCTGTATCTTCTCCCATCAATTGCTCCCATACCACCCTGAATGCACCCAATCTCATCTCTGTTTAGTTTTTATCTGGATGACTTGTATATTGGCAAGAGTGTAATTGAAAATTCCCACTATCAGTGAGTGAGGAATTTAAGTGGAAGTAGTATTTCTTTTATGAGCCTGAGTACCCTTGTGTTTGGTGCCTAGATATGAAAAATTGCAATGTCCTCTCTTGAATTTTTCCTTTGATGAGTATGTAGTATCTTTCCACATCTCTTCTGGTTAGTTTTGGTTTGATGTCTATTTTGTCAGATGTTAAAATGGCTGCACCTGCTTGCTTCAATGGTCGATTTGATTGGAATGTTTTTTCCCAACCTTTTACTTTGAGGTGATAATCTATCCTTGATGTTAATAAGATGTGTTTCTTGAATCTAACAGAAGGATGGATTCTGTTTTTGAATCTATTTAGTTAGCCTGTACCTTTTTACTGGGGAATTGAGACCATTTATGTTTAGAGATGTCAGTAATCACTGTTCATTGATTCCTGTTATTTTGTTGTTGTGGTAGAGGGTGTATGTACTGTGTGGGTTCCTATGTGTGTTCCTGAATGTGTGTTCCTGTATGTGTGTGTTCCTGTATGTGTGCATGCATTTCCCCTTTTGATTTGTTGTTCTGGGATTTTTATTCCTTGTGTTTTCTTGGGTGTGGTTAACTTCTTTAGGTTGGAGTTTTCCTTCTAGTGCCTTCTGTAGGGACTAGATTTGTAGATAGATATTGCTTAAATTTGGTTTTAAAATGGAATGTCTTACTTTCTCAGTCTATTGTGAGTGAAAGTTTTGCTGGTTATAGTAGTCTGTGCTGGCATCTGTAGTCTGTAGCACTTCTGGCTTTTAGAGAAGTTAGGTATAATTCTAATAGGTCTGCCTTAATATGTTATTTGGTCTTTTGCCTTGCATCTTTTAATATTCTTTGTTTGTTCTGTACATTCAGTGTTATGAATCTTATGTGTTAAGGGAACTTCCTTTTCTAGTCCAGTCTATTTGGTGTTTTGTATGCTTTCCGCACCTTATATCTCATTGTCTAGGTTTGGGAAATTTTCTTAGGTGATTTTGTTGAAAACATTTTATGTGCCTTCAACCTGGTTTCTTCCCCTTTTTTCATTTTATTTGTGGCTGTTTTGTTTTTTGGTTTCTGTTGCTGTCTCTGACTTTTTAGGAGATTGTGGTACTTTAGTGTGGCTTGTTAAAAAAATTCTTCTCCAGTTCTGATATATGTGATCACTGCAAGTTCCAGGTAGAAAGTGTTTCCAAGTACTGGGTTCTGACACTTAGAAATGGGAATGGGCTTGGAGGGACAAGGCTGAGGAAGTCCATCTCAGGTAGGAAAACAGAGTATGCCAGTAGGATCTGCTTTGTCTGTGGGAGTGGGGTCAGAGAGGAACAAGGTCTGTTTGAGAGCTGAGAATGAGGCTAGGGGATTAGATTTAGAGAAATGGAGCAAGAGGCTAAGACCTTCAGTTGGCATCTTGCTTCTTGGCTAAAGTGGGTTCCCAATGAAAGCCTGCTAGAGTTGTGTATGGGATAAGCAATGAGTGGAGCACAAGAAGTCTGGAGGGGAAGGTCTGTGTCCTCCACTGAAGATGGGAACAAAGAGGAAGAGGCTACTACAGCAGGTGATGTGCTGCACAACTGGGGATTACACTAGGATTGGATTTGGGAGAGCAGAGAGAAAGGTGAAGATCTGTAATTATCCTGTCTGCCCGTCTAACTAGGGTGGCTTGTGGAATCCTAGGCAATGCCTCCAGGTCTTAGGGGCCTGGATAAAGCAATAAGTGGAGGGAGGGAGAGGCATTAGGAGTGGAAAGTCTGTATGTTGTACTGGAGATGGAGGAGGTGCAGTGGGGGAATCTACAGAGCTGGGGATGAGTCTTGGGGGCTGGACTGGGAAACTAGAAGGACAGCTGAAGAGCTGCAGTCTTTGGCAGGAATGGCCTGCAGGTTTCTGGTAGTACGTTTCTTACTAAGTATGTTTGATTTTTTCATTTCAACAGCTCTGTCTGAAGGATATCTTAATTTTTTACATCACAGTAACATTACTATCTTGAAATCAAACTGATAGGCATTTTCTCACATGTGCCAAAATTATGATAATTTGTAAGTTTTGCATAATGTTTCATTTTAATTATTTCCATGTACCTGTGTAAGAGTGCCTGAGAGTAAATCGCATATGCTATTTCATACATGGGGAAGTGAGAGGATAACCTGAAGTAAAAGTCCTCCCTTCTCCCTCTGGTGAGACTAGATCTCTCTGTTGTCTGCTGCTGCATTAGCTAAGCTGGCTGGACCATGAGCTTCAAAGGATTCTCTTGTCTTTGCCTTCCATCTTACTGTAGGAATACTGAAATTACAGACATGCACACAAATTTCTGAAGGTTCTGAAGATTCAGGCTCAGCTCCTCACGCTTTGTGTACCAAGTGCTTTATTTAGTGAGCCACCTCCCCAGCCTACATCCTTTTAAGTTAACATTATAACATACTGCCTTTTTATCATGTCATTTTTCAAATTTTTTTATTAGGTATTTTCTTCATTTACATTTCCAATGCTATCCCAAAAGTCCCCCATACCCTCCTCCCCCAATCCCCCCCCACTCCCACTTCTTGACCCTGGCATTCCCCTGTACTGGGGCATATAAAGTTTGCAAGACCAATGGGCCTCTCTTTCCAGTGATGGCCGACTAGATCATCTTTCGATACATATGCAGCTAGAGACAAGAGCTCCGGGGTACTGGTTAGTTCATATTGTTGTTTCACCTATAGGGTTGCAGATCCCTTTAGCTCCTTGGGTACTTTCTCTAGCTCCTCCATTGGGGGCCCTGTGATCCATCCAATATATCATGTCATTTTTATGCATTATATCATGTATTATACTTTGCTTATATCCAGGAATTCCCACTACCTTCCTCCTGTATGAGTTTTGGAAATTGAGTACCTATATTATTTCTGGATTAGATTATATTCAGCTGTTATAGCATGCTTATAAGTGTTTAAGGAATCACCATCAAATTTTGTTATGAATTATTCTAAAGAACAAAAATTTATTATCAAATTGTAAAGACTTACTTTTAATGATAAAATCTTGTGTTTATCAAGGTTAAGTTAGCGTACTTTATGGGGCCCTATGTATTAGCAGTACAATATTCCTGAAAGGGTTTATAAGTAAATGTTAAAAGTTTAAAAGATAGTATTTATACATTAATAACCTTTTTATGGATTTCTAGAATGTAATCAAATTTGCAGAAGATATGTATATGTATGTGTATATGTATATACATACACACACACACACACACACACACACACATATATGGCTGTTACAGGCTTTTAAGGATAGCTTTGCTACAGTAACAGGCTGTTAAATGATTTTGTATTAGTAATTAAAATATATTCAGTTATTAAGAGTTATGTTGAATAAATTAACATGAATGGATTATTGGGCTGAAGAAAATAAAATTGTTGTTTATGTGTTATGTATGAGTTTTATTTCATGTTCCTTTGACAAAAGCAATTAAGGAAGAAAACTTGTTTGGCTCATAATTTTAGATTATTGTCCATTATTATGAGAAATGAAGCCACTTGTCATAACACATAGATATGAACAGTGGGTTTACACATGCATGCTTGAACTAAGCGCCCCATCTCCACCATTGTTTTTTTTTATAGATATTTTCTTTATTTACATTTCAAATGTTATCTACTTTCCTAGTTTCCCCTCTGAAAGTCCGATACCCCCTTCCCCCTCCCCTTGCTCACCAACCCACCCACTCCTGCTTCCTGGCCCTGGCATTCCCACACACAGGGGCATAGAACCTTCACAGGACCAAGGGCCTCTCCTCCCATTGATGACCAACTAGACCATCCTCAGCTACAAATGCAGCTGGAGCCATGAGCCCCACCATGTGTTTTCTTTGGTTGGTAGTTTAGTCCCAGGGAGCTCTGGGGTTACTGGTTAGTTCATATTGTTGTTCCTTCTATGGGGCTGCAAACCCCTTCAGCTCCTTGGGTACTTTCTCTAGCTCCTTCATTGTTGACCCTGTACTCCACCCAATGGATGGCTATGAGCATCCTCTTCTATATTTGTCAGGCACTGGCATAGCCTCACAAGAGATAGCTATATCAGGGCCCTGTCAGAAAAATCTTGCTGGCACATGCAATAGTGTCTGGGTTTGGTGGTTGTTTTTGGGATGGATCCCCGTGTGGGGCAGTCTCTGGATGGTCCTTCCTTCCTTCTCTGCTTCATACTTTGTTTCTGTAACTCCATCCATGGCTATTTTGTTCCCCCTTCTAAGGATCAAAATCTTTGATCCTTTGGTCTTCCTTCTTTTTGAGTTTCATATGTTTTGCAAATTGTATCTTGGATACTCTGAGTTTCTGGGCTAATATCCACTTATCATTGGATACATATCATGTGTGTTCTTTTGTGATTGGGTTACCTCACTTAGGATGATATCCTCCAGATCCATCAATTTGTCTAAGAATTTCATAAATTCATTGTTTTTAATAGCTGAGTAGTACTCCATTGTGTAAATGTACCACATTCTCTATATGCATTCCTCTGTTGAGGGACATCTGGGTTCTTTCCAGCGTCTGGCTATTATGAATAAGGCTGCTATGAACATAGTGGAACATGTGTCCTTATTACATGTTGGAGCATCTTCTGTGTATATCTGTCTCCATTCTTAATGCAGTTCCGAATCCCCTATGTAGGTGGTGTCACCCACAGTAGGTAGGTCTTCCTACTCCATTAATAATCAAGGTAGTCTCACACAGACATGACCATAGGCCAGCCTAACTTAAATAGTCCTAATTAAGATTTCCTTTCTTGATAATCCTAGATTATGTCAAGGCGACATTTAAAATTAAACATTCCAAAACATAGCTATACTGATGTATTTTTGCTAGAAAGGATAACAGGTTTTAATATATTTTAATAGAATAATTGTATTTATTCATTCACAGTGTCATACATGTAAGCAATGTATCTTGATCAAAGTGCACTCTCAACTCACCTCTCCCAGCTTCCTCAGGTACCACTAAAATATCTCCGTCCCCTATTCTTCATAGCCTCTAACTTTTAAAAATATATATAGAACCCACTGAGTCCTGTTGGAATGTCAACTGATCTTGCTGATTTGATACTGTGTAGGTAACTAGCTGCTGTTTATGAGTGCAGTAGCCATGCATGTTCAAAAGACAGTATTTCACGGCACTCTTCCCCATTCTCTGTCCCATAATTCTTTCCACCCCATCTTCCTTGATGTTCCCACAGCCTCGGGGGAGGGGGGTTGATATAGATGTCTCATTTAGGGCTGAGTACCCAGTAGTCACTTATTCCCAGCACTTTGATTAACTTCTGACCACTGCATTAAAGTGTAGAGTAAAGCTTTCTTGGCCAAGTTGAGTGTAGCATGAATCTGTTTATAAAAAAGCAAATATTTAGAAGGCAATTTGACAAGACATCCCTGTAATAAGACAACAGTAATAGGTACCTCTCTAGGACCTAGGACCTTTCAAGTTTACAGTATCAGGCACAAATTCCCTCTTTCAGAGAAGACTTTGAAATCCAATCCTTATTTATAATAGCCAGAAGCTGGAAAGAACCCAGATGCCCCACAACAGAGGAATGAATACAGAAAATGTGGTACATATACACAATGGAGTACTACTCAGCTATTAAAAAGAATGAATTTATGAAATTCCTAGGCAAATGGATGGACCTGGAGGGCATCATCCTGAGTGAGGTAACCCAATCACAAAGGAACTCACACAATATGCACTCACTCATAAGTGGATATTAGCCCAGAAACTTAGGATACCCAAGATATAAGATACAATTTGCTAAACACATGAAACTCAAGAAGAATGAAGACCAAAGTGTGGACACTTTGCCCCTTCTTAGAATTGGGAACAAAACACCCATGGAAGGAGTTACAGAGACAAAGTTTGGAGCTGTGACGAAAAGGATGGACCATCTAGAGACTGCCATATCCGGGGATCCATCCCATAATCAGCTTCCAAATGCTGACACCGTTGCATACACTAGCATGATTTTGCTGAAAGGACCCAGATATAGCTGTCTCTTGTGAGGCTATTCCGGGGCCTAGCAAACACAGAAGTTGTTGCCCACAGTCAGCTATTGGATGGATCACAGGGCCCCCAATGGAGGAGCTAGAGAAAGTAACCAAGGAGCTAAAGGGATCTGCAACCCTATATAGGTGGAACAACAATATGAACTAACCAGTAACCCCCCCCCCCCGAGCTCGCGTCTCTAGCTGCATATGTATCAGAAAATGGCCCAGTCGGCCATCAGTGGAAAGAGAGGCCCATTGGTTGTGCAAACTTTATCTGCCTCAGTACAGGGGAATGCCAGGGCCAAGAAGTGGGAGTGGGTTGGGGAGCGTGTGGGGGACTTTTGGGATAGCATTGGAAATGTAAATGAAATAAATATCCAATAAAATAAAATAAAATAAAAAATAAAAGGTAGTTGGTTACCCAAGCAAGATTTGCGTGTTTTGCATCGGTGGATATATCTTGCCTGGTAGGTCAGTATTGTAGCTGGTGAAGTTTGATGGCTTTTCTCTCCCAATGGCCTTTATGGCAATTTCCAGCAATGTGAAAACTAGCCAGCAGGGAGAGAATTTTTGAGTTAATTCCAACTTGATTTCTGTATGTCTTAAAATCAAAGTGTTTTGAATTTTGAACAGTAGGGTTTTAAAAGTATGTCTCTTTTTTTTAAACTGCACTAGAAAGAAGAGATATCAAAATGGTAACTATTTTTTGAAGTGTGGATTATGAGTGATTTTATATATTTTCTCTACTGAAAATATATAATTTAAAATACAAAAATGTTTTTAAGTGATCATTTTTGTAGTTTTCTTACAAATACTCTTAGAGGCAAGTTTTTTTTTTAATTGCCATTGATCATATTGTATAGTTTTTATTAGATGAAACTTCTATCTAATTTCATAGAATTTTATAACCATAAAGGAATTTTTATTTTATTGGTGGTTTCAAAACTTATTCTCATTTTATGACATATCTTCATATTATTTTAAGCAATCCTTAGATGGGAATGGGTCTTAACACAGGAATACAGAGGGCTATTCCAGTGTTTCCTGTCTAGCTTTCCAAGCACCTATTGCTGATACTAGATGTATTGTCATCTGATGTTTAAGGTCTTCGGGGTCTTTAAACTTTGAACTCAAAACTGTGGTGTATTCCTCAACCTTCCTTTCTTACAAGCTTCCTTTTCACAGCCATATTTGAAATTAGTGTTAAACTTCATTGTTCTCTGCTAACCCAAGTGGAAAGCTGGGACTTATATCCTCATCTGTTTTGTATATATGTTTGCATAAATACTTATATTTTTTTAGAAATTAGTTTATTAGACATATGGATTCGTGCATGCTATCACTACCATAATAGTCCACAATGCTGCCATTGTCCTATCCATCTCCTCCACTCCACCTTTCCTCTTCTTTCTCTCCCAACCTGTGGAAAACATTCTGTATTTTAACTGGCTCCGGATTTTGGCTTTTCCCACAGTGCCACATACAATGGTTTTGTATGTAGTTAGCAGGATGCATTTGCGGATCTTTCTTTTTGTGGCTCACTAGTACTTTTTTTTAATGTGTCTCTTAATATTTTTGCCTAGTGTGAATCTGACTAGTGTTTGCTTATCTCTTTACTTACGGACCCACATCTTGATCACTTTGAAAATTTGGCAGTTTTAAATAAGGCTTCTTTAAATATCTACAACTTTGAGGGTAGACAGAAGTTTTCAACTTTCTTTAATTAGTGTGAATAACATCATCATTGGGAAGACTATGTTTATGTATTTTAGAAACTGCTAGACTGTTTTCAAAAGTCGCTGGTCTGCTTCAAATTCCTGCCAGCAGTGAATGATGTTGCTGTTCCCTTAGTGTTGCTAGTCCTTACTAGCTAGCCTTTAATAGCTGCATTTGGGACTTTTCATTCTAACAGGTCTATACTGGTACCTTGTTTTCTCAGTGTGTAGATCCCTAATGACATTTGATTTTGATCATCTTGTCACACACATATTTGAATCTTTATATCTTCTGGGTGGGATGTGTTTAGATTGATCGTGGTATTTGGATAGTGATAGAACCAGAATTAGGAAGCATTTCTTTTGTTTCAGTTTTCTAGAATGGATGGTAGAGTACCATATGGGCTTGTGTTTTCTGTTTGGCAGATGTTTGCTTACTTCTTGGTCTATTTTTAATAGCTCCGGACTCCCTGAGGTTATCTGTTCTTGCCTGGGCTTTGGTTGCCTTCTTGTTAGAGGAGTAGATCATTTCCCCTAAGTTATCAAATTTCTGGGAATAATGTTATTTGTAACATCCCTTTATTCATCCAACATCTCTAACTTCAGAAATGACTAGCCCCTCTGTTCTGACACTTGATTTTTTTTCCCTCTTTTTAAAAAAAAATTATTTTATTTTTTATTAGGTATTTATTTCATTTACATTTCCAATGCTATCCCAAAAGTCTCCCACCCGCTCCCCCACCAACTCCCCCACCCACCCACTCCCACTTCTTGGCCCTGGCATTCCCCTGTACTGAGGCAGATAAAGTTTGCACAACCAATGGGCCTCTCTTTCCACTGATGGCCGACTAGGCCATTTTCTGATACATATGCAGCTAGAGACGCGAGCTTGGGGGGGGGGGGTACTGGTTAATTCATATTGTTGTTCCACCTATAGGGTTGCAGATCCCTTTAGCTCCTTGGTTACTTTCTCTAGCTCCTCCATTGGGGGCCCTGTGATCCATCCAATAGCTGACTGTGGGCAACCACTTCTGTGTTTGCTAGGCCCCGGAATAGCCTCACAAGAGACAGCTATATCTGGGTCCTTTCAGCAAAATCTTGCTAGTGTATGCAACGGTGTCAGCATTTGGAAGCTGATTATGGGATGGATCCCCGGATATGGCAGTCTCTAGATGGTCCATCCTTTTCGTCACAGCTCCAAACTTTGTCTCTGTAACTCCTTCCATGGGTGTTTTGTTCCCAATTCTAAGAAGGGGCAAAGTGTCCACACTTTGGTCTTCATTCTTCTTGAGTTTCATGTGTTTAGCAAATTGTATCTTATATCTTGGGTATCCTAAGTTTCTGGGCTAATATCCACTTATGAGTGAGTGCATATTGTGTGAGTTCTTTTGTGATTGGGTTACCTCACTCAGGATGATGCCCTCCAGGTCCATCCATTTGCCTAGGAATTTCATAAATTCATTCTTTTTAATAGCTGAGTAGTACTCCATTGTGTAAATATACCACATTTTCTGTATCCATTCCTCTGTTGAGGGGCATCTCGGTTCTTTCCAGCTTCTGGCTATTATAAATAAGGCTGCTATGAACATAGTAGAGCATGTATCCTTCTTACCAGTTGGAACATCTTCTGGATATATGCCCAGGAGAGGTATTGCTGGATCCTCCAGTAGTACTATGTCCATTTTCTGAAGAACCACCAGACTGATTTCCAGAGTGGTTGTACAAGCTTGCAATCCCGCCAACAATGGAGGAGTGTTCCTCTTTTTCTACATCCTCACCAGCATCTGCTGTCACCTGAATTTTTGATCATAGCCATTCTGACTGGTGTGAGGTGGAATCTCAGGGTTGTTTTCATTTGCCTTTCCCTGATGATTAAGGATGTTGAACATTTTTTCAGGTGCTTCTCAGCCATTCGGTATTCCTCAGGTGAGAATTCTTTGTTTAGCTCTGAGCCCCGTTTTTTAATGGGGTTATTTGATTTTCTGGAGTCCACCTTCTTGAGTTCTTTATATATATTGGATATTAGTCCCCTATCTGATTTAGGATAGGTAAAGATCCTTTCCCAATCTGTTGGTGGCCTTTTTGTCTTATTGACAGTGTCTTTTGTCTTACAGAAGCTTTGCGATTTTATGAAGTCCCATTTGTCGATTCTCGATATTACAGCACAAGCTATTGCTGCTCTATTTAGTAATTTTTCCCCTGTACCCATATCTTCGAGGCTTTTCCCTACTTTCTCCTCTATAAATATCAGTGTCTCTGGTTTTTTGTGGAGTTCCTTAATCCACTTAGATTTGACCTTAGTACAAGGATATAGGAATGGATCAATTCCGATTCTTCTACATGAAGAAAATGCTGTCTATTTTCCACTGGATGATTTTTCCTCCCTTGTCAAAGATCAAGTGACCATAGGTGTGTGGGTTCATTTCTGGGTCTTCAAAGTATTCCATTGGTCTACTTGTCTGTCGCTATACCAGTACCATGCACTTTTTATCACTATTGCTCTGAAGTACAGCTTTAGGTCAGGCATGGTGATTCCACCAGAGGTTCTTTTATCCTTGAGAAGAGTTTTTGCTATACTAGGTTTTTTGTTATTCCAGGTGAATTTGCAGATTGCCCTTTCTAATTCGTTGAAGAATTGAGTTGGAATTTTAATGGGGATTGCATTGAATCTGTTGATTGCTTTTGGCAAGATAGCCATTTTTACTATATTGATCCTGCCAATATATAAGCATGGGAGATCTTTCCATCTTCTGAGATTTTCTTTAATTTCTTTCTTAAGAGGCTTGAAGTTCTTATCATACAGATCTTTCACTTCCTTAGTTAGAGTCACGCCAAGATATTTTATATTATTTGTGACTATTGAGAAGGGTATTGTTTCCCTAATTTCTTTCTCAGCCTGTTTGTTTGTCCTTTGTGTACAGAAAGGCCATTGACTTGTTTGAGTTAATTTTAAATCCATCTACTTCATTGAAGCTGTTTATCAGGCTTAGGAGTTCTCTGGTGGAATTTTTAGGGTCACTTAAATATACTATCATATCATCTGCAAAAAGTGATATTTTGACTTCTTCCTTTCCAATTTGTATCCACTTGATCTCCTTTTGTTGTCGAATTGCTCTGGCTAGGACTTGAAGTACAATGTTGAATAGGTAGGGAGAAAGTGGGCAACCTTGTCTAGTCCCTGATTTTAGTGGGATAGGTTCCAGCTTCTCACCATTTACTTTGATGTTGGCTACTGGTTTGCTGTATATTGCTTTTACCATGGGCCTTGAATTCCTGATCTTTCCAAGACTTTTATCATGAATGGGTGTTGTATTTTGTCAAATGCTTTCTCCGCATCTAACGAGATGATCATGTGGTTTTTGTCTTTGAGTACGTTTATATAATGGATTACGATGATGGATTTTCGTATATTGAACCATCCCTGCATCCCTGGGATGAAACCAACTTGGTCATGATGGTTGATTGTTTTGATGTGTTCTTTGATTCGGGATAGGGAGAACTTTATTGAGGCATTTTGCATCGATATTCATAAGGGAAATTGGTTTGAAGGTCTCTATCTTCGTTGGGTCTTTTTGTGGTTTAGGTATCAGAGTAATTGTGGCTTCATAGAATGAGTTGGGTAGACTACCTTCTGCTTCTATTTTGTGGAATAGTTTATGAAGAACGTGGATTAGATCTTCTTTGAAGGTCTGATAGAACTCTGCACTAAACCTATCTGGTCCTGGGCTTTTTTTGGTTGGGAGACTATTAATTACTTCTTCTATTTCTTTAGGGGATATAGGACTGTTTAGATCATTAACCTGATCTTGGTTTAACTTTGGTACCTGGCATCTGTCTAGAAACTTGTCCATTTCATCCAGGTTCTCTAGTTTTGTTGAGTATAGCCTTTTGTAGAAGGATCTGATGGTGTTTTGGATTTCTTCAGGATCTTTTCTTATGTCTCCCTTTTCATTTCTGATTTTGTTAATTAGAATGCTTTCCCTGTGCCCTCTAGTGAGTCTGGCTAAGGGTTTATCTATCTTGTTGATTTTCTCAAAGAACCAGCTCCTCCTTTGGTTGATTCTTTGAATAGTTCTTCTTGTTTGCACTTGGTTGATTTCACCCCTGAGTTTATTTCCTGCAGTCTACTCCTCTTGGGTGAATTTGCTTCCTTTTGTTCTAGAGCTTTTAGGTGTGTTGCCAAGGTGCTAGTGTGTGCTCTCTCTAGTTTCTTTTTGGAGGTACTCAGAGCTATGAGTTTTCCTCTTAGAAATGCTTTCATTGTGTCCCATAAGTTTGGGCATGTTGTGGCTTCATTTTCATTAAACTCTAAAAAGTCCTTAATTTCTTTCTTTATTCCTTCCTTGAC
Source organism: Mus caroli (assembly GCF_978045245.1). Classification (NCBI taxonomy): domain Eukaryota; kingdom Metazoa; phylum Chordata; class Mammalia; order Rodentia; family Muridae; genus Mus; species Mus caroli. The sequence goes on along the minus strand of NW_028227259.1, from coordinate 48,295,731 downwards.
CAAGGTATCATTGAGAAGAGTGTTTTTCAGTTTCCAGGTGAATGTTGCCTTTCTATTATTTATTTTGTTACTAAAGATTAGCCTTAATCCATGGTGATCTGATAGGATGCATGGGACAATTTCAATATTTTTGTATCTGTTGAGGCTTGTTTTGTGTCCAGTTATGTGGTCAATTGGAGAAGGTACCATGAGATGGTGAGAAGAAGGTATATCCTTTTGTTTTAGGATAAAATGTTTTGTAATTATCTGTTAGATACATTTGTTTCATAACTTCTGTTAGTTTCACTGTGTCCCTGTTTAGTTTCTGTTTCCATGATCTGTCCATTGATGAAAGTGGTGTGTTGAAGTCTCCCACTATTATTGTGTGAGATGCAATGAGTGCTTTGAGCTTTACTAAAGTTTCTTTAATGAATGTGGCTGCCCTTTTACTTGGAGCATAGATAATCAGAATTGAGAGTCCCTCTTGGAAGATTTTACCTTTGAAATGAGTATGAAGTGCCCCTCCTTCTCTTTTTTGATGACTTTGGGTTGGAAGTCGATTTTATGTGATATTAGAATGGCTACTCCAGCTTGATTCTTCAGACCATTTGCTTGGAAAATTGTTTTCCAGCCTTTCATTCTGAGGTAGTGTCTGTCTTTTCCCTGAGATTGGTTTCCTTTAAGCAGCAAAATGTTGGGTCCTGTTTGTGTAGCCAGTCTGTTAGTCTATGTCTTTTTATTGGGGAGTTGAGTCCATTGATATTAAGAGATATTAAGGAAAAGTAATCGTTGTTTTCTATTATTTGTGTTGTTAACATTGGCATTCTGTTCTGGTGGCTGTCTTCTTTTAGGTTAGTTGAAGGATTACTTTCTTGTTTTTTCTAGGACGTGGTTTCCATCCTTGTATTGGTTTTTTTCTGTTATTATCCTTTGAAGGGCTGGATTCGGGAAAGGTAATGAGTGAATTTGGTTCGGTCATGGAATTCTTTGGTTTCTCCATCTACAGTAATTGAAAGTTTGGCTGGGTATAGTAACCTGGGTTGGCATTTGTGTTCTCTTAATGTCTGTATAACATCTGTCCAGGCTCTTCTTGCTCTCAGTCTGTGGTGAAAAATCTGGTGTAATTCTGATTGGCTTGCCTTTATATGTTACTTGACCTTTTTCCCTTACTGCTTTTAATATTCTATCTTTATTTAGTGCATTTTTTGTTCTGATTATTATGTGTAGGGAGGAATTTCTTTTTTGGTCCAGTCTATTTGGAGTTCTCTAGGCTTCTTGTATGTTCATGGGCATCTCTTTCTTTAGGTTTTGGAAGTTTTCTTCTATAATTTTGTTGAAGATATTTGCTGGCCCTTTGAGTTGAAAATCTTCATTCTCATCTACTCCTATTATCCATAGGTTTGGTCTTTTCATTGTGTCCTGGATGCTTGGAGTTAGGATCCTTTTGCGTTTTGTATTTTCTTTGATTGTTGTGCCCATGTTCTCTATGGAATCTTCTGCACCTGAGATTCTCTCTTCCATCTCTTGTATTCTGTTGCTGATGCTTGCATCTGTGGTTCCAGATTTCTTTTCTAGGGTTTCTATCTCCAGCATTGCCTCACTGTGGGTTTTCTTTATTGTGTCTACTTCCCTTTTTAGGTCTAGTATGGTTTTGTTCGTTTTTATCACCTGTTTGGATGTGTTTTCCTGTTTTTCTATAAGGACTTGCAACTCTTTAGCAGTGTTCTCTTGTATTTCTTTAAGTGAGTTATTAAAGACCTTCTTGATGTCTTCTACCACCATCATGAGATATTCCTTTAAATCCGGGTCTAGGTTTTTCGGTGTGTTGGGGTGCCCTGGACTGACTGAGGTGGGAGTGCTCGGTTCTGATGATGGCGAGTGGTCTTGGTTTCTGTTAGTAAGATTCTTATGTCTGCCTTTTGCCATCTGGTAAACTCTGGAGTTAAAGTTGTCTTTGGTTAGAGTTTGTACCTCTCATGATTCCTTTATTCTCTACCAGCAGACCTGGGAGACTAGCTCCCTCCTGAGTTTCAGTGGTCAGAGCACTCTCTGCAGGCAAGCTCTCCTCTTTCAGGGAAGGTGCACAGATACCTGGCGTTCATACTTGCCTCCTGGCAGAAGATGAAGGCCTGAATCAGGACCTGTCCCAGAAGCTGTTAGCTTCAGTAGTCTACAGTCTCACCTGTGCAGACTAGTCTCAGTGGAGTCCGTGAGCCAAGATGTCTTTCTCAGAATCTCAGGCAAAGCCCTCCCGGGCTGGGTGGACACCTATCCTCTGGCAGGGAAGGTGCCCGGATGTCTGGAGCCTTAGAAGGGGGCTGCCTCAGAAGCTCTGTGGCTCCCGCCTGTCCCAAAAGCTGTTAGCTTCTGTAGTTCACACTCTCACCTGTGTAGAGTAGTCTCGGTGGAGTCCAGGAGCCAAGATGTCTCCCTCAGATGCTCAGGCACTCCTCTTCAGGCCTCTTTGAAGTGCTGCACGAGCCTCCTTATAAGGACTTCTCTGATATTGTGGGGGATTCCTTCCCCATATTAGGCTCTCCATCCAGGGTCACACATCCCTTCCAGTCGGCCCCAGCACCGGGTCACCTTGGGAGTAGAGTCGGCAGACATTCCCAAGGTCCCCAGAGCCTTTTCCCTCTTTTTTTTCCTAATTAGCCTAGCTAGAGATTTATGGATTGTATTATCTTTTCAAAGTACCAGCTGATTTTAATTTTTAGAAAGGCCTGTACTACAAACTGGGAGGATATATAGCAAATGTTGCAATCATTATCTTTTAATAGTGCAGTTTGTAGATGAAATTTTTTTCTCTTTGTACTTTAGTTCTTTCTTCAATTTTTTTTATATAATATATTGTGGCCATATTCTTTCCCCTCTTCCAACTTCTCCCAGATTCCCCCTGAACTTCACAGTCTTTCTCAGAAAAACAAAATAAACACAAAAACAGAACAAAAAAAAAAAAAAAGGTGGGGGCAGGCAGAAGGAATTAAAGCAAACACAGCAGGAAGGCAGGGAGTCTCTTTTTGTGTAGTTACTAAAATGTCTCATAGCACAAATTGGTATAAGCATATAAAACTGTTTGTGCTTGTGTATTTGTACACATGCATGGACCTGTGTTAGCTTGTACATGTGTGTGATTGTGTGTGTGTGTGTGTGTGTTTACAGGATTCAGACCCATCCACTGAGCTAAAGCTGTAGACCTAGTGTTATTTTGTAGCTGCATTGTCATCGTTCAGTGTGTTTCTCGGAAGTCAGTAAACTTAAACCCATTGTTCAATGAGCAACACAAAATAAAATCTATGTTTTTATCTTTCACTGAAATTTGTCTTTGGGAACTATAAATTTATATTCTGTGAATAAACTATACTAAAAAGAATAAAGTATTCAAAGTAAATGAAAGTTGTGTTTTTTAAAATTACATACATGTTTTTATATTAACTTATCTTAAAGCTTTAACATGCAAGTATTACTCTCTTCAAGTTCCCAAGAAGAGACTGAAGCCTGAAAAATCATACTTGCTTGGCCACAGCTAGTATGTAGAATGTCCCTGCACCTATATCAGCTTTTACAATCAATTTTTATTGCCTTTTATTTGTAAGCATATTTAATTTTTTGGTAATTTTGGTGTAACCCTTACTGTAACCCTGGCTAAGCCTAGAATTTACTATGTGAAGTAAGCCAGCCTTGAACTTCTGTCAGCCTGCCTCAGCCTCCTGAGTACTAGGATTATAAGTGTATGCTATCATACCTATTTCAATAAAGGTACACTATTTTAATCTTTTTGAACTTTGGTTTTTATTTTACAACTGATAGTTGTAAATTGAAATTAAAACTCATTGAATTCATATATTTTTAAATTTTTAAAAATTTTTTAATGCCTAAAAGCCTCCTATATGTGTTTTGCCTGCATTCATGTCTGCACCATGTACACAGAAATCCAGAAGAACGCATCAGACTCCCCTGAAACTGGAGCCATAGATAGTTGTGAGCCACCATGTGGGTATTGGGTACTGAGCAGGTAGGTCCTCTGGTAGCACAGCCAGTTTTCTTAATTACTGAAACATCCCTCTCTGTACCCCTTACAACTATTATGTCTTATGTTCCCATTTACTGCTCTTTGCAAATACATGTAAGTACTAATACTATTGTGATACTGGAAAGTTCTCTCTACACATTTCTATGATCTTTCACTCGAGGTTGGGATTAATGTAGAAGAGAGCCATAAGAGTGACCCTAGCCAGTATAATTGTTGATTATCATACCAGGAACAGTACACTTTATTTTCTGTGTAACTTAGAAGAGATGCATCTTCAGCTTTATTGAGCTTTTAAAAGAATTTCTGTAGCACACTGATCTGAAGGGGTCTGCAACCCTATATGTGGAACAACAATATGAACTAGCCAGTACCCCCCGGAGCTCATGACTCTAGCTGCATATGTAGCAGAAGATGGCCTAGTCGGCCATCACTGGGAAGAGAGGCCCCTTGGTCTTGCAAACTTTTTATGCCCCAGTACAGGGGAATGCCAGGGCCAAGAAGTGGGAGTGGGTGGGTAGGGGAGCAAGGCTGGGGGAGGGTATAGAGGACCTTCAGGATAGCATTTGAAATGTAAATGAAGAAAATATATAATTAAAAAAAAAAAGATGGCTTTCCAATTAGCCACTGTATAGCTGTCTCAGAGAGTAAAAGCTTCCCATGTAAAGTTCTGCGTGCAGGTTTATTTAGGGGAAAAAATTGGAAAAGCGTTCTGTTGTTATCAATGATTCTAAAAGTCACTCCATCTACTAAAAGTGAGTAGAATGACAGTGTCACCATACCTTCTTAACATGTCCTTAGCAGATAAGTGTTTTTATGTTCCAGAAATTTTTTCAATATGTTAGAACTGTTGGATTGTAAAGAATAGCATTAAAAAAAAGAAGCCCATTTATTTAAACTTGTCCCATAGGTCATATATCATAGATGCATATAATGTGCTTTGATTATATTACTCTTGTCTATATTATCCTCACTTACTCCCCCTCCCAAGTCTGCCCAAGTCTTTTTCTAAGTTTTTTTTTTCTTTCTTTGTGCCCCTCTGCATTTAATTAGAGATGCTTTTATGAGATTGAGTTATTTATTGGAGCAAAGGTAATGTAACCAGTGACTACATTATTGTGGATAGGACTTCCTCTCAGCCACTAGCCACTAAGTGCCTTTAACTCTTCATGGAAGAAGGGGGCCTAATGAGCCCCCTCTGCATTTATGGTGGGATGTGGAAAAGTCCTGTCTTCGCAGGTAACCACTGCCTCTGAGTTCATAGCCCCGGTAGCTCTATCAGGTCCAGAAGACAACTTCTCTCCATGCCCCAGCTCTTAAATTCTGTTTCTTTTTCCAAGATGCTTCCTGAGTCTCAGAGTGTAGAATGTGATAGAGATGTCCCATAGGGCTGAGCATTCAACAGTAGTTTGTTCTCAACACTTTTGCCCAATTTTGAGTCTCTGTGTTAACTGTAAACACTAAACAGGAATTTCTCTGAGAGCAGCACTAGTCTGTACATGATTTGTATTGGATGACATTACTTATTTGTTTACTCCATCTTTTTCTTTTGTAACCAAGCTTTTGGAAAGGAAAAAGTCTGACCTTATTTTTGATCTAATTGGATTGTTCCTTGTTTTTGTAGATATAATTCTATTTTCCCAAGTTTGGGTATTCTCAACACCTTTGGTGCTTTCTTCTGTTTCTCTATATGTTTTCTTTGATATTGTACAAAATTTATTCCTTTCTTTTGTTATATCTACCCCTTTGGTCTCACTGTCATAATGAAAATAAAAAGGAAATGAATAAATAGTAATCATTAAATCTTTAATGTGAATAGATGATACTTAAAATTATATTGTTAGAAAATTATTAATCTATAACCAGCTTATTATTCTTAGTATTTTGTCTCCGTATGGCCTATACTGTTTTATTTTTTTAGATATCAAGAGATTAATTTGAAATGCAGACTTTCATTATTGTTAGTAGTTAGGTTTTATTTTTGTTTTTTCATTTTTTCCTTTTCCATTGCTGTGGAAGATGGTGATTTTGCTGGTTTAAATAAAGTTAGTATATTTAATGAATATTTTCCTTCTTTTAAAGACTGTGAACCAGAAGAGCTGACTGACTGGTCTATGGATGAAAAATGTTCATTTTGTAACCTACAGAGAGAAGCAGTCAGTGTAAGTTTTAGTGCCATGAAGTTATTTTTAAAATAATCACACAATTGTAACACAGTTCTTTTTTTTTTTTAAGTTGTTCTGATAATTTGTGACTCAGTGAAACTTTAAATACTTCATTTTTGTTGAATGAAAAGATTATGTCCAACATTTAGTTTAGTTTTTTTCAAAAAAAAAAACACCTCATTTTTTTCTTTTTCTTCTTTTCTATCTTCCCTTTTTGTTTGTTTGTTTGCTTGCTTGCTTTTGGTTTGGTTTGGTTTTCTTCCATATTTATTTTTTACTACTTTCTGATTCATGAGGTCAGGTTGGTATTTAGGTATCCAAGGGTGAGCTTGGAGACATAGCTTATATAAGAACACTGCAATCTTGTTTTTTAGCAGTTGGTAGTAAGGGGATCATACGCTACTATCTATATGTTTATAACTGTTTTACTACTTTTAAAGTCTTTGGCTATGAGAAATATTTCCTGTGTTAATGATAAAATACGTGCCTACTGTCTTAAAGGACATAGATGTGTGTAACCAGCACTTCTTGTTGGTAAGAAATCCTGAATCCTTCTCTGTTATGATGAGCAGAGCTGAGGAGAATTTGGAAATCATTTAAGTGCCTCTGCTTTGCTAGACTTCACTGCATGCATAAAGTAAACTTTTCCCCTCCCCCCCACACACATACACATATTTTATCACAATTTTGGTAAGGAATAAGGTTATTTTGTTCCTCTATTAGAAATACATTTTCTCCTGAATTCTATCACAGATTTTATATTCTTTTGATATAATTTGGTATTTTATGGAAGGCAGAGCACATGAACATTAAAACAATTTTTATATATTAATTGGATCTCAGGTTTAAATCAAAAGTAATGAGGTATGTTACTTTCTTATAATTTTAGGATTGTATACCATCTCTTGATTCTTCACAGTCAACGCCAACAGAGGAGCTATCATCTCAGGGCCAGTCCCACACTGATAAGATTGAATGCCAAGCAGAAAGTTACCTAAATGCACTCTTTCGAAAGAAAGGTAATACTGGCATGCTTTGTCATTTAAAGTTTGCAATATTTAGGTTTTTTTCATATACAGTCCCTACTTTATTGTTAACTACTTCCTTCTTTGTCTTACTAGAGCCAATAAGATTGTCAGCTCTCTAGTGCTAGCCATTTGTTATCCGCCTCCTGTTCTCAACTTCTTCATGGGCACCTCTCAAAATATTTTTTGTGCTTCCCACTTTCATTATTTTCTTGTTATTCTCAAGTCTTTAAAAAGTGCTGGATGATGAAGAAGGTATAGATAGGTTATATTGCAGGCCTATCCCTAGTACTGTATCTCTTACATCATTTCCCAGCTGGTGTACCACTTAAGTATTTGTCAGCTTGAGTATGCGTGCTTGACATTAAAAAGTCTGTTCTGTATTTGTCTCTCTCTCTGGCGTCTTTCAACCAAATGGGTCTTGTTTCACTTATTCCTCTACTTGTTACATATCTATAAGGAAAAGTAGTTTTTATATTTAAACTGCTTGGGAAGATTATAGTCGTCCAGCTTTTGTACCTAACCGTTCCCATGGTTGTAGGTTGTCAGTCCATAATCCCCGTATGGATAGTTGGAGGAAGGAACATATGGGTTTGGGTGGAATGTGCTTACCTTCTTTATCTTCAACTTGTAGAGACCGAGAAAGCACTTCTGTATTTTTCATAGCTTATATTAATTCTATTCCACTGCTCTTTAAAATTAGGTTCTAGCATATATTTTCTGCTAAATTGATAACTTCATATTTTAACAATATTAAACAGTAATATTAAAAGTACTATTCACTTTTCTTGTTTTTTTTTTTTTTTTTTTGGTTTTTCTTTTTGTTTTTGTTTTTTTTTTTAATTTATTTATTTATTTATTATTTGTAAGTACACTGTAGCTGTCTTCAGACACACCAGAAGAGGGCAGATCTCATTTCGGGTGGTTGTGAGCCACCATGTGGTTGCTGGGATTTGAACTCTGGACCTTCGGAAGAGCAGTCGGGTGCTCTTACCCACTGAGCCATCTCACCAGCCTACTATTCACTTTTGATTCTTTCATTTGGTTATTAATTTTTGAAGTTTTGTGTTCAATTATGAGAATCCTTATTACAAAAATCACTAGTATAATTTAAAGAACTACATTTTTTTTTTAAAAATTTGAGTAAAAATAAAATAAAAGCCTTTCCCTGTGTGTTACTGAAATGGTGTTGGAGAATTTGTATTATCTTTTAAAAGTATATTTCTTCACAGTTTTTAGGAAGCTAATGTTACAATATCTTATTTTCTTTTAAGATTTATAACATAATAATTTAGAAAAGTTATTCTGCTGGTGTGTTTACAATACTTAAATGTTAGACCTGTATCACTAAGAATTAAAATTAACACACATGCAGCATAATTTTGTTTACTTTGGAATTCACTATTCCTTATTCTTCCTTTGGGACATTTATACTGATAGTATGTAAAATTGACAATATGAATAACATTCAGGTTTTTTTATAATATGGAGTTAGCCTATTCTCTATTGCATTTTTAAAGAGTACTCAGTAAAAAACTTGGTACTGTTTCAGCTGATTCAAGCATCTGGGTCTCCAAGAGGTCTCCTACCAATAGTTGGGTGAGTGTTGTTGGATATTAGTGACCTCTCAGTTTGGGAATTTCTTAGTTTTCTTCAAGATCTTTTGAAAATTGTGGAGATTTTAAATAAAAGAGTCTTATTAGTATAGCACTTTTGCCTTCTATCAGGTCTTATCTTTGGTAATGCCTTTCTTTGTGTAATACATCACCTTTTTCTGAATTTACCTAGGATTTAGTTTTGTTATTGCTGTTTTATTATTTTCCTTCAATAGGACCATTTTAGAAATTCCCAGTATGGTTTAACCAAAATGAGGACAGGAAATAATACTTTTTAATAGTATTAACTCTGTTAGCTAATTAGTTTGTTGCTTTTGAAAAAACATAATTAACTTGACTTTGAGATAATAGACAATAAATGTGTTTTTAAAGACAGGAAATACATGTGTCTTTAGAGTATCAACTAAGATGTTGATGAAGCTTTTGTTTTCTGAAATTTTCCTTAATTTGATCATTTTTAAATATTTTGGATATTGACAGTGGTAGTATTGTTACTTTGCCACTTCCTGTGTGCAACAGGTTGATATTGATCATCTTATTAAAATGTAAAGTAAGACTTTAATATTCTATTTGAACTTATTTATTGTATTTCTAACTTAGGATTTTCAGGGTTATGTTAATGATAAATATAAACTATTAATATTTGGATTAATTATGTCATCAAATAAGATTGAACATTAAAGCCTTTTATGCCTGTGTTAGTTACTTTTCTCATTTCAGTAACAGAACTACTTGAGAGGGCAGGCTTATTTGATTCACTGTTTCAGAAGATTTTAGTCTTTCATGGTAGAGAAGGCAACTTGATCTTTCAGGGTTCTGCATAGGAAAATGAGGCACAGCTCCTAACATAGCAGCCAGGCAAAGTAACAAAGACTGGCACCCTTAATTCTGGTACCATCAGTGCTAGTCCTCAGGCAGGAGGCTTCATGTTAGAACCAGTTCAAATCCTCTGGGTCTTGTGTCCAAAGTACATGGTATTCTCAGCAATTGGAATGTACTTGAACCTTTTGGAGGCGACCATGGACAACAGCAATAGCCTATGTTTTGGGATTCTCTTAGATAGCCCTGATCAACAACCCAAAGGGGGCTTCTCAGGTCTGGTGTTAGAGGTTCTGTAAGTCTGTGACTTATGGAGAGCACTATCGATCCAGATGAAAAGTTCATTTAAACTGTGTATGTATATCTATATGTATACACAGACACAAGGATCATGTATAAACTTACATATCTATGCAGCCTTGTGATTTTTTTTCTGATACATTTATTGTCATTTTACCTCCCCCTCCTTCTTCTGTATTAAGTCTTTCTCCCTCCTCCGTAATTAAAGCCTCTTCTGAGAAAATATTTCTTGCATGAATGAGTTATTAATAAAATAAATATGTTCAGTTATCTAAGTTTCTCTAGGTATTTAGTGGTATTGCTGCTTCATTTGTTTTATTTAAAGAAGTAAATTTTTTAGTACCTATATTATGTAGTATGAATATTGACCCATGGTTTCATTATGGTTTGTCTTTGTAGTGCTAGGATACAAGCCCAAGTCCCTACCTATGCTAGACAGGTAGTCTACGAATGAGCTATATCCCTAACCCTTAGTCAGATTGTTTGTTTTGTATTTCTTTTTTTTTTTTACTTTTTTATTTTTTAGACTATATTTTAAAATTATGTGTATATATGCATATACACATATATGCATGTATTCAGGTTTTTTTATGTACATAAAGACAATCCTATACTTACAGATGGCCTTGTCAAATGTTATCATATAAACTAAATTATATTTTAGATTTTAGGTTCACATTCTCTGATCACCTAAAGTATTAAGCTTGCCTAAATTAGACAAAATATGTACATATTAGCTTAATCATATTGGTAAATGTATAATAAAATGAAAATATCTCTTATCAAACTGTTTTTCCTATTTTACTTTTTATTCCATACATCCCTAGAACCACTTAACTATTAATCAGGTATGGCATATGGTCCCTCAAGAAAAAAATGAATGATGGATTTGATTGGTTGGTTGAAAGCTCTACTAATCAACACATTCCCCTTAAACTTAATAATAGCCACATTTTACCTGTCAATCTTTCCATGTCTTTGGGTTCACAAAAGATAGGTTATGACTTATACAGGACATACTATTTCTTAGGAATTTAGTTATTTATGTGCTTATATTGCTTTTATTTTAATTTAAGCATCTTTATGTTACTATAAATTGACATGACTCATTTAGGCCATAAAATTTCTTTTCCATGGTGTTTATTTATTTATGGTATCATTGTGTCATATTTTAAATTTCCTTTATATGGGTTGCACTTTTACTTTCAAGAAACTACTGCAATAAAGCAGCCCACATACTACTGTTCACATTCAGTTATGTTCATGAAAATATTTTTCACCTTATTTTCGCCATATCTATAGCCACACTTTTATAATTGTCAAATAAAGTGTGTGTGTGTGTGTGTGTGTGTGTGTGTGTGTGTGTGTGTGTGTGTGTTTATAGGTCCACTTAGAATCCCTGATGAAAAGTAAGATAGGGAGATAAAAATAAGAGACTTTGGACATTATACAATACAAAAGTAACCTTAAACACTAACTCTAAGATGCCCACTATACCCTTTTCTTTGCTTCTCCTGTTTTTAGACTTTATTTTTGTACTGTGATGGGGACTAAACAAGGTCCTTGAGCATATGAGGTAAGCACTGTATTATAAGCTCCATCCCCTGCTGTGATGGGGCCCAAGCCGAGGACACCACCTTAGACTGCTTTAACCCTAAAGTGTTGACCTAAAATCTTGTCCTGTGTTTTACTGTTTAGTACTATAATTAAAGGCAACTGAATCCTGTTACATACATGCCATTCCACAATTCTCTTTTCTGATACATTTAAAATCCTCTTTGAAGGAAGAAACATTCTGTTTTCTCAGAGGCTTAAGCCTGTTCTTATATTATTTCTCAGAGGCTTAAGCCTGTTCTTATATTATTTCCACACAAATATTAAACTTGCTAGATTTCCTAAACGGTTATACTATATAAAATGGAGAATGAAGTATATGTACCTTTCTGAATGAGGAAGGCATGATAACTAATTAAAACCTGTATCATGTAGGAATTGATTCACTCTTCTACACAGCTATAATCCACTTGGTAGGGACCACGAATGGGTGATAAATAATTTAACTGATCTTTTATTAGTTTTAGGTTCTGCATTCCACATAAGCTGTAGTGATTTCTGTAAATAGAGTATAATCATCACCATTTGAAAATGTGTTTCATAATATACAATAATTTTAAGTTGTAGAATTTAAATAATGTAACAATACTTATAGGATATTTAAGAAATTTTTAAGAATAATTTTCCTCTCCAAAATAATCTACCAACTGAGAATATTAATCTTCATAAATTTTGAACTTTAGGGACTGAGAATATTTTAGTATTTTATTTTAGTCCTTTGTATAATAAGTACTGTCTAATATGTTGCATAGTATAGCCATTCATCAAGTTATATATGTGTATGCTTCTTTATATCTAGAGAAATAGCAAAAAGGAGAAAAAGAAAGTTATTTCTTGTTATCCATGAGAGACTTGTTGTAGGACCCTGCAGATAAAAAACTTCCTACTTGCTCATGTCTCATAAGGTGGTACAATATTTGCATAATCTACATATATCTTTCTATGTATTTCCTTCCTACAGTAAGCATTTCTGAATAACTTAGAAATTATAATTCTGTATAAACAGTTGTTAAACCGTTCTTAAGAAATAATGGCAAGAAACATATCTGTACATGTTTGATATAATTTTTCATGAATAGTTTTTTTATCCATACCTTGAATCTAAGAATATGGAACCTACAGCTAATGAAAAGAGCTACTATTCTAGTCATTCAATTTATATATAATTTAAATAAACACTTTATTTAATAATGTCTTTTTTAAAAAATGTGCATACACTAACCAGGTGTTGGTGATGCACCTTTAATCCCAGAAGGAGGTGATTTTCTGAGTTTGAGGCCAGCCTAGTCTACAGAGCAAGTTCCAGGACAGCCAAAGCTGCAGAGAGAAACCCTATCCAAAAAAAAAAAAAAAAGGGCAACAATGTTTGGGCATTATGCTCTCATCTCTGGTATTTGCAGTAATATGACACAAAGCTTTAGAACATCACATGTAACACTGCAATGTAGGACTATTAGATCAGACTAATAAAGTAGAATTATGATCAAAATAACATGCTAAACTGGGTATATAAAGACCCATGAGCCCTCAACCATACGTGGGGCTACAGTTACTTGAAGAAAGCTTGGAGTATGTGCTCCACCCCATGGAAGAGTGCACCAATTAGTTGTACAGTGCTCAAATGGTTAGCCTTGAAAACATGCAGATGCCAGATATGAATCTAGTGGAAATAGAAAACAGAATTATAGATTTATGCAAATGCCTCACAGAAAAGCCCAACGGTGGTCAGTGGCCATCAAGAGAATGTTGTTCATGGGTCACTTGGATATTTAAAGGAGTAATACAGGTCTTTTATATAGAATAAAGGATTCTCAGAATGCTGATAAAATGAGTGTCCAATCATTAGGAAAACATTAATCTATAAAGTCATGCAGGATGCAGGGAATAAAGGAATAAAGGAATATGGGGTACAGATTTGATACAAAAGTAACTTTGTATCAGAAATCTACAATTTTCAAGAATTTGGAAAGTAGAAAGCTTATCAATGCTATAAAGTCTATAGGATCCTTCAAAAGGAAGGTTTTATAATCTGTAACTTGCAGCCAGACTGGTTGATCTGTGACGGGCAGGGACTACGATTTTGAATCTGAATTTGTTGAGTTGCTTAACCAACAGCATTTCAAATTCCTACAAATGAAGAGAGAAACAGAATGAGAAAGTAAACAGTCCAGTGATACAAAGAGACAGTTCCTTAGCCTCATCATCACGTGAAGTGTAGAAGTACATCTGTGAACTGCGCATCAGCAGTGTCCATGGATGACATTGGACCAGCTCAAATACCCTCATTTATGATGGCAAATTGGAGATCACTGTCATCACTGTGAAGTATGGCTCCGTTGGCAGGGTAGATGGATACATGAAACTGTATAGGACAGTAAATCCAACCCTCCTACCTACTGGCTTGGTCCAGGCATCCTGTGGACTCTGTCCAGTTTTTGATGACTGCCATGAAGGTAAAGCTTTCACCATCTAATTACATTTGTATGACAGGGTGGCTCAAATTTTAATAAAGAGCTGAAATTTTTACTTACATTTGGCAAGTGGAATTACTAAAGAGCAAATAATGATGGAACATCAAATTTCTTTGAAAGCATTCTTTACACTGATATTGACTCATTGCTATGAAAACATTTATTAAGACAACACAAAGCAAATTAAGTTTAATGGAGAAATGATTCTTCAGTAAGTAAAATAACTTGAAGCACTAGAAGATCACAACTTTTGATAGCTCAAGGAAAAAGAAGCCAATAAAATACTCTGCTGTGCTGACGTCACGTCACTCCCAGGAAATATTTTCAGATCAGTAGTATCCTATCCCAAGGGATCTTACTTGTCTTTCATTGTTAAAGATGTAAGCTTTACTTCTGGCTTAATTGTATTATTTGCCAGTATGGTAAGAACAAGGTTCAGTTGTCCTGGATCTGCCTAGTCTATCAGATAAACATTTGTCTTATTTTAAGACAAAACTAAATATAGGAAAATTACAAAGGAGAAAAAGGCCAAATTGTTTTCTAGGGATACTCTTGTATTATTTCTTTCTTTGTTTTGTTGGAGATAAGAGTCTCACTATAGCACAGACTGTCCTGGAATTTACTTTATGGCCTACAATGGCCTTGAACTTCTACTTTAGCTTTTCAGATGCTGTTTTTACAAATTTAAGTGCCATTCCTGGCTTTATATTATGTCTTGATACTTAGATACTGAATTATTAAACTTGCAAATAGTGGTTAGAAGTGTCCCTTGTCTTACCCAATAAAGAGGTACTTAACTTTTTTTCCTTGTAGCATATGTTTTCACTCTGAGTATTAACTGGCAAGTACAGATAAATTTAAATACATAGCAGCTGTTCTGTATAGTAAAATAAATTCTACAGAGATAAGCTATGGTCCAAAGAAATTATAGGCCACCACAATCATGACACCATAAAATGAAATGGCAGATCTTTTCCACTTAATGATAGGTACTTTGCTAACCTGATAATACACACTCCATTCTGTTGAGGATCTTTTAAAAAATGATGCATACAGCCAGTCATGGTGACGCACAACTTTAATCCCAGCACTCAGGAGGCGGAGGCAGGCAGATCCCTGAGTTCAAGGGCAGCCTGGTCTAAATGAGTGTGAGCAGGACCAACCGCCAGGGCTTTATCGCACAGAGAAAGCCTGCCTGGGGCATGGGAGTGGGAGGGGAGAAATGAAATCAAGAAAGTGAGGCATACAAAGTCAGACATCATGAGTCCATGATTTTATGATTTTTTTAATGAATAGTAATGTGGATTTTAACATGAAACTTCTAATCTGGTCTGGCAATAAATACATTTTTATTTTAAGGGTTTTAATGGTGATCAGTTGAATTCTGTGATAGGGCAAAATGATAGAAAACTCTTGGCATGGGGAAGATCCTGGCTCTACTGTCAGCCCAGCAATAAAGGTGTAGGTGAGGGACAACTACTGAATATGTGCCTACAGCAGTGTGATCCAGTAAGACAGAATCCTGAGCTCAGTCTGTCTCCAACTCCTTCCTACTAGATTTATAATATCTGGCCAGATAGCATTTTCCTATCATGATTGAAATAGTCTATATTGTTTAGTACAGTATAATCTGGAGCCAACTTTCTTGTCAACACTTAAAATGGTAAAAATTAAAGAATTGAGTTTTTATTCAGTTGCCTGTGGATACTGCTCATATTAGGCAGCACAGCTCAACAATCAGAAAGCTCTGCTTAAAGACCCTCTCTGAGGATTATTAAACCTCACACTGAAGTATATTAGTTTATAATTAAAATATATTTTAAAACAATTCATTTTAAAAGGCACATATTAACAAATTAATTTAAAAACATTAATGATATGTCTAATATAAACAGGCTGTTTAGCAGTAATTGGACAAAACCAAAAATCTGAGTCTACATGAATTATTTGAGATTGGTAATTATGTACTTTGCTCTTTTTTTCAATTTGTAAAAATTATTAATTTATGTTAATAACATTAGTTCATAATTTGTTTTCTGCCCCAGGATAAAAATAAGATTCTGTCAGTGAAATTTTCATAGAATTAGTGTTTTGTTGCAAGTGCTGTAACATGAAATTTTCACATTCAATTTCTGATATTATTCATTTCCACATGAACAATTACAGTACACCTATATGATTATTTTTCTATCTTTCAGAAATATCTATTGTTAAAAGTTGAGTCTTTACTGGCTTTAATTATATTTAGAAACCCCACAAATCATTTCAGGGTAAAACAATAGTTTTATATCAACTCTAGGTTTCATAAAAGTGTGGAAAATTATATTCCTGCATCCATCACAAGCTCTGCATCACGAAGTGTAAGTGTGCTGAAAATCCTTAGCATCACAGTCATCACAAGATGCTGAGAAGTCATAGTATATATGTGTGTGTGTGTGTGTGTGTGTGTGTGTGTCCTATGAACTTTATTGACTTCTCAACCCCAAGCTTTGAAACAAGTAAGTTACCCATGCTTAGAACTGCATCCAATATGTCCCATAACACACGCTTCCTACAACAGTGTGTACATGGATTCAGGGGTTATGTAAGATACTCCCCACAGACCTTCTATTTACATGGAAATACACTGACAGTTCTTCTGTGTAGAGAAGTGCTTGTTTTCATTGCTTCCTTAGGAAAACACAAGATAAACTAGCTTTTGGAGCTTGTTTTTTGTTTCAAATAATTAAAGAAGTGCTCAGTTAAAAGAATTAAAGTAAGTTGGACTGGGAGGAGAGAAGGAAGGGGGTGTGTATAGTAAATAAATAATGAAGAAAAAATAATTAAAATAGAAAGGACTATTGATGGCAGAGTTGAAATAATTTCAGAATTAAAATAATAACTATTGAATTTTTATCTGATAGCCTTCTTAGTAAAATGAGGATGCATGGGTTTGTGTGTGTGTGTGTGTGTGTGCCAATAGCATGTAAGTGAATAAATAAATGAGGAAGAAAAAGTACCTCTCCACAGAAAAACCCCAATTTTAAGAATGCATAATGAAAGAAAGAAAAATGCTTACCATAGCACAGTAATTGGTGAACTCAATGAGTAACCAGTGGGAAAAGGCATGTGTTGTGTAGTGCCATTTTTAGCTGCTAACTTCTTTCCTTATAGATTCAGAACCACCAACCTGTAAACCATTTGTTGCAGTAAATCTCTAACCCCAATAAGCTTGTGGGAAGAACACACAACTCAGTTATAGTATTTATAAGCTGCACGCCTAGACTGAGCAGATACCCTGCTGCACTGCTCTACTCCCCAGCCAGCAGATCCCTTGCTACCTGCAGCTTCTCCAGGCCACTCGGTTCTGCTCCTCTTCCTCCATCTTTCTCTGTCTCCTCAGTCTCCTCTTCTCCTTCCTTCCTCTCAACCCCTCTCTAAAGCCTCTAGCCCCACCTTTCCCTTCCACTGCCCAATCACAGGCTCTAGTCTTTATTTGACCAGTTACAATGGGAAGAAGGGTCACATGAGATCACCTGAGTACAGTGATCTCCTCCTCCAGGGCAGCCCCTCTTTTTTTTTGGTTTTTCGAGACAGGGTTTCTCTGTGTAGCCCTGGCTGTCCTGGCACTCACTTTGTAGACCAGGCTGGCCTCGAACTCAGAAATCCGCCCAGGGCAGCCCCTCTTGAAGCAGAATTAACATCAAAATACAAACCGCACCAGGTCCATCCACACAGCCCTCTATTAAGTACTTTTACAATAATTCCTTTCAGTGACTTCACTGTTCAGTAACATTTGTTACTGTGGAAGTGAGAAATACTTGGTCATTATTTTTTTATGTACTGTGGGTTCTTTAATTTTTAAAATTTGTTTTAAATTTTCTTGGTTTTGGAATTAAAATATAATTACATAATGTGCTTCCTTCCCTTTCCTCCCTCCAGATCTTCTAGTATGCTCCCCACATTCTCAGATGGGTAGCCTTTTTTAATTTTAATATTAATGTGTGTGTGTTTGTGTGTGTCCTTTTTCTGTATTTTCTTTACTCTCTGTTTTTTGCTTTTCTCTCACCTTCCCCGCCCCTCCCTCCAGTTCACACGCTCCCACCCTTTAAGTTAAGAAAAGGGTCTTTCATGTGTGCCACTGCCTCTAAATGCTTAGTCTCCTGCTTTAGCCTTTAAGTAGCTAGGACTAAAAAGTAGCAGATTATGATCATAAAAGAGCCTTGATACTTGATTTTTAGTATCCGTATTCATAAAAGCAAAAGGCAAGCTTTAGTTAATATATACCTTTATGTCCTTGTACCTCTTTTTAAAAAAACTTGTCAGTAGTTGTTTGCCTTTATCTGGGGTCTTATACCATTCAGAACTGAAGAGCGTAAGTTCAGGAAGCAGTGTTTGGAAGGGTGTTATTGGCAGATGCTCTGTAGACAAAAGCAAGCACAGATATAGTTGAGTATTAGGCCTCACTCACTGTATCCTTTCAGCTGCTGCAGCATTTGAACAGTGCACATGGGGTTTCTTGGCTTGTTTGCTTGTTTGTCGTGAGGAGTATGTGAACAGTATGTTTAATTTCTGTAGTAGTCATTAAACTTAACTTGTTTAGAATAGACGTTGTTAAACCCCTGTTGGCCCTCATTCACTCTTCTTAAAGCACAGCATTGTACTTGGTTTTATGTCTTTCCCACAAGTAGCCCAGGTGTTGAGTGCCATTGTTTGTTAGAGCAGGTAAGTTTTACCAATTACTTATTACCCTGACATTTGTGGCACGTCCAGAAGTAACCTTTTCTGAAGATGGCTGTGGTAGGAGAAGAAATGGGCTCATCCACACAACTAATTAGTTGGTCAGAGATTGGGGCAGAAAACAGAAAACCTATCACTAGAAGTAATCCAGCATTTTGAGTACTTTCTAGTCACGTTTTCTCTACACAATATGTGTAGACATAATGAGTATTGAGCTAGTGTAGTTTTGAGCAAATTGCCAAGCTACTCCTCAATATGAAGAGAATAGTTCACATTTCCTGTCGAGTATCATCATATCTTACTTTACAATAGCAGTTAGGCTAGCTGAAGAGACCTAGGCTATTTATTATATATATTGCCTCTTCAGAACATGTCGTGGATAATATAATGCATTAATTTGCTTGTTGTGTAGCAAGTACAAACTGGATGAAGCATGATGGGAGTGGAATGCCTGGGTCTGAGGATATGGAAAATTATCATTGTGTTGCAGTTATCAGATTCCTGGTTTGAAAAGATTTTTAAGGATTTGTTTTCTTTTCTGAAAATACTTAGAAATTTCTGAATCTTTTCTAACTTCCTTTCTTTAACAAACTGTTCTTTGATCTCTTTGTACATGTGAGGAAATTAATATACATTAATTACATTGGAAATGTAAGATTATTGATTATTTTACTCATTTGTTTTATGACTTCTGTTGTACTTTGTCAAGTTTTTATGTCCTTTTAATTTTTCTTCCTAGCTCCAGGCTTCATAGCATAGAAATCTACATATTTCCCCAAAATTCATAGGTATAATTTAATTGGCTCATGAATTTGAATGGGAGAAAAATAATAATTTTAACATTTTCACCTTTAAATGTAGACAGTTAGCAACTGTGAGTTTTAATATCTATTTAGTAATTATATATATATCATAGATACTTTTATGACACAATGTCTTTTAAATCACATTATCATTACTTTTAACTTGTGATCGATATTAGATTATTATTAGATCTTACGTTGTAATCCATTGTAGAAGAATGCTGTATAATTACCTCAGTTGTTTTTCATTTCAAACTATATTTCAGTAGAGTTAGTTTCTTATATCTACCCATGGGTTTTAAAATGTGGTTCTGAGAAAGAACACTTCACCATAGAGCTGAAGTAGTCCCTGCATGAAAATGTTTGCAAATCACATTTGTTCCTTTGCTGTTAGATCTTCCTACTTTCCCTATAGTACCCTCTCTGTGCCTGCAGATATGCCGATTCTAGCTTTCAGATCTTTTTCTGCCTTTAGTGGCTACACCACTTAACCTGTGCTTAAATGCTACCAGCCTCTTATCCAAAGTCTATGTTAGTTGCTAGATATTCATTGCAGGAAGAATTTTAAGAGCAGTTAATTTAAAGTAAACTTGTTTTCTGTTGTAAATCTGTTATTTTTCTTTCTCAGTTCCTAGTAACTTGGGCTACTGATACCTTCTGACCCAAAGTTAAAATAAAAGCTGTTTTTCTTTTTTGCTACTTCCTACATAAAGAGTTATTAAGACATATCAAAACTATATCGTTATGATCATTACAATGATCATTACGATGATATAAGATCAAGACATATCACAAATAAAGCTACTGTGATCATTCTTAGACATGTTTCTGGACAAATATTATTCCTCTAGGTAAAGTTCTTAAATATTGTCTTGTGAGGTCCTAGGGTCACTGCATACTTCAAATGCATTGACGACTGTCAGACCATTCTCTAGAACTTGATGCTTTTGTTTCCTGAGCAGAGCATGAGGGTTTCTACTCCTCACGGCCACGTCGGCACTGCTGCTCTCCTGATAGCACCTATTCTAATGGGTGTGGGTTGACGTTCTGAGGAAGTTTGTACACTTACCTTTTAATTTTTTTATTTTTTATATTTATTTTATTTCAAGACAGAGTTTCTCTGTGTAGCCCTGGTTGTCCTGGAACTCACTTTGTAGACCAGGCTGGCCTTGAACTTAGAAATCCACCTGGCCTCTGCCTCCCAAGTGCTGGGATTAAAGGCGTGTGCCACCACTGTCCAGGTACACTTACCTTTGTAAAGTTTATCTGCTTGAGTTACTGGGCCATATTTAATTAAGTTGCCTACTATCATTGGTGACTTGTAGATACTGTTTATAAATTCTCAAAAGAAATTCTTTGTCAGATAATTATCAATGTTCTGTATTTACTAAATATTGATTCTTTTTCTGAAGTACTTATATCTTGTACTTGAGTTGTTGGATCAACTAACATTATAATGTTTGCAACAGACTTGTTTATGTCCTTAATTTAGTAGTAGAGGAACTAGATACTTCACAGAAAATGAAAATGACCAGAGCTCTGAAGGATTAAGAGAGGCTTGGCAAATTTACTGTTAGAGTAAAAGAATATCAATTGTATATTTTAAATGTTTTGTATAACAAACTAAGCTTTTGACACATTTATAAAAAAGTTGTAGTTGCAAGATGATTATAGGATTTATAGATCAGCATAGTCTAGATAGGGACAGTCCTTCCTATATGTGTATGTGTGTATATGTGTGAGTGAGTGAGAGTATGTATAAACTTTATGAACGTGAGGCTCAAGTCAAATGACTTTCCTGTTTGCTCTCATGATAGCTACACAACTAGGTCATAGTTTGTTCTGCTATATCACCCTTTAGTGAAAATACATGTCTAGATTTGCCAGTAATTGATAATTGATAGATAATCTACATATCCTTTCTATTTATGTTAGCTGTGTTTCTTAATTGTGAGGACAAGCATGTGTACTTCCTTTGTCTTTTAGTATTCTTTGTATCATACTTGTTAATATAGTTCCCTGGGTAATGTTTTATATTTTTCATTTATCCCTTTATTACATGAGATTTTCAGCAAGGGAAAGGGGAAGTTAAAAGGTTTATTTTAACTTTGTTAATGAGAGTGATGTAAGTAACCATCCTATTTTTACATTCTATTCTGAAAACATGCTTTAAAGGGTTAAATTAATCCTACCTACCGTTCACCGTGCAGCATTACTACAATCTGAGGATAGAAACCATGATTGTAAAAAATGACCCATTCTTTCTAGAGTTCTTTTCTATTCATGCAGTGTAGTGAGACTGTTAATGCTTCTTGTGTTAAGTGTACCAACATAAGTGTTCCACGTGTACTAGAAATGCATTTGCAATAGTCAACGACACTTGGAAACCGTGATCTCAGGTCACAGCTATGTTGGCATTAACATACAAGATAGGTAAAACCAGCCTAATGTATATCTCTGGATTGTTTGGGAGAAGTTAAAGTTTAATAATTTTTTACATCTTAAAAATTATTTTATATTCTATCAAGGCCAGAAGACAACTTGAAAAGTGGGTTTTCTTCTTCCTCCTTCTGGATCAAACTCTTGGTTTCAGGTGCATTTTACCAGCTGAACCCTCATGCATAGGGTTCATGCACATGTATCTACACACTGGCCCGCATGCAATAAAACTGTTAGCCCTGTATGTAAATTATATAAGATAAACCATACAGCAATTGTGAAAGTAAAGTAAAATGATCCATACCTAGTAAGCATATTGATACATGAGATGTATTTGCTATACATAATGCAACCTGTTATTGTTCCTGAATTTATGGCATTATACTTGCTATTGTTTGTTGCACATGGTCAAGCATGATGTAAGAATACTACGTGGAAAATCATAGAAATACATACATCATGAGTTTTAAATAACAATACTGTAGTGTGTTGTTACCACAGAAGAATATTTGGCATTAAGAGAGCCATGAGTAGTAGAAACAAGCCTTAAGTGAAAATGAGTGTCTAAATTGTTCAGAGGGATTATAAATGTGTTTAACATACACCATTTTATATTCTAATTTTTATATTAATAGTTCTGTTTCTTTATACTTCATTTTTAATCTAGTACTATACCATATTGATAAACTTTTTATCATAAACATATATGTTTATGATAAAAGGAAAAAACATTTTACAGGGTTTTATAACTTTAGACATCTAAAGAGAATCTTAGAATATATCACATATGGATAAAGGAAAATATTCTGTAGATTTTCGCTTGTACTATTTAAGAGCCTTCTACAATATTAGATGTTAGTTATTCCAACTGAGAAAAATTAATAGAAACATTGTTATAGTTTGACTTTCAAATCAACACAGATAACATTAGAAACATGCAGAAAATGGAAAATGATGAATCAAGGTAATCTACCATGTCCTGTTTTACAATGCAAATGTCCTTTGAACACTTATATCTGAACCCAGGAAATAAAATCATATAAGTGCATATATTCATTGTCTTTGAACCAAATAAGTTCAGATTATAGGGGTTTTTGTTTTTGTTTGGGGGGTTGGTTTTTTTGGTTTTTGTTTTGTTTTGTTTTGTTTTGTTTTGCCTTTTCAACCTACCTTTCAAACTGTGAACCCAAGAACTAAAAAGATTGTAGTTTGGAAAATGATCATGATAATCACACTAGGATTTATATTACTGATACCACATAGTCTTACCTTAAGAGATAAGCTTATGTTTGAAGTCTCTCACTATTCCTGGCTTGCTTTTTCTCTTTTTGTTTTTCCTTCTCTGTAGAAATACAGTTAGGTTGAATTCTATTTAAATTTGGAGATCTTAAAGTTTTGTCCAGTAAAGTCAAGGATAACCATGTATGCCTGTAATCTTAGCACTTCTGAGGTTAAGTAAAAAGGATTAGTAGTTCAAGGTCATCCTTGGCTGCATAAGGAGTTTGAGTTTAACTTCAACTACATGAGACCCTATTCCAAAATTATCTATAGATATGTGTTCATATCCTTATACAGTATATGTATATGTATGTGTACATACAAGTACATACATAAATACATGTATTCCTATATTCCCCTGCCTTTTTGTTTTCTATGACTGACAAATGGTCTTGTATAGGTATCTGGTTATTTTGCACTATACTCCCTGATATGTATGTGTGTGTGTGTGTGTGTGTCTGTCTGTCTGTATACACACATACATATATTTACATACACACACACATACAAAATCACCCAGTCAGAAGTCATGAATGGCCGGGCTTCTCAGCTCTTACTGTCATGTCTTTGTTTAACAATATAGAGGTAGAGAGATAGCTTAATCAGTGCCTACCAGGTAAAGGTTAGTACCTGAGTTTAGATCTTTAGTATGCATAGGAAAGCTGGCTGTGGTAGCCATGGAGATGTTCAGACAGGAAGATTCCTGGAGCTCAGTGGTCAGTAAGCCTAGTCAAATGAATGAACTCCAGGTTTAGTAAAAAAACAACTCTTGTCTTTAAAAAATGATATAGCCAGTGATCATATGTGACATCCAGTGTCAACCTCTGGCTCCACACATGTGCATGCATACACAAACAAATATATGCACCAGACATACACACAAAAAATGAAATTCATTACCTCTTTGAGAGTCTAATGACTTTCACAGGGATTGGGTCACCTAAGATAATCAGAACACTAGTATTTCCGATGATTCTTAGGAACTGAAACACCACTCCTCTATCTGTCTCCAGACTGACCTGCCTAGATGTAGATAAGCCCGCATATAACTACCTGGACACAGACACCCTGAACAAATGCACAGGTGTGTGATAGGAGTGACACCATAAAATACTTTGCCAGACCAGTCATACATGTGTGGCGAGCAGCTATTGTGTTGAAAGTAGCAATATTGGAGGTAAAGTAACACTTTATGAATTATAATTGCTAGGTTAATGTAAAGTCATGTACTGTAAAATCATTAACTACTGGGAAAAAATAATATCTGTACCATGGGAACTTAACTTTTATATTCCCATTGTGAATACTGCCCCCTTGTGATAGTTACAGGTATATAAAGAAAAGAAAAAAAAAAGAAAAAGTCCATCATAGGAAACATTAATGAAGCTTATTGACTGGACTATGCCATGTATGACCTTTTGTACTATTAAAGCTATTGTTATATATTATTCTCATTAGAAAACCATCCCATGACAGTGGATCGTGTAGAGAAGAACATTAAGAAAAGAAAATATAATAAGGATTTTTTTATAGTAAGGTTTGACCTCAATAATTACAGCAGAAGTTGAGAAACCATAATGTGGTATTTGTTGTGAAGTTGAACAAACTAAAAAGCCATTTTGATAGCAAACAACTTAGCTTTGCTGGCAAGGATACCAACTATTTTAGAAGCAAAGATGATGGACTCAAGAAAACCAGACTTAATACTGGTGGCAGCTACCACAAACAAAATGTAGCAGCCATGGAAGCTTCACATGTGGTGGCACTCAGACTTGTTAGAGCTGTGAACTGTCATACTATTGGTGAAGATTCACAGTTGCCAGTGGCCATCATTGTTTGAGTTACTAGTGGAGATGAATTTTTTACTCAGTTGAATGCAATTTCCTTATTTAATGACAATGTCTACTGAAGAATAAATGGCATGTCTGCTGATATACTTGGTCAGGTAATTCAGGAAATTAAATATATTCCACTTCTAATAAATATATTCCACTTCTAATATTCAGTATCTAGTTTGATCAGTCCACAGATGTTGCAAATTATTCACTGATTTATGCAAGGTATATTAATGATGGTGACTCTAAGATGAATTTCTCTTCTGCAAATGTCGTAAAACAACATTTCTGCATGTAATGTTTTTGACACAGTTGGTTCATTTTTGAAAGATCACAAGATCTGTTGGGGAAAGGTTTCTGCCCTAGCTGTGCTAAAATGGTGATCTGGATTTCAATGTTTGGAACTGAATGAGTCACCAGAAGTCATCAGAACTCACTGTATGATTTATTGGCAAATATTACCAATGAAGACACTGCCACAGGAGTTACAAAAGTAATGATCAGCACCATAAGTTCTGTCAGTTTTGTCAAAGTGAGTTCTTTAAACAGTCTGCTGTTGTCGAAACACAGTGATGAGTTGGATGCAGGCTCTGCTATTTCACACTGCAGTGAGATAGATCAAGATGAAAAGTTCTAAAACACGTTTTCCATCTTTGTGATGCACTCAAAATGAAAGTGAATAACAGAAGATAGCTTGGTTTGTTGACATCTTTGCCATCTTGAATAAACTGAACTTATCACAGAACACAACCTGCCTTGATTTGTCTGAAAAAGTCCAAAAAGATTTATTCCAAATGAAACTTCAGGTTTGGCCAGGAAAATTAGAGGATAAAAATAAATTTTACATGTTACCTAACCTTATCTGCTTTCTTTGAGGAACATGACATTGAGCCAGACAAAAGGATTGCAATGATAATTTCTATGAAACATCACTTGCACAAGCTTGCAGACAAAGTTTTATTTCATTTTCCAAATCTACATGACACAAATTTGCACTTCCCGGAAGCCCTGTAATAAAGTTGAAGATGTTTCTGAGACAGTAAAGTTCATTGAGCTTATTAACAGCAATGTAGCAAGAACTGGCTTCTCACAGTGCTAGTTACAAACTTCTGGAGCAGATATTTCCAGTCCTGTCCTGTCCTGTCTGAGACTGTGTTGCACCACCTTCTTCCATTTCCAACACCATATCTTTGTGAAACAGGGATCTTTAGCTTGCTGGGTATGAAGTCTAAATATACAAATAGACTTGTGGAAAATAATCTTGTTGTCCTCTTGTAAAGACTATCCCAAGAATTTCTGATCTGGTCAAAAAGAAGCCATCTCAACCTTTGCACTGACATTGGCTTTTTACACATACTGTCCACAAAATGTAGCAATGTAGTTTACTGTTGTTATAGTAAGACTGTTAGCCACTCTATACCATGCTTCAAAACAAATTTTTATTTATAATGAGAAATAAATATTTCACAATATGTAATTACATATTGTTTTATGGTTAATCACTATGCCTTAATTATGTTCAGTTCGTAACAATGGACATATATCGTACATGTCAGGTATTTACATCACAATTCATAACAATAGCAAGATTAGAGTTATAAAATAGCAACAAAAATAATTTTATGGTTGGGATGTCACCACATCAGGAACTCCTAAACGGTTTCAGCATTAGGAAGGTTAAGAACCTTCTAGCCGGGCGTGGTGGCGCACGCCTTTAGCAGAGGCAGGTGGATTTCTGAGTTTGAGGTCAGCCTGGTCTACAAAGTGAGTTCCAGGACAGCCAGGGCTATACAGAGAAACCCTGTCTCGAAAAACCAAAACAAAAAACAAAAAACCTAAACAAAACACTGTTCTAAAGGATCTCTGGTGCCATCTGCTGAATGACTTTTTAAGGAAGACCATGGGGGGGGGGGGAGTATAGAATTTTCATTTAATCTTTTTAAAATTAATTTTTCATTAATAGGCCTTATTTATATTTTCAGATGGGGGGTTCTCAGATGGGGGGGGGAGTATAGAATTTTCATTTAATCTTTTTAAAATTAATTTTTCATTAATAGGCCTTATTTATATTTTCAGATGGGGGGTTCTCACTATTTTATTCATGCTGCCCATCAACTTTAAATTCTTCTACCTCAGCCTTCTGAATATTAGTATTATAGGCATATACCACCATACTCCTAGTATAATCTTTTTTTAAGTGAATTTAAGTTTGTAGATGGAGCAGAAAGTTCAGTGTTCTCATATTCATATATTTTCCCCATATTTAAATTTTCAGTATAAACATATTATATTGTTTATAATTGATAAATCAATAATTGATGAACATCATAGCCAAAAGTAACATGGAAATGAAAGAGTTTATTTCATCTTAGACTTCCAAGTAATAATCCCACACTGAGAAAAGTCAGAGCAGGAACTGAGCAGGAAAGAAGCCTGAAGGCAGGAGCTGAAGTAGAAGCCACAGAAGAAATATGTAGCCTTGGCTGTCCAGGAATTTGCTCTGTAGACCAGGCTGGACCTGAAGTCAGAGATCTACCTGCATCTGCCTCTTAGTGCTGGGATTAAAGGCAAGCACCACCATGGCCTGTTTTTCTTGTCATACATTTTGGAAGATTGCTTTCCAAGAAATCAGTCCATTCCCAACTATTAGTAACTTTTGAGCATGAACTTATTCATAATTTTTATTTCTCCTTTTAAATAATTGGCATCTATAATAATGATGCATTTCATTTTTGATTCTAGTAAGCTTGTATATTTTTTCTTATTCTTAATATCATAATCAAACTGATTATTTTTTTCCAAAGAGCCAAATGAACCTGTTTGTAAAATACAAACTATATTATTTTTATTTTATTTATTCACTTTACGTTGTGGTTATAACCCCCCTCTCCTCCTAGTCCCCCTTCACACAGCTCCTCTTCCATTCCCCCATTTTCTCCTCTGAGAAGGGGGAGGTGCCCCCTATGTCAACCCATCCTGGCACATCAGGTCACTGCAGCACTAGGCAAATCCACTCCCCTGAGGCCAGACAAGGCAGCCCAGTTAGAGGAACAGAGACAGGGACACAGAGTCAGGGATAGCCCCTGCCCCAGTTGTTAGAGGACCCACATGAAGATAAAGCTGCACTTGTGGGGTGTAGAGGGGATAAGTTGAGCCCATGCTTGCTCTTTGGTTGGTGGTTCAATCTCTGGTTGCCTCCAAGGATCCAGGTTAGTTGGCTCTGTTGGTCTTCCTGTGGAATTCCTATCCTCTCCGTGTGCCCTCAGTCCTTCTCCTAACTCTTCTATAGACCTCCCCAAGCTCCATCTAAGGAGAAACTATATTCTTTATTCTAATCTTAAGCAATATAACCTCTTGATGACTTTAAAGCAAGAAAAGTTCTAAAGTCATGAGTTGTTCCCCTTATTTCAGTTTTTGCTTTCATTGCATCCATATGCTCTCTAGACCTTATATGACACTAAAGCGTAGAGACATAAAGAGGGGAATACAAAGATGCTTCTTTCAGGCTTAATAAATGGCCCAAGAGTTTTACTCTGGGGTTTATCACATCTGAATGAATTGTTTATTTATCATATAGTGAATATGGAAAATTTGATTGTAAATGAATCATCAATTTGAAAAAAATAATTAAGAATTTTGAATGATGAATTTAAAATATCTTCTGGTGGGAGTTTATAATCAAGGAAGTCTTTTGTTCTAGGAATAAAGAAGATTAGGACTGTAAGAGTCTCACTAAAACAAAACACAGGGGCAAAAGCAAAGTAAAACTACGAATTAGACAACAAAGAATTCTGTATCCAGAGGAGGAAATTTTCCCTGGGAATTTATCAGGAAGGACACATGAGCCTTTTGGGTGTTCTTACCTTTTCATCTTGTTTGATTAGGTTTTCTTCCCTATTGCAAAACTAGGTTAGCTTGCCCACAGGCTTTTGAATAGTTTGTTGTTTCTATGTCCCATCTCCCTACAGACCCTACTGATTACAGATGCTTTTGTTACTGTGTCCAGGGTTTCTATTCATTCTAGGCATCTGAACTCAGGTCATTAGGCTTGTTCAGGAAGTGCTTTGACAGTTAATATTCCAAATTCACACAGAAATCTAAAGTTTATTTTATAATTATGGGTCAGTCAACTCCAGGAACCTGATAAAACAAAACAGACGATGAACACATGCAAAATTAATCTCAGAACATTCCCAAATACAAAGTTCTCTGGAATGTTTACTTTCCCCCAAATAAATAGATCATAACATACAAAAGTAAGCTTCATTAGATCATAGCATACAAAAGTAAGATTCATTACAAAAGTATTGGAAGAAAATAATAAAGAGCAAGACCAGACCATCAAAGACCGAAATTGAAAAATGAGAAGGTTCGGGCCTGGAGTGATGGCTCAGCCAGCACTTGTTCTTGCAGAGGAACTGGGTTAGATTTTCAGCTCCTACATAATGGCACAAAACGATCTATAGCTCCTCTTCTGGGGTATCTGACATGCTCTCTGACCCCTATGAGCATCAAGCACGCACATGCTGCATTGTGCATTCATGTGGGCAAAATACTTGTGTGTATAAAAGAAATTTTAAAAAAAGGAATGAGGTTTTCTTTATAACAATAAAAAGTTAAAATGTGTGGAAAGCTATTACAGTGTGGGACTTCAGAGATGGCTCTGCAGTTAGGAGCTCCCTCAGAGTACCTGGGTTCACTTCCCAGCACCAACATTGTGCTTTATAAGCATCCATAACTCCAGTTCCAGAGGATATGATGCCTTCTTCTGATCACCCTGGACACCTGGCATGCTTGTGATGAGCATCCACTTAAAAATTATATTTTAAGTATAGCTAGGCTTGGTGGCATAAAGTGAGGTTCAGGCCAGCCAGAGATAACAAGTAACCAAGCAGAATATTAAAAATAAAAATCATACAGTTGAATTTAAAATGTAAATTTTTAAACAATATGTTACATATAGCAAAAGTTTTTGAAAACCTGAAATCTGAAAAAGCCATTAATAATTTAGCTATAAATTAGAAGTGTTAAAGGTGCTAAGAAATGAAAGAACAAAATAGCTACTATGTGTTTAATGATAGTTAGGTTGGAAAGAATTAGGGAGAGGACTGATGCTGGACACCACCATGTAAATGAGAATAGATGGCTAGAATTAAGGAATTGTTCATGTATTTAATAGGACAAATATGTTAAGTGTAAACATCTGTAAGAAAAATAAGCTTGTAAAAGCCTCCAGTGGCTAATAAAAGAATTGATGTTATATCTATCTAAGCCAATAGAAGAAAAATAGTGAGGAGAGAGAATATATTGGAAGAATATATTCTGATACTTAGTGAGGAAAGTGTAAATGGAAATATCAATTATCTAATCTGTTAAAATGGATTATCAAGTATCATAAAATTCACTACTTAAATGTTCTCCACATAGGTTTCTACATAGATTAAAAAGCTAGACAAAAATAAAGACTGCTGGGGGTGTAGAGAGAATGCTCCGTGGTTAGCATGTTTGCTGTTCTTGCTGAAGACCTGAGTTTGGTTCCCAGCATTCGGATAAGTTGGATCACAAGCACTTGTAAATGCAGCTGTAAGGGATATGACACCCTCTTCTGGCTTCCATGGGTACCTGCATTCCAGTATACTAAACTGCACACAGACACACAGGCACACATATACACAATTATAGATAAGTAAATCTTTAAAATGTAAGTAAGTACTGACTGACCATTCATATATAATATCATATTAGCACTAAAAATAATGAATTTATTGTTTGTCAGAGAATCCATGACAGTTCTGAATCTGTCAGTCAAAAATAATAGTGACTAAAAGTAATATCCAAAATATTATGAATGAATAAGCTTGTCATAAAGACTTTGATATTTTAATTAAGTCTCACAGATCAGTATTTAAAAGATACTGTACCCTATAGCCCATTCCTTTAATTTTTATACCCAGGAGTTTGGAAAAACAGAAAATTTGCAGGAAGATTGCAAATTCACATCCAACAGAGCTACATAGTGAGACTGTCTCACAAGGAACTGAAACTATTCCTTCCTCAGATCAAAAAGCAAACCTGATGTTACTATGGTGTATGGATTGAAGTAGTTGTCTTCTGTTCTTAGTTAATCCTTTTTATGGTTTTAATATCAAGACTTGTTATGTGGGTTTTTTCCTGCATTTTTGGAGATGATGCTTTTGTATACTTTTGTATACAGTCTGTTAATAAATAGTTTTACAATAGCTAAGTGATTCTCATTTCTTGACCCAAACTCTCCAGTTCATGGAGTAATAAGCCCCTCTACTTTGTTGTTCAGAGTTCTTTTTATGTATTGCTGAACTGTGTTTGGTACCATTTTGTTGATATATCCCCCATGTTTGTGTGTGTGTGCATGCGCGCATGTGTGTGTGTAAAATGGATAATTTTCTTTTGGTAGTGTTATATGCAGGTTTTTACCTGTCTTGACATCAGATTAATAGCCTTACAGGATGAGTTAGAAGTACAGCTGCTTTTGACTTAAAGAATTAAAACAGTTGGAATTAGTTCTTGTTTAGATGTCTGATGGCAAAGTAGCCATTGAAACCATCTATCCTGTACTTTTTTCCATGTTGAGTGTGTTTATTGATTTCATCTTTACTTGTTTTAAGTCAGTTAAGACTTTCTGATGTTTCTTGAGTCAGTTAGCCAGCTTGGGTTCCTCTAGGAATTAGATTATCTAACTGAAGAATCATTTTTATAGTATTTCCTTATACTTCTGTATTTTCTTTTAAAATTGGTGGTGTTACTTATCATCCCAATTTTAGCAATTTTGAGTTTGTGGGTTTTTTGTTATCAGTCTAGTTAATGTTTTATTGTTGTTGTTCTTTTAGTTTGTTTTTTGTTTGTATCTTTTAGTTTCATTAATCTCTATTTTTCCATTCTGTATTTCATTGATTTCTCCTCTAGCTCTTCATTTACATTCTGCTTGCTTTGATTTGGTTTTTAGTTTATTTACTTTTAATGTGGGACATATAGCTGTTGATTTGGTTTTTTTTTTTCTTTTTATATGTGTTTAGAGATTTAAACTTCCAAGCACTGTTAGCTGCATCTCCTACCTGGATAAGTACTCCTTAATTTGATCACTTGTTCTTTCTACATGTGTGAGACTTTTTAAATAACCATGGTTTGATAGCTTTTATTTTAAACATTTCTCTACCTCCTTTTTTATTTTAATTTAATTAGCAAGATTAAATGAAAAGACTTCTATGTTTTGCTTAGAGATTTCAGCAGTAGATCTTCCAACACTAGGCACATCTTTTACTTTGGAAGTTACTATAGACAAAATGGGTTTGGTATTTTAGATATTTATTTCCTAATTTTCCTACTACATACTTCACTCTGTGTAGTCTTCTGTAAACTGGATCTTGAAGTTATTGTAGGCTTTTTTTGGGGGGGGGTGAAGACCCCCACAGGGTTTCTCTGTGTAGCCCTGGCTGTCCTGGAACTCACTCTATATAGACCAGGCTATCCTCAAACTCAGAAATCTGCCTGCCTCTGCCTCCCGAGTGCTGGGACTAAAGGCATGTGCCACCACTGCCCAGCTTTTTTAGCCTTCCATTGGTGTTACCTTCACAGCTCACAGCCTGGTTCTAAAGTCACCACTTTATTCATTTATTATAATAGCATCCCACTAATATAGAACAAAAAAACTACACTGTTTATTTTATAACAAATTTAGCTGTTTAAAATTATACAGATACATTAATTCACATTTTCTCTGGATCACTGATCTGATCCAGAGAATCCATCTATCTCAGCTGGATTGATTGGCTCACAGTTCTTAACAATTTGAGAGTCAGCTGAATTTTCAGCCTTCTGAGACTTTTTTTTTAATTTGGATTATATACTTCCAGGAAGTACACTGTTGACTTTTGAGGATGCTTTGCTCATTCTTGGGGACTCCCATGGAACTGCTCACTGTTCTGAGGAGAGAAAATGTAAGAGGCTAGAAAAGACAGAGTGAGATCAGGACAAGGCAGGTAGCAGAATAAGATTGTGTGTGAACTGAACCAGTATGAACAGTTGGTAAAGTAAATCCATCTTGGGTAGGGGCAGTAAACCCTTTTGTAGGTGGCAGCATTCTTCCTTCTCCAGCCAAAGGGCATGTTTTCTTTAGTTCATATGGATGACTACTTTGTAGATCACTCCTGCTCCAGCTGTTTAAGCCTTATATATAAAACAGCATGGTACTTATAACTGGACACATTGTCTCAGATGACACCTATAAACAGAATTTAAACTCCCTTACAGAGATCTTACATTTGTAGTTCTTTTTTGGTTTTTTGTTTTTGTTCGTCGTGGTGGTGGTGGTGGTGGTGGTGGTGGTGGTGGTGGTGGTGGTCATCGTCGTCGTCGTCTTCTTCTTCTTCTCCTCCTCCTCCTCCTCCCCTTCTTCTTCTTCTTCTTCTTCCTCCTCCTCTTCCTCTTTTCTTCCTCTTCCTCTTCCTCTTCCTCTTTGTCTTCGTCTTCTTGTTTTGAGTTAGAACAGATTTGCACAAGCAACTTGAGAAGCATATTAGGTAATCAACAGCTGACTTGTACATATTCCATAGTATACCATAAAGACATAGAAGAGACAAAACATGATTTAGTGAATAGAATAGTATTTAAACTTAGTCATAAACTTAGATATAATTCTAGTTACATATCAAATTGTTTTTGTTCCTATTATGGTAAATTTTATTGTAAATTGGCGAATGATACTGATCAATAAGCTGCACAGCAGTTACCAAGAATACTTAAGTTTAAAACTACCATCTTATATAAACAGATAATATGAAGCAAAATTCAGTGTTTAAAAGTGAGGGATTTTTATTGAAGCCATCCATTTATGAAGGTAATAATTAAGAAATGTGTTTGTAATTTCTGTGTCCAATAAAGAAACTATTTATTTTGCTTTATTAGGAAGCATATGATAATAGTATCATTTTTTAATAACATAAAAACCTCATTGGAGTTTGTATGTTTAGGTATGAAACCTACTTGCCATTTTGACTCTGATTTATATTATGATTTATATTATACTTAATCTGTGCTTATTTGTGTCTCTTATTCTGTCACCTCTGATAACAGATCACACTTAACCTTTTTATATATCCAAGTTTATAACCTGTTTATATATCCAAGATAGTTTTAATATTTTAGCTACAATTATATAATTTCATTACCATTTTATGATAAAGCCATATTTTGACTTCCCACTGTTTATTATAGCTACTTTAATAAATATGGAGACAGAAAGCATAGATGGTATGTGGCTAGCTTAAATTCACAAAGATTCCCATCTATAGCTAGATCTTCTGTTTCATAGCAGATAGTTTGTAAACAAATAGTGAAAGCAAAGACTAAAATCTGATCTTATATCCCATGGTGCCTTCTCTCAAATGTTTTTCATAATTGAAAATAATTTGCTTTGAAATAAATAGTATGTGTTATGCAATGTTTCCACCAGATCAAGAGAATATTCCATGGTTAGATAATATGTTGGCTTAAGTTGAATTTTGTTACAAAAAGTGAAAATAGACATGATAAAAGTAAGATTTTTCCTTTCCTTCTTGTGAATTATATATTTTCAAATCCTCTTGTGTTATAGAGTCATGAACCTATCATGATAAATGACTTATCATGCTGGGATGACTCTCCTTTATCTTTTTAACAGGTGTTCTAACTAATACTGAACTATGAAACTAGGGAACATTTTTCCCTATTCTCATACAGCTCTGGGCCAGAACAAGCTTGTTCCTATAGTACTGGTCTGTGTAAGTGAGTGGCTCTAGAAGTAGGTCTATTTCAAAGAAGTGGAAAGCCTTCCCAAGTGTAAGTGTCTGTCCCTCATGGCTTTTCATTCTTTCTACCTCTGAAGGCCAAACTTTTTACCTTTGTGTAAAAAGTTTCCTTTAGGCCAAAGTATCATGCTGGTACTCAGCTGGCTTATAGATGACCTTGTGATTAACCTATACTTGATACAGTAAAGTTTGTTTAATTGATCCCCATCCCCATTTTACAGGTTTATGCCAGATAGGGAGAGGGGGAGGAGTGGGGAGAGAATGTAAATGTAGATGCAGGCCTGTGTGAGAGCTTCCAACAGCTGATCAACATGCTTTGTATGATCAAGATCTTCAATAGTAAATAATACTGCCCTTTTTAGGACACTGTTGGATGACACTTGCTGCAATTTTTCTTTAATAAATGAAATGCAGTAATTAGAGACCACTCGTATTCTTCAGTGGCTCTACAAATTTAAGGAAGCAATGTATCAGGATATTAGCAAATCTTGAATCTTGATGGCTACTATCTAGGTCACTGTATTTGCCTGGTACTTTATACAGTGTCCATTTTCTGTGTAAAAGGAAATAAGTCTTTGATGACAATTGAGTGTATTACACAAAACACACTTGATAGAATGAATGTAAGAAAATAATCATTGGTAGAGAGTTCTAAAGCTTAGATGTCTTCTTAGTCATTGATGTATATTGTATAGCTTTGGCTCACATACAAGGTTTGTAGTCAAATACTAAATGTAGTTTTAATATCTAATAGAATGTTTGAGTGAACATTTAATTGTAGAGGTTAAATCCTGCTCCTGTTCCTAATTATTTGATCTGTACTTTTGTTTGGGATAGAAATGAAAAATGAATTTTTTTAAAAGTTACATTTCCGAAGAATAGCTGCTATTTCTGAGTCTAAGAGACTGCTGGCCATTGTGAACTGCCACTAGATTCTAATAATGTTATTTCTCTGTAAAACCCCCAGGTTGTTCATATTTGTCTTTTAATGATACCTTTATTTCCTCCCCAGATCTTCCTCAGAACTGTGATCCTAACATTCCCTTAGTTGCTCAGGAATTAATGAAAAAAATGATACGTCAGTTTGCAATTGAGTACATCTCAAAAAGCGGTAAAATTCAAGAAAATAGAAATGGTTCAATTGGAGCAAGTCTCGTGTGTAAAAGTATCCAAATGAACCAAGCAGACAACTGCCTTCAGGATGAGCAAGAAGGCCCCTTAGACCTCACTGTGACTCGAACGCAAGAGCAAACTGCTCAGCAAGGTAAGCTGTTTAACATATAATGCATACATTTTTGTCCTAACACATTTAAACATGGATATGTTTTATGTCCATAAGGAAAGTTATGTATCTTACTTTGTTTCATTTATATGGCATAGACCAGAGAGGAAAATATACAACTTTGTGACACAGTTTTTAATTATTGATCTTTTATTTTTACTTATGTATGATGGCAATGCACATGTGTGCGGGTGCTCAGGAAGGCCAAAAAAGGGGAGTCGAAACCTGAAGCTGGTGTTACAGGAAGTTGTGAGCCTTCTGGGTGCTGGGATGCAACCCTAAGAGCTCTGGAAAAACAGTGCATGCCCTCAACTTCAAGTGATCTCTTCAGCCTCCTGTAGTACATTTTTAATAGTTTATAAAAGAAAAATTGAATGTCTCTCTTTTTTCAAAATGGAGTACACAGTAAGAATCTCATTGAGCAACTTAAAAAATAAAGTATGTGTATAAAAAAGACACTATTACATATGCCAGCAAGATTTTTCTGAATGGACCCTGATATAACTGTCTTGTGTGAGGCTATGCCAGGGCCAAGAAGTGGGAGTGGGTGGGTAGGGGAGCAGGGCGGGGGGAGAGTTTAGGGAACTTTCGAAATAGCATTTGAAATGTAAATGAAGAAAATATCTAATAAAAAAATGGGAAAAAAAAGAGAGAGAGATACTATGAGAAAGAATTGCTTTTCTAGTAGATAGCCAAAAACGTTAGTTTAGTATTTGCTCTCCAGTTTCTGAACTGAGATGAGAAAGAAATAGATGATTTCCTATTGGGACTTTTTTCTTTATCTTTTTATAGTAATTTGTTTTATGTGTATGAATGCTTTTCCTGCTAGCATGTCAGTGTAACACATGTAAGCCAAGTGACTTCAGTGGTCAGAAGAGGGTATAGGACCCTCTGGAGCTGAAGTTACAGGTGGCTGTGAGCCACCATGTGCGTGCTGAGACTTGAACCCAGGTCATTTTTAGAGCATCAATTGCTCTTAAGCCTCTAGGCCATCTCTCTTCCACCCCCCACCTCCCAGTTTTGTTTTATTTTTTTATTATATAGCTGGAAAGGGTTAAATTGTGCATGTGATGAATACACTACACTCCTATCATTTAAAACATACAGAGATACCTAATGTTGAGTTTATTTGTAAGATACTCTGTCTCCACAGGAGACCAAAGAAAAAGCCTTTTAAGAATGTGGGAAGATGCCAAATAAATGGCTTGAGATGGGAGAACAGGTAGTTTTTATTCAAATGGTTTAGGAATCATATCACTTCTTGAAAAAAGCAAAGGGGTTATCTTTCCTGAGTTATCCAGTGCTTGATTGGAGATAAGATATAGGTAATAATCCAGTAATATTCACAAAAGATGACTCAGAAGCGGGGAAGAGTTTTTATTTTTTTTAATGTGTCATTGAAATGATCCTAGAATTCATTTGTGTTTGAACTCTAAGGGCTGAGCCTAGCAGTCTGTTTAGAAAAAGCAGTCTCTAGAGACTGGTCTGTACTGTGAACTTCCTCTCCTTTGACAGAAGCAGTGTAGCAGTCTATCGGATAGAACTTGAACCTTGGTGTCTCACAGACTTATGGCTGCAAATCGGAAACGATGGCAAAAGGAAGGAAAATTAAAACTTACAGATATAAGTTCAAAATCCTAAATAAACTTTATCAAATTGAATACAGTAAGATATTGTACAAGTCCATAATCTCAGCACGTAGAAGGGAAAGGCAGGAAAATTGAAAGTTCAAGGCCAGCCTCTTGAAAAAAAAAAAAAAAAGTAAAATCATAACAAGTAAATACCAAAAAATGAAACCAATAGACTATGAAGGACCTTACAGAGAGCGTCATTATAGCTTTGACAGGTGCGAAGTAATGTTTCAAAGCAAGTTCATACGTCCCAGCTGATTAGGAATACTTCTGCACATTTAATGTCCAGTCAGAATTTTACTAGTTTGTTGGTTTTACTAAAGTGAAATGATTTTATGATATTAAAATTGACAAATGAGTTTTAAAGAAACAAGAATAATAAAATCAAGGTAATGAGAAGCTTGCTTTGAGACCCATGAAGTACTTACAGTGCAGTAATTATTAAAA
Source organism: Mus caroli (assembly GCF_978045245.1). Taxonomy (NCBI): domain Eukaryota; kingdom Metazoa; phylum Chordata; class Mammalia; order Rodentia; family Muridae; genus Mus; species Mus caroli. Next base: position 48,257,457 of record NW_028227259.1, on the reverse strand, counting down.
CTGGGTCCGATTGGTCAGTAAAATCTCAGAAACTTCCTGGGCATTACTGAATCCTAGTAAATGCAGGTATCAGTAAATCACTGGGGAAGATGTTCTATTCTGTAAATATTCCATGGCAATTGCTACATTCCTGGAAGGAGGATGACAATAGATCTCTACCTTATGCTGATCATAAAAATGTTCAGGAGTCAATATGAAAAGCACATTTGCTGTTTAACACTGGACAGAATACAGTTTTGACTAATGAAGTTTATAGAATATGACTTCTTGGATAAGAGAATGCAATTTACATCACTTGTAGCCTTGTGAACTTTGCAGACTAATTATAACCATCAATCATTTTGCCCTTTAATTAGAAAACAGATATTAATAAAACAGTAATCCTGCTGTCTAAACTCCAATATGTTAAATTACAGCACTGTCCTTGTTACTTTCTGTTGCTTTGTTAAACATGGTGACCAAAAGCAACTTGGGGCAGAAAAGGTTTATTTGACTTAAACATCCTAATCGTTGATTGAGGGAAATCAGGACAGGAAGTCAAGCAAGAGCAGAGGCAGGAGCCATGGTTACTTGTTTTCTGTGGCACACTCAGTCCTTTTTACACAACCCAGGACCATTTATTTACCCAGAGTGGTGCTGCCCACAGTACTATAAACCCTCCCACATCAATAATTAATCTAGAAAATTCCCCACAGGCCAATCTGATGGAGGACATTTCTTGGTTAAGATTCTTTTTTTCTGAGGTAACACTAGTTTATATTAATTTAACACCCAAGATTAGCATTAACAAGTCATCCCTTTTCAGTTTGACACCCCATCGCTTTTCCTTGCATTGCACTTAGTTTCCAAATGCAAACACTAACCAGGATATAATTCTGCCAAACATGATATAACTATCCCATGTACTACCACAAGTATTATATATTTTAGGATAGGTGGCAACAGCCTTTGAAGAATAGTCTTTTAGCTTTGCACAACTTAAATATAAGAATACACATTTACAAAAACCACTAATTATACTTGAATCAGTGGTACATTTCATGATAAATAGAGGAAAGAAAACAGATATAGGCTTAATACATGTTTATTTGTGTATAAACATGTTCTTAACAAAGTAAAATGGAAAATTTCATGCTAGCTATTTCTACAACATGTCATGTGGCCTTAGCTGGTATTATCTCCCTCTACTATACATTCTGTATTTTCTCTGCCCTCAGCAAGCACCTTAGCATCTTTTCCTTATTTTACTGGAGGGGTGACCCGTACCTTCATTCTTGAGGGGCTCAGCTGTGCCCTTTATCATCCTACCTAGATTGTTTCCCAGATCTTAATCTTAGGACATGGTAGCATCAAGGGACACCCTAAAGGGTCACATACATTGCAGAGTAACCTTCTCTACCTCCATTGTGGAGAAGCAGTCCAATCCCCCCCACTCCCACCCCCACCCTGTAGTCTGAATCAGTCACCCCTTTGAACACCTTTTCCCTCCCTCCCTCCCTCCCTCCCTCCCTCCCTCCTTCCTTCCTTCCTCACTGTCCTTCTTCCTCCTTTTTAAAGATTGCTTTATGTGTATGTATGTTTTACCTGTATGCATGTCTGTTATGTATGTTATGTCTGTTGACATAAAGGACGTCAAAAGCCCCAAATAGCTAGTAAGGAGGCTTAGTGTCCACTTCAGTGGAATGTTTGTAGTGTTTCCTAGTAGAAGTATTTCCTCCTCTGGAGCCAAAACTTCTAAGCCACTAAAGTCTAGGAACAGGAAGCAGAATTTTTCTAGTGGGTCACTGGGTGATGAAGAGTGGAACTTCCTGTACCCATTAATCTTATAGGATTATAGGAGAATCTTTAACATTTTTGTGGAATTTATTTACAAAATTTTTCTTTGTTCAGACAGTATTCCTTTTCATTTGTAGTCATTGCCCTTCATGTAATGAGCCATAATTTGTTTTGGTATATTTAATATCCATGGTAGATAATGTAGCTTCAAAGACTTTGGAACTCATGTTCATAGTCAGATATGAACTGAACCTCATGATTTGCAGTAGATCCTTACTGACTGTATACAACACTACGTGCTGGTTATATATGCTGTTTGTTACCAGAATTGAGTAAGCCAATGCTGGGTTAATTAATGAAGATGATAATCATTGAATTACTACCTCTTTTATGCCATTATTTAAAAAAATGAATACTATAGAAAATCTATTAAGTAGTTTTACTTTATTAACGATAAAGCTTAAATAGATTCTAACCCTACATACCACTCAAATACTACTGAATTTATGTTTTTAGACTAGGCAAGTTACATGAAAGTGACATGGTATACAATTGATATAATATGTTGTAAAGTTGTGAAAGGCAAACTACGTAGGGGATGATGCTGAGAAGTGTGTAAATGTTAACAAGGCTAGTAGAGTAGAGTACCATGGAACAGCAGCAACAGCAGCAACAAAATCTGAAAGGAGATGAGAAAAGAACTATGATCTCAGAAGGGTAGAAAACAATTTTGTGTTACAATAGTATTCCTTGTCAATAATAATAATTTGGAAGAAAAAAGATGAGATCAATTTGGAAACAATTTTTAGTTTTTGTCAGAAGACCTGATGATGTTCAGCATCGTCATGGCTTAAATTTTCAAACATCTGTCTACTTTTGGATTTGTCTTTGGTGGTATAATATATACAATTAACTATATGTCCTTATTGAAAACTTATGTTGGACTGCTTTTACGTCTGAATATTTTCAGTAGGATTTAGTCACAGGAAATTAAATTCTGATTATTAAATGGCAGTCTATAGCTAGTATATAAAAACAGTGTTGTGTTTATTCTTTGGGCAGTTCTTAAACATACAGAGAAAAAAATCACCCAAAATTAATTAACATAATATTGACTCATTTGTATTTTTAATTTGTTTTCTTATGAAGAACAAATACATGTCTAGAAATATAGTTAAGATCTCTTTAAATCTTTTAACTTCTCTGACTAATTTGATGATACCACCAATTTATGCATTTATGTGCAAAGTAGTTTTCAGTGCTTTAAAAGTTCACATAAATTGCATGCTAAATGCACAAGTTTTAATTATGAATATTTGGAATACCTATTAACATTGAAAATACACATGGATCATTATCCACCACTTTGACTTTTAGGTTTAAGTTAGAACAGGTCCTTATAACTTGAACATAAGATGGCATACTTAGTAAGGTGCTTATATCAGCGTTGCCTTTAAGACAATAGATAACTAGAATGGAAAACTAGACATGGGTACCTACTAACAGGTGAATGGAAAGTAAACTACCATATATTAAAGAGAATACAGGGTTACTTATTCAAGTATATCATCATGAGAGCATTGTGAATACATAGTTCTTTTTTTTTTAATTTTTAATATTTTTATTACATATTTTCCTCAATTACATTTCCAATGTTATCCCAAAAGTCCCCCATAGCGCCCCCCACTTCCCTACCCACCCATTCCCATTCTTTTGGCCCTGGCATTCCCCTATATTGGGGCATATAAAGTTTGCAAGTCCAATGGGCCTCTCTTTCCATTGATGGCCGACTAGACCATATTTCGATACATATGCAGCTAGAGACAAGAGCTCCGGGGTTCTGGTTAGTACATCATGTTGTTCCAACAATAGGGTTGCAGATCCCTTTAGCTCCTTGGGTACTTTCTCTAGCTTCTCGATTGGGAGCCCTGTGATACATCCAATAGCTGACTGTGAACATCCGCTGACACCATTGCATACACTAGCAAGATTTTGCTGAAAGGACCCAAATATAGCTGTCTCTTGTGAGACGATGCCGAGGCCTAGCAAACACAAGAATACATAGTTCTTATCGACTGAGTTAGTCATTACTACTTTAGATATGTATATTCGTAAAAGAGCAGTAACAGTAGATGGAACTACCATTTGAAAACATACAAATTATCCCTAGGATCCAGAAAATGCTCTGCCTCCATTTCTGATCTTCCCAATCTGTTCTCCTTACCCACTGTTCTTTCTCTTTCCACTTGAGACAATACTAGGAATGACAGTTTTCTTTAGTCTACAGACTGTATGCTTGAAAAAGAAGTACTAGCAAAATATTTTAATATAAATGGTAACTGTAAGAAAATGTGATATTTCCTGTGGATTTCTAAAGTGTATCTAAAAGTTCAATGCAAATTAGAATATCTGTGCATATGCTTATTTACGAGCTTGTGTTTACTATGTAAATGGAGATAGCCTGAAATTTATCAGTGTGATGTGACAAAAATATATTGGAGAATTTTTTCATTTTCACTAGATAAACTATATGACCTTGTCAAATCATTTTAGAACCAGACTTTTAATATATGTAATACAGTCATCTTAGTTAGGAAGAGGGACTAAAAATTTAAACTTCTACAGAGAAAAAAGTTAGGATCTAATAACCTGATATGAGCAGGTCTCTTAAAGGATAGAATAAAACTTAGAAATAGCTCATCCAGTTTGGAAATAGGAATAGTTTTAGTTTTTCTATGTGATGGTGACTGAAAAAGGAAAAGAAAGCTTTATTGCCCCAGCTAGAATGTCACTACTTATTACACTGTATGAAGAGAGAGATTTTTTACTTTGCAGAATTAATGAATTTAATTAAACACATCAAAAGTCTAGAAGAACTTAAAATTATACAGATGTATGGATTTGTTCTTAGACTTTGACTGACAGTGATGGGGGAAAGTGGGCTCCCTCCCCCCCCCTTTAAGCTGTGTATATTAACACCTAACTTGAAAAGGGTCAGGCGACTTCTTGAAGAAAATGCTCTGAAAAGTTCTTCAAATGGTAAAATTGCAATTTATAACTAACAGAAATGAGATGCTGAAACAGAAAAATCTATGATTTATTCATTAATTTTAATGAATATTAATTTAGTTCTCTTAAAGAATTATTTCTTGAGACTGAAGAGATGGCTCAGCAGCTAAAGCACTTGCTGCTCTTGCAGCGGACCTAGGTTCCATGCTTAGTACCCACATGGTGACGCACAACCATTTGTAACTCCTGTAGCAGGTATCTGATGCCCTCTTCTAAACTCCATGGGCACAAGGCAGGCATGTGGTGAGCAGACAAACATGTAAGCATAATATCTGTAACTCTAAAATTTGTTTTAAAACATAATTTTTACTCACAGGAAGAAAATCTAAGTAAGTGTGTTGCAAGATGCTACTGAAGTGGGGGAAAGGCGCCTTTGCTTGCAGAGATCTGTGCCTTAAGAATAGCTATACAGAAAGTTGAGCAGATGTAAAGAGTATCCTAGACAGAGGATACTCTTTTGCAGTTTGAGAAATAACTGTATCCTGTAGCATTTTTGAGGAACTAAGTATAAGTGGTTAGATGCATGAGAAATACAAGATTTTATTGAAAACTATGCATAAAATTAGACTGAATGGGCAAGACAAGGTACTTGGAATAATAATTTTTGTGTAGCAAGAGCTTTATCTCTCTCCCTTACTCTCCCGATCTCAATGTTCTAACCTGTAACTCAATACTAAGGTTTTTCCAGTTTTTCAGATTTGTTTATTTAGCAAATTTTTCTGATCACTTCGGCCAGGCACTCTTCTAGACAGAGTGATGTATTACTGAATAAAATAGATATGCTAGCTGGGTAACCATAGCAACTAGAAGATGGCCTGCTAAATGGTGAATAGTGTGTATAACAGTGCTGTAATGGAAACCTAGAATGATGACAAACCACCAAGTCTAAATTATGCCCAAAGTGACTGAGTGGTTCCTAAGGTTCGGTGTGATTATGAGGGAGAAGAGTAGGACTCCTCTAAGGAAAGAAAAGAACTGAAGTGTGGAATCTTAGAGATGAAAATCAGCATGGAGCTCTTCAGGTAGCTTTCCCTGTTCCACAGGCCTTATGGTCCACTCTGCACAGCACTGATGCTTTATAAAGATGAAATCCTGTCAGTCAACTGGAATCCTCCAGGAACTTCTACCTCCTTCACAATAATACTTAGCATTGAAGCCATGACCATGTGGCCCTGTATGTCTTCTTCCTACATCCCTTTCCTCAGTTTTAGCCTACATACTCTTTTCTGGCCATCCTAGCTCCTGTTGTTCCTCTAAAACCTCAAGTAATCTCATAAGGCAGTCCTTCTGTACAAACGATTTCATTTAGAGCCTTCTCCGATACATCTGTTTATTCTGTAATCCTCACATTTTTCAAGATCCTATCAGCCCTACACCAGTAATGTAAAACTGCCTCCTATGCTAGGTGTCTCAGCTAGGGTTTTATTGCTGTGACAAGATACCATGACCAAGGCATGACTCTTAAAAGGGAAAACATTTATTTGAGGCTGGTTTAAAGTTTCAGAGGTTCAGCCCATTACCATCATGGCAGGAAGCATGACAGTAACCAAGCAGAGCTGGTACTGGAGAAGGAGCTGAAAGTTCTGCATCTTAATCCAAAGGCAGCCAGGAAGAGACTCTCTTTTGTAGGTAGTCAGGAAGAGACTCTCTTATGCATTGGGTGGAGCTTGCATTCTAGGAGCCCTGGAAACCAGCCCGCACAATGGCATGCACAAAGCCATACCTATTCCAACAAGGTTATACCTCCTAATAGTGCCACTTCAAGTGGGCCAAGCATATTCAAACTGCCATAGCTAGATGTGTTTGTCCGCACATGTAATCTTAGCACTCAGAAGGCTAAGGCAGGAGGTCACAAGTTAGAGGTCAGTCTGAGCTAGTCAGTAAGTTCTAACCTAGCCTTTTCTAGGCAGTATGTCCTTACCTTTAAAAACAGTTAATAATAAAGATATGTGGGCACATGTGCTTAATTAGTTAACCCTCAGCCTGACCTCCACTCCCACTTGCTCTGTGATGTCTTCTCATCGCTGCTGGTAGGTAGCACTGTGTGTATTGGATGGTCTTATTTGATACCAAATGCCATAAGAATGGGCACTTTGTGTGGGTTTTTTGGGGGGAGGGGTGCTTGTTTGTTTTTGTGCTGCCATTCTTTTACATTGATTTGCACATAATAAGCACATACTGCATGATTATTCATTTCTACAAAAGAGGTTATGAATATGGCGTTTTATTCACTCATCTTTATGTCTCCCCAGATACATAATTGTTTATGTACATTGATTTTCTTACTGTGAAAGCTAGTACATTTTCTTTAGCCTTGTTAGGTTTTCAGTTTTTGAGCAAACAGAAAGATGTTTATTCCTGGTATTATTTATTGTTGGATTTTTAAGTTAATAGTGCATTCTGTGCTGGCCTTAACCTGTTAACAATTTCTGAATCATTTAAGTTTTTCAATTGTATAAATCCAATATGATACCTGTGGTAACTACATTTTAATAAAAAATAAAGGTATGTTTTATAGCAGTTGTTTGTCCTAGTTCTGTATTGTTGTATGTAGTATCTTTAGTCTTAAATATAACATAGGCACAGATTCACCTGTTGTGTGTTCCAGCAGTTTAAAATAGTAGATGAGTTGATATTCAGTTCTCAGGCATAACACATTCTCCTCTTCTGTTTATACTCGGACTGCTTCAGCTTTTCCAGAGTGCCAGCCATGAGAAAAGCCAGTCCCTAGATGAGCTGTCAGATTGACTTAACACACTGCAAGTGCTGGAAAAGTGACCAAAAGTTGATTTGAAACAAATCATGTATTTGGTTTTTCTCTCCCACCTGGCAGTACCAGCTCTCCTGCACTTTGCCCTAACGCAGTGCCTTCCCAGTCATGTCCTACCATCAGAGCAAATATGTGTTGAATTGTACCATGCATACATCAGCAAAATAGGGCAAGAAATGTAAGGACTAGTGTTCTGTACAAATATAAAGTGTTTTCTCTTGCAATAATTATAGGGGATGGAGTGTTAGATCTCTCTACAAAGAAAACCAGCATAAAGTCTGAAGAGTCATCCATAAGTGATCCTTCTTCTGAAAATGCAGTGACTGGGTAAGCAATATCTAGGAAATATAATTCAATATTAATATCAATGACCTCTGCAGAGAACACGTAACTCTGTGCTGAGTAGGACTGACATAGCTTTCTTAGAATTTTTGTCACTCATAAGTTTGTCTCTCTCATGCCTTCATTTGTCCCTTCTCTTTCTTTTCTCTTTCTGTTAAAGAAAAGTTATCAGAACAATCACCAAACTTCAATCCATGTTACTAAAATGAACTATCAATTTAATCCTGGGGTACAAACTAAGAAGCAGGACAAGTGAGAGAACCTGAAATACTCAGGAGGCCACTTTAAGGGAAATACGTAATTTTAATAGTTTTTAAAAATGATGAACCATCTCTAAAACGACTGTAGTTACTAATTCTAAAACTAGCATACAGCTTTACAGTTTTTGCTTTAGTGTGGTGGCAAGCAACTTAAAATTTATCTAGTATCACCACAAAAAAAGTCCTTTCATGTCTTTAAAACTGTCACTAAATTAACATAATAAATAATTACTAGTGAAATGCTGTTCTGTTGGATTTTTGGATTTTTGTAACTTTTGCATCTTTTCATTAACTGCATAGAAATCCTTTTTTGTCCCATTTAAATCTGAGATGAGTTTATTTCACCTAAAGCTGTAATAGAGCTCCAGTCACAGGGTTAACAGACTTAGAAGATTACAAAGTGCATTTGAAATATAGTAACATTCTAAAATCATATCATCTTTTTTCAGATTTTAAGTTTTTATGTAGAGGACAAATGAGTCTGTGAAATTGAGATGTCTGTGTTTGGAAGTATTCTTGCTGCTACAAATTTCCTTTAAATGGGTTGACTCTTTTATTACTTGTTTAGCGGTAACGTCACGTTTCTACTAACAAAAACTCCTTTAGGATTTGGGTATTTTTATAATGGAACTCTAATTGTAAATAAAAATTATAAGTGTTGCTCTGCAAGCAGCTTTCAGAGGAAAAGCAACATCATGAGAATATTTTTACAAATACTCAGTTAGGATTTTATGTTCTTGGAAGGTCTGCCCATTGAGGCCACCGTATCATTGACACATTGTCCTACCAGGACTGTAGCGTTTGCTTTGATAAGGAGTAACTACTACATCTCACAAACCTAAAGTGCGATGAGCAGTGATGTTACCTAAGCAAGCAGTATAATAAAGGAGTGGACCCTCCCCTTCCATAGCTGTGTGAGAGTCTCTCATACATCAGTTTACCATCGTTTCATTCCATCCATCCAGGAGACTACACAGAAACAGAGAGGACTATGTGGAAAGAAGTGCTGAGTTTGCAGATGGTTTGCTCTCAAAAGCTTTGAAAGACATTCAGTCTGGAGCACTGGACATAAATAAAGCAGGCATACTTTATGGCATACCTCAAAAAACTTTACTTCTCCACTTAGAAGCCTTACCAGCAGGGAAGCCTGCATCTTTTAAAAACAAAACTCGAGATTTCAATGATAGTTACTCATATAACGAAAGTAAAGAAACTTGTGCTGTGCTGCAAAAAGTAGCCTTGTGGGCAAGAGCTCAAACAGAGCGCACAGAAAAAAGTAAACTCAACCTACTTGAAACCTCAGAATTCAAATTCCCAACAGCTTCCAGTTACCTCCATCAGTTAACTCTACAGAAAATGGTTACTCAGTTTAAAGAAAAAAATGAAAGCCTTCAATATGAAACTTCAAATCCTCCTGTACAGTTAAAAATTCCTCAGCTACGAGTAAATTCAGTTTCAAAATCACAACCTGATGGTTCTGGTCTGCTGGATGTCATGTATCAAGTTTCCAAAACCTCTTCAGTCCTTGAAGGATCAGCTCTCCAAAAACTGAAAAACATACTCCCTAAACAGAACAAACTAGAATGTTCTGGGCCTGTAACTCACTCAAGTGTTGACTCTTACTTTCTACATGGGGACCTCTCTCCTTTGTGTCTTAATTCTAAAAATGGAACAGTTGATGGAACCTCTGAGAACACTGAAGATGGACTGGACCGGAAAGATAATAAGCAGCCCAGGAAAAAACGTGGCCGCTATCGACAGTATGATCATGAAATAATGGAAGAGGCCATTGCAATGGTAATGAGTGGGAAAATGAGTGTTTCCAAAGCACAAGGAATCTATGGGGTACCTCACAGCACTTTAGAATACAAGGTAAAGGAAAGATCTGGAACACTGAAGACTCCTCCGAAGAAGAAACTACGATTACCAGACACTGGGTTATATATGACAGATTCAGGGACTGGCAGCTGCAGAAACAGCAGCAAGCCTGTGTAGATTACTGTTAGAGAACATGTGAGAGACTGTGTGTGTGTGTGTGTGTGCGCGTGCGTGCGTGCGTGCAGGAATGTATGTGTACAGGGGTATGTGAGTCTTTGTGTGTGTATCTACATACACATGTGGAAATTACAAATGCTCACTCTGACAGGAGACATGAAATTTTACAGTTCAAAAACCACTTACATGCCTTTTGAAAAAGTTTTATTCAGGGTTTTCACTGTGGACAGAATTATAGAGTTGCTTATTAATTCTGATAGTTTGTATTTAATCCTTGTATAAATAGGTGAAAAAGATTCAGGTTTTCTTTAGTAGTCAATAGCATAAATGTGGGAAACAAGTAACCGTCAAGTGAGACATTGTTTATTGGTAAAAAGACTCTAGCCATTCAGTTGAACCATCTCATAATGGAAACATGATATTAATAGTTTGTGAACACTTTTATGTAACATACCTACAATGATTGTGAGTATGTCAAAGAACCAATCAAAGTTAAATAGTTACCTCTGTACCAAGAGTAACTAATAGATACAGTATTAATACACTACAGTGCATTCTTTGAAATACAGAATGCACTTAAGTGCATCCGCCAGGATAGAAGAGAAAACCTTAAAGGATATGTATAGTAAAATTTAATATTTATCATTTAATTGTTGAGTTAGCAGGAAGTTGGGGTTATTACGTATATAATTTAAATTTTAAAAAAGCTGACATAGTTAATTAACCCCAGAAGCTATAGAATCCTTTAATATAAGATGGAATACTAAAAGCAAAAAGTAATTTAAATTTAATTATTAAAGTAACTTAATTTTGTTTTTCATTTGAAAAATAAGCTAATGTGTAAGGTTAGAAAAGAAAGTTGGAATGCCACTTAGAGCATGTTTATAATGTGCACAGAACAAGCTTGAGAATGGTCATTTTGGTTAAATGTGCTGGTTAGTTGATGTTATGACTACTTTAAGGATTGTGACACACTCCTATTGAAAAACCTCAGTGTAACTTTAATATATTTGCTGCTGTGACATTTCAGAACATTTTCAGTTTATCAAGATGAATTACAGATTTCATTTTGGTGGGTGATACATTCTCATTTTGCTAATAACCAAACTTGCCGTTTGTTCAGGGTCTTGAATAGATTTACAGATATTTAACACTGACGCTGTTTTGAACTTTCAGTAATGTAAACTCTTTACTACTTGGATATTTAGAAGCTGGGCAGTGCATTTTAACTTTTACTAGACTCATATAAACCAGTGATTTTTATACAACAGTTTTAAAAATATGGGTCAGAGTATTCACGTGGGTTTATGAAGTATGCAGTTTTGGTAGTAAAAATGTACTAAAGCATGTACCTCCGTGTAAAGAAAGGAGATCTGCTTTATAGATGAGACTCTTCCTCTATGCCCTTTTCTCTATTAGAATTCAGGTTCTGGTCATGTTCCTAAGCCACTTTTTATAAATCCAAAAGGAATTCTTACAGCTGAATTTAAATATAAGTGCACCTTGTCAAATACTCGTGTTGCTACACTTGTGTTTGTGTGTGTTTAATAATCACATGAACATGTGATTGTTCAGCTACTAAACTTTAAAACTGCTTGCATGTATTTAAAGAAACTGAAGAATGAGAAAATATATGACCAGGTAATCGCTTGGTCTCTCAGATCTGTACTGAACATTTTCAGCTGTTAACATTACCTGCATACTAGGGTATGAATGAATCCTCTTTATCTTTTACTTCCCCCAAGAAAATATACTTAATAGATTACAAGACAGCATTTGTCAGGGTCATCTTTCTTTTTAAAGAATTAAGCCATATTTTGTGAGGACCGGAACATGGATTATTTATTATATTTCCCCCTCCTCCCATTGAAAAACAAAGTTAAAAAGTAAATGCTTCAAAAAACAATTTTCTTGACCTCTTTATACAGAATTTTACTTGCAAAACTTTGGGAGCTCGAATGCATTACATAATATTTATATTGTATTGAGCTTTTTTATTCCTCACACTATATTTACATTGATAAATTGACTGAGAAGTTTATAGTAAAGGGAAACTTACAGAACACTTTTATATCATTTAAAAGATGACCTGACCAAAAACTTTACAGGATTCATAAATCAGGGATCATTTTGCTATTGACTTCACAGTGATCGGTAGTTTTATAGGTAATATTAAAGTTAATTTGCAGCATTTTAGTACTTATTATTTATTTTTGGTCAAATAGTAAATTAAAATATTTTTTGATAGTTTATAGGTAATGATCCACCCATAACTTTTAAAAGAAACATAACGTTTGTATTACTGAGTTGACTTTTTAATTATACAAACTAGGAAAGGCAGGGAAGTTTATGGGTTCCCCTCTCCCCACTGGTTCTATTAAGATGTGCTTTATGTTAAACTTTCAAAATCCTTTAAAAATTTAGTTACCAGTTACTACTTAATTGACAGTTTCTGAAAAATCCAATTTCAGCTGACTTTTAATGAATATGAAAGCAACCCTTATGCGCTTTCTACTTATTTGAATGTTCCTCAAGTATTTTATATTTAAAATAAAAAAAGAAGGAAAAGAAAAAAACAGTGCCTCTGTTTTTAGAAAACTACTGCTCAGTAAAGTTGTTTAAACCATTTCTGATAGCTGATGACAATTTTATATTAAACTGTATACTGACTTTAGTGAAACTGATTTCTTTTTAGTTGTTTACAGTGCAGATACTTGTGGGTTTTTTTTTTTAATTGCAGTATTTCCATTGTCGCAGTAATTTAGTAAAACTCTGTGGCTGCCTTGATTTTGACAGATTTTGTTAATATAAACTGATTGTTAGGCAATTAGTTATATTTATGCATAAATCAATTGCACTATAATTCATGAATTATTTATTACAATATTTTCTAATGAATTCATGTATCTGTCTTGTGTTGTACATGTACTGTAATTTTGTTCCTACTTTGTGTTGTTATATATCTAAATCTGATTGTATGAATTTTAATTGTTCAGTTAACGTGTTTCTAGGTTGTAATTTGTAGTAAAGCACTTCAATGCTTTTGCACTTAAATTTACAACACTGTCGGTGTGTGGTTAATTTACTCATTCAGTAAAAGAAAGTAAAGTAAACTTGACTATACTGAGTTCTTTGAGTCCTTGTGAGGAGGGGTTGTTTTGTTTTTTTGGGTTTTTTTTTTTGTTTTGGTTTTGTTTTTGGTTTGTTTGGTTTAGTTTTAAATAGTATTAGAATTTGACTTTTCCCAAGAAATATTCCACAACAAATTTCTAAGAAAAAGGGAGAATAGAAACAAAAATGAGATGTTTGGGCTTATAAATAAACAGGAAGAATTAGAAAGAATTGATCTAAGAAGAAACATTACAGCCAGGTAGACTAAGCTGGCCTTTAATCTCAGCATTTACTAGGTAGAGGCAGGTGGATCTCTGTGAGTTCTATCTAAGCCAGCTTAGTCTACATAGGGAATTCCAGGCCACCCAAAGCTACATTGTGAGACTGTCTCAAAATTATAGTTTTAGCATCTTTATATAATTACTTGAGAATAAATTGTGAATTGGAGAGTCACACATGTTTCTGTTCACTATGTTTTTCTTTGAGACTATGATGGAAAAATGAGGGAGAAAAATTTTTTATATTTTGTAACTAATTTAGTTGTCTTCCATGCTATATAAGGTCGACTTATACCTGAAAATCTATTGTTCATATTATTGGTTTAGTATCAGCAACCACTGGTATTTTTAAATTTCCAGTATTAAAACTAGCAAACTGAATAAGAAAAGTCTTCCTTTTAAACAATGGTGTCCTTAGAACGTCAGAAAAGGTAGATAGAAGTCAGTGACATTCATAATTTTATGAGGTTAATCAAAGTGAAATAACATGTTTATATTACTAAACAAGTGCTGCTTTTTATCATTTTGACAGGGCTTGCTCGTTTTTATATTGAGACTTGCACCCTGGGCTTTGGCCATGATAATAAGCATACTCTCCCAGCTGTGCAAATCATTTCATTAGTGGGAAAAGGCCTTGGAGCATCTTAGGAACTGCTAAGACAGATTACCAATCTTTAAAATATAGTATAACATTGTAAAAAACTTGTAAGCTCTCCCCTTTATTACTAGTTATAAATATGCTGAACCTTACTTCAGAGACTGTCTGAACTATACTCCTCAGGGTATGTTTGCTTTGCTCTTGCTTATCGAAGTCATAAATTTGAGTCGCTGGAAATGATATAATTATCTAATATTTGGTAGCTATCATTTGATGTTGCCTTTGCTCTACATTTTTGAAATAACTTTTGACTTTGAATCTTGAGTTCCTTATATCATTTTACACTCTACCATTACAAAATTAATTTTAAAAAATATTTACTGAAGAATACTAGACTTATACCTTTTGTCTAGTGACAGCACTGAACTTAAAGAGTTTTGTTTATTTTGGTTTATTTTTGCTTTGTGTGATTCTTTTTGTCAAATTGTGTGTTAGTCTTACTAAAACATTTGTTAAATCTGATAGTTACTTTTCTCCGTGATGTTTTGATCACATACTCAGAACTTGTTTTAGCATTTTTATTACTCAGACCGCATAATTGTGTACAACTCAATAAATTATTGTATAGTATCTGTAGATTCCGATGTCAGGGAACAATTATAAAAGTACTGATTCCACTGCTTATTTTAAAAGAAAATCCTTTAATTTTTAATACCATGAACATACTAACCCTTATTTTTAAAAAGTACATTCTTCTCTTGGATCAGTTTTGTAAGAAATATATCCCAATTCTTACCCTAAATAACATTTTTGCCAACTAGGAACAAGTGACAGGCACATGGAATTAGGTGAGGAAGGCTATTCCCACTACAGAGTTTGGTGATGTTTTATTAAAATGGATACTTTTCTGAAACAGAATTCCTTTAATATATTTTATTCTTCTTACTACTGGTATTGAATTAAAAAATATGAGCTTCTATATTGTTGACTAGCAAGCATGGGTCTTAGTTAAAGTTAGATGGGTATTAGCTTCTGTGGTGGGGCATTTTTCAGCACTTGAATTTAGTATTTAGGTAAGTAATACCTTTAGTTTTCCTGTGCTTTTCCATGGCTTTTAAAACCAGCTAAAAGTAGGTTTAATTTTTCAAAAGCTTCCTTTTATCTTTTATATTCGTACTAGGTTAAAATGCCTTCAGCTTAACCTCAGGAAAACATACTCTCTTATTTATATGGAACCTAAATTTGATAAGTTTCTTCATGATTATGTAAACTTTTCTTTTAATATTAAATTTCCTTTTACTACCTAGCAAAGGATTTTAAATAAAAATAAGATTTCACTCCTTATCTCCTTATTTGAATTAACAAGGACTGATCATATAAAATATGGCTAACTGTCCTACTTTATAAAAACTTTTATTTCTTCTGAAGCATTTTTCATTAAAGGTTATTAATAGTATTTCCAGAGTTGTTAATATTGCCAATGTGTTGGTGTAATAATATGTAATCATCTGCTCTTGTATTGTGAAAGCCTTTGCTTTGACTCCTGTGCTTTGTCATAGGAAATTATTACCAGTGCTTCATTCTGTTTCTGCTAAAAAATAACCAAGGTGTCCTTGCAGTTCCATCTATAGGAGTCAGGAGTCCAGCAATATCAAAATACATCATTCAGATGCTGTCAAGAATTATAACTCCTTATGATATTTTTGCTGTAATTCATTTTTTTGTTTGATTTTTATTTTTAGTTCAACTGTTGATGCAAAATCAGAGGAAGCTACTAAAATGGAAAAAGGAAAATCAGCATTAAGCAAAGTTTTGGAATCTTTGTGCATACATCACCATCAACAAGTTTTGGCTATGTTGAAATTTCTAGTCCAAGAGCAGAATGCTGCTTCTCTTTGCTGTTGTAATTCATCATGTGCTATGTCTTCAGAATCTCAAAAGCCCCTATTGGAGGATGGTTTTCATGGTCTGTTCTGTAGCTGTGAATATAGACTGGCAGAAAGAGGGTGCTTACAGAATGAGAGACAAAGCCCTGGTCTAGTGCCTCTGCCAGTCTGTATTAAAGAAATACAGTGTTTGTCTTGTCAAACTGTAACTGTTGAGCACACTAAGACAGTAACAAATAGAGGAATTGAAAACAGTTCTAATCCACACAGGTGCTGTTGTGGACAGTTAGCAAAGACTCAGTCTACAAAACCAGCCTGTCACAGTCCTCCTTTGTCAAGGGAAGTTTGTGATCTTTCAGTCACTCTTCAAAATACCTGTAGATCTCGAAGTCCCTCGCCCCCACCATTATCACCTGTGGAGACTGGAGGATTGGAAAAATGGAAAGACATCGTCTCAGAGCTTTCAGCCGTAGAAAATAACAAACTTGAGGCAAGCATTAACCAGCCTCCATCTCTTACACCAGCAGAGATAAGCACTCATAAATGTGGCCACGACAGCAAACTACATAAAACTAAGAAGTCTGGTAACACTGATTCTGTGCTCTTGGGGGCCAGTGGTAGTTATACTGCAAATCATGAAAAGGGTGAGACAGCTGTAATTTTTCAAGATTTAATGGACCGTATTAATGAAAAATTAAAATCAATAGAAACCACAGATATATCTAACCTCATAAAATTATCTAGTACTGATTGTGATTCAGACAGTGATTTTAAACTGGGAGATTTAATAACATCTCTCTTGCACAGTGCAACAGCCAGTGATTATAGTTTTATGGAATTGCTGAGTCAACATGATAAAAAGGTTGAAAATAAAATTATTCAGACAAGGTTTCGAAAACGTCAACAAACGTTACTTGCAATACACAACTCTCCTGATTCACCAGTGATCAGAAGGCAATCTTTACAGATAAAAAGAGAACTTGCCAGTTTTGATGAAAACTTTCTGAGAAGAAGGTACAGTGAAAAAAATTCAAGAAAATTATCATACAATGATAAGATGCTTTCAGTGAACAAAGAAGAATTCCAGCCTTGTCAAGAGCCTTTAAAAATTTCAAAAAGCTTTCAAAATGAAAATCATGAAGAAATGTTTACACCAAATGATGTAGCACCATCAATTCAGGTACCTCTTGGGAGTTTAGAAACTAACTTGGCTCTTGATCAATTTTCAGAAAATTTTAAAGCAACTTCATTTGAGAAAATGAGCCAAAGAAAATCACAGGAGAGAGCTACAGCTGAGAAACCAACTGTACAAAATAATAGGGAAAATACAAAACTAGAAAATACTCCAACACTTTTGAGAACCGATACTCCTCTTTTGAGCAGAACTAAACGAAATATCGTGCCTCCAGGGTGGTATTCCATATATGTAACAAACGATTCTGTTTCTAAAAAATTCCTGGAGGGCAAAAGAGTATCTGGCTCTGCACACAGAAAAGATCCAGGAGATCCAACTGAAAGTTTTCAAAATATAGACTTAAATAAAATTGCAATGAATTCTAGTTTGCAAGTTGTTGTGGAGCGTTTAGAAGACACAATAAATATGGCTCAAAGGTCTTGGACTAGTCAAGAACTATCTGAAGGATGTAAAACATCCAAAAAATTGATAGAAACAGGTGATAAAGACCAAAATGCTGGGAGAGATTTGACTTTAAGTAGAATGGCTTGTAAAAATCAGGGTTTATCAAAATCTGTGTTCACATCTAGCAGTAAAAGAAGTCATGATATGCCTGTCATGGATTTGAACAAGACACTTGATAATCCGAAGACATCACCCATTTTAGAGAAAGGTAGCTCGACAGCCATTGTTGAAAGTTTGCCAACAAAATGCGAAGGCATTGAAAGTTCTGTTTCTAACTATTCTAGTCCTATCAAACTCATGTTTTTATCTGAGATTAAAAGCAGTGAAGGTGTCAAATACACTTTAACTTCCGTCAGCACATCACAGTCAGATGCTGATTTTGATTCTCACAAACATAAAAACCGTCAGATGACTGGAAGAAAAAGAGAAACAACTGAAGATACACCAAACACTAGCTTGGAAGATTATAGTTCTAATCATGTTACAAACCTTCAAAGTGAATTGAACCAATTTAACTGTGTACATGAGGCTACACCATCATCTGCAGAGTTTACTGACAATTTAAACAATGATAAGCCACAAGAAGACCCTAAGGAAAAGTCAAATGGTGCTGTTGATTTACCATATAAAAGAAAACCGGGTAGACCTAAAAAAATTGGTCCCCAAGTTGTGAAGCAGGTTAAACGGCCAATTGGAAGACCACCAAAACCTAAAGCTGGTCAAACAAATGTCAGTGTTTCCCAAAATGAATCTTTTAACCCTAGAAAGGAAAATTCAGAGTCCTTCTTATCAGAAGTCAAAGATGTTTGCAGGAAGAGTATTATTGTCACTGTTGTTTATGGAAGGTCAAGAAGAACCAAGAGATGTGTTTCTGAAGGAAGCATGAACATCAGCAACATCTCACTGAACAGTGATGTCTCTGACTTTTCAGTTAACTCTAGTTGTCTCAGAAATACTAAAGCTCATGAGATTGGCTCTGGTGAAAGTCTGAGTGCTGGGTCAAGATTGACAACTCAAAGTGGGGTTTTTGATTCTGACTTTGAATATATTAGACCTATCAAGAGCATGTCTGTGATACCTCAGACTTCCAAGAACATTATTCGACCAAACCAAAAACCTTTATCAATTGTTAGGAAGCCTGGTCGACCTGCAAAAGTGAAAATTTCTGGTATATCTGTGACAGTTAATAGAATTTCACCTCAGGAAAGAGAAGTATGTATTAGCAGCTGCTTACCTCCTTTAGATCAGGAGATAATGTTAGAGAAAACTTGCCTAGAAGAAAAGCTTGACCAGCAGTGCAGTAATGTGGATAACATCAAGCACACCAATGTTGACATATTTAAGAATGAATCAAATAGTACTGTTGTTTCTATGCCTCCGAAACGTTCTATTAGGGCTAGAAAACCTTCTTTGCATTTCTTACATTCATTTGCATCCTCTGGCTCACTTACTTACAAAAATGCTCTCCGTCATAAATCATGTAAACTTCATTTGCATAAATGCAAAAATCCAAAGAAAAAATACAGGCAGTCAGGTTATAGACTAGCTTCCAAAGGTATCCCACGATCTAGATGTTCAAAGAAAGCAAAAAAATATTTGGAAGATAAAAAATCAATGCCCATTTCTGAAGTGTCCTTGGACCCTGTAATCTCATCCAACCCTTTACTAAGGTGGTGGGCTACTTCTGCTTCAAATGATTCCTTGTTAGAGGGATTAAACAATAGATTTGAACAAATAACAAATGCGTGGGTACAGGTGAGTAAAGATGAAGCTCAACATTTTGTTCATAAAACAGAATACACTAAAGGTGATCATTGTGAAGCAGCAAGCCCTTTGGAAACTTGTCTTCTAGAACTTGAAGTTTCACCTGTAAAAATGCTTTTTCAGAAAAAGTATAATTTGAATGAACTTTGTACCTGGTTTATGCAAACAACAGAAACACAGTCCCTTTCACTAGTTAGAAAAGCAAATGCTCGAAACCCTTTGGAAGTGATAAGCACCAAGGGCATTAAGTTAGGGGTGAAATGCTGTGGATTTAATGCCAGCCCCTTCAGGAAGCACTTTAAAAAATTTGCAGTCTCTTCTCCTTCAAAACCAGCTGGGAAATTTCATATACTACATAAAATGGTTGGCTCACCACTCTTAAATGTGAAAAGTAATTTAAGATTAGCAAGGTTGAAAAGGACTGAGTTTAAGAGTTTGCACTGTGAAAGGTGGAGAAGAGAGGAAAGGCCATACAGCCACAGAACAGTTGATTGGAGCTCAAAAGGAAGGAACTTAAGATTGTTCTGCCAGAATCCATCTTGGACTAACTCAGAGGGGGAGAAAAATGCAGAGACATCACTCAGTGGGAAAGGCACAGTAGGTAACCAGTGGGCCTCACCCCCAGAACCCAGAGTCGCCTTTGCTAACAAGAGGGTGGCAGTACATGACTTCAGAACACATGCTAGTTTAGAGAATAAGTTTAACGGAAAAGGGTGTGGCCAGACTGACTCTGAAAAGGAACAAATAATAGAAAGTGTATCTTCCCATAATTGGAGGTCAAAAACTTTAAAAGACTGTAGAATATTTTTGAGGAAGATCAACTGTTTTGAACACAGAAACACTTTTAAGCTAAATACAATAATTTATTCTCCTGAATCTGTTGACAGTGGAGGTAATCGGGCACAACCAGAAGAATCAAAGCGTTTTAGTTTAAGGTCCCATTCTGCAAGGCAGAATTCCTTTAAAAAGCAAAATGAAGAAAGAGCAAATCCCAAAGCAAATAGTCCTGCAAGTAATAGATTGACTGGTGAACTCAACCGTAGTCAGTTTAGTAAGCATGTTGACTTTGACAAGAACCCCGATAATTCTGAGGCTCTTAGCAAATTAAGCAAAAGAAAAAGACCACCATGGAAGACCACAGAAATGTCAGCAAAAAGGCATAAACGACAGTCTTGCAACATTGGACAAATGGCAAACTATTGTACAAAATCCCAAGTAGGTAAGTTTTTCTCTCCTTAATTTTAAAGTTTCATTGTAGGTGCCTTGAGTCAACCATAAGCTAGTGGGTAGAAAAGGAACAGCTAACTCCATTCTAATTTATTTCTAAAATATTTGAACAACTTAATTTCTTGGCACCTAATATGAAACTCCTGAAATTAGGTACTACTAGATGTAGTGCACTTAACCGCTAAGCTTCAGCATTCAAACACAAGCAAATACATTTAGAAGAGACATGAAGAACATTGTGAAAACAGGCCGTGAATGTATTTGGTAGGTGACTGAAAAGCTAATTAAAAATTTACTACAGGCTAATACTGGCTCAGGTCTCAAAAATACCAACCATGAGAACATACAGAAAACAGCTAAAGTGGTCTCATTTAGAGACTGTAACATTGTAATCCTAAAGTGTAAATCTCCCTCATTTTAAGCTGTTACTCTATTTGATACTGTTTTGAAAACATACTGCAAGACTGCTTATTTAGAAGGTGGTATATACTATTTTTTTCAATGATCAGCAAGTATAATAAGTGGACTTTTATGAATTAGAGCTCACTTGTGCAGATAGATATAAAGAGGAGGATTCCTTTATGGAGCTGAGCAAGTCACTGTTAGGGTCATTTCAGATTGAGAATGGAATATGAAATTAAGTGATGTACCTTATTAAGATACACTGACATTTCAAGGCCAGCCTGGTCTACAGAGTGAGTTCCAGGACAGCCAGGACTACACAGAGAAACCCTGTCTCGTAAAACCAAAGGGGGAAAAAAAAAGATATACTGACATAGCTTCAGTACTGATGAATGAGTGATAACATGAGCATGGTAGTTTCCTGAATAGCCATTTTTCATCTGCTTATTTGGTAGGTACTAAACAGTGCAGGATATTAGATAGGAGACTTTACAGATTCCATCTTCACCATGAAAGAATGCCAATTTATATATTTAGAAAAAAAGAATATTTTATGGCTGGTGTTCATTTTTACATTTGTATAACTTAGAGAAATCTTTGGGGACTTAGGGAAGTGTTAGTGTCTTACTAGAGTCAATAACATGAGGTCTCATTAAAATATTAAACACAATAATTAAGTTGAAAAGTTTTCTATAGGCTTTATGTGACCCCACCCCCCGGTCAGTTAACTGAATAATTTTAACATGCATACTCCAGTACTCTGTAACATATAATGATAAAAAGTTTCAAATATCTGGCATGAAAAATGCTCAAAGGAGGTCAAAGTAGACTCTCCATTACAAAAGGTACATGGAAACTCTGAAGAATAACTTAGGTTTGATCCTCAAGAAGGCTAAAAATAATATTATAACAGGTGCTTCATCAGGAATATACCTAATAGCAGAGTTTTAAGATTATAATTCACCTAAAATATGTGTACAAGTTTCACGAAGAATAAAATATAGTTTCATTTTATTTGTTTCATTTTCATCTCATGCTGTTACAGATTTTTCTAAAGTGATTTGCATTAATTCACTTTACAACAGAACCGTATTTTATCCTTGCAGCTTCTTACCCATTGTATTTTCCTAACAATCAAACACAATCTCAACTTTAATATTATTTTTCACCCTGTCAAATGTAAGATTCCTAAAATAGGAAGATGATGGATATTTAAATATTACTTTTGCAAATTGATTTTAAAATCCTTTGTGGGTATTTTAAAAATTAGCAACATATAAAGAATTGTTTTTCACCTTTTCCATTTTAAAATTTGCTAGTGCTGTTTGCTGTTCTGCTTGAACTTTATTCATCTTTACTGATAACTTTCCTTCTTTATTTTTAACATTTTTTAAATCGAGATTATTTTTTACAGTTATATTTATAACAATATTTGTTATGTTTATGTGATTTTTAAATGTTTCTTACAGTGTTGTTGTGGTTTTTTTTTTCTCTCATTATCTTTGGTAGTCCATGCTTCTTTTTGCCTTTTTGGAAGTAACACTAAAACTCATCATTAGTTTTATATGTGTTTTTGTTTTTCATAAATAATTAGTGACTGAAGACGTAAGACTGTTAACTACAGGACTTCTCTAGACAAATTCTGAGGACAGTGTATATTATAAATTTTGGAATATTTCTATTTGTGGAAAATAATTGTTTCTATACTGAATGTCTTGCCTCTGTACATACTAACTGTCCAAATATGATTTAATACATAAGATCTCGCTGCATCTGCTGCACTCTCTGTTAAATGTAGACATGGGAAGAAGGCAAATGCAGTTTGTTCTCAGTGTGGAAGGTCTAGGACGTTCCAGTTCATCAAAGGGAGAAAATATGTACACATTCATATAAAGTCATTATTATTATTATTACTATTATTGTAAGCACGATACTTCATGTTTGAAGGAAACAGTGATTAATGCCACAGGTTTTGCTCTTAGGAAGCATAGAAAAATAAGTACTACTGAATGCTGAGTAATATGACAGAAAGAAGATACCTGAAGGAACATGAAGGAGGGACATGGAATGTCAGATTTATCCAATACTGTTGCTTATATAGTGAGAATTCCAAGAATCTCAAATACTAGAAGGTAACAAATGGTGGGAGAGGTTCAAGTAGAACAAATTTCGGACAGAAAGTGGAGGCAATAAAGATGGCTCATTTGGAACATTGAGTAATTTCTCAGAGCTAAGGTACAAAATAGAGACTGCAGTGGTCAGTCAGATATAAAATATCAAAAGACAGAATCACTGGGAAGGCACTGCTCAAATGCTGAGGCAACATCAGTTAATTGCGGGGGTTGGGGGGTGGTCTAAGCCCTAACAAGAAAGTAGGAAAGAAATTTTACAGAAGTCTATGGAATAAAATCACATTTTTCCCCCTCTTCTCTCATATAGTACATCCCAACAGCAGTTTCCCCTCTCCTGACTCCTTCCAGTCTCCTCCCACCTCCTCTCTTTCAAAGATACTCCTGCACTTCCCTTCAGAAAGAAAAAAAAATGTGCCAGACTCCCAGAGACATCAAGCAAACACAGCATAACAGGTTAGAATAAGACCAGGCACAAACATATCAAGGCTGGACAAGGGAACCCAGTAGGAGGGAAAAGGTCCCAAGCTCAGGCAAGAGAGTCAACAGTAGCTCCCACTCCCACTGTTAGGAGTCCCACCAGAACACCAAGCTACAGGACCATAACATATGCAGAGGACCTAGCTCAGCCCCATAAAGTCAGGGTCTTAATAGAACACGGGAATGAAGGGAAACGTCCAGAACTTTGCCTTGAGCATCAAGAACATTGCAAGGGGTTTGGTTTTAGCTTTAAAGGTTTAGATGAAATTAGTATGATTTCTTAATAAAAAAGATGTCAAAGAAGCCGGTGGGTAACGTGAGTCCCGTACAGAGATGAGGCTTGAACGGAGACAGATTTGGCAAATCTGAGAAGTCACTAAAGTAGGAGAGATTCCTCAGTGTAGGATTGCAGGGTCCTAGGATTCTAGAGTCACCCCAGGATGCAGGAAATAGGTGTGCATGAAGTGAGACTGATGAACGTAGACAAAGGATGAGAGAAGCGGGCAGAGACTGGAGGAAAATGTCTTAAGAAAGCAGTGTGCTTCAGTCAGTCATGATGAGCATTGAGGTGGCTCCAGGAAATGCAGCAGGAGGTCACCCTCATGCTGAGGGAGGGAACACCTGTGTGGAGCAATAGTCGAAAAAGCCAAGTCCAGTGCCAGATGCTAAGTGCTCAAAGAGGAAGTAAAAAAAAAAAAAAAAGGAAGAAGAAGAAGTAGCTGTGAGTGGCCAGGAGTTGGAAAGGCGGGCTGCATCTGCTTAAAGTGAGCTTTAAAAATGTCCAAATGTCAAAGCCTGGGAGAAGGAAAAAGGCTGAGGGGATGACATGTGAGGGTATTCCTGAGACAGGTTATTGAGTATGGATCTTCGGGGCTGGGGCCGGGAGGTTAGAACTTGTTCTCGACCAAAACTTCCTGTTTCTCTTAGAACTAAGTGGGGGAAATAATGTTTCAGAATTTAGTCAGTAATCCATGGAGTGGGGTGGAGATCTTGAAATATTCAAGTTCATATTTTTATGAATCAAGAGGTAATCTGGGTCTAGGAAATGACTTAATAAAATATCTACTATGTAAGCATGAGGACATGTATTTGTAGCCCCAGACTCCATGTTAACTCTGGCCACAGATGCACACATCTGTATCTAAGTGTTAAGAAGGCAGAGAAGGGTGAGTGACTGGAGCTCACTGGACTCCTGTCGGTCTAGCCAGATTATGAGTTCCAGTTTCAGTGAGAGACACTGTCTCAGAAAATAAGGTGGAAAAGTGTTAGAGGAAAGTACCCAGTGTTGACCTCTACCGCCACATGCGTGTGCACAAGTGTGTACACTAACCCACATCCGCATGCACGTACTACACGAACATGTCCATTACACAGATCCACAGACGATGCACTCTCCAGTGTGGTAGAACTAGGAAAGAGGAGGTTTGAAGAGCTGTCCCCAGATCGACAGAACTGAATAGTTGTGTATTTTACCTCAGAATACCTGTCAGAGTGTACATGGCTTCATCATGTGTGTAAATGAGAAGGCTAAAGAGATCAGTCCAGTGTGAACAATGTTCTGTGGACTATAGGGAACTGTATGATCAAACTCAATTGCTGCTACTCTCTTCTAAAAGTATAAAATAGACATGAGAGTTGGATAAGGAAATGAGCATTTGAGGAGATGTAGTTGACATGTATAATACAGTGTTCAAGCTTGAATGCCAGGCCAAGGACATGATAGGCACACTACCACTGAGCTAGTGCCCCAGCTTTAAAATGGGCTGTGTGAAGGGTGTGCTGAGGCCTAAATATACTGTAATTACCAAACAATAGTCATACAGACATTTGTTAATGTTCATGTTTCTCAAGTCCAGAGCAAACATGCCTGTTCCTAATTGGTAAATATCTAATTGGTAAGTATTCTAACTTTGGATATATGTGAGGAACTTGGTAAGACTATACCTCTTGTGGACTTGATAATACTGTAGACTCATTTAACTCATCCTAAAATGTTAATTTTCTTCTATAAATAATCAAAAATTTGGATTGTCATATAACTTTCAAAATATTCAATTTGTCAGTTTCTATTTTGTCTTCTGTTCTGAGAAAGTGACTGAAACATTCCATGTATTTTGGCTTCCAATGCTGCTTTTTACAAAAATCTATCACTCCTGTGTGATTTTGAAATGATCAACCCCTTGCGCTACCTGAGACCAGGGCTGAAACTGTAACCTACCCTCTCTCATCCCCTTAGAACATTCATTCACTTTGATGATTGAACACAAGATGTTCTGTCAGATTCATGGGACTGAGGTGCATCATTACAGAGTAGTATTAGATAGACACTATTATAATTTATGTTATTCCTCATCATAATTGTCACTTAATGGAAAGAATGCAGAGTGGATTATTGTAACTTTATTTTGATGGAGACATATTCCTACATGGCTCAGTCACGTAAGCTGCACTTTGTATACCAGCATCCACAGGTGGATTCCGAGGAACATCGGCTGCAATGACAGACACTCTTATGTTCAAGGTACTCTCCACCAAATGTGACTGGAGTGGTTTGTTCCTCTTGTTTCCCCTTAGGCACAGTTCCTTCTCAGCGTGGTACATTGCAGTTGCTCAACTTTCTCTGTCACTTTCTCTATCCATACTTGAAAGCACTCCTTTATAGAGTTTTCTGATAAGAGTTTCAGAAAAGAATGTGACTGTAAAGATACGTTATGTGCTGTATTTAGCCCTGTTCTGCATAAAATAAAAAGTCCAAATGACAAGGGCTTTGTAACATGCCACAGTAAAGGAATGACAAATACTGTTAAGAACAAGATAATCACATTCTAGTACCTGATTTTGCCTTTTAGATGTTAGCTCAGATGACTTTACTACGGCATTTTTGATAGATCATAGCTATAAAACATAAATTTATGGCTAGTTAAATAAAAGATCAAAGTGATTTTTGTTCATTCCCAGTGCTGCAGCTACATCTTCCAACAACAGTTGCTTTAGCTCTGTGGTTGTGTCACAAGAGCAGTGTGCATCCTTATCCACCCGCATGGGGCGGGGGTGGGGGGGGCGCTGTGGACACCAGGTTTTCCATTTTATAGATCTGTATTCTCTCCCTTCAGATTGTTAGCAATGTTTTTCTAGCTGGGGTAAATTCAAAGGTCATCCTCCTCTTTGATGGCCAGCTGCTGACATCTATTTGCAGCTAATTTCATTGTTCACATCTGCCACATATGATCTTGTTGTCTCACTCATGCCTCAAGTAATCTCTGCCTTTTGTATTTCTTTTCTCTCTTCCTCCTTCTCCCCCCCTCTCTTTGTTTTAATATAACTTTCTTGAGACAGACATTCTGCATTACACAGGCTAAGTTGAAACCCTGCCCGTGAAGTGGCTGTCGTTCAAAACATGGTCATGGAACCACTCCATATCTGTTTCTTCACTTAAGAATTCAGTATTTGAACTGTAGACATGGCTCAACAGTAAAATGCACTGGCTGTTCTTCCATAGCACCCACAATTCCCAGAACACACATGAACACCCATACGAATAAAATAAGTAAAATCCCCTCCAAAGAGAGGAGAGAGAAAGGCACAGGGGAGAGGAAGGAAGAAAAAAATATGAAAGAAGGAAGGAAATCCAAATTCAAGGGGGGTTTCTGGTGCTCCCCTTGCAAGTGTGCTCAATAGCTTGTCTTTTTCCACGCTGATCTAAGAGTAATAACAGTAAAAACAAAGAACTCAGAGCTCTTTGTCCAGCCCCCCTACTTCCTCGTTCTTTCCCTTACATTTCTAGACCATAATAAATAGTTTTCTTCACTGTGCCTCTGAGCATCCTAGGATCACAACACTAAACCTGATGCAGTTGCCTCTTGATGCTTTATACCCCTCCCTCGCCCCCCCCCCAAAAAAAACATGGTAGGTGTCCAAATGATTTTTCCCCACCTCCATTTTTTTGTTTATATTAGTTTAATTTTCTGCCAAACATTGACTTCCTCCTCCTAGTTCTAGGCAACACTGGGAAGTTCATTGTTTATGTTGTGTCTCTGGGATAAGAATGTAGAAAATTTTGGCTATTGGAAAACTGAAGATGAGCCCAAGTTTGAGGCCAGGCTGGGCTACATAGCAAACTCAAGACCCAGTCTCATAAACAAGTTTGTCTTCTCTATGCTAGCCAGTATAATAAAAGATTTATTTATTTGCTTTTATTTATATGAATATGCTGTAGCTGTCTTCAGACACACCAGAAGAGGGCATCAGATCCCATTACAGATGGTTGTGAGCCACCATGTGGTTGCTGGTAACTGAACTCAGGACCTCTGGAAGAGCTCTTAACCTCTGAGCCATTTCTCCAGCCCCAGCTAGCCAGTATAATAAATGCACAGGAAACAACAGGAGGTGAAACCAAATGCAATTTTTACTTTTGTTTTTACATTTATTAAATGAAGCAGACATGAAGCAAATTATTTCAGAACTTACTCATAAGCTCTCAATTATTGTGTTGTGCTTTGAGAGTTTATTATACAAAGACTCTGCCTGATCCAGAAAATGCGTATTACTGAACTTCAATAGTATAATTGGTACTAATTAGACCAAGCAACAGGTAACTAGTGAGAGCAGGATGATTTTCCCAGGAAGTGGATGGGGAAAATTGAAAAGTTCTGCTAGGTTACAAAGAGAAGGCTTCGCCAATGTGTTTCTCAAGTCAAGATAAAGAGGGAAAACAAAAAACAAAAAATAAAACCATGATACTAGATATGGTTACATCTGAAGAATAGATAAGGGGTCCTCGATGAGCCATGAATTATTGTAGGTGACTTGCCATCATACACAGAAGATTTAGATTGCATATGACTAGGATAACTATATGATGATATCCTAAAAAGGTCTCAGATTACATTGTGAAAATAGTCATATAGGACAAGAGTGAAAACATAGAGCCTTGTGGTAGTCCAGACAAAATGTTTCTACTGTAGAACAGTAGGTCAGAGTCTGTAGCATGTTATTATAGATACCAGAAGTACTTATCTAAAGAGATGATTGGGTATCATCCACAAAGTTGGATTCAGCAGGTGTGGAGTGCAGCAAGTGATGCTTATGCTGATGATCCAAGGGCCTCACTTTGAAAGCCACTGGCCTAGAGGGTAGCATTAAAGAGATGGGAAGATGAATTCTTCACTGATGTTAGCATGGCAAGTTTCTATCAAAATACTTGAGGTATATTCAAATTTTGCTGATATATTTCTGTTAATTCAAACTAATTTGTAATTTTATAAAAAATCATTAAATTGCAATGAATTCACAAGTAAAAAGATCATGCAGCTAGATCAAAGTGCCACAAAAACATTTTCCCATCCCCAAACTCTATGTTTCAATGAACTTCACAGTTAAACGTGGCCATTCTGAAGCCATGAAGCTTGGCTTAGCTTAGGCTTTTACACTTTCACTACCAATTACATTTTTTTTTTTTTGCAATTATCTGCCACAATAAAAGAAGAAAAAAGACATATTGGAGTTGAAACCAGAAAAACAATTAGCTTTAGATATCTTCTTCACAACTCATGTGTCCTTTGCCTGCATCTTATGTTTCCTCATGTAATACTATCCTCCTTTGAATTTTTTTAATTTAATCTACCCTATGGATTATTTCAAACTTTGTTGTTCAGTTTACAAATAGTTGAGACCTTTATTGAAACCTTAGTGATTTCTGATTTATTTGTGGCCTTAAAGAATAATTTACATCAATCCAGTCTTTTTTAATCGACAGATTTAGTTTATATTGCAGGATCTTATTTATTGCATCTTATTTGTTTACTTACCTGTTGGTGGTCATATGTGCATATATGGTACATAGGAAGATCAGAGGACGACTCCTAGAAGTCAGATCTCCCCTTCCAACATGGAATCATACTCAGCTCATCAGCCACCCATGGAGCCATAGCCTTAGCCTTCAGGCTCCAGAACCCATTTAAGTATTCTAAAATAATCCCTGTTTTTGAAAATAGTGTGGAGGCTACATCTGTTAAAGGCCCTGTGAATGCCAGTAGTCCAAGTTGCTGAATGACCCTACTGTTGTCAGTTTACTCACTGAATTTCAGTCTTGTCTGTTCCTTAGAGAAGCATTATCCTGCAACACGGATTGGGGGTATTCCTTTCTTTCAAGTCTCACTTCATGTATTTTATAGCACTGTATTGGGTGCATATATAATTAGAATCATTAACTGCTTTATTGATTTTTTTTAATTATGGAATGACCATAATTCCTAAAAAACCCTGTATTATAGACTCTATTTTATTTTGTAATGATCATTCTGACTCACTTTTCACTATTTGTATGGTGAAAAGTGTATGTATTTGTATCCTTTCTGTAATTTCATTTCTTACAATTATGATTTTATGTTTACTTGGGTTTTTCCTAAATAGCATATGGTTGAGGCTTAGGCTCCCCCTCCCCCAATTTGATACCTGCCTTTTACTAAGCCACTTATATTTCATGTTATTATTAATATGATTCAGTTTCAATCAACTGAAACATTTTCTATTTTAGCCTAATATTTTTCCCTCAGGGTCTATATATTTTAATAGTCTATTTAGTCTTTTAAATTACTCTTTTAAAAAATGGTTGCTATACTGGACCCAAGCTTGGAAGCCCAACTACTTGGAGGCAGAGGCTAAAGAATCTCAAGTTTGAGGCCTTCCTGGATAGCTCAGTGATGCTCTTTCTTGAAAATTTTTAAAAAGGGCTGGGGATATATTGTAGCATACATGGGTGACACCCTAGATAGCATCACCAGGGCCACAAATACAACTTAAAATGGAGCTATTAGATTTACACTATATATCATTCTATCACCTTCAGATACTCACTATTCACTTCATGAATAATAAATTTTATTACATTTTTACTTCCTTCCCCAAGTCTTTTTGCTGTTGCTGCCATATATTTTATATCTATAAATATATAAATTATACAAATACTATTTCAGGAATACTAATTCCACTATTCCTATTTTTTCTTTAAACAATATAGTTTTGCATTTTCTGTTGCTATAACAAAATATGTGAGGTGGACACTTTATAAAGAACAGAAATTTACCTCATCTTGACTGAAATCTAGAGATCAAGCAGCCCCAACCAACTCTTTAGACTTCTTCAAGGCAGGGGCCCCAGAGTCAGAGGCAGAAAGTGAAATGCCTACCTAAGACAGGTGGGTCTTGTAAAAAAAAAAAAAAAAAAAAAAACTACATGAATCACGTTTGAGGATAGTGTCATCCCACTGGGCAACAGAGCGGGAGGTTCTACCACCTTCAATACCATGGCACTTCGAAAGACATGAACCCGTGGGGGACACACAAGCCACATCCAGTCTGAAGTGCATAGTCATCTTCCAAGCACGTTTTAAAAAATATTTTTTCCTTTTCATGACTTCATTTTTGTGCTTTTTAAAAAATAAGTCAAGTTTTCCATCTAATATCATTTCATTCTTCCTGCATCTTTTTCTTGAGTTTCCAGTAGTGTGGTTCTGCTGTGGGTTATTTTCCCTCATCCTTTTCTTTTTATGTGACATTCCTTTTCAAGGGTTTCAAGGGGTACCTTGTGAGCTGGGCAGAGAGATAGACACCTGTATCCAGCTTAATGTGGGAGGCAGAAGGACCATGGGTTTGACTTATTCACAGCCACCCTGAGCTACTTTAATAACACAGGTGCTGGGGGGTTTTGCTCAGTGGTAGAGCACTTGCTGAGCACGGATAAGGCCTAGAGTTTGATCCCAAACACTACAAATAACTTTTTTTTTTATTAACATGGATTTCAAATTTGGTTGATTTTAGTCTTTTAAAGGTTCTTTTTACCTTGCTGCTCCTGAAATTACGTCTGTGACTCTGGTTAATTTTATCTCCTGCATGTTAATTTTCCCCTGAATTAGCAGTTTGATCATGAAGATTCTTAGCACAATTCCCTATTTCCTCTTAGTATTTGTTAAGCACCTTGAATGTGTGAGTTTAGTCATTCATAACCATTGTTCTTCAGTAAGTATCCATCTGTCTTTACTTCTGTGATGTGTGTGTCATATGTATTCTGCCCATGTCAGATACTAATTTCAGTAGTTACCTCTCTTCCATTGTGGCTAGTATTAATCATGTATTTTTCTGTCATTGACAATTCTTAGTTAATTGTCTAGTCTGTTGTCAATACTACCCAGAATGTTTCCCACTTTGTGGATTATGTGTTACATGTAGTTTCCACTACCCTGCTTTAAGCTCCAGGTGGACCTCACTCACAGCCCAAAGAATATTGGATCTGCAGATGGAAGAGAGAGAGAGAGGGAGAGGGAGAGAGGAGAGAGAGAGAGAAACTCGATTTCAACCTGCCTGATCGGCTCAATTGCTGGGCACTTCTACTCTCCCACAGCTAACATGCCCTTCCCAATATTCTTTACTCTGCACCTCTTAATCTGCCCTTAGCTTAGTGTCCTGGTTACCTTCTCCTGGTTCAAAACCCAAAACTGCCTTCAGCTTAGTTGTGTTTCTAATCTCCCACCTGGGAAAGTAGCCTAAGAGCTCCTATGGCTGGTCTTTTCTCCGACCAAAGCATGGTCAAATCCCTTTCTGCATCTCTTGGCCTGCCTGAGGGGACCTAGAGGTTGCACCTCTTTCCTTCCACCCTGCAGCTGGCCACTGGCATCTTTATTGTTCAATCAAGAACCAGTTGGGGAACAGGACCTTAGCATCAGCAACTCTCCCTACAATTATGCCCATCATCTCCAGTTCAGACTTGCTATTTGTGCTGCTCATTTCCCACTGTATTCTCCACTTGAACTTACAGAACTTATATTTTCAATACCTGTATTGTCATCCTTTTGTGCTTTGTAATTTGTATTATCTGTCCCTGTGGAGTGAATTTGTGTTGTTAGGAATCATATTTTCCTGTTTTCATGCCTACTAACTTGTATAAAATGTGAGGCATTGTGAGTTTTAAGTTGTTTTGTGCTGGGTCTTTCTTTTCTTCATGATTCTTTACATGTTTTGGACTGTTACTGAGAAATGCTTTAATCCTTTCAAGTCATCTTTAAGCATTACTAGCAAAAGCCAGAGTAGCTGTTAGTCTACAACATTTGGTAGTCAAGGGATGGTTTTGCTCCACAGACGACAATTTTTGACACATTTAAAGGGTGCTGTAGGCATCGGGCAGATAGAGGCCCAGAGATGTTGCTAAACATCTTACAGTAGATAGGCTGACCTTCACAATAAAGAATCATGTGGCTAATAATTTTCACAGCTTTGGTAAAGACTCATGCTCTTCTCTTCACATCACCATGTGTCTAAACACCTGGGAACACCCAGTAGTAAATATTCCTCTTCCCAAAAAATTTCTCTCAGCAGCTTTCAACTGTCTCCTGTACTCAACTACATCCAATGCCTCCTGGGTTCCTCTTCCCATCATGCAACATGGAAATCTGCCAGGTGTCAAGCCAGTTGTCAGAAATCAGTTATACCGCCCTGCCCTGTATATTTTAACCTTTCCTTTCAGCTGTTTCAAAGCTAGAAGGCAAATCTGGTTCCTATTACTTTATTGTGGCCAAAGCAGATATCCCAGATTTATTCTTTCAGCAAGCATTTGTCTAGTTTTTATGTGGTAGATACCGGAAAGAAATAGTGGACAAAACAGCAAGGATCTCTACTCTCATATTTGTATTCACTGGAAGAGCAAAAATAGAATCAAGCTGTGTTGAAGATGTTGAACTCTAGAATGAATTTCTTAGGGGATAACTTTGGGTTTAGAGAGGGAAATCCTTTGTGATACTGGGGGTTAAGATAGCACTTACAAACACAACAGAATGGGTTAGGATCTTGAAGGAGACCTTGCAGAGTGAGAAGCAAACAAAGCCTGGAACTCACCTTTGAGAATCTCAACCTTTATTTTCCAGATGAAGTGGCTTACGGTGGGAAAGGCAGCAAAGTAATGTGTCTGGTCTTAAAGGCCTAAAACTATTTCAGGAAGAAAGATGGGATAGCTTGGTCTCCTTGGGTTGACACAAATACTACAAACTTACTGCTTAAACAGTCATTTGCTTTCAGTACTGGAGGCTGGGGACCCACAACTACCAGCAGGATTTGGTTTCTGGTGACTGTTTCCTGGATTACAAAATAGCAGCCTTCTCACTGTGCTCTTACATTGCAAAAATGACTCTGGTATCTCTTTCCCAAAGGAAGATACTAATCTACTCTGTACAACAGATTTACTTACTTTCCAAAGGCCCTATCCCTAAGGTGAAGGCATAGCAGAGACCATCAGTATTGAATGGTGAGAAAGCAAGATGAGACATAAGATGGGAGTCATCAGTGCAATCATCAGGAGTGATCTGAGTCAGAAGTACTATTTTCATGGAAGCCAGATAGGTTATTTACTGAAGACATGAGAGGATTGTAATCCAGGTGCAGGATTATTCATTTAAGGCACCTAAAGGATTAATGAAGAACGTGAGTTACGGTAAATTCTTGTTCAAGGTTAAAACTGCACTGACTCAAACCATCTTGGTGAGGATCTGATTAACAAATGATCTTTTATGAAATACCCAAGAGCACCGACACCCCCTCGCCATTAACACTCAATCCCAAGCATTTACTTTACTCATGTGTCTGGTTGACCAATACAGAGCCAATGTTTTGATTCTGGTTTTGCTCCCTCACTGGTACCTGGCTTTTCTCCCTGCTCCATGAGACCTAACACCCTCCCAGTAGGTTTACCTATCAGTTGCTATCACCATTGCCAACAAACCACTTGACAGCAGTAACACTGGTGATTGGTTATAGGGAGGGCAAAAGGGTGAAATTAGGAACAGGTAAAGAAATTAAGCTATGAGACCATTTAGTTTGCCATAAAAGAAATATTAGGATCACTAATAATTCCTGAGAAAGCAGATGGGAACAGAGTACAAGAAAACTAAGTCATGGCAGAACCTCAAGCTAATATTATTTTAAACCCCCAAACTTTGTGTTTCCAGAGCCTGTTTTACACACCAAGTCTAATTTGTGCTAGTTATGTAATACTGGGTATGGGGGCACTATTGGAAAGCACAGTTGATCAGGAGCCACACCTTTAAAGAAAATTTCCCTCAAAAGCCTCAACTGTCCATAGTCCTCAGTTATGCGTAGAGATTCAGGATTTTTTTTTTTTTTAAATATCCAATCACACCCAATCTTCTAGGCTTTGCCAGAGATCACTAGAAGATCCCTAGACTGTGGAAACAGCATCCCAGGATCTGAGATCAAATGGTTTATATGAGAGCTGTAACTTAACATCTTTGTATCAAAGATTCACCCAAAACAAAGACCTGGTCTTTGTTTAGGAGGTGGCTAACTCTGGCATGGTTTCAACTCAGCCAGAGGTTCCTGGACCCAAATAGGCAGTAACTGTAATTGGATACTCACTGAATCCAGAAGAAATGTTTCTAGCAGAGGATAGAGGAAAGAAGCCATCCCCATATGGCCAGAAAATACCTGGGCCACCAACGGGGTACTCACTTCTGGGTTCAGCACTGATAGTTACTTCTCTACTGGTGAAATTAGCTAGTTCAAGCCATTGTATTAAATGCAGGCTCATTGGGAAGCTACTCTTGGGTGATGTCTTAGTCAGGGTTTCTATTCCTGCACAAACATGACCAAGAAGCAAGCTGAGGAGGAAAAAATTTATTCAGCTTACATTTCCACATTGCTGTTCATAACCAAAGGAAGTCAGGACTGAAACTCAAGCAGGGCAGGAAGCAAGAGCTGATTCAGAGGCCGTGGAGGGATGTTACTTACTGGTTTGCTCAGCTTGCTTTCTTATAGAACCCGAGACTATCTGCCCAGAGATGGTACCATCCACAATGGTCTAGGCCCTCCCCACTTGATCTCTAATTGATAAAATGCCTTACAGCTGGATGGATCTCATGGAGGCATTTCCTTAAGGGAGGCTCCTTTATGATAACTCCAGCTTGTGTTAACACAAAATCAGCCAGTATAGGTGAGTTCACTGGCCCCAGGGAAGGAGGCCAGAGAAGTCACTTTGGGAAGGGAAAGAATGAAGAGGGGAAAAGAGAAAGGAATAGTGTGCACAGAAATAGGGCAACTTCACTGGGAGACCCAATTGCGTGGATTATATAGGGATGAGACTCTGCGGGAAGGGCAGCCCAAACCCCTGGGCTGGAAACAGGGCTGGGGACAAGGTATGTCAGGTAGAGACTGAGGGATGCTGGGAGAACCTGGAAGCCAAG
Organism: Mus caroli; assembly: GCF_978045245.1. NCBI lineage: Eukaryota > Metazoa > Chordata > Mammalia > Rodentia > Muridae > Mus > Mus caroli. Next base: position 48,221,490 of record NW_028227259.1, on the reverse strand, counting down.
TGTGTTTTGGTATCTAAGATATCCACCTCAGTCCCTTATCCCAGGATCTGAAACCAAACATGAACCACTTCCCCTCCATGCTACCATGCTGACAGGCTTGATTTTGTGTGGAAAAAAAAACAGCGAGTACTGCAGTCTTGTCATGTCCAGAAGATGCTATTTGACTCTGATCCTCCCCAACCTCTGGCTTAAAATTCTTCCCCCTCCACTTTCATGATGCCTGCTGAACATTACAGAGGTAAGAGTTGATACAGATGTCCCATTTGTGGCTCAACACTCAACAGATAGCTCTTCTTTGCAGTTTAACTAGTTATAGATTTCCAAGTTAATCACTGTCCACAAAGCAACATCTCTGATGTGGTCTGAGAGCTGCAATAATCAAAGGGTAGAAAAGCAAAAATTTAGAAAGCAGTGTGATATTATATCCATTTACTGGAACAATAGTCGGTTTACCCATAGGTCCTGTGAGCTACCTCCCCATGGGTTCTTGATACAACTTATAGTAACAGATGTTTCCTCCTATGGATTAAACCTTAAATCCAATCAGCAAATCCATAGTATATGTGCCATTATTGTATCCATGTGCATAGCCTGCCACACCAGTCATTATATTTCACTGGGTTCAGTTGGGTAAAACTTGATAACTATCTACCACTACCACCCTGTGCAACCAATAGTACATTCCAGTAAGAGCGAGCCAGCAAGAAGAAAGCATCGTGGTCAGTACTAAGTTGATATCTCCATGTCCTGTGGCCAATGTGTGGTCTTCAGCAGTGTTTATGGCCTTGCCATCAAGTTCTAGTGGGCAACCAACAGCAATGACAATAGTCTATATGGTTTCAGGAGGGGAGGGTTCGTTTAAGACACCTCATAGCAACAGCTTGAGTGGGGAGCATCCCACACCGGCAGTGGACTTTTTATAAAGCAGCCCATGGCGTCTAAGAACATATTCCCTGTGTAGGGTAACACCAATTCAACTTATATGAACATGTGTATGTGTGCTTATAAAATAATAGGTTTCCTAAGTCTTTCTGAACGATCTTTAGTATTTCTTATCCTCACTACCACCGTCTCTAAGCTACCCTCCTATCCCTCTTCCCTTTCTCTTGATAACAACTTTAGGTCCCCCACATTTAAGACCCTTCTCCCTGCACCAATACTCTTTCTAACTTCTTCAATCTTACAAGTATTCCAAATTAAATACACAAGTCCAAAAATTTGACTGTAACACAGATGTGTTTGCTTTTCTGGGTCTTTTACTTCACTCAGCAGAAAAGAAAACCAGTACATTATTCTAGATTTCTTGTAAATTTCCTTACTATCAGTACTATGGTTTACTAGTATGACAGGCTTTGTGCCACCTTTATATCTGAAATTCTGAAAGACATTTCTAATCCTTGGAAAAAATCATAAATCTAAGATCCTTGATTTTTGTGTTTACTTAAAAAGTGGGTATTATGTAAAGAAATGGGGTCTTCTTAGCTCATGGTCCTGAAGATTTGAGAGCATGGTCTTCATGGTCTCAACTAACATGGACTTGAAAAGGGGAAAGGGAGAGGAGAGGAGACACTGAGACCATGAAGGAGCCAGGCTTGTTCTTTTAAAACAGCCAGTCTTCCATAAAGCCTAATGCACTATACAAGATTAAGCATTAATCTCTTCAAGAGAGCAATCAGGGCTCAATCATCTTCTACTAATCCCTACCTCCTAAATATCCTGTCATCTTTTTTCTGCTTTAACTATCTACACTTTATAATTCCTTGGTGTTATTTCAGTGGAAATTTGTACTTGAAATTGGGACATTAAAGAAAAAATTATCTTTTCAATAAGCCAACCAAGAAAGCTTACTCAAATTAGTATTCAGTCACACTGGCAATCCCAAGTACAAGATCTTATGGCTCTCTTGTATTTGATTCCCTTTAGCCTCCTTGTATTCCATTACCACACAAGCCTTACCTAAAGACATACAGAAACAGATCACACATGAATCGACCACATTTTACAATGAGAGAAAACATTTGCATCCTTTGATTTTAACAGGAGTAACATTAGATCACGTTTATTGAGGAGTATTCTGTATATAGTCAGTGGCCCAGAAATTTTACATACAGCCTGTGCTTGACATAAATACACTTAATCATCCCATGAAGTGGACAGATGAAAAAAGTGTGCACTAGGCTAAGTATGGGATCACAACTAGAGTTCTAAATTCCCTTGCCCTAAATTAAGATCTTCATCCTCCAAGACCTACTTCAAATGTTTCTAACCTTGGCCTTCCCACTGGGCTGCCGTCCTCTTGCTTCTCTGGTCCTTACTAACATACTGCATAGTTTTGTTTTGTTGTCCTGGTAAATCATGAACACCTTCTCTCCCTGTGTCCTTCCTGAGCTCTGAAGACAGACACCACAAGTTTTACATTCCTAATTGACTAGATCTTGGTTAAGGTTCTGCAGTCACCCTATAGACAGCAGGTGAGCACCTGCTGGCTCCTCATGGAACGGAAAAGCTTTCCTTTTCCTACCAAAATCATACTCAGGCACACCAAAAATCCTTCACTTGGTTAACTGCTTAGTAAATCAGAAATGTGGGACTACACATCTTGACAACTTTATATTTGGATAAATATAAATCCATGGAGACAATAAACTATAGACTCAAACTTGGCCATATTAAGTATTTAGAATATCTGTAACACTTTTTTAAAGCAAAGTCATTTAATTGTCCAGAATTCATTTGTTCAGCTAAAATCTGATGCTGCCAAGCACACTATAGTCATTACAAAATCCAAAAACCCAGCTTTTCTGTGCAATGATTTCTGAGAGAATCATGGCAGAATTAGAACTAAGTTAGTAGATAATGAGATAACAGAGAAAAGACTTTTCATACAGAGCTTGTCTGGTCTGTAACAAGTATTCTATAAATGATATTTTCAAATATGTAAATCACATGAAAATTTACTGTTTCTTTGAATACTGTCTAGCTAACAAAGTTTACTGTCATCACAGTTCTAGAAATGTACAAGCCTGAATTAGTTTAAAGTTAGATACACTAAATTTTCTTTATCCTTAGAATTATCAAGTCATATCACAAACAGTTGAAATTCCATGACCCTCAAAACACAAATGCATATACATACTCTGTAAACTGTCTTAGGACCCAAGAGATTACGAATCCTGAAATAGCATAAGATGCCTACATAAGCACCTGAGAGTGTATCCCTGTGTATCAGTCAACCCCCACCTCCAGCTAGGTTGACTGCTTTGGCAGAGAAACCTGACTTAGGATAAGGACCTCCTCTAGATTCCTCCTTCGACTGGAAGAGTCAGTGCTACTCATTTTAGCTGATACATAGCTCCATAGTTTTTAAAGCATTTTAAATTGCTCACAAGCTTAAGTTGACAAGGTGTCATCTTTTTCATACAAATAAAAATAGACAAGGATAATTTTGCTTTTATAATGTTAAGGACTTACAATTAGCATCTTAAGAACTTTGTAATAGTTTTAAGTACATGAATTAAACATATTAGTATGCACATTAACATTACTAATAGGAAAGTGTTTACTTCTTGTATTTTTTCACATATATAGTTTTGTGCACCCTTTGTCGTCTCTGTAGTAATAGCACTCTAGAAAACTAACTTAAAAAAAACTTCCTTAAAGTACTGAAAATAACATACTTCTGAAATATTACTTTCCTTAGATAAATGCATCATTGTCAAACAACACTTAATTTGTGGCCATGACTTGTTTTTCTCTTTGGCAGCCCACTCCCACTCTACAGCTTGCCTTATGTTCTCAGAGAGATGGCTGTTACATACTTGCTTTAACCAGTAGTTCACTCACTGACACTTGTCACTCACTGACATACATCAGTTGCCAAACACAGCATATCTGAAGTTCAGTCCTCACCCAGTAACACAACAAAACAGAAAACAAAATCCTCTAATTACAAAGAAGTGGTTTCTGTAGCTAGAGATGATAGTTTAGCAGTAAAGGGAGACATATTCATCTCACAGAGGACCCAAATTTAAGTCCCACACGCAAGTCAGGCACCTCACAAAGAACTGTAACTATTTCCAGAGAATCTGATAACACTCATACATACAAAACAAAACATAAACATAATATATAATTTAAACAAAATTACAGGTTGTAAAAATACTATTTTTATTTTTCTTAAAATTAGCAGCAATTCTTTTTTGAGGTTGGTTTGTTTGTTTCTGAGACAGGGTTTCTCTGTATAGCCCTGGCTGTCCTGGAACTCACTTTGTAGACCAAGCTGGCCTCGAACTCAGAAATCCATCTGCCTCTGCCTTCTGAGTGCTGGGATTAAAGGCATGCGCCACCACGCCCAGCTAGCAATTCATATAGTAAGAAAAACACCACTGTCTCACTAACTTGGGAAAAAAACAAACCATGAAATAGCCCACGCACCTCAGTGTAACAAATAAACCAATTTTTTTTTTCAAAATTTAACATTTCAGGTAATTGTCATTTAGATCTGTCATTTATTATTTTAAATTTTTAAAAATATTAATATTTACTAATTATATCAGTTTTTGCTTAATATTTTTATGACTAACAAGCTAACTTATAGTTGTTATTTTGTTAATATCTAATTATATAGATTGAAATATTACATAATTTAAATTTTATTTTTGGTAAAATAGAGTAGAAAACAACTGTGCCAGGAAGGGGAAAAAAAAAAAGGACAAACACTGAGACTGTCAGCTAGTGTTGGTAAACATAGTGTAGGAAGGAAGAAACTAACGGAAGGACAGATGGATAGGTAGGCAAGCAAAGAAAAGAAAAAAAAAAAAAGAGTTGTATGTAATCAGCAAGCGGGATCCTGTAGGTGCTGCCTGTGTTCCTGTGGTAAGCTGGCCACAAGAGAAGATTGGATGGACAACTCAACACTCTCCTACCAAACAGGCCTATTTTTTTGTCTACTCTTAATGATAGTCCACTAGAAAGGGAACAGAAGCAGCAAGAAAAGAGGAAAAATGATGTTTCTAGTTTCACACCAGTTACAGTATGACATGACTCGTATTTGTTCTTAAATTTCAGAGACTCAATTTATCACTGATGAAGACCAGTGTTTCCCATTGGTTTATATCATTACCATATCTGCCTTTTCCTGCAATTAAAATGATTACTTACTGCATGTGAACGAGCTTAGAACACAGCAGGAATTAACAAATATTCATTCTCTTAAAAGTAGTTCTGATGCTAAAGGGTTGAACCTTGCCTTTCTTATGTAAACTAAGGTAATGCAGTGACTGATGGCTTTTGTATTGCAGTACCTGAGTGCATGTGTCATATTTCCACATGCATGTGATGATATAGTTCATCACACTCGGTTCACTAAGACAGCTGTAGAACTAATGGTGTCAGGATGATAAACAGTTTGCTTAGTTGCTTTAGAGTACAAAAAATATTCCAAAATGTTCTACAAAGGTGACAATTTGAAATTTAAACTTAAAATGCCTTACACTTTTTTTTACAGCATGCTACAAATGAAAACTGATGAGAAAGTGGATTTGTCTGATGGGAACACAGCAAGCTGCCCATTGAGCCCCATTAAGATGTGCCTTAATCATCCTATTGAATGGAATCTAACAGCAGCATCTCTAGCAAGCTGTACAGTTCATAACCAAAATCTCAAAAATGAAGAAAATTAGTCTGCAGCCCTTGCACTATCTTTATTTTCGGTGTCAATATTCTTTCTCATGAAAACCAATTGATACTAAACTGTTTCTAGTCCAGTGATCTGTCTTTATATTAGGTCATTAGCATTAATCATTTTATTATAATTCTGTTTTTACATACATTACACAAGACCATTGTGGGATTTTACAACAAAAGCAGATTTTGATGTTCTCTTTTTATCAGTGAATTTTTAATGCCCTCAGCTTAAATATGTAATTGCCCAGTTCTATTTCTGTGCAGTTTTCACATATAACAAACTCTGTAATTTAGAAAGCTTGTATTGTAAAGATGTGTGATAATGACCTAACCCGTGAACAGTTGTGTAACAGGTGGATGCTAACTACCTCGAAGCAAACTGGGAAAGGCAAAGGTATCAGTTAGAAGTATATCTCTTCTAAAGTTATATATGTATAGAAAAAGATTGATTAGCTTATCAAATAGCATGTTTTCATTCATTAAAAAAAATGGGTTATCAGTTCCCTTTCTGTAATTTAAACCACTCATCTGTGGGCCGTAAGGGCAACGGCACAATTGCATGTTTACTCTTCAGCAAATCTGTGCCTCGATGGTAAGCAAGAACACTGGTTTAAGTTCACAATTGTGAATGGAAAAACAAACAAACAAACAAAAAAAAACCAAAACACAAAAAAACAAAAAACAAAGGTTATGTTTTTTAAACCTATTGGTTTTTTTGTATTTTAGCAGTTTGTTCCAAAGTTTACAGGGGTGTCATGCAGAAGCAGGACAATATTAGTAATGCTAATGATGCTAGGTACTCCTGCAGCCACAGCTATTGTCTAAAATCTGAGTAGTAAAACCGCTACTAATGGATCGGTGCTTAAAGTCAGAGAAAAGCAAACTTGAGTAGTGTCTACATGATCATAGCTTCTTTCCTTTTGGCTCCTCTGCACATGTCTAACTGAGATGATAGTTCATTCCTAGTGGCTTTCCCTTACACCATGCCATTCTAGCCCTGCTCACTTCCTGTTCCCCATGAATTTAAGACAGGGATTTAACAAGAACTATATCAATAAGAAATATTAAGCACAGGAAAAGACATAGAGCCAAAAGATGAACAACAGTGTTTTTCACTGGTTTGTATCATTACCATATCATTCCTTTTGCTTAATAAGCATTCTTGCTTTGTAACTCTGACTCCTTTTCTCATTTCTATAAAGCACATGTTATGTGTATAGACTGAATAGCCTTTTGGTTTTAAAAGCCAGCAATACCTTTCATTCCATCTCAGAACAACTGTTAAATGGCCTCTGATAAATAAATTTAATGAAGCAGAAGCACAATTAATAAAAATTTCATGTTAAGACATTTTTATCCAAATAAAAGGTGTTTCCTTGGGTATGGCAGAAAGAAAAGGGACTACTTTTATACAATGCAAGTTTCAAAATATTTATGTTTCATAACAATGCCAATTTCATAAGATAACTGAAATTAACAGTGAAGAAACTGTGCTCATAAATCAGTACATAAAGATGACTTCTTAAGACTTTTATTTCCCATTAGTATTATTATTCAAGGTAGAATATGTTTTGATGTGCCAAAAACCAATGTATCTTTCATGATTAATGTGTGTGTGGACAGCACCCTAATCTAGAATTCATTCATAAAATAGTGTTCCTACATAGAAAAATTTAGGAAGAGAAATTACCCATTGAGGTAAAGTTATCAAATAAATACTGAGTATAGGAATGATGCAGTTTCTCAAAGCCATTGTTTAATGTAAATAAGGAGTCTGAAGTCATGTGGCATCATTCATGTTTCCTGAAACAGAGCAGGCTTTCTGACTTTACCATAGTAACTATTAAAGCAAAGATATAAGCACAACTTCAAAGGACTTCATCCTTATCAACTCTCTTAACTTGTATCTTCATTAAGGAACTCTGCAAGGTTAAGTTTACTTTTCTGTAGCGCAGCTGTTTTGGCTCGTCTGGGTAATCTCATCTTCATTTCTGACGGTGGCTCATGATCACTAAACAGATGTAAAAAACACATTCATTTAGATATAAGCTTTAAAAATCAGAATATTTATAAATAAAATGTTTTGGTTTCTCACATTCCAATATTGTGTAATAGCCTGAGTCTAATAACTAAGCTTAAAACTAAAATTTCAAGCAATAACCAAAAAACTAATGGCTGGATGGCTGTCCTGCCAAGTGAATCAGGAAAATCTAACTAATCTGGTAATTTTGAATCTACTGTTAAAACCTGGCGTCACACGACGTACAGGGAAAGAAGCAAAGCACAAGCTTTTACCGTAAAGCTTGTGATCACATGGGGACCATACAATCATCCTAAAGCTACCATAAAGCTTGTAATCACATGGGGACCATACAATCATCCTAAAGGATTTAGAATTCAAGGGAAAAAAACAAACAAACAAACAATACTATGTTATCTTAATTTATTTAGTATATTGCTAAAACATTGTAAAGTTCCCCCAAAATTAACCAAGGCTTAATCTAAGAAAACATGCAAGGTCCAATACCAATGACTAAACGAATGCAAGACAGCTACAAACTTCTCAAGCTCAACCTTGTCTTTGCAGTGACAAAAAAAACAACAAAAAAAAAAAACTATTAACACAAACCACTAGTACTTTAAAGTTATAAGCAGAATTGTAACTCAAAGAATCTAAATGTTATCTAAATCAAGATAAGAGTTACACATATAAAGTCATGTAAACAGAAAGCATAGAAATACATGGAAACTCTTTTGTTTCCAAACAAAGAGACTATATCAAACTAACACTGATGCCAACTAATAAAAATATACAACTCTTTATAAGTCAAATGTTCTAGATAATTTTAGACTATTGACCAAAATCACAGATAATTATGGTTTTCACTATCTGGTAATATACAAAGTTTCTCTCACAAGAAAATTACAATATTCTATCTACTTCTGAGCAAAAAGGAACTGATTGGCATCTTCTGTGTCTTATAGAAATACATGACATACCTTTCAGAGTCTGGCCCAGCAATCTGGCGTCTCCTGTTGGTCTTAGATGATACTGATGCTTTTCTACATCCTTAAAGACAGCATAACTTATTGGCATAATGTTTAATGGTTTCGTGTTTCTAAATCTGGTTACCAAGCCATCCAAATCTTTTACTTTCAGCACAACAATCTTTTCCAATACACTTCCTTATTCCTATCCACTCTGATGCTCTCAATACATAGTGGAGGGGGAAATACTAAAATTTATGTAAATTTCTTTGGATGAGCACTACAAATATGTGACAAAGAGGCAAACTTTAGGTCACATGTGATGACAAAAACATCTCAGGCTGAGTGTGATAGCTCATTTGGTAACGTTCTGGCTTTGTTAAGGATAGAGTTTAAGTGCCAGAACCCAAATAACAGTGAGGTGTGGCAGCACATGCTTATGATCCCAGCACTGGGAAGGCAGAGACATGCAGGGGCTCTGCCTAGATCCCTAGGTGGTCATCTAGCCTAGCCTACTTGGAGCGCTCCAGACCAGTGGGAAAGTCTTGACTCAAATGCAAGTAGACCATGACTAAGGAGTCTCCACATTAAGACTTATGCACACATAAATGAACGATCACACACTCATATAAAACAGTTTTCTCTTAGAGCAGAGGTAGAGTTAATATAGAAAAACTAACAAAAATCTTACAAGGGCAAGCTCAATCAATGAACAGTTTCTAGATGGAACTGCATTTTTATTATATCTATTTATCTTTGAAGCACTACATTGCTTAGCTAGTCTGTCCTCAAATTGATGAGCTCAAGCTCTCCTCACACAGCCTCTAGAACAGCCATTATTACATCTGGCACTGTACCTGGCTTCAAAAGAAGTTTAAACAGCAAGATACAGGTTGCTTATAAAACACTTAAACTTATACATAGAAAATTCAAATGTGTTCATAAATATAATTCAATGTTTTTTTAAAAAAATAAGACCCTTTATTCACCAGGGTTTGCTATATTCTACAAGGTTGAAAAGTAAGGACTAGGGACTGTGCTCAGTGGGTAATGTGTTGGCCTAGCATGTACAAATCCTGGTTTGCTCAACCATATAAAATGGAGCATGGTAATCCAACACCTATAGTCCCAACCTGTAATCAGAAGTTCAAGGTCAAAATAGTGACTTTGAAGCTATCCTAGGATATATGAGAACCTATACTGAAAAAAGAGACATAACAAATTTGGCCTACAATGTTCTTCATTGTATATAATGTATACATATATGTAGTATGTATACATTAAGTTTGAACTATTAAAAAATGGAGTTTTCATACTTTATTCTGTAACTGAAAATAATCTGATCAAAATCAATTGTTCACTTGACAATTTATTTGAAAACTGTATATTCTATTCATTGTTATATATTTCCACCTCATATTTTATTTATTTGTTTTCAATAATGTATTTATCCCCAAGAAAACATCCAAAAATATGGAAGTAATTTGGAACAATATCCAGTAATTGTTTAAATAACTGGTTTGTTATAAAACAATGTTATGGCCAGATCCTATTCTAGAAAAGATTAAATATACTTAGAACAGAGCCATAAAACTATTTTCAATAATTAAAATCATGTTTGGCTCATGGGTGTGACTATTAGTGTTCTTGATGGTAGGTCTGCCTGGATGTACTTTCTTAGTCTTCTGTAATAAGCATGCATTGCTTTTGTAATAAGGAATTAATAAAACAATTTTAAAAGCCTTGAATTTCAGATGTTTTTCAAAATGGTCCCCTATTATTAAACATATATTTATTTCAACAAATATTCTACTGTTGGATACCCCTTGGGAAACTGACTGGAAGGAAAATGAAATTAGATGGGGAAAAGGAAGTAAAAACAAATGCAAAAACTTGGGAGGGGAACAATACTCATTCACACACACAAAAGACCTAATACTTCTAATACTAATACTGCAAAATAAAACTATTTAACTTCTTCTTTCTTTCCTTTTTTGGTTGATACTGGGCTCTCTACATAGTCCTGACTGTCCAAGAACTCACTCTGTAGACCAGGCTGGCCTAAAAACTCACAGAGATCTGCCTGCTTCTGCCTCCCAAGTGCTGGGATTAAAGGTATATACTCCATGCCTGGCAACTTAACCTATTCTTAATTTATCCCCAAAGAGCCCTTTTCTGTATATATATTTATTCAAAAGCACATGGAACAACAATGAACTTAAAATCTTCAGAAAAAGCAGTAATCCCTATCATGTGAAGGAAGTAAAGCAGCTATGCATTCCCCATACATTCAAAAGTTTCTATCCCAAAGAGAAGGACGCTTACAAAGTTGGTGTTTTCCCTGGAAAACAACTGCACTTCAAGGTGCAGTCAATGAACACATTACCTCTTTTAGGTTTTCCTTGTGTAGATTTTGATGTTTGAGTTCCTTTTCCATCTCTCACAGGAGTCATATATTCTTCCATACATGAAATCATACAAAAATACAAAAAATACAGTCCTATTAAAGCTACTGAATGGTTATAATGAATCACCATTCCAAAAGTGTGAATCCTACAAAGTAAAAGCTCCTGGAAAGACGGTTAGTAAGAAACGTACTCAAATAGATTGAAAGGTGGAATAAACGCATAATTAATAGCTTTTTTTCAAGAGGATTATTAAGAAAAAGTTTTTTGTTCATTTGTGAAATTCAGTCAAACTAAAAATCTCAGTAAAAATAAAAACTATAATTGTATAGCTACTCAGGTCAGTATATATTTACCATTTTCATTCTGAAGAACTGCTGTAGTTTTGCTGACATCCTGTGTTACTACTCCTGGGTCAGATTCTTTACCTCCCTTTCCTAACTGACTCTTCATCTTCTCCAAGGCTCTCAGACATGTCCTATCTGTTACATGCTGGGGGTGAGGGACGTGGGAAATGGAAAGTAAGTCATCTTTCAAAGTTATATGCCATATCAAGTTTGAAACCATTCTTAAATTACATGAAATTGATGAAAACAGTTACTTCAAATGAACATGCATAATATATAATAATATATTAACACATCCATCTAAATCCACCTTGATATACATAAACACAAACTACTCGAGTATTAAAAAATGCTTTACCTCCAGAATCTCATCCAATAGAAGCAGGAGATCTTTTGTAACATTGCTACTGAGTTCTACCAAACTCAAAGCTTTTGTATAAACCCGATTTTCTGGTGAGCACGGACTGGTTAAGATCTCATTGCAAATTTTTATAGCCAAGTTGTCATGTACTGTTAAGGCCTAAAAAATTAAAAAGAAAAATCTCTATAAAATAAAAATGTACTCATCACAATACATACGGTTCTATATATCAAACAATCTTTCTAGCTAACTTGCAAAAGTCTCATTTGCCTCATGTCTAAACCTAAATTTTGCCCACCCTGACTCCAAAAGAAGCTCCTCCCTTTATTACAAGGAGCAGGTCTACCCTATTACGACTGAAGGAGCATCCAGTTGTTGAGATAATCCAGGCTGATGAAAGTGGAACTTTTTCAAAATCATAGCACTCCCCCTGAAGGTCAATTCACACCACATGGCTAGCCAACCGATACAAAGGTACCACAGCGCAGCTTATTTTCAATTTTCAGCAATTCAAAGAACATCTCAATTCTGGAACCCCTTATACAAATCAATTGAAACTCTTACATGCCAATCCAATCCAGCCTATGCCCCAGCCTACTTTGCTTACTTTCCCAAGAAGTCTATAAAGTCTACTGTTACTCACTAAAGACTGTAGACTTTCCTCAAAATTTACCATCTCATTTGCCTCTCAAACTTTCCCCAAATCTTCTCACCACTTCATCTCATATAACCATAAGTGACCATTAAATGAGTCTTCTTGATAACTAAATCTCATGCTATTAACCCTTTAATACTAAGTCTTACATATACACTACAAATAGGGCCAACTCCAGCCACTGTATAATCATCTACATTTATTATGTATACATCTTTAGGTATACATCTTTCCTTTCTACTTAAACCACTTCTCAAATCCAACCAAGCCCAAGAGAATTTTTAAAACTCAAATGAGTTTTAAAACTAATAACACAGCCAAGTCTGATGGCACACACCTATAGTCCTATCTACTTGGGGGCAGAGATAGTACAACTGCAAATTCAAGGCCTACCTGAGCACCCTGTCTCAAAAGTTAAAAGAGGGCTGGGGATATAATTCAGCAGTAAAACAGTTAGTTGTCTAGCACCTGTCAGACCGTACATAGGCTTAATACCCTGTAAGGAAAATAAAACTAATGATACATACATCATTCCTATAATGAATCTTACACTTTTCTGAAGTCCAAAAGCATTTGATGGCTAATCACTACTAATATATTTTGCTTAATATCCTTTGTAATATAATCTTCCTAATAACATATGTGATTCGAGCAGAGCAGTCACTAAATAGCAAATAAATATACAAATAGAACAAAACTGTTAACTTGCAGTTGGCATCTGAAATCATTAACCCATCAAATTTCTAAGTGTTCAAACATCATTAAAGAATTTTAAAACTGAATTTCATTATAATTTATAGATAAGTTTGTAGTTCTATTATATGCTTCATTAAAAAAAAATCTTGAGATAAACACCTTTAAACTGTCCTCCCTCCTCAGTATTAACAGCATAACAAGCAAGCCAACATTTGCAGATGTAGTAACAGAAGTCATTACTTCAGTGATTACCTCACTAAGTGGGGAGAATGGTAATGGAAATGATGTTTTAGTAACTTCTAGGATGCAAAACATTTGCCGTGATCACTTCTATTTTCATCATTTCTCCACATTTACCCAAAGACACCCTTCCCTGCCTCCCATAACTGTTTTATATACTAGAAAAGCAAAAGGCTCAAAATATAAATGTAGTTCATCATGATTTCAAAAAACCCAGAAGGCTTCTTTAATCAAACCACAATGACCTTCCTGCAGCTATATTTGCTATCCACAGGCTACCATATATACCTGATAATCCTGAGAATTCTTTGCCTTAGGATTTAATCTACTTGGTCTTGTCAGATCAACAAGCAATTCAGCAACATTTGTGACATCTACTTCAGCTAAAGGAGATGACGATGGGGCATTGGCCAGTGTTTGCACAGTTGGAATAAAAGCTTCTTCAAAGCACTCCTGATTAGTCCTATTGAAAAGAAATCAGGACTTTTAGTACAAGGCCAAGGACATCTGCCCTGCTGAAGACTTCAGATCCCACTAACCTCTTTGCCACTCCAACTTAAAGCTGCTGAATGAAATGATTTGAAACCAAACCAAAACCAACAAACAAAACAAAAAACAAAACAACAACAACAACAAAACTCCAATGTTTTTGCAAGTTAGCAAAACATTATTTGAGAGAAAAGTTTTAAATCTAAAATATTCACAAACTATCTCTATTGAAGAGATATAGTTCGTTTTATACCTTACATATGCAGTAAAGAGAAATCTGGATATATAAAATGTATGTTAAATTCTTATGATTCATCTATAGAAAAGTGTGTCAAGAACAAAATGGCAGAGACATAGTTCGGGTGGGGAGATCTGAATCTGACTTTAGGTAAGATTTAATCAGTGACTCACTACCTGTTTGCATAAGCAAACATGGGGAAAAACACTCCTAGGCAATGTCGAAGTCGAACATCCTCTTCAGTCACAGGATTATACCATAACAAAATAAGACGAGAAAGAATCCTGCTGCTGACCAAAAGCCCAGAAAACATCAGCTTGGCTAGTCCTTCTGCAGCTCCTGTCCTGAGTTCAGATACCTAGCAAAAATGACATTCATTAGAAAGTTTTTATCTCTAGTTTCCTTTATGTGTGATACTTTAAAATAACTATCCAAAAATTATTAATTTTATTATGTATGTGATAAAAGTAGGAGTTCTACAGGTTTTAAGCTAGACTTGACTACACAGTAAGTTTTAAATTAACCTGGGCTACAGAATGTCAAGGTCTCAAAGATCAGAACTAAAATAAAATACTTATAGGATTGCAATGAACAGTGCTCAGGGAAGTTCTGGAGTAATAAATAACTCCATTTTAAAATTTTTAAAAAATTTATTTTAAAAATCTCAAAATGATAACTTAAATTACACTGTAATACGTAAAAAAATTTAAAAAAAAAAAAAGAAGAGAGCAATTAATCTGACTGTGAGGAAAACAAAATTTAGAATTGAAGTAACCAAAGAAAATAGTAGCAAATCTAGCTCATCAATAGTAAAAGGACTATACATCATGAGCACACAGAACTTAACCCAGAAATCCACTGATGGTGCAGATGAAAATCAAGTAATGTTCCATATACCATACAACATATCAAAGAGAAGAAAATCCCTCATGACTATATTGCCTGAAGCAGAAAGAACAATTGACAAAATTAAACATCTTTTTATTAAGATATAAACACAAAACAGCCAGGGATATAAGAATAGAAAGTAATTCTCTCAAAATGATAAACAGTATTTATGAAAAACCCTGTAACTAACACATTTATTAACAAGATTCTCAACTTTTCCACTAAACTCACAAATATGACAAGGACATCTGCTTCAGACACTTAACGGCTGGTGTTCAACACTGTACTAGATGAAGCAGAACAATTAAATAAGAAATAAAAGACATGGAATTAATACTGTAGCTATTCAGAAATGACATGGGTCTACACAGAAAAAAAATCCTCAGAATTCCTTTTCCAAAATTACTTAATAAGCCAATTCAAAAAAGTTATAAAGTTAAACATACACACACAAATCTCAGCTGAGATTCTATACTACAGCAGTGAACAATCCAAAAAGAAAATGAAGAAAAAACAAAATAAATTTAATACTTGTTTTAAATAATAAAAAAAAATTTTAAAAATGAAAAACTATGTTAATTTTCAATACAACTTGTTCTAATTTCGTTTCTGTTATTGTAGTAACAGAAATGTGGCAAAAGCACTTTCAGTTCTCTGAACACTAATTTGATAATGAAAATATAGTAGATGTGAAATTTATATTTTAAATTAAGATTTTTTTAAAACCAAATAAAATCCTGTTAAAAGTAAACGAGTACAAAATTAAAGCAAAGGACATAAACACATGTTGCAAATGCTTCCCAAGTGTAGAGCCGGGTGACTTCTTACCTCGCTGTCTAAGAAGTCAGAGAGGAGTTTCAGAACACTCTTAGCTGGGTCAGCCTCTTGAGCACCATTTTCTTCTTGCTTATCATGACAGTTTATTTCTTCACCTTCACATTGAACGCCCTTAACTTTCTGGGTTTTAAATGGCTCAATTCCAAACATCATCAATTGGTCAATGATTGCCTTTAGAGCACTTATTTTTATTGTGACATCATCGATTTGCAAAACCTACAATTAGACATGAACCCCCCCGCAATAATTTCAGTAAAACAACTTAATTCTATAACCTAAATAAAATTAGTATCTTTTCTTAATTAAATCTCAATGAGTGTTAAGTGTGAACATTTCTAAGAATTAAAATTAAAGTTTTCATTTTAAAAAAGAAGTATGTTTATCTCATAACATCTGGAGTTTTAGCCCTTAATTTTTGCAGTGGAAAAAAGTTTCAGAGTCAGCATCCAGATGGACTGTACTATTTGGTTCTTTCATAACAAAACAGAAAAAAGAAAAAAAGAACTCCAACTATGATAAAGTTTTATCATTTCTCTAAGATCCAGAAAAACTGCATCGTTTTATATATAAATTGTATTACCTGCCTATCAAAAAAAATTAATACAGTGTATTCTAATCCATTTAAACCTTTGTTACAGTGTCAGTACTATTAAGTTTCTTTGAAGAAAAATTTTTCTCATTACTTTGTAAATTCAGATTTCATTAATAGTGAATTCAGGTACCAAGTAGTCTTTTATAAAGCAGTTTAGGGAGCTAGAGAAATGACCTAATCCATAAAGGGCCTGTCAAACATAGGCAGGAAGACCTCATTTCAGACAGACAGCAACCACACAGGAAGCTAGGTGCATAGCAGTGCACAATGATACCAAAGAACTGAAGGCACAGAGACATGTGGATCCCTGAAATTCATTAGCCGACTAACCTAACCAAATCTAGGAGGTCCTGGTTCAGTGAGAGGTCCTCAGTGAGAAGAGAGACTGAGAAAGATATCCAACATAGATCTCTGTATATGCACACAAATAGTTTAAATCTATCTTGAGTTAAAAACTACACAACAAATTCCAAAACCATGGGGGAAGAGGGATTCTACTATGAAAGATTAACTATATTATACAATGTAACTTGGCCTTTAAAATAAACAAAAATCACTTCTATATTGGTCAAATTATTATAATTAGAAAAATTATTTATTCTAAAAACTTTGAAGATATCCACTCCATGCTTTGAGAATGAGCCCTGTAAATCTGCCAAAACCAAATTCTCTTTACATGTTGTTATGATGGCTCTGGAAACTCCAAATATGCTACTAGCTCAGCATCCACTGTTTCCTTCAGACTCTCATTAACCTTTACATGCAGCAATAGCTACCAATAGTCAATCCTAATGAGGTTTTAAAACAAATGAATTCCCCTCTTCTGCCTTTCTAACAGACCTTTATATCAATTTTTATTACTAACAGTTTGATATTTTTTATTCCAAAATAGACTAACTTAAAAACAAACAACCTTCCAATAGAGCCTTGAGAATGCTTATTTAAAATTAAAAAACAAAAACAAACAAACAAAAACCCTTTTATAGAGCTGTGCATGGTGGCACATATCCTTAATACCAGCACTCTGGGGACAGAGGCATTCAGTAAAGTATTCAGAGGGTCTGAATCTGAGGCCAGCCTACTCTATAAAGCAAGGTCCAGGATAGCCAAGGCTACATAGAAAAACCTTGTCTCAAAATATCAAAAACAAATAATTTTTAAAAACCTTTATGAAGATTACAAGATTGAATCTATTTATTAGTTATCTTCTTTTGATCATGGACCCTGTTGTATAACTTTTTAAAAAGCTAAACAATAAATAAAAATATCTAAAAATTAAAAATTACACCTCAAAGTAACATATAAAATATAGGCAAACTTCAGGTTTTCTGCCCTTGAATCTGCTATCATTCAAATACTTTTAACTTTAAAAAGGCCAGATCCAACAATTGATTTAACCTAGGTAAGTTATTAGACTTTTATATCCCAAGTTTACAGTATTTATATGTAGATATATAAGTGGGGCAGGGCTATGCCCAAGAAAGAAAAAGGAAGGGTTAGGAGAATAATAGGACACATGAAATCAAAACAGAATGGAGGCTTTAAGAGGTAAAATGGTATGCAGTGGGTGGGTTGGGACAAAAGAGTAAAAACAAACCAACAGTTTCTTCCCTGAATCATTCATAATGGAAATCTGAATTTTTACAGTGTAAGTTCTTGGAGCACACAGACATCCCACAGTCTTTCTCCTGTTAGACTGCATTTGGCTTACTTTCCTAGCCATATGTCCTCTTGTTCCTTAAACAGTAAAGTCCTACCCCTAAGACCTCTCTCCTCTATTCTCCTTCCTAAGAAACAAACTGTCTGAGCTGGAGAGATGACTCAGCAGTTAAGAGTTGTTATGCTCTTGTGAAGGACACGAGCTCAGTTCACATGAGCATCTGTGTCAGGCATATGTGTCTGTGACCTATAATCCCAGCAGGGGTGACTCAATGCCCTCTTTGGGCTTCCATGAGTACCTACACACACACAGCAGACCTAAAAAAACAAAATCTTAAAGAAAGAAAGAAAGAAAGAAAGAAAGAAAGAAAGAAAGAAAGAAAGAAAGAAAGAAAGAGAAAAGACCGTATTCTTTCAAGTGTCTATAAGGACTACTCTTTTTAACTTTCCTCTATGAGTCTGAATTAGAAAAACGTAATTCAAAATAAGACTCAGGCCAGCATCACAGGCACAGCCACTGTGCCTCATCTCACTCCCATGGCTGCTGCTACTATGCTCTGTCTATGCTTAGCTGGCATAACAGATACATCCGGCTTGTTTCCCCTTCAGGAAAACAAGCTCCATCAGCACAAATTCAGGTTGGTTCTCCTTGTCCTTTTCCTACTACATTTCTCCTAAGCCAAGAACAGTGATAGCACATAGTATGCACTCATATAAGCTACATGACTCTATGAAATAGACATTTTTATAAACTATCAAGATAAAAATTGAAACCCTAAAGATTATCCACGATCATCAATTAGGCATCTGAACACACCTAGAATTTTCCAATATCCCCAGAGATGCAGAGCATGTCCAGAAATAGACACAGAGTTATAAAGTAAATCCTACCTGTAAGAACAACATAAAGTGTTTACTGGCAAAATCCCGATTCTGTAGTCCACAGCATCCCAAACACAAAACAGCCAAGTTTCTTACTATAGGATGAACACTTATTATTCCAGGAAGAATCTACAACAAAGTAAAATTTAAAATAATTTTAACCAATGCCATATTAAAATCATGGTCAAAATGATGATTTCCATATGATTTTGTAAGGGTATTTCATTTCTACACTATTAACAAAGTTTCACCAGTATGAACAAAAATAAAAGGGGTAACTATAAAGTTGATAAAATAGAACATAGGCAGAGCAATTTTCCTTCCTATCAGTATGTAACACTCCAAAGGCTTCTCAATGCTAAGAGACATAATCCCTTAGCAGCCTCACTGCAGACCATGCGTCACTTTGTTTTTAGCATTGCTCAGCTGTTCTGATTTTGATGCCTACTTTACCTTATATACTCAAAATATTGCTATAGACTGTAAATAATAAAAATTAGTAGTGGGATAAATTTATATCCTCCCATCTTTAAAACTACATTTAGAGATGGGAGAATAGAAATTCTAAAACTGCATGTATCCATGTAAGTTTTTAACACTTACACATTGTTTTAGTAACTACAGTTGTAAGTCTTCTTCCCTCTTTTTCACATAGTATCTTATAAATATCATAGCAGGACCATTTTCCATGAATAGGTCAAACCTGCAATTATTAAGCTCACCCATGACCATATAAATCTTCATAACCAATATCAATAGCATAAGTAACTAATTTTTATACTTTAATTACATCATTTTTTCCACTTCCCTTTGCTCCCTTCAACCACTTTCACGTCCCCTCCCTCCCATGGCATGACCCTCTTACCCCCACTAAAGGCCTCTTTTTTGTTATATTATACACATATTAAGTGGAATATATATATATATATATATATATATATATGTGTGTGTGTGTGTGTGTGTATGTGTGTATATATAATATATTTTTTAACAATATTTCCCTCACTTGAGCAAAAGATCCAGAATGGCTATCTGTAGTTTTGTATTTTATGTACACTTTATTTCAAGCATTTCTTAGATAATATGCATTCAATAAACATATGCTATGAATAGCTTGTTTTATTTTAAAGTGACTTTTTAAAAATGTATTATTTCAATTATTCTTCATATTATGAAGTAGTCACTATGGATATACATAGTTCACTGTATTTATCTGATGTTTAGGATGGTAGTCTTTTAATTATTAATTTTTAAATTACTAATTAATAATGAACATTATTATATAATAAGGTAGAGGAGTATAGGGTTTCAAAGGCCAGCAGTGTACCAAAGATTCAATGATTCCATTCATGGTTGCACTGATTCCAGTTGAAGTGGACATCTGTTTCAACAGTTCGTAACACAAAACAAGACACTTCTGTAATGTTTCCACATCGTTCTAAAATAAAGGACATATCCATCGTTAGTAAGAATATCCCTTAAACAATTGCTCTCTTGAGACTTTTTCTGTGGCAGATTGTTACTCTTTGTTCCTTTGGGAACCTTATCCAACCATGAACTCTATCTTTCCTTTTCAACTGAGCTGGCCCAGTTTTGTGTAACAGTTTCCTCCTAGGTTGAAATATTTCATTCTAAAAGGAAGCTTTAATCAGGATTGTTAAACAACTCAAAACAGATTGAAGAAGTATCTGAAATTGACCAGATTCACTAGGCCCCTCCCCTGGCCAAAGTAAGTAGTAAGAGCTGAAAAGATTTTCAAACAAGGCACCTGCAAAGACGACTAACAACAGCTGCCTGTAGGAAGCAGAAACCAGTTGAGCTGCCTGTTAGAGGTTTAGACCAACTGAGGCACCTGGAACAAACTCTAACATGCTACCTGCAGACTAAAATGTGCTCCACCTTCTCAGCTTTATGAGCTGTCCCCCTCACTGAGGTGGCTTTTGGTAATGTAGGTACCCTTTGAGTCACTCACTCCTGCTCCTATAAATAACCCTTCACTCATATTTCTGTAGGTATCCCCAATAAGACTCATTGGTTAACTAAGTTGGTCTTTGGTGTATCCACACTTCAGTCTATCATGGAATCACTACCTGGGGGGAAGTAGATGTGTGCATTGAGTCTCTCCAGGAAGTTTTGTTACATAATATCTAGTTATTTTCAAATTTTCAACTTCAAATCAATTAATATAACATACTCCTTGAATGTTTCACAGGCTCCTCAAACTCAACACATACAAAATGGAACTAACCCATTACTAAGCTTCTAACTCATACACTCTGTCATCATATCCTGACCATCTAGTTTCATTTTCCCAAAGCAAAAAGAGGCCCAAGAAACTCTTGATTGATTCTTTCTTCTTCCTATTACTAAACCTTAAAGAACTCTGACATATGTCACTTCTATTTGTATTCAGCATCACCTTGTTCATAACGCTATCATCTCAAGCCATATTTCTTAAATTCTATCTAGATATTTATCACTCTAATCTATTCTCCAAAAATACTAACCCAGTATTACAGAGTACTCATCCTATTCTTTAAAATATCCTTGTATCCACCTTCATCTCTGAATAAGGTAGATTCTTTAATATTGATTACTTACATTTGTCTGGCCCATAACATTTTTTCCAATTTGCTATTACCTCTCCAATTCTCTTTCCATGTAAACTGGAAGATTTAAAACACAGCAAGCATCTTATTCTAAACTCTGTGCCATCATACTTACAATTACAACATCTACACTTCCTTAACTACTCAGTAAGAAAAAAACAACACAAAGTGCATTAAAAGCATAAATTTATAGTAACTATTATTTAGGTTTGAAACCAGTGGGACTTGGGGACCTGAAGAATAATGAATTTACATTTGTGAAGTACTTAAAGAGGTAATGACCTAACTGGCCTACCACAGGGAAAAACATCCTTTACCTTATTAGGTTCCACTATGTGTTATATAGTACTAGGTGTACTATGCTTAATCTTGACTGCTGACTTGACTGGGCTGAGCAGCAGCTAGTGAACATTAATAGAGCACATCACTGGATGTGTGTGAGGGTGTCTCCAAAGACAATTAAAGGTAGGGAAGATCCACCCTGAATACAAGTGGCACCAACCCACAGGCCAGAGGCCTAAAACTACAAGGCAGTAAAGGAAAATACACAACAACAACAACAACAAAGCAGCAAAGCAGCATAGGCATCCGACTCCCTGTCTGTCAGGGTGGAGCTTCTCTGTTCTACAACACACTCTCAACTCCCGCTCACAGAAACCTCTAAAACTATACGAACTAAAATAAACCCTCCTTCCTTCCTGTGATGGCTTGTATATGCTTGGCCCAGGGAGTGGCACTATTAGAAGGTGTGGCCCTTACTACCTGAGAACTCAGGTATATCACTCCTGGACATATACCCAGAAGATGCTCCAACACGTAATAATGACATATGCTCCACTATGTTCATAGCAGCCATATTTATAATAGCCAAAAGCTGGAAACAGCCAAGATGTCTCTCAACAGCGGAATGTATAAAAATGTGGTACAATCCACATTACACAATGGATACTACTCAGGTATTAAAAACAGTGACTTTGAGAGAGGCAGGCAGATTTCTGAGTTCGAGGCCAGCCTGGTCTACAAAGTGAGTTCCAGGACAGCCAAGGCTATACAGAGAAACCCTGTCTCAAAAAACCAAAAAAAAAAAAGAACAACAACAAAAAAAAAAAAAAAAAACAGTGACTTCATGAAATTCACAGGCAAATGGATGAAACTTGAAAATATATCATCCTGAGTGAGATGACTCAGTCACAAAGAACACACACGGTATGTATTCACTGATAAGTGGATATTAACCCAAAAGTTCAGAATACCCAAGATTCAATTCACAGACCAGATGAAGCCCAAGAAGAAGGAAGATCAAAATGTGGATGTTTCAGTGTTCTTAGAAGGGGGAACAAAATACTCACAGGAAGAAATATGGAGACAAAATACCAATGAAAGGAGTTACAGAGACAAAGTGTGGAGCAGAGACTGAAGGAAAAGCTAAACAGAGACTGCCCCACATGGGGATCCAACCCATATACAGTTACCAAACCTGGATCCTATTGTGGATGCCAGGAAGTGTTTGCTGAAGGGAGCCTGATATGGTTGTCTTCTGAGAGGCTCTGCCAGAGCCTGACAAATACAGAAGCGGATACTCATAGCCAACCTTTCGACTGAGCATGGGGTCCCTGATGGAGGAGTTGGAAAAGGGACTGAAGGAGCTGAGGGGGTTTGCAGTCCCATGAGGGGAACAACACCCCCCAGAGCTCCTGGGAACTGGACCACCAGCCAAAGTGTACACATGGAGGGACCTATGCCTCTGCCCACATATGTAGCAGAGGATGGCCTTGTTGGACATCAGTGGGAGAAGAGGCCCTTAGGCCTGAGGGTGTTCAATGCCCCAGTGTAGGTATGGGAATGCTAGGGAAGATGGAAGTGGGTGGGTAGAGAAGCACCCTCATTGAGACAGGGGGAGGAGGAATGGCATAAGGGGTTTCTGAAGGGGAGACCTGGAAAACATCTGAAATGTACATAAAGAAAATATTCAATAAAAAGAAGGTGTGGCCCTTTTGGAGTAGGTGTATCACTGTGGCATGGGCTATAAAACCCTCATTATAACTGCCTGGAAGTCAGTATTCTACTAGCAGCCTTCAGATGAAGATGTAAAACTTACAGCTCTGCCTGTACCATGCTTGCCTGGATGCTGCCATGATCCTGCCTTGATGATTATGGACTGAAGCTCTAAACCTGTAAGCCAGTCCCAATTAAATGTTGTCTTTATAAGACTTGCCTTAGTCATGGTGTCTGTTCATAGCAGTAAAACCCTAGCTATGACCCTCCCAACTGTTTTCTCACAACAATGAAAAGTCTAATGCACTAATTTTATTCACATCTCTAGTTAATTTATTTCTTCCTGTAGGAAAACTAGTAGCACTCTACATGGGGTTATGAATTACATACCTCTCAAACACATTTCTACAGTTTTCTGATCACATATATTAGAATTATATTACAATAGAGTTGTAGCTCTCAAATAAGACAAAAGACACTAAATGTTCAAATAACTCAAAAGAGATTATTAATCAGATTAATCAGGCAGAGCAGCTTTACAAATGCTTCCTCTTTTGGGGGACAGATGGGTTTAGGACAGAGCTGGGAGTCAAACCTAGGGCCTCACGTATACTAGGTAAGCCATCTCAGACTGAGCTGCCTCTCCTGTTCTTAGATTTTTAAAGGAGGGCCTCACCTATGTGGCCCAAGCCGGCCTTGACCCAGATCCTCTCCCTCTGACTCAGTACTATTACAGGTAGACAACACCACACTTGGTCAAAGATTTTAATTAGAAAATCTTTAATTTTATTCTTAGGTTTTTGTTTAAATTTGTTTCTCAAATTTAAAGCCTAGGACAAGCCAAAGAGTGTAAATATGTAATATAAATATAAACTATAAAAATAAATGAGTCATACTCACTGGGAAAGTGAGGTGTTATTTTAGAATATATTTATGACTAGAAAAGGATACACAATCATTCTAAAACTTTCCTATGCAGCACTCTCTTAAGCATTCCCTAAATCAAAGTGCAATTATAAGTATGTTCAATGGGCTGGAGAGATGGCCCAGTGGTTAAGAACACTGACTGCTCTTCCAGAGGTCCTGAGTTCAATTCCCAGTGACCACATGGTAGCTCACAACCATCTGTAATGGGAACTGATGCCATCTTCTAGTTTGTCTGAAGACAGCTAAAGTGTTTTTATTATAAATAAAATAAACAACTCTTAAAAAAAAAACAACAGTAAGTACGTTCAATACAGACAAGACCTTTAAAATGTAAAAGTCACTATTTGATACCATACAATTAGTTGATGTGCAAAGTCATTATACTTTTAGAGAGATTAAAGTTTTGTCAAACAACTAAGTTAAACAAAGAAAAAACTTCAAATTCTACTCAAGTATTTCATTAAAAATGAATGACAACACTGTGACTGGAAAGGCGGCTCAGTGGTTATGATTACTTTCTGTTCTTGCAGAGGACCAAGCCCTATACCCAGCACCCACACACCAGTTTACAATCATCTGAACTCCAGTTTCTGGGGAGATGATGCCCTCTTTGGACCTCTAAGGGCACCAGGCACACACATGGGACATATGCATACATGCAAACAAACAGTCATACACATTAAAAAAAATTAAATATACAAAAAAATTTAAAACAGTAACACAGATGCTTTAACATGCATTTACCAAGGAAGATAGCAAATCTCAAAGTATTTCTTTATCAAAGACATTTTTTCTTAACAACAGAAAGTCTAAAGACCTTCCACTAAAGGGAAAGATGGATGCAATTCCTTTTTAGACCATTCAAGAAAAATAAATAAAACTTCCAAGTAAACCACTAGGAAACTAGTTTCCCCAAGAAGGAAGAAACTATTCAAATCCCAGGGGTTAGTAGACAAGGAAACAAGTCCTAGCTATAAAAACTAAAGGTATCTTTCAAAATCCAAAAATGTCTGGCCGGGTGTGGGCATACCCCTTTAATCCCAGCACCAGGAAGAAGTGGGTAGCTGTTAGTTTGAGGCCAGCTTGGTCTACATAGCAAGTTCCAGACCAGCAAGGGTTAAGCAGTGAGACTGTCTCAAATACCACAAATCTAAATATATACATCAGAAGTTTTAAAAAATAAAGTTTATTTTTTTCATTTTTATTCATGGTATTGTCACAACTCCCTCCAAAGTAAATAAATTCTGGCAGTTTAATGAATTAACAAAAATAAGGTTTGTTGAGCTAAGAGCAGTTAACATTTAGTATGAAAATGACATATACCTTTTCTGTGTGGACTTCTTTAATTTCAAGTTGCTCAGTCTCTTTTAGCAGGTTTATTTTGGCATCTTCCAGTATTTTTATTTCTTCTTTTAATTTTGATGCCTGATCAAAATCCTGTACAGCAATGCAATTTTCCAAAGCTTCTTTAGCCTCAATAAGTTTAACTTTTATTTCAGCCATCTAAAATAAGAAATTGATCATCCTCACAAAATAAAAATTAATATAAAAAATCTGTCACAATATCTCAAAGACTTGGGATTTAAGCAATCAAACATTAAGAGTTCATTTTCCTGAGACAGATCAGAAAATCTGTTATAATCTGGTAACAATTTGCATGTCCTTATAGTGTAATACATATTGACTTGGCTTGATGAGAACATGACAAAACAGTATGGCAAGAGGAAACAATGACATTACTAAAGCACTTCTTTAATGTAGAAGAGACATACCTTGAGTTCTTTCTTTCTTGTATCAGATGGATCAACAACAGTAACAATGGGTGCACGAATCTCTGAGATAATTTCTGTGACCTGATAAAGTTGTAATGCAAAGTACAAGCTGTAATCTATGCTTTATAGTAGCAAATGCAAACTGCTCCATCGAATTCTAAACACTACATGTAGATACACATATAACAATACAGCTTAATCTACATTGCTAACCCAGCTGGATTTGGAATTGCTCAGAAAACACACCTTTGGACCTGACACAGTGAGGGTGTTTCGGAGGTTTAACTGAGGGAAGACTAAATGTGGGTATTACCATCCCACAAGTTGCAGTACTACACTGAGTAAAAGGGCAAAAAGACAAAACAGTCTGAGCACTAGACTCATCCTCTACTTCCTGTGAACAAAATGTGACCGACCAATTGCCTCATGTTCCTGTCTACCATAGCTAGAACTTTTCTCAATATCACACCTTTGCCACCATGACTGTACCCTCATGCCAAAACAAACTCTCCCTCCCTTTCTTTTCTTTCCCCACTTCCTCCCTAAGTTGCCTCATTGCTGTGGCAAAAACAACTTAAGGAATTATTCATTTTGACTCAGAATTTGGAATTAGCAGTCCACCATAGAGAAGATGGACCAGCCAAAGCAGCAAGAAGTACCTAATCCTAGTGCATTATAGTCAAAAAAAGAAAAAAAAAAAAAAGAAAAAGAAAAGAAAAGACAAAGACAAAGACAAAGACAAAGACAAAGACAAAGACAAAGAAAAAGAAAAAGAAAAAGAAAAAGAAAAAGAAAAAGAAAAAGGAAGGGGAAAGTTGACCCAGTTTACTTACTCCTTTATAAGCTCAGAACCATAGCTTATAAAATGGGTCACTCACACCTCACTCAATCTAAAATCTCTCACAGACATACCTAAAGGTTTGTCCTCTAGTTTATTCTAGATCTTGTCAAGTTGACAACAGTAATTATTACAACAGATATTTTATGGTCATAGCAACAAGACAGCAACTAATACAAAGACTGAACAATAAAACAAAATCATCTAGTCAGATGTATTTTTTGACTAAAAAGTAACAATTTTTAATTGCATAAATACTAAAGACAAATTATCCCTAGTACAGTAAAAATGAAAAATTGTACCCTAAGATTACTCTCTATATCTAAAATTTTCTGCCTAAAATTCTTAATTCTTTCCTCAGATCTGTAGAGAAAAATATATAAGTAGCATAAGCAATAATAGTAACGACTTCCTTTAAGAGCCACTTGCTGGCTAGTTCAGAATGATTGCTCCCCATCTGAGAACAACTAAGCAAATGTCATGGTCTTTCCTCCCACACCTACTGTGCTGACTCAAAAAGTAACAGCCAGGCTAAAAAGGAAGACATTTTAAACTGTTTATGAGAAAGATCTACCCTCTTTCATTTTTGCAATATGTTGAACAATAAACACTAATACACTAAAGACAAGAATGCTGAAGAGAAATTAATACTCCTTAATGTCACTAACCAAACTTATCTTCATCAAAAAGAAAGCACTTACAATCTGTATCCTTTCATTATCATCTCTGATGATGTGGAGGAGTCTCTCAACAATTAAAGAAACTAAGGATATTGGGGTTGTAGGCAGAATAAGAGTCTCTTGTAAAATAGCCAGCAGTCGTTTCCTGTAGTCAAAACAATCTATTTTAACTACTATTATAACAAAATACATTATATTTTTTAAACATTTTGTTGTTTTCTGTGTATAGGTGAGTAGGCACACTCCTGTCTGGCCCTGAATGTGGACATCAGAGAAGAAACTGCAGAAGTCAGTTTTCTCCGTCTACCCCGTGAGTCATAAGGATCAAATGAAAGTCACGGGGTTTGGCAGCAAGCACCTTTACCCAATGAACCGCCTTGCCATCTGAAAATACATTTTTTTCTAACATTTCCCTTTATATTGTCTTAAGCTTTTATTTCTGTTTGTAAGTATAGGTACAAATTCTATACATACAGACTTTAGATTAAAAAAACTCATTCTACAAATTTATTTATAAACATACATATGGATTATAAATATATTTCTATACCCTGATCTTTAAAAAAAAAAATTGAACCAAAAAATTTGAAATTATTCTGAAGCAATTATAATAGAATTATATACATATATACCCATACATACATGCATACATATCCCATCGTGTGCCACATATGATGTTTCAGTAAACATTAGACCACGAATCTGATGGAGGTCCTAGAAAATCATAATGGAGCTAGAAAATATGTAATGATATAGTAGCCCTAGTAATGCTGTACTTCAGTGCATTTCTCTGGTAATGCTGGCATAAACAAACACACGTTGGCATATGTATACAAGTATAGTAAAAACAATTATATACAGTTTTGGAGAGCTAGGATAATTACATCTCATCATATCATAACAAAACTGTATTTAAATATAAGAAATTAGCAAAATGAGGAGGAATAATAATACCACCCTCCACACAACTCAAGAACTTACAGCAATTACGGTTAACTGCATAAGAGCTGCCAGTCAACATTCCAGTATGGATGGGAATGTGACTTCTGAGGCCTGATACCCCAGCTGAGAAGGTTTTGACAGTTAATAGCTACTAGAAGAGAGAGAATCCTTTTTCTTCTGGGGTGTAGCTGGCAGTAGGCTGCCCATGCTCTGTGGAAGGCCACATACCCTGGCCCTTTCAGACAACTGTAATTGGGCTCAGGTAATTAAAAAAAAGGGAAGGGGGAGCTTAAGGTCGAGGAGGAACATGAGTATCAAAGGAGTGAGAAGAGTCTTGAGGTAGATATGATCAAGATATATTGTATATATGTATAAAATTATCAAATAAAAATGATTGTTTTAAAAACCTGATTTACCAAAGGATATAACATCACCTTCATTGTTGGTAGTTACACTAAAATTAAAATCAGAATCATTATCCTTTAAAAATGTAACCAAGGTAGGTCCCTAAATATATAAAACTGAAGGGAATCAATCAAATAGTAACGTTTAGACATACCTTCCTCCTTCTTCACTAGTATCCAAAGATTTCATAATTAGAATTAATTGCTGACCTATGAATTCTCTTTTCATCAAATCTCCAATGAAGGTAAAATCACTTTTCTGCTCTTCATTAACTACTGGGAAGCCCTGAATGTAACTAAAGCAAACAGAATAAAGCAGATGTAAATCAGTGGACAAGCGCTTACATAGCACACATGAGCCACTACAAAATCATGCAATACCATATACCAACATAGGACTTTACACAGAGCTCAAAAATTTTAAAAACCAGAAAACAGCATATATACAATATGCTATATTTTCAAACAAGAAGCCCACATGTGTATTTAAAACGTGTAGAAAGAGATTTGATAATGGACATCCTTAATTATGTAGCTGTTTAGCTCTACAATGATTAACGGAACTAGGGAAGCAAAGAATAAATTTACCTCTACATTTGAATTCTGACAAGAATATGTATTTTTTTAATAAAGTTTTATAGTGAAGTAAGTAGAAATTATATTGTCTTAGTTGGGCTTCTATTGTAATAAAGCACCATGACCACAAGAAACTTGGGAAGGGCATGGTTTACTTCCTGTTTCATATCCCAGTCCATCCCTGAAGGAAGTCATGGCAGAAACCTGGAGGCGGGAAACGATGTAGAGGCTATGGAGACTGTGGCTTACTTGCTTGTTCCCCATGACTTGCTCAGCCTCATTTCCTACTGGATGCAGCACCACCTGATCACGATTAGCATCACCCACAGTGAGCTGGGCTCACCCTAATCAAACATCAAGAAAATGGGCTTGCCCACAGGCCAGTCTATTGGCAGCATTTTTCCAGCTAAGCTTCTCTCTTCCAAAATGTCCTGAGCTGGGGTTAAATTGACATAAAATTGGCAGCAGGTATATCAAGACAGATAATTTAGAAAATTAAAACTTTTAAAGTTATAGAAGTTGTTTTATTTTATTTTTAATGTTATTAATTGAAAAATACTTATAATAAAACTGGCCATATATCTACACTATATGATTCTGAAACTAGTTGTGATAATTTGTACATGCTTGGCTGAGGAAGTGGTAGCACTAGTGGCCCTGTTGGTGTAGGTGTGGCCTTGTTGGAGTAAGAGTGTCACTGTGGGCGTGGGCTTTAAGACCCTCATCCTAGGGGGCTGGTGAGATGGCTCAGTGGGTAAGAGCACCCGACTGCTCTTCCGAAGGTCCAGAGTTCAAATCCCAGCAACCACATGGTGGCTCACAACCATCCGTAACAAGATCTGGCACCCTCTTCTGGAGTGTCTGAAGACAGCTACAGTGTACTTACATATAATAAAGAAATAAATCTTTTAAAAAAAAAAATCCCTCATTCTAGCTGCCAGGAAACTAGTATTCTCCTAGCAGCCTTCAGATGAGGATGTAGAACTCTCAGCTCCTGTACCATGCCTGCCTGGATGCTGCCATGCTCCAGCCTTGATGATAATAGACTAAACTTTTGAACCTGTAAACCAGCCCCAAATACATATTGTCCTTACAAGAGTTGCCTTGGCCATGGTGTCTCTTCACAGCAGTAAAACCCAAGCTAAGACACTAATCCATGCACCAAATCTAATCATCATGATACCTGTTTTGTATAGCTTGCAAATAAAGAATAATTTTTTAAAACTTTGTTATATCTGAGTATTAGATAAATTTCAAGAAAAAGTCAGTGAAATTTCTATCAGGGAAAAGTTACACTAATCAGCTGCTAATAATGAGTCACTGTGACAGGGACAGTCAGACCCTGACTGTACACTTTCAGTATACTAACCATGCAACACATTCTTCAAAACATTCAACATACCCACTCATACCTACTTATACAAAAATAGTTTCTAACCTGTTTCCTCTCATGACTTTGAATAAGAAGACTATGAAATTGGTAAATAAAGCGACATACGTACAGCTCAAACCAAAAGAGAAACTTTACCTCAGTAAGTACTCAGCATATACTGCAGGCTCTGGCAAAATCTGCTCTAAAAACTCTTCACCTTCATCTCCCTTTGATTTCAAATATTCACAAAGGGTGCACCAGTACAAAGCAATCTCAGGAGTTAATGTTTCCACTGGAATCAACTTCCTTTACAAGCAAGAGAATAAGAGAAAGCATTATCTTTACATGCAGCTGAAAAACAGAGCAAGAATGGACATAAGATGAAGATTTCTTTCAATTACTAAGTTGTTTAATTACTAAGTCATTAATTTCCCCACCCAAAAAGAATGAAAAGAAAAAGAAAAAAAACTTAGCCTGAAAAAAGGCAGAAGAGAAAGCTTCGTATGAGTCAACATGGTTTTTTAGTGGATGTAGTGCAAAAGTCAAAGCTGTAAAATGAAAGGGCACACCTAAAGTAATGCCTGACATAAAGTACTAAGTCCTTATACCAGAGGGAAGAAAAACTCTCATTAAAGAGGGACAGATAAAAGGTACTGAGGGAACCTAAAAATACAGGAAGACAAATTCATCTTAAGTGCATAGGTTCAATTTAAATCCTCTGTACAATTTAAATAATGAAGTCTTTATATACCTGCCATCATCACTTTTACAAATTCCCACCAGCTCACTGAGAGGAGTCATTGAGAATAAGGAATGGAGTACAGAGACTGCTACATCAGAAGAATTTTCCACGTCCAACCGATGAAGAAACTCTAGAATATTCCCTTCAGTGAAGCGCAACCAGCCTTGGAGAAGATGCTTCTGCACTGCTTGTTTCACAGCATCTGGGGAGTCATCTAAACAGTTAACTATGCACATTCTAGACCTTTTCTCCCATGTAAGCCCATCTTAACTGTTACCAAATCACTGTTAACACTGAACTTATAATTCAAATAGAAGTTATAGGTAGAACAAAGCATGCTAACAAAAAAGATGCAGTGCTACTAAAGTCATGATAATGCTTATTTCAAAATGCAAATGGAGTTCAACAATTAAAAGCCAAACTCCTACATCGCCTATGGAAAAATGTCTTTATATTGTCTCCTCACTGAACATAATGCATCAGGATATGTGAAATCTATCATTTCACTTGTTGATTGACCCCAAATATTACATGAATTCTATTTGCAGTATTGAATCACAATAAACTTTACTAAACAAACTTTATTTTTATCATTTAAGAAGTGATTCTCAGCCCTAATACTGTGGTCCTTCCTTTACTACGGTTCCTCATGCTG
The DNA here is from genome assembly GCF_978045245.1 of Mus caroli. NCBI lineage: Eukaryota > Metazoa > Chordata > Mammalia > Rodentia > Muridae > Mus > Mus caroli. Next base: position 48,189,016 of record NW_028227259.1, on the reverse strand, counting down.
TGGCAATCCCCAACCACTAAATTATTTTCAATGCTACTTCATTGCTGTAATTTTGCTATTGTTGTGAATTATAATGTAAATATCTGTGTTTTCTGACAGCCTTAGGCGACTCCTGTGCAAGGATTGTTCAACACCCAAAGGAGTCACAACTCATAGGTTGAGAACTGCTGATTTAAGGGCACCCTAGTCAGTCCTCTGACAATACTCACAAATTCAACTGTGCCTTCTTGGTATAGCGAAACTGAGACTAAATGGCTTCATAGGAGTTAAGAATTTTTAGACCATCCTTCAGAAAAGCAGATTCCCTAGTTTAACAGATGAGAGGGTGGGGCATTATACTGGTCTGTTCATTCCTAATTGTTTCTGATACACAGAACACATTTATGTTAAGTTATAGAAAAACAGGACAGTACTGTTTAAAAAGATGAGGTAAAAAGATTCTATCAGATGTTTGCATAAGATTTAGAATAGCCTTCCCCTCCCTAAAGCACAGAAGTCTGAAAGAAATGCCTTGCTCCTTCAAAACACCAAGATCTTTAACCCCAAAATGTTTCAACTTATTTATGGAAATGATACCTTTATTAAATTCAAGTCTCCTTTCAAAATGAAATGTTTACAAAGATGTGAATCTTACCTGATCTGTCATTAAGACCTTGTTGAAGAAGCAGCACTCTCTGAGCAATGGACATAGCTCTCATATGAACTTTTTCAGCTAACACCTTAAAAAGGTAAAAGATGGCCATTAATCTCAATACACTTTAGAGATATCTTACTTATGAATACTGCATTCTTCTGTAAATTAACCCAATTTTTAAACTGTCTGTTAATATGCTTAATATAAGAATACTCTAAGTTATCTATATTCTTTAAAAGTCCTAAACTGAAAAAAAAAAAAATCACTGTCACCAAGTTTTTTCCAAAATACCATAAAATGGTTCATCTTTCAAAAACATGCCTTACATAAGATATTGAACTTATTTACCTGATAAGCCAGCTTTCTGACAGTATCCTTTATATCCTTTGTACGTCCTACAATTTTTGACAAAGTCTTTGCCGATGGTGCAATACAAGATAACACTGCACGTCTAACTTCTGGATTTGAATCATTTTCAATCACATTAACATATGCTAAAAAATAAAGCAACGCATTTTAACATTAATAATGTTAAGTAATAGAAGTTCCACATTCTTTCATTTTTAAATAACAGATATTACTTTTATATATTCACTTCTAGCAAAAAAAACTAGCATTTCCTTCTGAAAATAAAACTTTAAATTATTAAATGTACTGTGATTAAAAATTAACCCCAAAGGTCAGATGACGATTAGAGTAAGTAATTTAAGTTGATATGGTTTTATATAAGGACCTATTATTTTGATTTATTTTAAATTTTACTATAAAATGTTACAAACACACACACACACACACACAGAAATTAACCAAACCCAAAGACTATATAATTCAATCAACTTCTATACAGTTAGAATAGCTATTCAGAAGGGAAACTATGAAGGTTCACATTTGACTTTACACCTTTAATTTTTAAGAATGCATAGGTTCATCTGTTTAATATACTTTTACCATTGTTTGAGTATACTCCTCCTATATTAAAAAAAAAAAAAAAACAACTGACTATAAAAAAAGAGTATGCCAGATTATACTGGCAGTCATTTCATACCAGTTTAGTGGATCTTTAGACTGCACCAGAAGCTACACTGAGTGATTAAATTTTATCATCCAGTTGTCCAAGTATACACTTTTAACATTACAAAAATCACCTAGTAATAACACTTCTCAAAATGTAATACAAACCTTAAACAACTCAAGATAATCAGATGATAAATTTATGAAGCTGGGTGACAATAACAATTACTAATAGAGCATAAACCTTTAAAATGTGCTAAAACTAAAGAGAATGTGGATCAATGCATACCTTTATGTTCCATTACTGACAATATTAAAAGTAAAAAACTTTTTTAGAATACTTTATCACCTCCCCTAATAGAGTAGAACCCATATAAGTCTATCTCTAAGCATTTCATCTATGTACCAAAGGCCTGAGTAAGAAAAGTCCTAACACTGATTTCTTGTTTTGTTTCTTTGGGTTTTTGAGAGTTTCTCTCTGTAACCACGGCTGTCCTGGAACTTATTCCATACTAGTCTGGTCTTAAACCTAGGAGATCTGCCTGCCTTAGCCTTCAGAGTTGCTGGGATTAAAGGCATTACACCACCATGCCCTGCCTCTAGCACTGTTTTTAAAGCAAAGAATTGCAAACAACTAGAAGGGCCACGACCATTCAGAACAAAACTACATAAAACAAAACATTAAAATATAGCAAAAATAAATATATATATATCACCCTAAGTGAATGCTAAAATTAGGAATAAATTTGAGGGGAAAAAAGACACAAAAATATAGTTTAACTCACAAAAAAATGGCAAACAAAATTTAACACTGAGGCAAACATGTGATTGTTTAAAATGTAATTTTTTATGTAAACAGGGCAATTAATTCAAAACTCACTGTAATTATTTCTACCTCTGAAAGAAAGAAATACAAATGAAGAGCAAGGCAGAGGTAAACGTGCTGATGATATTCTTTCATGTTAAGTTGTGGGATTGATACTTAGATAACACAGACATATATAATTAGTAAAGATTCAATACTAGGTTAGGAAAATGGATCTATTGGTAGAGTACTTGCTGCATACACATGAGACCTGATGTCCTGATGCCCAGTATTCTCATGAAAACCAGCCACAGAGGCATGCACATATGATCTTAGTACTGGGAATAAGGAACCTGGAGATTCCTGGGGCAGCAGACTGGGCAGCAGTCTGAGTAGATGAGCAGAGATGCTATCTCAAAAACCAATTAAGGACATCAGATTATAACCTCTGTCTTGCACATGAATGTAACACCTATACACTCATGTATACAAATACATAAAATACAAATACTGAAAAAGTAACAAAGTCAACATTCTGAAACAAGATTTAGAAAACCATACATACCATCAACTACTGGGCAATCATCGTCCTTAGGATCTTGGAGTCGAGAAAGAGCCAAAACTGCTTGTATTCTTACATTTGGAATCTTATCTTTCAATCTAATTAGCATGGCTTCATTAATCTTATCAAATAAGTCATCATCAATTTGGGCATTTTCTGGCATATTCCCAAGAAGTTTATTAATGAGCTGGCACACTCTAAATCTGACGGCACTGCTGTTTGCTTCATGAGACTACACAGAACAAATCAAAAGTTACTCTTAGTCACATTCCACTCTTAAACATCCAGTACCATTTTAACTTTATGTTCAAAATTAAAAGTTGGCAATATACCCAGGAAGATAGTGTAGGCCTACAGTACCACAGAGAAAAACAACAAGTTCAAGGCCTGTTCGGGCTGTGTCTTAGTCAGGGTTTCTATTCCTGCACAAACATCATGACCAAGAAGCAAGTTAGGGAGGAAAGGGTTTATTCAGCTTATACTTCCATACTGCTGTTCATCATCAAGGAAGTCAGGACTGGAACTCAAGCAGGTCAGGAAGCAGGAGCTGATGCAGAGGCCATGGAGAGATGTTCTTTACTGGCTTGCTTCCCCTGGCTTGCTCAGCCTGCTCTCTTATAGAACCAAGACTACCAGCCCAGGGATGGTCCCACCCACAAGGGGCCTTTCCCCCTGGATCACTAATTGAGGAAATGCCTTACAGTTGGATCTCATGGAGGCATTTCCTCAACTGAAGCTCCTTTCTCTGTGATAACTCCAGCTGTGTCAAGTTGACACAAAACTAGCCAGTACAGGCTACAAAGTAAGCTCAAGGACAATATGGGCAAATCCATCTCAAAACAAAGTAAAAAGATAGGTAGATCAGTGTACCAACATGTGTAAAGCTAGGTTTAATCCCTAGTACTATGGAAAAAAATTAAATTAAGACAATAGCAACTCATTACTTGCAGAGAAGTTATATCCATACTAGGCAGATGTTATACTCTCAAGTAGTCTGAAAAACTATTTGCTGTCACAAAATAAGCATATCCCTTTCTGTAGAATATTTTTAACTTAATCGCAGAGAGAGGACATTTACAACAAAAGTGAGAATTGAAACAGTTAAAATTTTAATGCTGGAGTTATCCTTTTATCTTAATGACAGTTCAGGTTTCCATAAAAGACTTATCTTATTCACATACATTTTCTCTTATCACTGATATTTTACTGTGGAAAATAACAAACATAGCCAAATATATTACTTCCCCAAAGTAGTAGCTTTTACAGTACCTGTAAGAGAAAAGTAAACAAATAATTTAAAATGCCACCATCGTTCTCTTCCTCTTCTTCTTCCTCATCAGACTGGTGAAACGAAGTAACAAACTTGGCTGTGAACTCCATGACCCTCTCCACGGCAGGTTCTCGCTTATATACCACCATAGCATACTTAAGGTAATGAATAAACTCCTCCTGAAAAGCTGTTTTATCATCCATCTGAAAGACAGAAGAAACGCCTCCATAAGCTGCATTAATAAAAATTCTTTATTCCCAACACTGCCATAATACTGCTGAAAGTGTTACCCTTAGGTTAAACTATAATGTTTCTTAATAAACTATCAATTATCCAAACCAAGGAAGGGTAAGTATATCTGCACAAACTTCTTTTCAGTATATAATTTGTACCTCTGAGAAAACACAAAGCATAAATTTAAGCAGTGCAAAATTACCTCATTTTTCTCTCAACACCTTTGGATTATCGGTATTTTTCTTACCGGATTAATGCAAAACAAGCTTCGCCATAAATAACTCAAAATCAACAGCTTTGTGTTTATTTTACTTAGGCCTTCCTAGCATCCGTCAATTTCCTTTTGTCATAACTTACACATTTTGCTTCCTACCCTTGATCCCTTTTATATGCCCTTAACTTTCCTTGAACTCCAAAACAATGTATCTTCCTCACATTCGCTGTCCAGTAATTCCCGCCGCTACCCTCGACACACAATTGCCCTGTACGGGAAAGACTGGGTGCTTATGGTTTCGCTAGCTAGTGAAATGAAGGTGATTTTAAAGCTTAGGAGTTGGTGAAACAACTTCATCGATTGCCTGAGATGAACCAGAGACCTCAAAGGAAATAAAGGCGTCTAAGATTCCCTGCGCAGACCAACAAGTCACTGAGGAACTGAGGATAACGGACAACTCCCCGCATCCCCCGGGTGGGGATGAGGATGGAGAAGACCGGAGACTGCGTGTGGCCGACGCCGGGCGTTCTGCTCACTGGCTGAGGCCTGGAGACCTCGGGCGAGCCTCGAATCCCATCCCTCCGTCGCGGGGCGCGCAAGGGCAGAAGGCGAAGCCAGGCCCCTTACCGCGCCGTACGTGCGGCTCAGCGCCACCACCAGCTTCGCCTGGTTCTGGTGCGGTTGCTGCGCCAGCTGAAACGCCTCCTTCACAGAAAGCCGCTTCTTCTGCGCTGCCATGGCGCCGGGACGGGAACTGTCCGAGAGCGACAGTGGCTCGCGATTCGAGGAGGACTCAGTTTCCCGCGGCTTCCGACACCCTGGCTTGGCGAGGCTCCCAGTGAGGGGTTAGCGCCAGAGTTTTCAAACAACTATCGCGGGAGGATGAGATCTCCCGAGACTTCCGCCGGAGGGAGGGTCGGAAAGCCGAGACCTGAGGATCCCGGAGCTGACTCCACCCTCCGCTCCGCCCCGCTGCTGGGACGCCTGGGGTGTGGCCTGCCGCTCTCCCAATAGGAAAAGGTGTTTGTATGGGAGGCATGGGCGGGGCCGGAAGTGGTGCTGTGTAGGAGCGCGCCTGAAGTGGGCGTTCTGCTTTCTGAATTAAAACTGGTGGCCTTCGGTGCGTTGCGGGATCTTGTGGTTGGGAGTGAAGGGAGAAAGCAGAGGACTGCGGCAGCCCGCCCCGGCTGGCTGAGAACGGGTAAATCCCGAGCGAAGGAGTTGTTTGGGAGATGTCGCGCGGAGCCCGCTCGGGGCTTGGGGATGTCAAAGTTTCCGAGGGCGTCCTGGACGAGGGCCTCCGCAGTCCTTCGGACCCCGTGGGTCGGGGCGGGAACTGCCCGCCCACGATGAGACAGACAGTCTGGGGGACTGGGAAGAGAAAGGCAGGGTCAGTTTAGGCTGCAGCCGCTTGGAGATGCTCCAGCGTGACAGATGTGCTTTACAAATCTGCCTAACAGCTCTGCTAAGCAGAGGAGAAAGCAGACATTGTAAAAGGAATTTGGGGGTCTTGACTAAGATCCCGTGCTGGATATATAAAATTATCTCTAAATGCCTCGCCTGGGGCATAGGACACACCACTCCAAAACCGGGAAACTTACTTGGTGTGTTGCTTGATGACTTGGGAAACATAAATGCAGCCACCTATTCCGTCTGTATTGCAAGTCTACATTGGTGACATGTATCAGGAAGAGAGCTGCCCCCAGACTATGGTGTTCTGTAGGTACTCTGGGAATCCCTAGAGGACCTGGGGAGAGGATGATTCGTGGGTAAAGTGCTTGCTGCACAAACATGAGGATCTGAAGTCACATGTGATAGTTCACATACAAATACCAGGTGTTAACACCTGTATGTAGTCCTAGCACTTGAGGGTGCTGAGAGCCAGACAGTGGATCTTGGGCTCATTGATCTGCCAAAGTAGCAAGCTTCAGGGTGGCTGAGAGTCTTTCTCAAACAGTAAGGTCTAAAGTAATCAGTGAAAACGCTCAATGTCTGTCTCTGACCTAAACATGTATGTACCACACATACAAGATAAATAAAACTTTAAATAAATAATAATAAAATGAGAACCAATATGTGTGCGTGTCATTTGTTTTTGATGTAAACAGACAAACTAAAACCTAGAACATATCAATATTTTGTGACAATCTGTGACCTTTCATTTTAGGTGCTTGCTGCCTTTATTGTTTTGTTGATTAAAAAAAAAAAATGTGTCATGAGTATTTTATCTGGTTATTTCAGTATCAGTGAAATATATCGAATCTGACCACCAGAGGTCAGTATGACTATGTTTTGATTAAAGTTGTGGATTTTAGTACCGAATGTTGTACGGATTTGGTATGCTTTGGACATCGTAATCTTGGAACTTTTCCAATATGCTATATTAAATTCATACAGCATAATCTCATTGTAAAGCTTACATAATTCTTGACTCTTTTATCCTGTGAGAAAGAACAAATACATATAGGAATAAATTTGTGTCTTTGATAAACTTAAGGAAATAACAAAAACTAAACAATGTACACCATAAGGTTCTTGGATTCCAAATTTTAGATCAGTAATTCTTGAAAACATCTATACGTGAAAATGTTTAGAATAGATGTGCTTAATTTGTTGTGATATGGAAGTATACATACATGAAATATAAAAGAAAATAGCAATATCATTTGTGTATGTAGAGTTTGTATGTCTTATACCTCTTGTGGATTTTTTTTAACATGCAGACTGTTTGAAATGAAAACAACAAAAATATAAAAGGACAGGAAAATTAAAAGCTAGTGTCTCCTGTCTCAGTTAAATACAGACTTGACAGACTATAACAAAGTATTCTTTTCAAAATGAAGCAGATTATATAAACTAGGTTTGAGAACACGTTTATATTTGTTGCTTAAAGGTAAAGTTAGAAGCATTTTGCCTTCTTTTGCTGTAGAAGCAAATACTCCCTTTATTCCTCTGTTCTTAGGAAGTTGGTATCTTTATAATATTCATTTATTCTATGTGAGAGCATGGAATACGTAACTGTACTGGCTAGTTTTGTGTCAACTTGACACAGCTGGAGTTATCACACAGAAAGGAGCTTCAGTTGAGGAAATGCCTCCACAAGATCCAACTGTAAGGCATTTTCTCAATTAGTGATCAAGGGGGAAAGGCCCCTTGTGGGTGGGACCATCTCTGGGCTGGAAGTCTTAGTTCTATAAGAGAGCAGGCCGAGCAAGCCAGTAAAAACATCCCTCCATGGCCTCTGCATCAGCTCCTGCTTCCTGACCTGCTTGAGTTCCAGTCCTTACTTCTTTCAGTGATGAACAGCAATGTGGAAATGTAAGCTGAATAAACCCTTTCCTCCCCAACTGCTTCTTGGTCATGATGTTTGTGCAGGAATAGAAACCCTGACTAACACTGTGGTCTTGTTTCTTCTTAAGTTTCATGTGTTTTGCAAATTCTTAGAATTGGGAACAAGGCACCCATGGAAGGAGTTACAGAGACAAAGTTTGGAGCTGAGACAAAAGGATGGACCATCTAAAGACTGCCATACCCGGGGATCCATCCCATAATCAGCCTCCAAACGCTGACACCATTGCATACACTAGCAAGAGTTTGCTAAAAGGACCCAGATGTAGCTGTCTCTTGTGAGGCTATGCCGGGGCCTAGCAAACAGAAGTGGATGCTCACAGTCAGCTATTGGATGGATCACAGGGTCCCCAAGGAAGGAGCTATAGACAGTACCCAAGGAACTAAAGGGGTCTGCAACCCTATAGGTGGAACAACAATATGAACTAACCAGTACCCCTCAGAGCTCGTGTCTCTAGCAGCATATGTATCAGAAGATGGCCTAGTCAGCCATCATTGGAAAGAGAGGCCCATTGGTCTTGCAATCTTTATATGCCTCAGTACAGGGGAAAGCCAGGGCCAAGAAGTGGGAGTGGGTGTGTAAGGGGGGAGGGTATGGGGGACTTTTGGGATAGCATTGGAAATGTAAATGAAGAAAATACCTAAAAAGAAAGAAAGAAAGAAAGAGAAACCCTGACTAAGACAAATAGGTACCGGAAGTGGGGTATTCCTGTGACAACCTGACCGTGTTTTGGGGAGGACTGTGGAGGAATTTGGAACTTTGGGCTAGAAGATCCATTCGGTGTAAGAGCTCTGTCAGATGTTGTGTAGGAGCTTGGAAGATAATGTTGAGAACAGTGCAGAAGATGGAGGCCTGGCTTGTGAAATTTCAGAGGGAAAATTAAATACTCTTCAGGGCCATTGTTACTTTGGTTGTGAAGATTCTGTGGTTCTGGTTAGCTGGGGCTGAAGAATCAGCTGTGATTAACAAGATACCAGAACTAGTAAAGTGAAACCTTTGTATTACTGGGACTATTGATGCTGGTTAGCTGGAGCTAAGAAATTAGTGGTGATTAAGAAAGACCAGCATCATTGAGGTGACATCTTCTGGGAAGTGTTTTTTGAGAGCACAGAAGCTGTGTTCCAGAGATAACCAAGGTTGTACCTCGTGCTACAGTGGAACTTGGTAATGTGTAAGAGTCACCCAGGTGGTACTGGTTTTGAAGGCATGAAGGGGTGACACAGAGCAGCTGAGGCTCGGCACTGTGAGAAACCATGGAAGGCCATTGGTGAAGGTGCAGCCTCAATTGCAATTGACAGTCCAGGACTGAAGGGGTCATGCAGTGTTTTAGAGATGCCAGTACCATAAGATGACCACCAAGAGCAGCAGCAGTGGAGTACAGGCATCTGGAGCCTAGAGGACGACGTGTGTACTACAAAGGGAATGGCTGGAGAAGTGACCCAAGCCCTTGGAGGAACCCAGAAGATTGTGAGTTGGATCCCAGACACTGGACTGTTGGAGATTGATTTTTGCTTTTGATTGTGACTGTGCCCTGAAATTTTCCCTCTTGAAGGAAGAAACTATTTAGTGGAACCCACAGTTAAGAGACTTTTAATTGTAAAAAGACTTTGGATTTTAAAAGAGATGGAAGAATATGTAAAGACTGTGGGATGTTTAAAGTTATTTAGATATTGGGGATGAATAAGAATGTAAAGGTTGAGGCTTCCTAGTGATGTGTTTGTGTGTCAAGTTGACAAGGGGTCAATTGTACTGGCTAGTTTTGTGTCAACTTGACACAGCTGGAGTTATCACACAGAAAGGAGCTTCAGTTGAGAAAATGCCTCCATGAGATGCAACTGTAAGGCATTTTCTCAATTAGTGATCAAGGGGAAAAGGCCCTTGTGGGTGGGACCATCTCTGGGCTGGTAGTCTTGGTTCTATAAGAGAGCAGGCTGAGCAAGCCAGGAGAAGCAAGCCAGTAAGGAACATCCCTCCATGGCCTCTGCATCAGCTCCTGCTTCCTGACCTGCTTGAGTTCCAGTCCTGACTTCCTTGGTGATGAACAGCAGTATGGAAGTGTAGCTGAATAAACCCTTTCCTCCCCAACTTGTTTCTTGGTCATGATGTTTGTGCAGGAATAGAAACCCTGACGAAGACAGTAACCTATGTCTTTTAAGGTACTTGTTACTCATTGGCTCCCATGACCTTTGTAGACTTGGGTGTTTGGGGATTTTCTTGTGAAATTGTTATCTTTATTTAAAGAATTGACTAAGTTTTCCAATAATATGTCAGGCTGTCAATCATTAAAATTTTGGTCAGCCTTATTCGCCAGGGTCCCAAGCCAAACAGTCAGATACCTTGGGAAGGAAGTGAGGGTGAAATCAGCAGGGGCCAAAACTTGATGACTTCTGGCAGTGTTACTATCTTTTGGTATTCAGGGGCCAAACACTTAAGGCTTCTGCAAGTTAACTCTTGCTGATAGCAGCAGAGGAATTAAGAAAACCTAGTTACCTGGGCTCTGTAGTCTCTGACTCAGGCCACTTGCTGACAAGACAAGAGGCTTGGAGTTTCTTAACTCTTCATGAGCCAGAGAGAAAAGGAAAACACAAGAAAGGAAAGAAAGAAAGTCAGGCACTGACACATGCATACAGATGAAGCAGTAAAGACCTACACCACCACTTTATTCTTAGTTTTTATCTCAGGATAATTGATCACATGATTTTAAAGCATTTTTACATTCTATAAGTTCAGAGTAAGTTTAAGGCAATAGTTCATATCATAGCTCAATAAAGGTTTAAGGAGTTACAGCATAATTGTTTATATGTCTTTCCATTAAGACTAGTATCTGACTAAAGATTATCTTTTTCTAGCACCATAAATTCCTTAAAAGTTTAAAGCAATAATTTTTATGTCATTAGTTAGCATAGTTTTGTCCAGAGATAAATCTTTGGCTTCGTGTTTATTTTGAAGTCTTGTATAGATAGACTAGTCCATTTTCTGTCCTTGTACTGATTCCCAGTTTGTGTTCTTTAGTTACCAGATAGTGACCTCATCCCTAACCTAGAAGGAATATTTTCTGAGATTGTGAATATGTTACAAGTCCATTTTCTTTTCCTAATGCAATTAGCCCTTGCCACATGAAGGTTTATAGAGCTCTCTTTGCAGCTTTTATGCTACAGGGGTTTTAAAATTACTTGTATCAACTTAGTTCTAGGAAATCATTATCAGGAATTATGAAATTATCAATTCATCTATACAACATTACTACATGAAAGTGCATTTTCATGTTGTTCTTCAGAAAATTTGCCCAATTGAGTGGGAAAGGTGCATTTTCATGTTGTTCTGCAGGAAATTTGCCCAATAGTGTGGGCTGATGCTCAGGAATCATTAGGCTATGTAGTGGAGGGAGGACATATATATCAGCAGTGAGAAGCAATTCTAGGATGAAGTTTCTGGGGACCTTGCATTTCAGAGCACACCCATCACAGTCATGCAAAATGGTGGGCCATTTCCAGAAAATGAATTTGCTTTCCATAGCATTTCCTAGATGATTTCTGACACATGCTAATTGCAAAGTTATGTGTTTTTCCTTAGGTAACCCTTACTTGAAAATAACATTCTATTTCACTCTGTTAAGTAGTATTTAGAGCTTTGTAAGTAAAAATTAGCTTACCTTTATTTGATTTGCCACTAGAGTTACATTAATGTGTTTTCCTTTAGAAGGAGCTGGTGAATATTTGTGCTTCCCCCACATTCCAACTACTTATAAAAAATTGATCATATGACAACTACTTCAGATATCACTACAAGAATCAACAAATCTACTACCAGGACAGGTTCCCTAAAACATTACAGCAAAGCCATCTAAAGGCAAAAAGATCAACCCTTTATTTAGAGTTTGGGAAAAAAGGGATGTGCCCTTACACCAATAATTTGGGGGTAAGGGGACAAACTGGTTCAGAAATCAACAAAGGAATGAAATAGCTCAAACTCTTGGCCAGTTTTGTGATTGTAAGAGCTATTCACAACAGCAAAAATCTTAGTCTATAAGAAAAACGGGACCTTTGTGTGGTGGCACTAGCCTTTGATCCCAGTACTTCAGAGGCAGAGGCAGGTGTATCTCTGAGTTTGAGGGCAGCCTAATCTACATCGTGAGTTCCAGGCCTGTCAGGGCAACAAAGGGAAACTCTGTCTCAGAGAGAGAGAGAGAGACAGAAAGAAGTGGGGAGTGGGAATCTATAAGACTTCTTGCCCTGCGTCCATTTTCTTGAAAGCCCTAAAATTAGATATGTCCGTAGATAGTAATGTTACCTAGTACATTCAGTCCATAAGATTATGTCTCTAGTTTTATTCACACATTTTAGCTATTGTACCAGATTACTAAATCGCCATTTCAAAGGCATTGAATCATCTATGGTAAGTATCAGATCTTTGAACACCAGATGTTATTGACAGATTACCAGAACATAACTACTACAAATTATCTCTACCCGCAGACAACCAAACCAACTGCTGATCTTTAATTATCAAGTAGAAACAATATCACTGTCAACAAAACCAAATACAAGGTGTTTCCATGTAGTATTACTACCAGATGAGACCATTAAGAGAGTCAGCTTGCCTAGACTAGGACTCTCCTTGAATAACCAGGTTTGAAGGAAGTTAACTGGTAAGTGACTAACTTCCGCATTGATGAACAAATCATCCTTGTAAGTGAGTAGTAAGTAAATAGCATAATTTTCAAGGGCTGCACAGTGTAAACCTGAGGCATATCTCACATGTGTAATAGATGGAAAGACAAAATTTATAAAGACATTTTTTTTTCTACTTAGCATTGTTAAAGGCTTACTTCTTTTGCCTTTAAATTGTCACCTTTTCTCTTTCATTCTGATGGGTCCCAAATTTTCATCTTTGGTTGCTTAACAGAATTAGAAAGTGAAGAAAGAATAGTCTACCTATATGGTTGCTTAAAAGAATGATGGGATTTCTGTGAAGAAGAGGACCCTGTGATACCCAACCTAACACTTCTTGGGAGTCCTGCATGCCAGGTTAAGGACCTTTTAAAATAGTATAAAATTTGGAAACTTTTAGATCCCAATTCCTGGTTTATTATGTTGAAGGCTTAGAACAAGTCAAAATAATCCAGTCCATATACTTCAAGAGTCTAAGACTCTCCCATTTTGTCCCCAAACTGGAACCAATTCTTGAATTGCCTCTGGCCTCTTGAAGAGTCTCACTTGTTCAAAAGCACCTTAAAAGTCCCAGCCAGCTCTCTAGAGATTATGCTACTTTAAATAGAGTTTGCCATCAAACAACTGAGCTGAACATTGAGTTAAGCCATTCCCAAATGTGAATTTCTAAATCATTTCCCTGAAGCTTATGTTTCCTCTTGTTGCTGTCACTGCCTGACAGATGTAGTTAAGGACACAGCCTGCACTGAACTTTTTGACACTACTTTTTCCTACACTGATCTCTAGAAGGCAGTTAAGAAACTCCTAACTACTTCACTATAAAAGTTAGCATTTGCCTTGATAGTCATGCTCTGTACTTAAGAAGGTTCAGGGAACTAGAGACATGGCTCCAATTGTTTTGGCAGAGGATCAGGTTCGATTCCCAGCATCCACACGGTGGCTTATAGGTGTCTGTAAGTCCAGTTACAGAAGATCCAATGCTTCTGACTACGTTGGGTATCAGCGATACATGTGATATATACAGTACATACAGGCAGGTAGAACCATTATGCATAAATAAAAACAAAAAAAAATTAAGGGCTGCAAAGTAAATCACACAACCTATATTTGGGAAACTGATGCCTTCTCAACTAAATAATATTCCCTGATTAGCTAAAATACTACCTAATATCTAATAACCCAAAGATGTCATCATCTAACTAAAGAAAATGTAGGATTTGGGCATGTCCTTTAAGACTTTATTTTTAGGGAAGTAATAGAATTATTACCTAATAATTACCTAATAACTACACAAAGAATTTATATATTCATATGGCACCCCTTGAAGGTTCTTATTTCTTGTGGGGGTGTAGTTTCTAGCTACCCTACTCCAAGCCTAATAAAGGTATTTCCAATTATTTCATGAATACTGTACCACAGTCCTCTACCACACTATCTTCTAGGTAATATGGCCTGTCAGATCATACCCTAGATTTAAATAGACTTCTGTATGGAATGTGTCTCTTAAATCTTGCTATCAAGACTTTTTCAAATTCATATTTTCAAATTATTGAGTGAACCAACTTTGACCAGAACTATTGTTTTCAGTATTACTTGTAAAATGGTCAAAATATTTTACCTGTAATTATTTTCTGGAACAGAAATGTTGTACTTCCAACATTCATTGCAAACATTTCAGAATTCCCTAATTTTAAAGAAACTTCCTATGAAACTATCTTGATTTGAAATTAAGAGCTTCATTTGTAGCACTGTTTTCTAAATAGACTCATGTTCATTTTTTGGTGCAGGGGAGGGGGGAGTGAGAAGGGATGGTATATGCCCTTATAAATGTGTCCAGCTATGTTTGAGTCAAAACAGGTAGCAACATACAGAAAATGCATAGGACTGTGAAGTCTTTTCACATTCCCTAAATTAGTAAAATTTATGTGTGATTTTGGATAACTGAGCATGTAAATCGAAACAGGTTGTTAAAAATATTTATCTTCTTCTTAGTTCTGCTTTTTTGTATTTCTAGTATTAAGTGCAAAGATAAGTAAAATTGAAATAGTAATGGAATCTTAATTCAAAAAATTTGGCAAATTATAGAAGAGTACAGAATGCTGAGCCATTTTGTCCCATCTTAAGCATAAAGGAGTGTAATTTAAGTAGATAAGGAAAATGTTCATGGATGTTATTGGATTCAAACAATATCAGTATAACAATATGTCAAAAACTTGATTTTGTAGATGCTTTGTGAATTTTTTTCCTCTTAGTGTTAAAGGAAACTTTTCCGTTTTTTTTCAGAGAAAGCGTGGTTGAAATAGGTAAAGTTCTGAAAATTAAAATTATTGATGAGTATGTATCCATAGTATGTATATTTCTCCATATATAAAAGTGCCTTAATCACAAATGCATAGTTTTATATTCACTTCAAAGGAAACTTTTCCCCAACTTTGGCGGCTGGATAAACCAACATCTGTGTACATGGTAAACAAAGGATGGCCATTTGTCCTCAGCAAATGAGATAGATCCAATTTTCCTTAGGCATATTCTAGATTTCCTAAATATTGAATACAGCTAATAGATACACTGTCCGTATCTACATAGTAGAAATAGTCTTGAAGAAAATGTCTCATTCCATCAGGATCCAATTTGAAAGCACATTTGTTTCTGGATTTTCATCCTAGGCTGTACAAAACAAAAGCCTTGAGATTTTGCTTATTCATGTGTTGTCAGAGGCATGGGTATTGGAATGATAATTTACCACTCTCACATTCTCACTATGTGGGCTTCTGATTAAATGCATTCACTGCAAGTAGGATAAAGTAGAATTATACCACATTTGAAGAACATATAGAATATAGAGAAGATGATTCTCACAGGACTAAAATAACAAGGTTTTCCAACTAGGTAACATCAATAATGTATTTCAAGATGTTTTATCTTTATTAATGGCAATCAAGAGTCTTTTGTTGAAGCAGTCCAGATAATCTTGGATTGTAGAAGTCCATAATCATGGCTTGATCTCAACTGTTTCCTGAAAAGGGGAAAGCCATACTCTGGAGGAATACAAACGATAGTAACCTGGACCAGTAGGCCGTTCCTCCTAGAAGAGAGGACCAAAGACAGGAAAGTTTGGGATCAGGAGATCTTGCACAAGCCGATGGCTCATGTAAGCAACTTTATTGTGAAATTCAGCACCTCCCGTACTGTATGCAGAGGGAGAAATGGATTAGAGTCAGTGGGAAGCTAATCAAGCAATAGTACTTAAAGAGAATATAGGATATCTCAAATCTATCACAGACTAAGCCTTGGGACTGATAACTCTAGTCTGTGCAGGGAGCCAGGGGGCGGGGGGGTCACGTTCCCTGAAAGTGAAACCTTAACTCCTTTGAGGCTCTAGCCACAGCAGCAGACCAGACCCTGCCCAGTCTGGGCAAGGACACAGAACCAATATTCCCTTTGTTCTTTCATCAGGGATTCTGAGAGCCTTAAATCAGCCTTGATCCCAACAAGTAGGTCTTATCCAGGGGAATTTCCTATTATGACTCCTACAATGTACATACCTAGAAATATAGCTTAATAATTGTATGTAATTAGCTTGGCTTTTGCATTGGTTACAATCATGAGACCCTCGCGTGGTTATAATTGGTTACAACCTTCACATGGGAGTAAAACCAAGAAGAGACAGGACAAGGAGACCTCAATGATATACCACTAACTGCCTACCATCTCTTATAGGCTGAGAGTGTGTCAATGAGATAAGGAAAAGGAATGTTTGATTTGGGATATAATAATGATAATAATAATAATAATAATAATAATGTAAAAATAACATGTTATAAAACAGTAACAGTATGTTGACTCAAATTGGAGCAAGTTATGTGAGAAAACTTAGATGATTGCAGTGTGACATGAGACTCCTGCAATTGCTTGGGGTTAGGCCGTATTTAACCAGTAGTCTTCCAGTAGATCAGAATCTTGCTTGGCCTAACAAGATTAAAGCAGTTCCTAGTAAACCAACTGAAGTAATCCATGCAGGACCCAGAGGTTAGTAAAATAAGGAGCAAGTAGGGTTTGGTGGATCTGTTTTAGGGGTGGAGAGTAAGGCTTGGATTACCAGCTAAGCATATGCCAAATATTTCATTCCCATCTATGCTGTGCCACAGGACTTGGCAATCTAACTAACACCAATTGTCTTACAGTGTGTTAATTGGATGGTGGTCCAATAAAAACAACTTCCCTTTGTGAATGCTTCATTAAGGGTACAAGGGTATAGATCTTCTACCGATGAGACCCTTACACTTAAGGACTTTTACACTTGTACCTTTGATAAGCTAACATTTTGACAAAGTATTTACTCTGGTGACAGGAATAAGGGGACAACAACTACATAAAGAGTCAAAATTCCTTTATTTGTTGAAGGCTATTAATGCTGGCCTCAACCCAATGAATTTCTTGGGGAAATTTAATTAAGTATGCTACATCTTGGAGCCTAGATTCCTATGAAGTGAAGATGACTTCATAGTGGCTTAAAGCTATGATGCAGAGCCAAATTTCTTTCTTGGGACACAACTTGACTATGTTGATCACATTTACTTATTATACATGTTTTTTTTTAATGTGCCAGGTTGCAAAAGTCAACAAATAAAAATAAAGTGTTTAGTGGAGAAAAATTATTTTTAATATATAAAAGGAAGGAGTGAGAAGGGAATATATACTATACACACAATAAGTTTGAATGTTGTTGGGAATGACTTTTTCTTACATTGTATTAAGGTGTGTCTCTGTATTTTCAGATTTTGATTCTGTACTGGCAGAGAGCTAACTACTGGCAGGATTTTGGTATTGTCATTTCTATGGCCCATCACTGGGCTTTCTATTTTGTAAATATTCATCCTTCCTCACCTGCCTAAAGGCAATCTAGAGATGTGTCAGAGGTTGTCTTGCTGCTGATTGGTTGTAATAAAGATCTGACAGCCAGTAGCTACGACAGGAAGGAGGAGGGTGGGACTTCCAGGCAAAGAGAGTGATGCAAGGAGACAAAAATAGAGGTGGGAGAATTGAAAGCAGACAAGCAGGGGAATAGATAGGCACAGAGTGGAACAGAGAGGTATAGAGCTACCCTCATGGCAGGTTATAGGATAGAATAATCGTGTTAAGTTTGAACATTAGCTAGGACACTGCCCCACCAAAGGGCTGTATGGTAAGACATGGTTGTGAATGTGGCTGCATGACACAGTTTTGGCTGTGGAGCACCATCAACCTGAATAATGCATCTCTGGCTTTCTAGTATAGAGAAGATGTTGCTTTTTCTGGTATGCTTGTCTGTTTTGCCTTTTTCTATACCATATTTGTCTGCAAATACAACTCTGGTAAATTTTTCTGGGAAAGGGACTTAGAGCATTACTAGAGAAGGAAATAACTCTTATGTGTATTAGGAACAAACTGCTCTGGCCCTGGCCATTCAAGCAGCCAACCCAGGCATATCGGGACAAGGGGTTCTGGATGTGGAGGCTGACTGCCTTAATTGTTCTCTGGGAAGTTTTAGCCAACTCATGATGATTAAATTATACCAGGAAATATTTGAAGCAGGAAATGTTTTTGAGAGACCTGAAGTTTTAGTAGTTAAGAGAAATGAAGACCCCAGAGAAAAGGAAAACTGGGCCTAGGTCACTAAGGACAGGGATAACCATAGAAAATACAAGAGACAATTAGAGGAAGAAGTAGCTGGTCTACTGGATTAGTGATCAATAAAGGAGATAGCTCAGAAAATAGAAAGTTTGATCCAGGAATATTACTGGGAAAAACTGGGAGATATATGTATAATAAAAAAGATAAAGGGTGGGTAGAAGAATTTTGACCCCACAAGGGAACCATAGGATTAGTGAACCGACCTTCCTGGGGAGATTGGAACATACTGATTTGGCCCCTTGGCATCACCTGTGTAAGGAAACTAGGGTATAAGTTCTAAGAGATAGAATTCAGGCTTGGGAAGGAGCTCTCGGGGAAGCTGCAAGAGGAATTAATATTGCATATGAAAAAGCGTTTGAAAAAAAAAGGAAAAAGAAAAAACAAAACAAAACCAAAAAAAAAAAAAAGCGCTTGAAAAGCATTGTAGAAATATATACTAGGATGAGCTCAATAAATTGGTGGAAGAGATTTTACAAATTTAAACAAGCTAAAAATATTAACATTATTCCAACCTGTTTAGCACCTTTCTGTTCTTGGGCTGATGCTGTAACCGCAAGTTTATGCACAGATGACCTGTGATTTGGAGGTTTTTCTGAGAGTTAAAAGTTAATGTATAACTTGTTTTTGCAGGCACTGAACTGTGATTTTATGTGTGCTTTGTGCTTTCTGGTGACATGGTTACATGGAGTTTCTCAGTAAAAATAATGAGTTTGAGGAAGATAATAAAAAGGCTTTTGATTTTTTATTACTGTATAACAAGGAAATTTGTAACCAATAAAAGGCTAAGGTGAACTCAGAGAGAGACAGACAGACAGAGACACAGAGAACCTGAAAGCTGTCTCCAAGCACAGCTTCAGAACAACAATGAGTCACCTGTCAGCTTACAACTGCATCCTTGCCTGAGACTCTGATTTCACACTGATCTAAACATCCCACCCTCAGAATTGCTGAGACTGGTCCTCAGCAAAAGGTCTAAGCTTTAAACTATATAAAAGACTCAATGTCATTACTTATACCTCTGTTGGGTGTGGAAATAACCCCCACAATAGAATGTCATGTAAATGATGACATAAAGGAGATAAAACAAAAGCCACTTATGTAAAAATCAGATTTCAATGGCTTCTATATTATCTGGTATCCCTGTGAAAATGCTTGTACTGGCTGGTTTTGTGTGTCAACTTGACACAGGCTGGAGTCATCACAGAGAAAGGAGCTTAAGTTGAGAAAATGCCTCCATGAGATCCAGCTGTAAGGCATTTTCTAGATTAGTGATCAAGTGGGGTGAGCCCATTGTGGGTGATGCCATCTCTGGGCTGGTAGTCTTGGGTTCTATAAGAAAGCAACCTGATCTTTCCAAGACTTTTATCATGAATGGGTGTTGGATCTTGTCGAATGCTTTTTCCGCATCTAACGAGATGATCATGTGGTTTTTGTCTTTGAGTTTGTTTATAGAATGGATTACGTTGGTGGATTTCCGTATATTAAACCATCCCTGGAATAAAACCTACTTGGTCAGGATGGATGATTGTTTTAATGTGTTCTTGGATTCAGTTAGCGAGAATTTTATTGAGTATTTTTGCATCGATATTCATAAGGGAAATTGGTCTGAAGATCTCATTTTGTTGGATCTTTCTGTGGTTTAGGTATCAGAGTTATTGTGGCTTCATAGAATGAATTGGGTAGAGTACCTTCTGCTTCTATTTTGTGGAATAGTGTGTGAAGAACTGGAATTAGATCTTTTTTGAAGGTCTGATAGAACTCTGCACTAAACCCATCTGGTCCTGGGCTTTTTTTTTTTTTTTTTTTTTTTTGGTTGGGAGACTATTAATGACGCCTTCTATTTCTTTAGGAGATATAGGACTGTTTAGATCATTAACCTGATCCTGATTTAACTTTGGTACCTGGTATCTGTCTAGAAATTTGTCCATTTTGTCCAGGTTTTCCAGTTTTGTTCAGTATAGCCTTTTGTAGAAGGATCTGACGGTGTTTTGGATTTCTTCAGGATCTATTGTTATGTCTCCCTTTTCATTTCTGATTTTGTTAATTAGGATGCTGTCCCTGTGCCCTCTAGTGAGTCTAGCTAAGGGTTTATCTATCTTGTTGATTTTCTCAAAGAACCAGCTCCTCGTTTGGTTGATTCTTTAAATAGTTCTTCTTATTTCCACTTGGTTGATTTTGCCCCTGAGGTTGATTATTTCCTGCCGTCTACTCCTCTTCAGTGAATTTTCTTCCTTTTTTTTTCTAGAGCTTTTAGGTGTGTTGTCAAGCTGCTAGTGTGTGCTCTCTCTAGTTTCTTTTTGGAGGTACTCCGAGCTATGAGTTTCCCTCTTAGAAATGCTTTCATTGTGTCCCATAAGTTTGGGTATGTTGTGGCTTCATTTTCATTAAACTCTAAAAAGTCTTTAATTTCTTTCTTTATTCCTTCCTTGACCAAGGTATCATTGAGAAGAGTGTTGTTCAGTTTCCACGTGAATGTTGGCTTTCCATTATTTATGTTGTTATTGAAGATCAGCCTTAGTCCATGGTGGTCGGATAGGATGCATGGGACAATTTCAATATTTTTGTATCTGTTGAGGCCTGTTTTGTGATCAATTATATGGTCAGTTTTGGAGAAGGTCCTGTGAGGTGCTGAGAAGAAGGTATATCCTTTTGTTTTAGGATAAAATATTCTGTAGATATCTGTTAAGTCCATTTGTTTCATAACTTCTGTTAGTTCCACTGTGTCCCTGTTTAGTTTCTGTTTCCACGATCTGTCCAAGTCAATGACCTTTCTCTACACAAAGAATAAACAGGCTGAGAAAGAAATTAGGGAAACAACACCCTTCTCAATAGTCACAAATAATATAAAATATCTTGGCATGACTCTAACTAAGGAAGTGAAAGATCTCTATGATAAGAACTTCAAGTCTCTGAAGAAAGAAATTAAAGAAGATCTCAGAAGATGGAAAGATCTCCCATGCTTATAGATTGGCAGGATCAACATTGTAAAAATGGCTACCTTGGCAAAAGCAATCTACAGATTCAATGCAATCCCCATCAAAATTCCAACTCAATTCTTCAACGAATTAGAAAGAGCAATCTGCAAATTCATCTGGAATAACAAAAAACCTAGGATAGCAAAAACTCTTCTCAAGGATAAAAGAACCTCTGGTGGAATCACCATGCCTGACCTAAAGCTGTACTTCAAAGCAATTGTGATAAAAAAAACTGCATGGTACTGGTATAGTGACAGACAAGTAGACCAATGGAATAGAATTGAAGACCCAGAAATGAACCCACACACCTATGGTCACTTGATCTTTGACAAGGGAGCAAAAACCATCCAGTGGAAAAAAGACAGCATCTTCAACAAATGGTGCTGGCACAACTGGTGGTTATCATGTAGAAGAATTCGAATTGATCCATCCCTATCTCCTTGTACTAAGGTCAAATCTAAGTGGATCAAGGAGCTCCACATAAAACCAGAGACACTGAAACTTATAGAGGAAAAAGTGGGGAAAAGCCTCGAAGATATGGGCACAGGGGAAAAATTCCTGAATAGAACAGCAATGGCTTGTGCTGTAAGATTGAGAATTGACAAATGGGACCTCATGAAACTGCAAAGCTTCTGTAAGGCAAAAGACATGGTCAATAAGACAAAAAGGCCACCAACAGATTGGGAAAGGATCTTTACCTAGCCTAAATCAGATAGAGGACTAATATCCAATATTTTTAAAGAACTCAAGAAGGTGGACTCCAGAAAATCAAATAACCCCATTAAAAAATGGGGCTCAGAGCTAAACAAAGTATTCTCACCTGAGGAATACCGAATGGCTGAGAAGCACCTGAAAAAATGTCCAACATCCTTAATAATCAGGCTAAGAGCACTCTTATAGACAACCTTTGTCTGGTTTCTCACCCATGTCTGGTGGCTAACATCCTCCTGTAAACTCTGTCTCCTAGGGATCCAGTGTCTTCTTGTGCACATACACAGACACAAATACATACAATTTAAAAATAGCAAAGATAAATGTTTAGAAAAAGAAAAAGTCTACAAATGTAGAAGACAAGTGCTGCTTCCTACACCATTCAAAGGCTAAAGGGACAACTGAAAGTAGGCATGAGGAACAAAAGTGGTGGCGCATGCCTTTAATCCCAGCACTTGGGAGGCAGAGGCTTGCGGATTTCTGAGTTCACAGCCAGCCTGGTCTACAGAGTGAGTTCCAGGACAGCCAGGGCTACACAGAGAAACCCTGTCTTGAAAAACAAAAAACCAACCAACCAAACAAACAAACAAACAAGCAAACATTACAGAAGGCTTATTTTTCTGGAGAAACTGAGCTAAACAAAACTGAGAACTGAAAGACAGGACCAAAGCTATGTTGAGGACAAGAAAACTGAGAATGCCAGTATTAAGAACACTGTGAACCTGCATGCATTCTTTACCTAGCTGTTATGGGCATGTATATCCAGACATGCCCAACCCATCCAGAAAAGATGAACAATAATTTGACATTTAACTATTTGCCACAGTGAAACCCAAAGACTACAAACCCTGCTCATGATGACATAACTTATAGTCACTTGAACTCAATATACACTGACAACTAAGAATCGCTAAACATTTGAGGAAACTCCAACATGAAAGCTGAACATAAAGCTGCCAAAGAATCTCAGATATTCTCAGAAACATTGGACAGCATACTACATTTATGAAATAACCAGAAAGGGCTGTTGGAAAAATTTAGAATTCTAAAACTTAATGTAAAAAGTTGCACAAAAATTGGAAAATAGAACATTAAGTCAGGGATATAGTAAAGAAAAGAAAATTATATCAGAATGAAATGGTCCTTGGTGACTTCCAAAATGATACCAGAAAGGACATTATTTTAGGGTTTCTGTTTATGTTGAAGAACCAGGAAAGAGGGCTGTATCATTTACTGAAATTATGCAAGGCCCAAAACCAGCCTTCACTATTTTTTTTTTTTTTGCAAAGGTTGACTTCAGCTGTAAATAAAAGAGTATCAGATTCAGAAGTCAGACAAATATTAATGAGATCTTTGGCTTTTGAAAATGCTAATTCAGAATGCAAAGGGACGATTAGGCCTTTCAAGGCAACATCAGAATCAATAGATGAATGGATTGGAAATATAGCAATATTGGGTCTCATGTTTATGATGCTACTTTGATAGGAGAAATAATTTCTAAAAGTTTGAAGAAAACAAAAACATCAGATGTTTTAATTGTGATAAGCAAGTTCAAGTTCATATGAAAACAGATTATATGCAAGGCATTTCTAGAAATATTGTTTTTTTTTTTTCTAGAGATTATCCAAAAAGAAGGCCCCAGCTTTCTGGAGTATGCAGAAGGTATGGCAAAGGCCTACATTGGACTAATGAATGCACATGAACAAAAGATAGGCAAGGTAATATTTTCTATTGGGAAAAACCCTGGGGGCCCTCCTGTCCATATTAAATTGGATTCAGTCATTCCATTCCCTGTCAGTTTTGGAAAACTCATCCACAAAGCAAATAACCTGGCCCTCTGGGAACTTCTAGAGACTGATCCACCAACCAAAAATCATACAGGGGCTGGTTCAAGGCCCCTGACACATATGTAGCAGAGGGCTGCCACATCTAGCCTCAGTGGGAGAGGATGTGCCTAATCCTTCAGACTTGATGCAGGCTTACAGGTTCTGTGATTCAGTCCATTATCATCATGACAGGAAGGATGGCTGCATCCAGGCAGGCATGACATTGGAGGAGCTGAGAGTTCGACATCTTCATCCAAAAGAAGTAAGGAGCAGACTGTATTTCAGGCAGCAAGGAGAGGGGTCTCAAAGCCCACCCCAACAGTGACACATTTCCTCTAACAGGACAACATCTAATAGTGCCGTTCCCTGGACCAAGCATATTGAAAGTTCCACAGTTACCTAAAGAAATGAAATTTGGCAAGTGGATATATTTCATTCCCCAGACTTTTTAAAGATAAGATATGTGTGCCATACAACAACTGTGGAGAGACAATGAATAATAGGAAAAAACCCTGCTGAATTAAACCAGCCTGTATATTTTAGAGATGTGTTGATGTATATATCACATAGTGTATAATCCTTAAAACAGAAAACTGGAATTGTGTTACATTGGGGAAAAAATTTTTGTCTCTATTTCCACAGGAGAAAAAAAGCTATGGATCAAGATTGATAAAGATGAGATTCAAATAGGAGCAACCTCCTGAATAAGGAGAAATATCTCTTTATTCATCAGATAGCTTGGTCATTCAGTCCAAATGAACTTGTAAAGATTAACAAATGCCTTTTACTTGATCAGGAATGAAAAATGAAAAATACAAAATAATAATATTTTCAAATGACAAATTTACCAAAGGCACTCTTGCCTTGCTGGAAGGAAATAAAAAGTGGGTTTTCATAAACCACATGTCTTAATTCTTGGTGTTTCTTCACAAATGTATAATGTTAAGATTATATCAAGATACATACACTCAGAATACAGCACAAAAATTTCTGATTCTACAGTGTGAGGAGCGGGTGTGGCAGCACTCCCAAGATGGTGCCCGGGACTGCAGCTAAGTCTTATGACTTGCACTTGACTTCCTCATACACCTAAAAATAAGCCACGACCATAGTAAGAACTGCGCAGGTGCACCATGATGCTGGCGGTGTAAACAAGTCCATATTTGGTGGAGATGCGCCCCTGCTGCCCTGATTGGCTAAAGCTGGTGCCTGGTGAGGTGACGTGGCCTGCTGTAAGTGGATGGGGGCTGAGAGTATATAAGAGTGGGAGGCCAGGGTTCAGGGGAGAGAGATGAAGACTGAAGCTTGCTGAATAAACTGCTGTTAGAAGAACTGGTGGTCGTGTCATTCTTGCTGGTCGAGAGTGGATGCGACAAATGGTGGCCCGTACAAGGAATCGACTCCCCTACCAACGAGTTCAGAACTTTCAGCAGTCAGTGTTTGCCAGCAGGGTAGTTCACGGTAAGTGAAACTTACGACCCCAGGAGTTTTGGGAAGGACCTCGGATAAAACAGAGGAGAATATAAAGTTTCCAGGAAGCAGGTGCAAAGTAAAAGTGAAACCATGGGAGCATCCTCATTGCATCCGATTTCTTCAGCTCTTCAGGAGCTCCTTAAGTCCAAAGGTTTAAAAATTCAAAGAAAACCCATAGAAAAGTTTCTTGATGAGTGCGATACCGCCAAGCCTTGGTTCGCCGTCTCAGGCAACCTCACAGTCGCTTGCTGGGAGAAGCTAGGTAGGGACTTAGATGTTGCCTGGGAGCAGGAGATCTTGAAGGGAGGCATGAAGGCAGTGTGGAGGATACTAAGGAGCTGTTTGGATGATGAACGCTGTTGCAGGGCGCTAGAAGCTAGCCAGCAAGTTCTGGAGCAGTTAAAAGAGGAGAGGTTGTTACAATCTGACAAGGACGAGACATCATCAAGCAGCTCAGAAAGTGAAACAGAAGAGGAATTAGAGCAATTAGCAAAGAGTGGAAAAAACCAAATTGTACCCTGACTTGACTAAGCAAAAGGGGAGACGTCGAAGGAAGAGGGAAGTAAGAATGAGAAAGGAGACACAGTGTTATCAGGTGGATAGAAAGGACAAAGCAAGAGAGCCGAGGCGGAGGAGGAAGGCGAATTAGCTTCTGCGCCCCCTCCCTATGCCTCCTCAGCAGCCACCTATGGGCGGACCTTCTGTCCGGAGGTTTGGAGAGAGGTTAGATTCTCCTTTCTGGGATGTCCTATTTTCCCCGACCAAGCAGGGCAGAGATATCATGAGCCTCTAGATTTCAAAGTAATCAGGAATTTGGCGGAGTCGGTGCAGACATACAGCCTAACTGCCTCCTATACTGTGGCTCAAGTAGAGGCCTTGAATAGACACTGCATGACGCAGTCCAATTGGGCAGGCTTGGTGAAGGCATGCCTTTCACCTGGGCAGTATTTAGATTGGAAAGCCTTTCTTATTGAATTTGCAAATGAACAGGCCACAGCTAAATGCTGTTGCAGGAAATCCAGCATGGGATAGGGATATGCTGTTTGGCCAAGGTCGCTTTGCATAACAACAGACAGGATATCCAGTGCAGGTGTTTGAGCAGGTGAATCAGATTGCCATAAGGGTGTGGAAATCATTGCCCAACAGAGGGGAAGTTAGTGGAAACTTGACTAAGATTGTGCAAGGTCCCACTGAGCCATTCTCAGCCTTTGTAGCCAGGATGGTTGAGGCAGCAGGAAGAGTCTTTGGTGACCCGGATACTGCTATGCCCTTGATAAGGCAGTTGGTTTATGAACAATGTACCCGAGAGTGTAAGGCTGCCATTACGCTTTTTAAAAGCAAGGGTATCAAGGTATGGATGAAGGTTTGCTGAGAGCTTGGTGGGCCATTGACCAACACTGGTCTTGCCGCAGCTGTCATGCAGTTGCAAAAGAGGAAGAGGGATGTGCCTCCTGGAGCTTGCTTTAGGTGTGGCAAGCATGGACACTTGAAGAGGAATTGCCCTGAAAAAGCATGTGGCTCCGGGGGAAGCGGAACTCGCCCCTCTGGGTTGTGTCCAAAGTGTAGGAAAGGGAATCACTGGGCTAGTGAATGCAGATCAGTCAAAGACATCCATGGCCAGCCTCTTACTCCTGGATATGGAGGTGTGTGGTCAAAAAACAGACAGTGGGGAGCTCGCTTCCAGGGCCCGCAAATATATGGGGCAGTGGACAACTCCCAGGGGGAGGAGGAGACCTGGCCAACACTGAGACATCCCCGCAACCACAGAGAGCCACTGAAGGTTCAGTAGGATTGGACCTCCGCTCCACCACCAGACTCGTATTGACTCCCGAGATGGGCACACAGGTGATTGGGACAGATTTTAAAGGTCCTCTACAAAAGGACACTGTAGGACTGTTATTTGACCGCTCCTCTTCCACTTTACATGGGCTCATTGTCCATCCAGGAGTTATTGACCTTGATTATCAAGGGGTAGTTAAGGTCTCCTCACCACGAGGTATTGTGTCCATCTCCCCTGGGGATCGAGTAGCTCAAATTGTCCTTTTACCTAGCCTTCATGGGCTCTTTCCCTCCGCTGGTAAACAAAGAGGAAAAGGAGGGTTTGGTGCCTCAGGCGTAGACCTGACATGTCTCTCTCTCCAGATGCACCAGCGTCCAGTTCTGGAGTTGAAGGTGGATGGCAAGGCCATTCTAGGGCTCCTAGATACTGGAGCTGATCGCAGCATCATAGCAGAGAAGGATTGGCCCCAGGGATGACCAGTGCAAAGTTCTAATCAGATGCTGCGAGGCCTAGGGTATGCAAAAGCTCCAGATATGAGTGCACAGAGTCTGAAATGGAAAGATGCTGAGGGCCATTCAGGGAAAATTCAGCCTTACGTACTGGAGCTCCCCATTTCTTTATGGGGAAGAGATCTATTAAAAGATTTAGGCTTGAGACTTACCAATGAATCTTCACCTACTTCTCGACATCTGATGCAGGATATGGGGTGGCACCCTTCCTATGGGTTAGGGAAATATTTGCAAGGAAGAAAGTCCCCGATGATACAAAAGAAGAAAATGAATACTGAAGGCGTAGGTTTTTCCTAGGGGCCACTGAGGAGGGCATTCCCATAACCTGGAATAAGGGGGATCCAGTGTGGGTACCTCAGTGGTCCTTGTCTAAAGAAAAATTACAAGCAGCCAAAAGTTTGGTTGAGGAGCAACTTCCATTAGGCCATATTTGTCCCTCTGTTTCACCATGGAACACACCTATTTTGGTAGTAAAAAAGAAGTCAGGCAAATGGAGATTGTTGCATGATCTTCGAACCATCAATGCACAGATGCAGGTTATGGGATCCATACAAAGAGGCTTGCCATTGTTGTCTGCTTTGCCCCAGGATTGGCCCCTTTAGTGATAGATATTAAAGATTGTTTCTTTTCTATTCCACTTTGTGCCCAGGATAGTGAGCGTTTTGCCTTTATTCTTCCATCATGTAACCATAAGGAGCCTGATGGAAGATATGAGTGTATTGTGTTGCCCCAAGGCATGGCTAATAGTCCCACCATGTGCCAGTTATATGTTAGTCAAGCCATAGAGCCAATTAGAAAAGCCTTTCCCAAATTGTGTTGAGCGCATTATATGGATGATATCCTCTTGACAGCAAAGACAGAAGAATATCTTCATTCAGCCTATATTGCCTTGGTAAAAGAGTTACAAAGGTGGAAGCTGTATATAGCACCTGAAAAGGTTCAACAAGATCAAGTAGTTTCCTATTTGGGTGCCAAGATTTCTCTTACTGGGGTGCAGCCACAAAAGGTTCAGTTAAGATTAGATTTTTTACATACCCTTAATGATTTTCAGAAGTTATTTGGAGATATCAATTGGATTAGACCATATTTAAGGATACCTAATGTTGTATTAAAGCCCTTGTTTAAGATATTGGAAGGAGATTCAGATTTAAATTCAGTGAGGAGTCTGACCCCTGAGGCTAGACAAGCCTTGTCCATTGTAGAAAAGGAGCTGAGTAAAGCACAATTAATGAAATGTAAGGAGGGAGTGTCCATCAATCTTTTGATACTGCAAACAGAAATGCAGCCCACTGGTTTAGTTTGGCAGGAAGGACCTTTGCTCTGGATTCATCCAAGAATATCCATGGGTAAGACTGTGGAACATAATCCTACTACAGTAGCAAATTTGGCGTTGATGGGAATTCAACAATGTTTGCAGCATTTTGGATATCAACCGGGCATGTTGATTATTCCCTATGACAGTCATCAGCAAAAGGTTTTGGTAGCCACAGTGGATGAATGGGCCATTCTGTTTTGCAGCTTTAATGGCATAATAGATAATCATTATCCTAAACATCCATTGGTTACCTTTTATAAAGCTCATGCTGTTGTGTTTCCTAAGATAGTGCAGGAAAGGCCCATTTCAGGAGCGGAGAATGTGTTTACAGATGGGTCCAAAACTGGATGTGGAGCCTATTTTATTGAATCTCAACAACCGGTTCTTAGGCAATATCAACCTGGAACACCCCAACTGGTGGAGTTACAAATTGTGTTAGAAGTATTTAAAAATTGTCCTTTTTCCTTCAATTTAATTTCTGATTCCCAATATGTGGTTAATCTGGTTAAAGGATTAGAAGTTGCCGGACAAATTCGATCGCATAGTCCCATATTTGACTTGGCCACTACATTGCAGCAGCTCATTTGGTAGCGCTTCGCTCCAGTGCATGTTAATCATATTCGCGCCCATACAGGGCTCCCAGGAACTTTGAGCAGAGGGAATGATGTTGTGGATGCCTGCACGTGCATGCAACTTGTGTTCTTATCTACTACCTTAGAATTGGCCAAAGCCTTTCATGATAAGTTTCATGTTAATGCTAGTACCTTGCAGAAAAGGTTCCATATCTCTAGGGCTGAAGCACGAGACATAGTTGTCTCCTGTGGGCATTGAGCCGTGTTCCAACATCCTCCTTCTTTTGGAGTGAATCCTCGAGGCTTATTGCCCCTTCAGGTATGGCAAATGGATGTTATTCATGTTCCTGAATTTGGAAATCTTAAATATGTTTATGTCTCAGTGGATACCTACTCAGGTTTCGTGCATGCCACCCCTATGTTGGGGGAAAAAGCAATTCATGCTATCCAGCATTGTCTCGATGCCTGGGCTGCCTGGGGTAAACCCCAACAGCTTAAAACAGATAATGGACCTGCCTATACTGCAAAGACCTTTATGTCCTTTTGTCAACAAATGGAAGTGCAAGTGAAGCATGGCTTGCCCTATAATCCTCAAGGGCAGGGGATTATTGAAAGAACCCATAGAACCATCAAAGAGATGTTACAAAAACAAAATGGGGGAATAGGCCATAGCGACACCCCTAAGATGAGACTTTCTTTAGTTCTTTATAGTTTAAATTTTTAAAATTTGAATAAAGATGGCCGTGCAGCAGCAGATAGACATGTTCAAAGAGTGCCTGGCCTACAAGGATATGCCAGGTGGAAAGATGTGCTTACAGGCATATGGAAAGGACTGGATCCAGTGTTGATGTGGGCGGGCAAGAGGGTCTGTTTGTGTGTTTCCACAGGACCAGACGGAACCCCTTTGGGTGCCGGAGAGGTTGGTGAGACTCTGCAAGAATGAGGCTCCTGATCCAATTGCCCCTGTGGATGTGGTGGATGATCCCATGAGCACAAACGATGGAGCTGAGATGGGAAATCCTTTCAGTGGTCCCAAAGCCGATGCTAGTTCGACATGATGCTCAAGGTTTTCCACGCATTTTTGCTAGATCCCTGAATACCCCTTAAAGAGATAGCCCCTATAGAAGGCAACGTTAGTATTAAGTTAAAGGGTATTTTTTTATAGTTAATCAGATTAAGGAAAGTAGTGATTGTGTTCAGCTTTATAATCAGTCTGCAACTTGGTTTGATAAGCCTGGTTTAAATCATGGCTTTCTGGCTATCTATCCCTTGCTTCAGGGCTGATGGGTGGGAATGGGAGCCCTGGGATGTATGCTTGTAATAGTGTGTGTGTTGTGTGTTTGGTGCATGTGTCGGCAGCGTGTGCAGGCCTACACTTCCGCCATGGTGGCACAGGCCTTTGCTGCAGTGGAGGCGGGACAATCTCCTCAGATTTGGCTTGCTGCCCTAAAGAAATAATGCTGCATTATGCCATGGGTTGCGAGGCTAAGCACTGCACAGAGGATAGCTTGCTGTTGGCATCCTGTGCAAGGCACGTCTGATTGCATGAAGGTTCAGTGTCCTAGTTCCCTTCCCTGGTGATGAGCCCAAGGGATAGTTTTGTGTAGGGCCCCTATGCTTGCACACTGGGGATCAGACCTCTACCTTCACCCATGAGACTTGCTTGCAGCAATCAAGATCTGCGCAGGTACACCATGATGCTGGCGGTGTAAACAAGTCCATATTTGGTGGAGATGCGCCCCTGCTGCCCTGATTGGCTGAAGCCGGTGCCTGGTGAGGTGACATGGCCTGCCGTGAGTGGATGGGGGCTGAGAGTATATAAGAGTGAGAGGCCCAGGATTCGGGGGAGAGGGAGAAAGATGAAGACTGAAGCTTACTGAATAAACTGCTGTTAGAAGAACTGGTGGTCGTGTCGTTCCTGCTGGTCGAGAGTGGATGCAACACCACTGAATTCCAAAATAGCTACTTTTATAAAGGTCAGTTAGTCCTGGTTTTCCTCAAACTTCATGTGAATGGGATCATACACTATGTGATATACTGTAGTCATCTTCTTCCTACCACATTCTACTTCAACATTATTACTGTAATTTATTATATGAATTACCACAATTCATTTACCTTTTACCCATTGTTGGCACTGGACTTCTTACAAGTTTGAGTTATTACAAATAAAGTTGTCCTAAACATTCTATGTCTTTGTGCATGTGTACACTCATTCCTCTTGTATTAAACCTAGGAATCAAACTGACATCATAAGTCATGTGTGCTTTAGTTGTAGTAAAACTGCCACACACCTTCCAAAGTGATTGTATCATTTTACTCTTCTACTAGTAACACACAAAACTTCATTTTAGTCTTTGGACTAAATCTTTGGAAACGCTTTATATTTTGCTCATTATTTTACACATTCTGGTAAACATTTTCTCTTTATACATTCTAAGTGGTGTAGTAGCATCTTAATTTGGCTTTAACTTATATTTCCATGATTAGTGATATTAAGCACATTTATATGATTATTAATCATAATCTACATGATTCACATACTACTATTGAAAATACCACTTCTTGTAGAAGAATATTCATTCTTTTAGTCATTCGATAAATGTTTAAGAACCTAATAGTAGCCGGGCGGTGGTGGCGCACATCTTTAATCCCAGCACTGGGGAGGCAGAGGCAGGCAGATTTCTGAGTTCAAGGCCAGCCTGGTCTACAGAGTGAGTTCCAGGACAGCCAGGGCTACACAGAGAAACCCTGTCTCAAAAAACCAAAAAAAAAAAAAAAAAACAAACCCTGTTAAACACTATTCTAATCACTGGGGCTTTGGCAACAGGTAAGAATTCTTGCCTCGATAAAATTTACTTTTTATGTTAAAGGTTTTACAGTTCATATACAGAATGTTACCTTTGTTTAAAAGAAAGCTAAGTTATTTTTCACAGTTGTATACCTATCAAAAACATGTGCTTCACCCTTTTGGAGTAGAATTATGAGAAATTTGCTTTTCTATTTAGTGAGAAGCATTTGTTACAAACAATACTTCAGGTCAGTTCCCCCTTTGGGTGTTGGAGAGTTCCGTTAATTTGAATCTAGAAAAAGGCCAGAAATAAAACTATATTAATGCCAGATTCATTCCTCCCAGTGTACTCCAAAGTCAAGTGTACACTTTGCAAACCGATCATGTTACCTGTACTGAGAAAACTCTTGTGCCCATGTGCCAGACTCTCCTTTTTCCACTGGTTTCCACACCTATTACCACTAACACAATTTTAAGGTGGGAAGCTAGAAATTATGATATTACCAAATACTTACAGGCAGCTGTTTCCAAAATATATTGTGGTCCTCCTAATGATCATATTAATATTTTATATAGCCTGATTATATTTTTGTCTTAACACATTTTATTCCAAAATGACATACTCTGTGCTGTTATATTAATATACTTAATGACATCTCAGTGCAAATGTTGCCATTTTGTGACAAGGTGATCTGTTTTTGTTCCCTTGGGAGAGAAGATTGAGAAATTCCTCTCCTGTCTCTGAGGGCTTGGATTTCAGGAGTTCGCCATCATACCCAGTCCCAACACACATTTTAAAAAATTGTTGCCGGGCGTGGTGGCGCACGCCTTTAATCCCAGCACTCGGGAGGCAGAGGCAGGCGGATTTCTGAGTTCGAGGCCAGCCTGGTCTACAGAGTGAGTTCCAGGACAGCCAGGGCTATACAGAGAAACCCTGTCTCGAAAAACCAAAAAAAAAAAAAAAAAAAAAAATTGTTTAATTTCTTGATATTAATGCAAGGAAGAAATGAAAGGGATGAAATTAAATTAAATAGTATGTCTTTCAGTATATAAATTATCAGTAACTTGATGATGATGTAGTATTCAGGTGCTTGCACATTAAGAGACTTGCCACCAATGTGGCAAGTGTGTGTTTACACTCAAATACCAAGAGTCACAGGGCCACTGATGTGATAATCCAAGATAGTGAATACTTTTTGGTTCAGTATTCTCATTCCATGAAGGATAATTTTCTTCTCATTTGCACAGTGGTTGAATTCCTGTAAAATGATATTATTTATATACTAAAGATAGTATTCTATATAATTTGGAAATAAATAGGAAGCTTGTATTTAATACATGGACTCACGTGACCCTGATCACCAGAGATTTTTGTCCCAAGGAGTTGTGGGATAAGCCTAAGGTTCTCTTGGTTGCTTCTCTGGGTGCTCTGTGATGCCTGGGAGGCAGACAGGGGTTCACAGTAGTGGTATCACTGTCTCCATTTCACACCCAACTGCCGTTTGTAATCACCTGATCAAATAGTTAATTTTTCCCACCTATAAAATGAGTATTGTCACTGGAGGGCGAGAAGTTTATAAAATAAAATATATTAGCCAGGCAAAATCATAATAATGACACTTCCCACTTCGGAAAAATCTGACCAGGATTCTGTCTTGTTTCTCAAAGTCATTGTTCAAAACCAAGAAAAGCCAGAAACGATTTTGGCTCCATACCTACCTGCTTTCCCAGTCTAAGGGCAACAAAACGCGACAAGGTTCAGCCTCGGGTCTGTCTGAGGTACAAAGGTTAGATGAGCTCCTTTGCTTTAACTGGGTAGGCTTGGCTTTCCAGCCCTATCTGGTGCTCCTTGTACCTTCCTTTCCCACTACCACCCTTTCTAGCTCTTGCAGGACTTTTTGTTCTTGTCGCTACCTCTTTTGCCTCTCTGAGACCAAAACCTGGCGGTGCCCCGCCCCCACCCCATCCCCAAGTTTCGGTCACTAGTGACCTTTGAGTGGACGATGCGGGGAGAGCTCTAGCATTTGGCACTGAGCAGGTCCTATCCAAGGTCAGAAAGGGGGGCTTCCAATTTAGTCCCACCGTATAGTTCTGAGGTTCCAGCTCTATCCCACTTTGAGCTCCAGATCTCAACCTCCTAGAATCGGAGTGGTTAGCTCCCTCATCCCCACCTCTGCCCTTCAGCATCCCGCCTCCTCTCTTCACCCTCGCTCTAAGCATCAGGGCTGCAGGAATTAGACCCGCTCTCTCACCTGTCCCATCTACTACCACAGGATTTTCTAATATTTTCATTCTGATTTGCCGGTCTGCTAGGGACTAAAGCCAGCATTTCTTCCTCTTGGCCTGAACTATCCACCTCGGGCTGGATCGCTCACAGTGGAGTTGGAAGCTCCAAGCCACCCACCCGTCTCCAGTTGGCCAAGGAGAGGGGGAAAAAAAAAAAAAAAAAAAAAAAAAAAAAAAAAAAAAAAAAAAAAAAACCTGTCCAGGGCACCGCCCCCCACCCCCTATCCCCCAACATCCCCCAGAAGCTGTCCTCTTGCAGGTATAGCCCACACACTCTCGGAAGCATCCGCAGATGGTAAACCTCACGTGCAAGGCGCCAGCGCTACGCTGCATGGTGCGGGTGCCCGTGAGCCAGCTAGCTCGCGAACGAGCACGAGCAGAGGAAGGTGGTGCGTGAGTGGGCCCGGGAAGGAGACGACACCTCCGGAAAGAGAGCCACGCGGCTGTGCTGGCAGGACTGCAGTGCCACCTCTCTGGAGAAAGCTCTCACGCCCGTGCTCGAACGCACGTGCACACGGCCAGCCTTGAGAGCGTGCGAGTCAGAGCATTTCAGTGCAGGGCGCCTTAAAGCGATGGCATCTGCCCTCAACAGCAAAATTCACCCGCCAGGAACCTGCGCGAGCTCCAAAGCCGACGCCCGCGGTGGCTCGGGCTGGAGAATGGACTGTGATCCGGAGATGCACGTGAAAATGTGCAAGAAGATCGCTCAGCTCACTAAGGTAAGGCGGGGTGCTGCGGGCAAACCAGCTGTGTGCCAGAGGCACCCAGAGTAGGGGTGGGAGTGTAGAAGCACTCCAGGGGAGGACCGCACTGAATCCCCACAAACTTTGTCACAGAGACCAAAGGAAGCTGTTCTGTATCTGAGTGAAGTGACCTTCTGGAGACTGCATTTGGAAGCAGCAGACAGGATTCTTTGCCAAGGAAACTCTCCGCAGCCTGCTTGCTTAGCAGGTGGGCTGTGCTTTCCCAAGGCTAGAGGGTGTGTGTGTGTGTGTGTGTGTGTGTGTGTGTGTGTGTGTGAGAGAGAGAGAGAGAGAGAGAGAGAGAGAGAGAGAGAGAGAGAGAGAGAGAGAGAGGGAGAGATCATGTTCCTTTGCTAGCCCTGTTCAAACCTTCAAACCATCATGCCTGGAATGTTGTGATTTTATTCTCTATATCTGGGGAGATCATGTGAGACCTATTTAAACACGATTCATTAATTCCTTCATTCAACAAATATTTGAATCATTTGTTGAGTGCTAGCAGTCTTTCGTGGCATCGTACTAAACCTGGAAGGCAGCCCAGGGGACTTACTGTCAAACTGACTACAGGCATGTGTTGGATCATAAATGGGAAAGGGTAGGATGCATGCTTGTGGTAATGGAAAAGACCTTGGGAGGTCAGCCAGCCCATATCCCTACTTCATCTCAGGATCTTGGTTGAATATATCCAATATGTGTACCTGAGATGTTGCCAATGCAGGTTGTTAATCCCTGGCAATTTCCCAATTAGGAACAACTCCGCACAGATTCCCTCCACATATCTGTAGAGATGTCTTTCCTGCAGGGTTTGAGTAGTTAATTTGTTTACTTGGTATTTTCCATTTGGTCTCAAACTCCTAGCACAATGCCTACTAGTAAAGACTAGCTCCAGCTTTTGTCCCAGAGTATAATGAATGACATATTCTGATTTCTTTCCTAAACATCTTCCTCTTACTTTCCATACCTGCTTTTCTGAAGGATGGATGAGCATCCTTACCACACTGGAATCCAACATAGGGTGAAACAACAGCACTAGCTTTCTTCTCCTGACCTCCCATTGACATCTGCATATTCTTTGCACAAGAGCCTGTCTCCAGACAGGTGTGCCACGATGTCTAACCCACAGTTGTCTAATAGCGCCGATCAAAAACTTACTTAAGTTTATTATTTAAAAATGATTTTAGTATCTGAAAAAGCAATTATAGTATCCGGGCACCTTCCTTGTCTTCAAAAAGTTAAAGTTTTTGTTGTTTGTTTGTTTGTTGGAAAAGAAGCAAGATTTGAAATAGCAAAAGCAATTAAAAACACATAGCAGGAGCTACATGTGATTATTCAAGTTAAAGCAGGGCACGGCAGTGTGTGCAGAAGGAAGGGAAAATTATGAAAGAATTATCCTTGACTTGTGATAGTGATGATCTATGGGGTGCCTGCTCTATTTAAAAGATTGAACATCACTTTTATTTATGTGCACATGTGTGTCTGTACATATACCCCATTGGTGGGTGCCTATGGAAGCCAGAAGAAGATGTGGGCTTTCAGGAAGCTGGAGTTACAAGTGACTATGAGCCACCCAATGTGGTTGCTGAAAATCAAACTCAGATCCTCTGTAACAGCAGCAAATATTCTTAACCACTGGGCTATCTCACTAGCTCCATATACTGAATATTGGTGCAATAAGTCCTAGGCAGGTTCTGTTCTAGCTAAGAGTCATTTTGAAAAAGGGACTCTGAACTGAGAAAAATCCCTCTATAAGATTTCCCTGTAGGCAAGTCTGTAGTTTTTAAAATTATAGTTGGTGTGTCTAGCTGACTGTGGGTGGTGCTATTCCTGGGCAGGTGGTCATGGGCACTATAAGAAAGTAGGCTGGGTAAGCCACTGAATAGCACTCCTCCATGGCCTCTGCTTTAGTTTCTGCCTTCAGGCTCTTTCCCTGACTTCCTTGGATGATGGACTACCAATTGTAAGATGAAATTAAACCCTTTCCTCTCCAGGTTGCTAACAGTGATAGTGTTTTATCACAGCAATAGAAACCCTAACAAAAGCATAGCCCTTTCCTTTGTAGTAGATAGATTATTTCAATGTAACTGGGTGGTGATTCCATTCAGTAATATTTATGGAATACCTATTTTGCTAAGCCATGAAGACTCAGCGATACAGAAGGCCAACACCATCCCTGGTACATAATCAGCAATATTTCTCAGAGTATGTTCTCCGCTACAAATCATGATTGAGTCTTACTATGTAGGACCACTCAGTACCACTTTTCACACTAATTTCTTAAAGTGAGATTTTGGTTTCTGATAAACCGCTCTTCTTTTGCCAACTCTTTGTATGGTGCATATTTTCTACACTTGAACATTTAGTATTTCCATGAGCTTTTCTTTGATAGGTGAATTTAATCCAGGTGATCACGAATATTCTTCCATCATGACTTGTGGTTTTCCTTTGCCATTCTTCCCCTGTGCTTTCTCTGTCTCTATTCCCATGTTCTGTAAGATTAGGAAAAATGATTTACATTCTGTGACTGGTTTGAGAGCTCCAGGCTTCATTCAACTCAGTCTCCGGACTGTCACTCATGTTTCAACTTAGCTACTTAACTATGATGTTTTCTACTAAAGGTTTTAAACAGAATTTTCCTACAGAAGAGCTCTTTTCATCTGCCAGTGTAGTCCCATGTGTGTTTAGTGAACACAATTGTGTCCAGTGATTCATAAAGTTTAGCTGGAGAACATGTCCATTTCTCATGCACATTTGAAGGTAGTCCCTATTCACACCCCCATCCCTAGGCAACCTTTTATTCTTTTCTGTCCTTTTCCAAAACAATTACTTATTTAATGATTTTAGTGCATATGTGTCTGAGTAAGTATATACACACATGCTGTGTGTGCACGTGCTGATGACCAGAAGGAAACAGGAAGAGTCCTCTATCTCTCCCTGCTTATTCCTATGAGGGAGGCAAGGTCTCTCCCTGAAACAAGAGGCTCAAGTTTTCCCAGCTAGGCTGGCAGCCAGCAAAATTTGGTTATCCTTTTATTTCTACCCATTTTGGAGCTGGTGTTAGGGCTGGCTGTGTAGGTGCTGGGATTTGAACTCTTCCTCTTCTTGTGGTTGTTCAACATACACTCTTAGCAATCTCTCCCTCCAGCCCAAATATCCAGGCTTGTTTCTTATAGGTATTTCAAATAAATGAAATCATACAATACTTAATCCTTTATTTCTGGCTTTTTCTTAGAGGACCATCCATGTCCTATCACATAACGTCACATATGCATCTATCTCTTATATAGCTATCTCGAGTTTGATTTATCATGATTTATCTATTCACCAACTGATAATTTTGGATTCCATCTTTTGTGGTTATCATCAACAGTACTGCTATGGACATGATAAATCCATATGCAAGACTTTATGTGCCCTTGGTTACATACTGAAAAGCAAAATCTTTCACTTTTAATGCTTATTTTTAAATTTAATTGATGCATAAAATCTGTATGTATTTGTGGGATACAGATGTTTCAGGTATGTAATAACTCAGGGTATCAGTGTCTCCATCACCGAAACTATTTGCTGTTTCTTTGTGGTGATACTGTTCAAACTCTCTTCTAGCTATTTGGAAAGATACAATTACTTGGCATCCACCATAGTTATCCTGTAGTTCTCTGGAACATTAGAAGGCATTCCACCTACTCCAACTGTACCACTATATTCAATAACCAGTCTGTCACTTTCCTCTTTACACTTCTTAGCCTCTGGGAACTGCTACTCTACTTTCTACCTTCATGAAATCAATTATTTTATCTACCACATGTAAGTAAGAGCATGCAGCATTGTCTTTCTGTGCCTAACTTACTGCAGTTACCCTGATACATCCAGCTCCATTCATGATGCAGTGACAGGTTTTTATGCTGTTGTATGAGTGGATAGTCCTCTGCTGTATGTAGATAACACAGTTTGTTTGTTCACCCATTAGTGGACATTTAGGTGTGTTTCGTGTCGTGGCTTTTATGACTACATCTTCATCCCTCTCTTTTTCCTTCTTGTTTCATTTCCTGAAATGTCCTTGTCTCTAAAAATTGGATCGTATTTATCTTTTAAGCTCTACTTCCTCTAAAAATAAAAGCCTTTGAAAACCTTCTTATTTTAAATGTGTTTATTATATGGTAATTTCTTTTTCTTATCCAACTCTAGAAGTTGATATAGTAACAGGCACAAAATAGAACCTTACTAAACTTTCTCCATGTGTAGGCTGGAGAGGTGGCTCAGTGGTTAGGGGCACTTCAGCGGAGCTGGGTTGATTCCCACACCCACATAGCAGCTCACAGCCATCTATAACGCCAGTCTCAGGGGATCTGTGAAGTTTCTGAGGCCCTCTTCTGGTCTCTGAGTGTACAGCACACATCTGCTACAGATAGTTACATGCAGACAAAGCAGCCATTGCATTAAAAAAATTCTTTGCATATATTTTGTTAAGATTTCTCTTATACTGATTCATAAGAAATATAGTGATTTATCTCCTAAAATAATAAAGTCCTAGTTTTATGTACAACTGCTGGTAGCCTAGTGAATAAATAATCAAACAATCCAAGATGCACATGAAAACCACCTGGAGAGCTTTTGACAATATAGCAGTTTGTTGGGTATTATATAGCACATGGCTGTAATATCCCTACTTGAGAAGCTGAAGTAGGGCAAAGAATTGCAAGTTCAAGCCTGTCCAGCGACATAATGAGTTGCCTAGGCAACTTAGCCTTGTCTCAGAATTTAAAAAGCCTGGGGATGTAAGTCAATGGTAGTCTTCTCACCTACCATACACAAGCCCCTAGATCGATTCCCAGTAACACACACACACACACACACACACACACACACACACACGCACACACACATGCACACACACACGCACACACACGCACACACACACGCACACACACGCACACACACACGCACACACACACACACACACACACGCACACACACACGCACACACAGGCACACGCACACGCACACATACACACACACACCCCAAATGCGGTGGTGACCCTAAACTGGATCCAACCCTGGTGGTTTGACTTGAGGCTTCCTAGCATTAGAGATGTTACAACCCAGTGCCAGCTGTTCTGAGTTTCTAGCTGTTTAACTTCCCATCTTGATGCTCTGTAGAGGGTGAAGACAGCTGCCCTGTAAACTTCAGAATAAACTGTTACCCTAGTAAACTGGAGAAAAGCGGGCCCTTCCCTAGCCTTCGAAGCCAGGAAGTATGGTGAGGCAACGGTAATGATGCCTTGGCAAAGGCATCCTCTATCACAGGCTGCCACTTGATTTACCCTTATGTTTTCCTGGCTTAAAGGAGTACATGGTTTATTACATCCTCTGACTTGACTCCATCTCCTTCTCTGAAAATATTCTTGAGCTTGTGGGAGCTTGTTTGGAGACAGATGTTTAAGCAGTTTGTCCTTTGAGAACTACAGATCTGTTTTAACAAGCCCACACTGTTGGAATCTTACAATTTAACAACATAACCCCTGATGTAAAGAAAGCGAGCTCACTATTCCTTGCATCATATCCATGAAACAGTATAAAGTGCTCCCCAGGCTGAGTGTCCTTAACTCCCACTAAGATGTTTCCACTTTACATTACCATTCCAGTCTTCTCCCTCCTCCCCACCGCCATCCCACAGCCTTCCTTCAATCTCTTCTGCACACAGCAGCAACCAGAGTGATCTCAAACCCTCTTACATCGCTGGTAGGAATACACAATGATGTAGCCACTTTGAAGAAGTATTCAACTTTCTCCTAAATAGTTGGATAGAATGTTACATGATCCAACAATTACATTGCTGAGTACCCAAGAGAAATGAAAACAACTGTCTCCATACATATTGGTCCATGAATGTTTGTTCATAGAGATATTACTTATATTGCTAAAAATTAGAAACAAACTAAAAGTCCAAGAAGTAGGTGAATAAATTATATAAAATACATTATTGGCATGTATAATTTGCTAAGGAATGCAGTTCAAATATGATATGGAGAGGAGCTAAGAGCTTTTGTTTCCTTCCTTCCTTCCTTTCTTCTTTTTTATAGTCTTACTATGTATCCCTGGCTGACGTACAACCCACTGTGTAGACCTGGCTGGTGTTAAACTCAGAGATCCTCCCCCCTCTGCCTGCTGGATGCTGTGATTAAAGGCATGCACCGCCTTACTCAGACTAAGGGTTTCATTTGAGGAAAAAAAATGTTCTGAAGTTGAATGTGGTTATGGCTGTATAACTCAATATACTTACTGAATGCCATTTAGCCATCTCTATAAGGTCTTTTATCCCCCCAAAAATAAAAAATCAGTCTACTCTAGTTTCCATTGCTACCCCCACATTCTAGATAATGTTTTCAACTCTGGCCCTCAACTCCTTTTGTGACATTCTCAATGATCATTTTCACCCCTCATATTGCGGCAAGAATGATCTTTTAATGTGAACCAAAGCATTTACTTACAGCATTTAAAACTCAATAACGGTTTCTTTTGAAGCAAAATCCCATTTTCACTTAGAATAAAATTTGTTCATCTATAATAAATCATTTACCACAATTACTTGAAGTGGCTATTTCCTATGCCTAAGTCTTCTCTGCCACAGCAGCCTACTATAGCCCTTCAACTGTGAGATCACCTATTGCTGTGCTTGAATGTGAAATGCTGCTCATAGGCTCGTGTGTTTGAATACTCGCTTCCCAACTTGAGGGAGTTTAGGAAAGTTATGGATCCTTTAGGAAGTAGAGCCTTGTTGGAGGAAATGGGTCACCCAGGACAGGTTTTAACATTTTATAGCTAGTCTCTACTTTCAGTTTATTCTCTGCTTTCTGAGTGTGATTGTCATGTGACCACACAGCTTCCTGTTTCCTCCTCCATGCCTTCCCTGCCTGCTGCCATGTTTTCCTCAGCCTGATTGCCTATATCCCTCTGGAAATGTAAGCCAAAATAGACCTTTTCCACCTTAAGTTGCTTTTGTTAAGGTTATTTTATCCCAGCAACATAAAACTAAGACACTTACCATAAAGCATCTGTATTATTTTCCCAATATTGGTGTCTTTCATATGGAGACTGAGAATATATCATAAATATGAATCTGAACCCACTTGCTAGTCTTTTTTTACTTCTTTGTAACACCTAATTTGATACTGAATTGGTTTTGTTTGGTTGGCTGGTATGTGTGTGTGAGTGTTGTTTTGTTTGCAATTTGTTTTTCTTTTTTTCTTTTCTTTTTTTCTTTTCTTTTTTTTTTTTTTTTTGTCTATCAGAAGCTTTCAGAAAGAACTTTCTTTCACATAAATAACAATCGATGTAATCTGGCATTAAATCGCATAATTACAATAATAAATGAAGCTGGTATAAACAGGCAACTCTGGACAGAAAAAAAAATCCATTTTTCTAAATGGGGATTGCATGAAGACCTGCGAAAGATCATCTATTGTTTGCATACAGAAATAAATTACAGAAATGTTAACAGTTTACCAAGGGAGAACTGGGAAAGCCTTACATATTCTGAATGATCACAAAATTTCCTTGAAATTTTGCCAGCATTTCAGTTGATTCTAGTTTTTCCTCACTATAGTCAGTAATATGACTTTCTTATTAACTCTTTTGACTCTTGATTCTCTGTCATTGCACACCTGTCATATTCTTTCCTGGAGGTTGACTCCTTTAGTGAGCTCAACGTTGTTACAGGTGAAGATGAGGAAGATAGAAATGAAACAGCATAGAAGGAAAAATATTTAATGGCATTTCAAACAATCTGATGGCAAACAATCAGGCATTATTGAATGCCTGATTTCTTCAATATAAGGTCACCTTAAAAAAAAAAAAGACATTTATTACAACTCTCTTCTCTCTCAAATCTAAACACAAAAACAGACCCCTAAGAGACTCTACAGTTACAGAGACAATAGCATCATTTTGTTGTTGTTTTGTTTTGATACAGGGTGTATTGGCAGGTTTTGTGTGTCAACTTGACACAGCTGGAGTTATCACAGAGAAATGAACTTCAGTTGGGGAAATGCCTCCATGAGATCCAGCTGTGGGGCATTTTCTCAATTAGTG
The DNA here is from genome assembly GCF_978045245.1 of Mus caroli. Classification (NCBI taxonomy): domain Eukaryota; kingdom Metazoa; phylum Chordata; class Mammalia; order Rodentia; family Muridae; genus Mus; species Mus caroli. Next base: position 48,145,525 of record NW_028227259.1, on the reverse strand, counting down.
ATCAAGGCGGAAGGGCCCCTTGTGGGTGGGACCATCCCTGGGCTGGTAGTCTTGGGTTCTATAAGAGAACAGGCTGAGCAAGCCAGGGGAAGCAAGCCAGTAAGTAACATCTCTCCATGGCCTCTGCATCAGTTCCTGCTTCCTGCCCTGCTTGAGTCACAGTCCTGACTTCCTTGGTGATGAACACCAGTATGGAAGTGTAAGCTGAATAAACCCTCTCCTCCCCAACTTGCTTCTTTGTCATGATGTTTTGTCCAGGAATTGTAACCCTGACTAAGACACAGGGTCTTTCTATGTATCCTTCATTATCCTAGAACTCACTGTACCCAAGTGGCCTCAAAGTCACAGAGATCTGTCAACCTCTGCCTCCTGAATGCTGGGATTAAAGGTGTTCAACACCATGCCCAGTGACATCATTACTTTCAAGCTACTTTGACATAATCACAATCCAGGCATTTCTGGATTGCGATCATGTCAAGAAAGTGCAAGTCAGAAAGTGCATACCGGGTATGACAGGCATTACTCAATGAGTGATCAAGGGGGAAAGGCCCCTTGTGGGTGGGACCATCGCTAGGCTGGTAGTCTTGGGTTCTATAAGAGAGCAGGCTGAGCAAGCCAGGGGAAGCAAGCCAGTAAGTAACATCTCTCCATCTCTCCATCAGCTGAGTATGACAGGTATACACTTTCTGACTATTTAATGGGCCTTTTTAAAAACTACTTAGTATATTGTGAGGTCCAGGAAATGAGACTATACCTGGTACATCTCTAGGGTAATTTGAAGTATCAGAGAAACAAATGCCTTCCTCATATTTCAGAGGCCCAATAAAAGCAAGCATACTAGCAAGTATATGTGAGGTCACTGACCTAGGTCTCCCCAGAAAACCTTTTTCTTAGCTACAGATCATTAAATAAATAGAAAGACCTACTTTTGCATTATTTGGTATTATCAAGAACAGTGTTGGCCGGGCAGTGGTGGCGCACGTCTTTAATCCAGCACTTGGAAATCAGAGGTAGGTGGATTTCTGAGTTTGGGGCCAGCCTGGTCTACAGAGTGAGTTCCAGGACAGCCAAGACTACACAGAGAAACCGTCTCAAAAAAACCAAAAAAACAAAACAAACAAAAAAACAGTGTCTTCCCCAAACTTCTGAGGTGTAACAAATGTTTTAAAAACAGAAAAGTTTTCTTCCTAAGAATATATCTCCCCAGCTGAATTCTGAAAGAGCACTGTGTAACTTTTCTCCTTCACCTCAAGACTCTTGCTTCATTGAAATGCAAGCCTGTAAGATCACTCAGCTTTCCTTCTTGCTGTACTCTCAGTGGATATTGTTTTCTCTTGATACTGACTATAGAAGATTAAAAAGAAGTCACACACACACACACACACACACGGTCCATTTCAAATCCCTATGAAGACTATCTTATTAGGAAAAAAAAAAAGAGCATTTGTGGATGTAATGAAGCAATGAGATGAGATAGAATTGTGTTATTTGACTGGTGCTTAAATTCAGTGACAAGCATCCTTATTAGAGAAAGACAAAGGATGAGTGTGGTGGTTTGATAGGTTTGGCCCCCCAGAGACTCATGCTTGAAAGGATTGACTCATAGGAGGTGTGGACTTATTGGAGTAGGTGTAATCTTGTTGGAGGAAGTTTGTCACTGTATGTGTGGGCTATGCTCAAGCTCTGCCCAATATGGAAAAAGAGCCTCCTCCTGGCTGCCTACAGATCCAAATGTAGAACTCCTAGCTCTTCCAGCTCCAAGTTGGCCTACAGGATGCCCTGCTTCACACCATGATCATAGTGAACTGAATCCTTGAACCTGTAATTTAGTTAGTTCCCAACTAAATGTTTGCCTTTATAAGAGTTGCCTTGGTCATGCTGTCTCTTCACAGCAATAGAACCATAACTAAGACAATGATTTAAGACAGAATAGGAGAATAAGGTCCAGAGGAGAAGGACATGTGAAAACTGGGGCAGGATTGTAGAGATATGCCACAGATCAAAGAATGCCTGCAGCCACCAGGCATACATTGTCCTTGTGAGGCTCAGAAGGGAGGAAATCCTGAAGTAATGTGGACTTTTGACTTCTGGTTCCTAGAATTCTGAGAGAATAAAGTTATTATTTTAAACTAGCAAGTGTGAAATATTTTGATGTGGCAACCACAGGAAACAGACAGCCTGATACATCACTCTATTATCACCAAAGGCTTCTTCCTTCTCACATCACTGCTGAAATTCCCTAGGAATCATCAGAATTAGTTTGAGGACTCACATTTTAAGTAAGCTACAAGGTGACACTGCAGACTGTAGTTTGACCATTTTCTGAGATGATCAAGGTTTTTGCTGTTCTTGTTGTTGTTTGTATGGCTGTTGGTTTGGTGTGGTTTGATTTTTACCTTCAACCTCTTGAAACTACCAACAGCTTCTAACACACTGCTGCTGGGAACTCATTCAACAACATGAACTGATGACTTTGAGCTGCCAGATGAGGAAGTTTTTAATACATCTTTAGGGCCACCGTTGATGTCAGGGCCCAGGGAAGGACCAGTAAGATCTAGATTAAAGAATGGATATGTAAGCAAAATTCCAATTGAAAAGGGATAGAAAGTCACTGCTGGGTGCCAGCTCACCATAAACACCAAGAGGTGCACAGATGGCAGGGCTCTGCCACCAAGAGTATTTCACGTGGTTCAGTGACTCAGGGAGCTGTTCTCCTGTGGAGGTACAATTTGGAATTGCCTTGGGGAGTAATAAATGATGATAAATATGCTGTTCTGTGAAATGAGGACTCTCTGGATAACAACAGGCTTTTACTTTACAATGTAAAGATACAGATTTAGGCCCAGAGCTAAGTAGCTTCTGGAAGTTAAAAGGTTTAACTCAAACCATTCTCCCTTATCTTTCTTCTCTTGTTCTCTTCAAGTTTTTAAACGGGAATGACCAAACCAGTTTGGAGAATGTTGGCCTCTTAGTTTATATGTGTCTCTTTGTCTAGTTTTACATTCTGCAGATGAAGTTGCAGTGGATTTATGGCAGAAACATTTGTGGATAATGCACATAGATAGGTGCTAGGGAGTAAGGCGATGGGGCATGGTACATTCAAATGTTGAAACCTAAGTTTATCTAGATCAGAGTTTAGTTAAAGCCAAGTCTGTTCCAAGGGAGTAAAAAGAACCCATTTCAGGTTTTGTTCATTTTCCTGCCAGGGCAGTCTGTCCTTGAAAAGCACGCCCCCACTCCCCCAAGCATCTGCTATTCCCTGCACCAGCAAACTCATTAATGACATGTTCCCAGAGACCCAGAAATAGCAAATTCCATTAAAAGGCTTATCATTAAATACAATGCAGCTCTTTATGTAGAAGGATGGCCTCTGAATAAGAGTCCATTAGGGCTCTGAGCTGGAAAAATTAGGTCAGCTTTCTTTTAAGAGAGAAATTAATACAGCAGGAAAGAGCCAGCAATACGGCCAACATTCATCTTGCAAAGCTTTCCCTCTTTGTGCTGCCGAAGTGCATTTATCCAGACTTGCTATTCCTGTCCTCAGCCACTGGGAGCAAGGCCCATTTGTCCTGTAGAAAACTATCAAATTATCTGATAACAACCTAAATAAATATGAGACAAAAAATTAGAACCAAATATAGGCCCCCTCTTCTCTCTCTCTCTCTCTCTCTCTCTCTCTCTCTCTCTCTCTCTGTGTGTGTGTGTGTGTGTGTGTGTGTGTTTGTGTGTATGTGTGCACATGTACTCATAAATGTAATCTAAACCAATCCATGGAAAAGCAAAACTAGCCAATAACTGACTTCTCTCTCCTTTGGAGGAACCTAATGTCAGTTTTAATTGCCAAATCCAAAGGTACTATCACTAGCAAAAACTGATGTAGAGATTATTTCATCAGGGTTTAAAAGGGCTACCCAGTGACCAGTTTCCTCGCTGCCACTTAGACAAGCTGAAACAGAAAACATGAGGAGGCCATGGTAGCTGAGACAAACAGACAGGAGGATAACACATAAATGGAACAAGAGGTGGGAAGTGAATTTAGAAGGTACCATCAATATAGAAGTGTAAAAAACATAGGAATGGGTCACACACATGACTGTAGGAAGAGAGCTGCCCAGCTACGGAGACTGCAGTAGTGGGGGCTTCCAGAAGGTGAAGTGGACAAGCCAGAGGAATCGACAGTTAGAAATAGATGTTCTGTCCAAATTTGGAATGGAGACATAATGACCCAACTTCACTCTTAGCCAAAGCACAGATAGTTTAGGAACTTATAAAATATTTAAATAGTTAGGTACTTTGTAGACTACACAGCTATGCTTATTTCAGTGATCAAATATTTATATCTACCTACAGATCCTTCCTCATCCCACTAGTGATGATAGACTTCTTCCTGAGACTTAGTTTGGTCTCTGAAACATTAGAGAGTATGAACATAGTCAGAGACTTTAAATGACTTTGTGAAGCTTAGCCATCCCTGGGAGGAAAGCATGCTGTGAGTGGCTACCCTTGCTACCACTTGGCCCTAAGGGACCAGACCTGCATCCAACTTCAGCTCTTAGCTAGAGTCCAGACAATCCAAATCACAGTACTGAGAGCAGACCATCTTTCAACCATTGCTAACCTACATGAGCAGAAATGCTTCTCAGTGTCTAGATCACTGAACTTGGGGTGATGCTTGTTTCCTGGCATTTGTATGGGTTGTCACTGACTGATGTACTAAGTCTAGAACTCAGAAAAGATGTCTAGGCTAGATTTAGTTTTTAAAGTTATCATTTAACAAGGGATAGAGTGTTTATTTGCCTTTTTATTTGTTTACTCAGTAGATCTTTACAATAAATTTAGTATGTGAATTCCTCAGTGTAGAAGACACTAAGATCCTGATGGAAATAGATCTTGTGACAACTTTCCCAGGAAGAATGTTGACGGAGAGAAGAGAATGCTACCAAAAACTGAACTATGAGGATTGCTAGGCAATGATAAAGGACCTGGGAAGGAACCCAGGACTCAGAGTGAAGGTGGTACTTCAGAAACCAAGGAACAAGGAAAGAGGGCCTTCATAAAGGAGAGAATGATGTCTGGTAAAAGGTAGGGCAAAGACATGAAGTGAGCTGAGGCCTGAAAAAAAGTCCTAAAGTCAGAATTGGTCACTGGTGGCTTTACTGTCAGGAATGAGCTAGGATTACTGGGATGATGAGTGATGAGCTAGGTTGAGAGAGCCTGGTACAGAGCTCGTTGCTGGCATCTTTCCCCATCTATGCAGACTACCGTAACAGAATATCATGGAGTGCATGGCTGGAACAGCAAATATTTATTTCTCATTATTTTGAAAGTTGAGAGTCCAAGATACAGGTATGGCAGGGTGTTTCTGGTGAGAGTTTTTTTTTTTTCCTTTCTTCTTGTTTCTTCACATGATCTTTGTGAGTACTCACATGGAGAGAGAGAAGCTATAGGTCTTTTCCTCTTCCTACAGGAGTATACCACTCCCACCCTTGTGACTTTATTTAACCTCAGTTACCTCCCTATGGGGGACCTCCCAACAGGGACCATACAGATTGTTCAGTAGATAAAAGGCAAATGGTCTTGCTTGCCACCAAGTTTGGTGACCTACATTTCATAAGAGAAAGGGGAGATACACATGGTAGAAAGAGAGAACTGACTCCTACAAGTTGTCCTTTTATACGCACACACACACTCAAACACACACGGGTGGGAGGGGGAGGGAGGAAGGGAGAGAGGGAGGGAGGGAGGGAGGGAGAGAGAGAGAGAGAGAGAGAGAGAGAGAGAGAGAGAGAGAGAGAGAGAGAGAGAGAGAGAGAGAGGGAGAGAGATTATTGTCTCCTTACAGTCTTATTTGCAAATGCTTAGGCCTGGCACATATGAATGTGGAATATAATGAGAGCACAGTTCAACCCATTACAACATCAAAGGACTTGTTTCTAGCTCCTGTTTTACCACTAGGTAGATGAGCTTCTGAGCTTTGCCAGGGCTCCTTGCCTCTACCTGTCTAATATGCATGGTGCTCAGCTTGCTCACATACCTCCAGGTTGCTGCAAAAGAAAGTGAAATGAAACTCCTTGTGAATTTCCAAGCTGGCCACTTTGCTACGGACCGGACTCAGTCTGTCCCTAAACCTGCAGGAGAATTCAGGGTCCTGGTACTCAAGTGGACAAGTAGTTGGCGAAAATGGCAAACAGACATGGACACAAGAGAGTGATGTATCTGAACATAATTTCTCAAAGCGAGCATCAGACTTATATTACAAAAGAAAACAAGGAAATTACATGATACATTAGGGTCATCCAAGGTACATCGAGGTTACTCGATGCAAAATGACTCTTTAAACAAAACAGAGAAATGCATACATAAATGCTGACAGGAACCAGGCAGTGTTTACAACTGGGATAAAAATCAGTATTTACAGCTGGGATAAAAATCAGTGTTTACAACTGCGATAAAAATCAGCCCTACCTAAGGTCAGCTCATTCTTAGAAGCCAGGAGCAAGGGCTTTATGCCCATGCCATAGTTCCAATTCTAGTCTATACAGTATAATCCATCTTCTCCCTAGGCCATTGTAAATTCCTGTATATAGAAGTGACTTAGGTGTTATTCTAAGTATTTACTTTACTTCCTTCTCAGACTACAACCCACCTTCTTCCAGGGCCATTGTAAACTCCTGTATATGGGAGTAACTTAGTGGTTATTTTATGTATTTGTAGGGAACCTCCATTTAACAGAGGAGCCCACCAACTTTCTTTTTATATTTAATGTAGTCTGCCATACTTGACTGTAATGAGAATTCCAAGTTTACTTTGTAGAACTTACCCTGAGATTTCTACTCTAATCCAGTAAACTATAATTCCTGATTTCTTTCACTATCTCTCTTTCAACACTGGAGGTAATTCATCTGAATAAGTAACCTTCTTAGGAAATTCAAAGCCCAAGGTCGGCTCAATGATTGCCTAGGATACTGGAACAATGGTGGAGGCCAATCTAACTTAGCTATTTGTCAAATCATTCCTTGGAGGCACTTATAATAAAATAATACTGAAAGAAAGCACGCAAAACCCTTCACCAGACTATCACAAAGACATATCTGGACTACATTGTGTTATAGGATGCCAAAGACTCTCCAGGAGAACAGTTTTTGTGAAACTTTTTGCCTCCGGACTTCAGCCAAGCTTTTGGACTTATCACATAGACTGCACTGGAGTGGGTGTGGCACCACTTCCTGTTTCCTCCTTGCTGTGGTTGATGGGAAGGGGTCCCTCTTTTTGGAAAGAGGGGATCCTGGCCTCTTTTGCTCTTGTTTCTCCTGGAGAAGGAAGATTTTGTAACCTTTGACTTGGGGTTTCCTGGTAGGAGCCTTAAGTGCACTTCTGACTCTCTCCCTACTTCCCCAAATTTGTGAAAACCCAGGCTGACAGCAAAAGATATCCCCATCCTGAGCTTCCTTGCTGCTGACCTGTGGTCTTACACAAAGCCTAAGCATGGCTGACACTTAAGGTAGGTGAAAAAGTGAAACATAAAAACATAAAAATTAGGCCTTTAGGCCTAGACTTGAGTATGTGACCTTTGAGACTCAATGCTCCAAGGCATGCTAATCATAAAACAGATAGCAACATTCCTCCACCCACCCACTTCCTGGGTTCAGGGTTCAGGGAGTGTTTGTTCAAAGAAAGTCACCCTGACCCACCCTGACCATTGCTGGAACCCACTATGCAAATGTGCTATTATTAGGGAATCATAGAAACTGTCTTGAGAAATAACCTGCACAATTACCAAGTATTCCTTGTGACTCTTGTGACTTTGCACTTCCTTGTGACTCTTAACTGGTATTTTTGGTATTTTCCAACAACACCCTCCCCACCCCCTTGAGTTGTGGTTTCTTCCTTTAAATGCCCCCTTACCCAGATACTCAGGGGGCGCCATGGTCCTCTACCCCTGTGTGGTGTATGACTGTGGGCCTGAGAGCACTCTTGAAATAAAAGTCCTCTTGCAGTTTGCATCAAGACCATTTCTCATGAGTGATTTGAGGTGTCACCTCTCCCGAGTCAGAAGTGGGGGAGTCCTCACATTGTGGGTCTTTCATAGACAGTCTCAGCCTGAGTAATTTTGACATTTTTGAGTCAACAATTTCTCATAGTAGGTGCCATCTTGTGTATGGTAGGAGGTTCAACAGCATTGTTTGGCCTTAATACGAATATTCATAGCCCTCTCTTGGTTGTGATAACCCATGCTGTCTAGAGACATTGCCAGACTCCCCCAGGGTGGTGAGCATAGCCTGTACAAATCAACCAATGAGAACAAATGACTTAGGGTGAGAGGTCTTTGTCCATTCAGAGCTGAAATACTCTTGGCATTGACTTTGCATAGCCCCCAGTTTTTGACAGCAGGGCCCAATACAAGTCTAGGAGTCCTCTGAGGAAAAGACATTTTTTCCAGGTATCAAATAGCTCTTAGAACATATGCAACAGTATGGTGGCTCCTGTATATCAACCTAAGCTTTTGAGAAGGACCTAAGAAATAGACTCCCATTTTCCCAGAAGACCTTCAAGATAGTATGTGCTGTGGCAATTAAAAGAATGTTTTATGCCTAACTAGCAACAGCAAACAGTATTACAAACATAGCCTGTGTCCAGAAGATATGTCTTTTTGTTGGTTTATTTATGGGGAAAAATAGAGACTAGGTAGTAATGGGTGTACTGTTCTCAGGGTTCTCCTCAAGGTGTTCTAGGCTTACAAGATAATTTGTGTATGTGCATTTCATTAAATATTGAGATGTTTAGGGAACCCAAGGAGATCCAAAAGAAAGACTCTCAGCTCTGTAGTCAAGATGAAATCACATCAGCATTTGTCATGTGCAATATGGAGACTGTAAAAAATCACTCACCAAATTCCTAAGATTCCTTCTCTAACAAGTGTTGGAACTGTAACCCCCTTGGCAGAGAGAATAGGAATGGCATAGTTACTGGCTCTACCACAGAAAAAACTGGAGACTTTAAAATGAGTCTTAAGAAGCCTGATGGGCACTGATGGTTTCAAGAGTCACACTGTACCAATACTACAGGAACATCTGCCACCCTAGGTTTCTATAGTGTGCTCCCTGGTAACGTGGAATCCAGAAAGTAACCCCCAAGAGACAGTTTTTGTAGAAGCCATGGAGTATCTGGGGAAATGAGTTGGTCACCTGCTGAAACAAGCACTAGGAGGGTCTGGTAGGAACAGAAAGTCACCCCTGATGAGTGCACTGGGGTCTCCCAGCAACATTTAATGAAGTTTCAGGTCACATTTTCTTTGAGTGTCTGGGCATTTGATCCTTAAGCTGAAGTTAGACCCACAGTACTTCAGAGAAAACATTAAATGGATTCTAAATTCATGGTCTTTATTCTTGGATTGAGTTCTGAAATGATGAAAAGAGGCTAGTTCATGTCCTCTCTACCCTTTACAACAATCCTTTTTTTTCACTTGTATTAGGCTGCATTGACTTTTGTCCCAGTGCTCCTTGATTGTAGATTCCATGGGAAGTGTAGCCGCCAGTGGACATGGATTACTGGATTCCTGAAAGGAAAGATGGGGTTGGATGGGAAAGGCGGTGAGAGAAACAATGAGCAACAATGAGCCAAAACAAAGTTCTCTGATCAAGGCCCAATGCTTCCATAAATGGGGGGGGGGCATCCCCCACTATACCAGGATCTCTTGGTCGCTGCTCAGCAGGTAGCTTCTTGCAGGAAGCTGCAGATGAGGCAGACAAAAGACTTTACCTAGGTAGGAAGACTCCACCCTAGGTGAGCTAGCAACTGTGGCAAGCAAGGTCTGAACCAGCCTGCTCAAGGCTGGGGGTGGGGGAGGTGGGGGGTGGGGAGACACGCACAGGAAAGGACAAAGCTGTGATTCCTGAGCAGTGCCCAGCTGTGGCTCAGTCTTCCAAGATCTTATGTATTACTCTTTTAACTTTACTGTGGGAATACCTTCACTTAGGCAATAAACACAGCAATGAAAATTTCTATAGATGCTTCCACAGATTCTAGAAGTCAAACCACCTTGCCTTGGAAAAAAATTATACCTGTCACACTTCTAAAACAGGTATAAACACTGGGCTGGAGAATGCCAACAATCTAAATAATATTATTAACATCAGACAACTCCCTGGCTTTTGCTATGAAGAGGAAATGGGTTTCTGATCTTTTCACCAATATGTGATCAGTGATGCCTGCACAGATACAACCATTTACCATTGCTGCTTCTAAAAATAGACACCATTTATAAAGTGGAGTGTGTGTGTGTGTGTGTGTGTGTGTGTGTGTGTGTGTTGGTAATTGCAAAACAAAGCAAGCTTTAGTTCTTCTGTTCCTAGAAGTAGTAACTGGAAGTAACATAGAGATAATTTAATGATTTCCTCCGGTCCCTATACTGGGGAGTAGTGGATTGAGAGGCTGCTTTGAGGTTATGCCACAGAGATTACTTAGAGTTTGATATTAGTTCTGTTTCTAGATTTGGGATTCCCATGAGACACTCAGGACCAAATGTCCAGGAGGGAGTGGGAAGTCTTAATAGTTATTTAAGTGAGAGGTCATGTTGAAGTGTAAATTCGGGAAGGAATACTATTATTCATCTTCTCTTCTCTTCTCTTCTCTTCTCTTCTCTTCTCTTCTCTTCTCTTCTCTTCTCTTCTCTTCTCTTCTCTCTCTCTCTCTCTCTCTCTCTCTCTCTCTCTCTCTGTCTCTCTCTGTCTCTGTCTCTATCTCTCTTTCCCTCCCTCCCTCCCTCCCTCCCTCCCTCCCTCCCTCTCTCCCTCCCTCCCTCCCTCTCTCCCTCGGTCTTAGTTAGGGTTTTACTGCTGTGAACAGACACCATGATCAAGGCAACATTATAAGGACAATATTTAATTGGGTCTGGTTATAGGTTCAGAGGTTCAGTCCATTATCATCAAGGTGAGAACACAACATCATCCAGACAGACATGGTGCAGGCAGAGCTCAAAGTTTTACATCTTCATCTGAAGACTCTTAGTGGAAGACTGACATCCAGGCAGCTAGGACTAGGGTATTAAGGCCCACTTCCACAATGAAACACCTACTCCAGCAAAGTCACTGGAAAACTGGAAATAATATTTCTCAGAAGTACTTGCAGAGAAATTTCAATTCTGGTCATACAAGTCATTTGCTTTTAGACAAAGCAATTGTTGTTTATATAATATTTTTCTATGAGATTTAAAGTTTGATAGAATAGTGAAAGACACCTAAAGAGGGGAGACCCTCACTCAAGTCTCAGGATGACGCAACACCCCCAACCCCACCCCAAGAACTTATGAGAGACCATCCTTGCTGCAATCACACGAGGTTTATTGGCAGGAACCAGCGCGCTGGGGCTGACTTGTATCCCACACAGGGGTAGAGGAGTTCAATCTGATGGCGAGTAGCAAGGAAAGGGGGTATTTAAAGGAAAAACCATAACCCAAGGGGGTAGGGAGGGCGTTATTGGAAAATACCAAAAATACCAGTGAAGCATCACAAGGGGGAACTAAAAATCACAAGGGGAAACGCCCTGCTTCTCAAGATTGTTCTCAAGATTTTAATCTAACTTTTGTGATTAGCCAGGTCCTGTAACAAGGTCATTGAACCAGCTTGTGTAATTATCTGTTCTGTGGTCAGCCAGTTCTCAGAACAGGCTGTTTCAGGGCCCGACTATTTTTCTTTCTTGGCTCTAACTTGGTCTGGGGGTCAAACTTAAATTTTTACCTTACAGTAGCATTACAGAAAACCATTTAGTATATCTTTCAAGCCCCATTGCACAACCTCAAAAATTACCAGTACATGTAATGTTGCTTTATTTGGATTAATATCTGCTTCCTAAAATCTATTATTTTATATTATTCTCAAAATTATTTCATCTATACATGTTTTGGTATATATGTATATATATATATATATCTTAAGCATTTATAACATATTACAATGCCATTACCATATTTTAAAACTCACAGTAAATCCTAATATATATTCAGTGTTCATATTGAGCCCTGTTTCAGAAACCCTGTTTAGAAGAAAACTTTTGTAGCTTTAGCCTATACACTACATGTGTTTTTTTTTTTTATCAGAATTTGTATGTCCCAATTGGTTACTGTCTTTTAATGTATAGTTTAATACACACACACACACACACACACACACACACACCTTTCTTTTTCTTATTTAAGAAACTGGAACCAGATGTGGCATTTCTTTAATCCTAGAACTCAGGAGGCCGAGGTCTCTGTGAACTCAAGGCTAGCCTGATCTACACTGAATTCTAGTCTAGTCAAGGCTACATAGGGAGACCCTTTCTCAAACCATTTTTTTTTCCCCTCAAAATGTTGTTTTTGAAAAGGTCAGCATAGGAACTTTGGGAAGGTCATGAAACACTTGCCCCTCGGAAAGGGAGAGGCTAATTAGCATTTCTCAGGCCACAGGGCAGAATGGAACTTCGGGTGGGGACACATTCCACAAGACTTGACAAGGGAAATCCTTGTCACCTCATTCCCTAAAGACCAATCAATTTAAAGGGGGGGTGTACTGTTCCACTAATCATAGTATGCCTAGTTGCTGATGCTTTATTCTGCCCCTGGAAACCCATAAATACTCCCAAACTGGTGCTGGTGGTCGCAGCCTCTCCTTCGGGTCTGGGACAACCCCAGTGCACTGGAACAATAAATTCCTCTTGCTTTTTGCATAGATCCTGGCTCCACATGGCTCACTCAGGGGGTCCCCAGTAAGCTAAGACTCCCCAGAGTTTTACAGTTTTAAAAAACTACTGAGTGCTTAGGTATCAGCCATACTGTATTCCAGTTGCTTTTGTCATTTTAGTTTTAGCAACTGCTTGGATTCAGTGCAGGCCAAAGCTTTCTTTGTATAAGATACAAGGCACTTATAAGTGTCATCATATCTCATTTGGAGTTCATGTACAATTATTATTTATACAATCTGACTTACACTAGGTTATTTCTGTCCTTTAAAAAAAAGAACAAAAAGGCATTGAAATTCACACCTGTAATCCCAGCATTTTGGGAGCCAGAGATAGGAGGAACACCACAGATTTAAAGCCACTTAACTTACTTAGCAATTTCTAGGACATCCAGGGCTACATAATAAAACCTTGTGTCCAAAGGAAGAAGACTGGGGAACACATACAAGTTTTGTGTAGTAAGCTTGTGATATCTTGAGCAATCTTGATATATGATTGTTAGTCCCTATAATGGAGCCATACTTAAAAAGGGAGTATAGTCCACTGAAACCTTCAAATGTTCTTTCTCATGTTAAGAACATGGCTCTCTGGAATCAAAGTGAAAACCAAGCATTGTTGCTACCAATTAACCGTTGCTCTTCCACTAATCTGCCCTGCCACTCACCAACCCACCACATAGCCATTCCTTACTCTTTCCCTCTATCCAAACTTCTGCCCAACCATTCCTCTGCCCATCTGCCCTCCTTCATATCTACCTTTCTTTCCTATCCAGTATTCACCCATTAACCCATGTCAATCATGGGATCAAAATCTTTCCTGAGTCCCTGCTTCCTGGCTGTTTCCATCATACCCTGTACTCTCCTCAAGATACAGAAGCACTGGCTCCATCAGCCTTTATTGTTCTCATCCATCGACACCATGAGTACTAAAACTATTCAACTGCAGTTCTGCCCAGTGATCACAGAGCCAATAACTGTACCAAGAGCTCCTGTTTCTGAATAAAATGTTTTTGGAATTAATCTCATTATGCTCCCACCTGACTGGACTTGTTTGCTTGCTTGGGCTGGAATAAGTCCCTTGGTTTTCTCTTCCCTAGATTAGCATTTCTTCAACAAGCTGAAACACACTGGAGACCTAACTCTGATCAAAGATGATGCTTGTGACCTTGGTCTTGCCTATCTCTCATTCTTAGCTATTTTACTACTTCTACGTAGTTTACTACCTACTAAATCGGCTCCTAAAAAGCCAATTAAAATGATACATGATGACAGAGTCTACTTGAGAAGAAGGTTTCTTCTGGTCAGTAAAGGAAATCTTCCTCAGATGTCAATGCTTGCTCAGCTCCTTTGGTTCAGGACAGAGTTCTGGGTACAAACAAAATCCAGTTGCTATGAATAGATGACTACAGAGCCAGCAAAGCCAGGCAGCATTACATGAAATTCATCCCCTGAGTTCATATTAGCAAAATTATGGCTGTATTGGCAAAGAGAAGATGAAAGCATTGAGAACAGAGTATCATACCTAAGCTACTGAATGAGAATTTAACCTTGGCACACATCCTGAACTAGTAGAGCTGTGTGTGTTCCATCAGAACAATGGTTCTCAGTCAGAAACTACTTTCTCCTGAGTAGTTTGGTAGTATTGAAAGATGTTTTTGGTTGTTGCAACTAAAGGAGTTACTAGAATCTACAGATGTTTTCAAATCCCTACCATGCACAAAACAACCAAGTGCAACCACAGAGATGTCTTTCTCCAAAGCCAGCAGGGCTGAGGTTGAAACCCCTCATTAGCTGGATGTGGAAGGAAATGTCTTTATCACAGAAATCAGAAGGCAGAGGCAGGAGGATATCACACCCCAAGTTAGTCTGGGTTATACATAGAGACCCAGTCTCAAAAATAGAAAAGAAGGAAAAAGGGAGAAAGGGAAATAGGAGGTGGGGAGATGGTAGAGCCAGTGAAAGAAAGAAAGAAAGAAAGAAAGAAAGAAAGAAAGAAAGAAAGGAAGAAAGAAGAAGGAAGGAAGGAAGGAAGGAAGAAAGAAAGAAAGCTCACATTTCTGTCACATTTGAGGACCATTTCTGAGAATCTATCATAAGAGACAAAAAATAAGAAAAACTTTGATGCAGATCTTTATTCAAAATACTTCTTAATTATAAGAAAGCAATGAAAATAATATTTCCAGCAATAATTATGAGTAGCAATAAGATATTATTGCAGTACATGGCGGAACTTTATATCAGCTTCAAGTGTGATGTTTATGAAGACAGACACATTGTTCTAGTAAGGTAGACATGAATAACTGAAAGTGTAGCTTTTGATTTTTTTCAAACCTTATTTTTAATGATGCTTCCTAAACTCTTTAACCTCCCATTTAGCCTACCACCCACCAAAGGTAGTTGAAAAGAAAGGATATGGGGTTAGTGACCTATTTAGAAACAGTTCTTTGGAGCAAATCCCATCTGTGTTATCTGAAAATTGGCAGTTCAGTTCACAGGTCAGCAGCTTGATCCACTTACAAACACTTCACAGATATGCCAGAAATCCAGTTTGATAGATTCATGATAGCAAACACGAATCAGCAGCAGTGGCATGACCTAGCAAAGACAGCCAGGCCTCAGCCAAATTGGCACAAGTCAGCAGGTGGGACCAGCAGGAGCACCAGGAGAATTTCTTGGCTGTGCCTCTCTCAGCAAAATGAGGATCAGCAAAGAGTGGAGACCAACAAGCATTGCACAGCTAGCTCTATACACAAGCCTAGCTCAGCCTCCTCACTGTCCATCAAGTCCTTTTTATAATCTCCAAACATCATGTGATGTCCACTGGTCTTGCCTCAGCACAAGAGTCTGTCTCAGCTGACATCACTCTGTCAATCAGCTCAAGTGTGAGGAAGCAACAAAAAACTCAGCACTGTCTTAAGGTTTTACAACTGTGAACAGAAACCATGACCAAGGTAAGTCTTATAAAGTATATGAAAAAATTAAAATGATTTTTGAGGTTATGAGGAAGATAGAAATATAAGGGACCGATTGATGAGTTAGATACAAAGGCAGCAATGAATTAACTCTGAGGACTCAGTACACATGCCAAAAAATCTTGAACCCTTTTGAGGATGTCCTAACTGATGCCATATTATCTTTGGGAGATAGGTGGGCCTGGGTTAGATAGGCAGCAGGTTGCTAAGTCTCGATAGTTACCTCATCCTAAGATTGTGACATAGCCCCAGAATGCCACATGTACCTCAGGGCACAGGAACGCACATTTCACAGTGTCAAACGAAGGGTCTCATCAAGTGACCATCCAGATTCTGGCATATATCATTCCAGGAATGAAAACAAAAAAACAAATGTCATTTGTTGCTTCTAGCTCCTGCTTAAATTTTGTTTAGGAGCTGTTCCCTAAACTTCTGAATCGACATCACCTATCCATATTCACATCTCCAGATTAAATCTCACACCAGAAATGGAGATAAACAAAGATTTGTGTGGTGTCCAATAACCTGCTCTATTGCCAACTAGCTCCTTGTCCCTGCAGCTCCTCAGCTATCATCAAAGCACACAGAGAATGGCTTCACCACATTGCCACATGGGAAACAAATGCCTCCTTGTGTTTTATGACCCAGTGGATTGTCATCCAAGATAGCACCTTTTTCTCCCCTGACCTCCACCATGCAGTCAGTGATTGACTTTCCACAGAACATGATAGGCACCTAAAACATGTCTTGTAATACTAAAGGGGAAATTCAAATCATTTTATGATAGGTCAACAATTCTTAAAGTTTTAATCTTTGAACTGCCTTTACCAGAGTCACAAGGGAGCTTTATGAAGATGCAAAGTTATAAGAGATGCCCTGTTTTTACAGGAAGCTCTATAAGACCCAGGACCTTTCCTTTTTCAATGAGTTCCCAAAGGTCTGTACGCATGCTAAAGTACAAGATCCATTGGACAAAGAAAAATAGTTTGTATCACATGTCAAGTTTCTAGTTCTTAGGGAACTATATATCATTATTTGAAACATTGCCCAGAATTATCTACTGAATAAGATTATCATCAACACAAAAGTTGTCTGAAATGGAAAAATCCAATTACAACAAAGAATCATAGACATACACCCAAATGCTGTGGACACAGATCTAAGTGTGCAATCCTCCTTTCTTCCTCTCTTTAATTAAGTAAAGATAACTGGGAATCTTAGAAATGTATAGAAGAGGTGTTTTTTGATTGTTTGTTTGTTTGTTGTTGGTTTTTTTGTTTGTTTGTTTTTTTGCAAGAAAGGACCACAGAAGCCCAGTTTAATAGCATTAATGAAAGTTTGGTGATCTGCCAATTAGTTTCTTACAAAATTAGAAAACAAGATGAATTTCAATGTATACATATTATAGAGAGATGTGTCTCTGGGCCAAGGCAGGAAATATCTGTTGACTGCCATGTAGGTCTGACAGTTATAAAGGGATGGAAGGGAGCACTGCTTGGTGGAAGAATCTTCGGCCAGCAGTATAGAAAAGGTCTTCACCAGGCCAATGAGATGTTGCTGGCAAAGACTAAACATCAGGTGATTTGTATAAGGCAGAAAAGTCCAGTTTGTTATTGAAAGACCCACAATGTGAACACTCCCCCACGTTCTGACTCAGGAGAGGCGACACTCCAAATTACTCATGAGAAACGGTCTTGATGCAAACTGCAAGAGGACTTTTATTTCAAGAGCGCTCTCGGGCCCACAGTCATACACCTCTACAGGGGTAGAGGACTGTGGTGCCCCGAGTATCTGGGTAAGGGGGTATTTAAAGGAAGAAACCACAACTCAAGGGGGCGGAGAGGGTGTTGTTGGAAAATACCAAAAATACCAGTTAAGAGTCACAAGGAAGTGCAAAGTCACAAGAGTCACAAGGAATACTTGGTAATTGTGCAGGTTATTTCTCAAGACAGTTTCTATGATTCCTTAATAATAGCACATTTGCATAGCGGGTTCCAGCAATGGTCAGGGTGGTCCTTTTTGAACAAACACTCCCTGAACCCAGGAAGTGGGTGGGTGGAGGAATGTTGCTATCTGTTTTATGATTAGCATGCCTTGGAGCATTGAGTCTCAAAGGTCACATTCTCAAGCCTGGGCCTAAAGGCCTAGTTTTTATGTTTTTATGTTTCACTTTTTCAGTATCACTAATAGGCTTGGTTGTTGGGTAGAATCAATGGAGAATGGAAGGTCTCTATCTTGGTATGAATATCACAAAGATGCATAAGACTACAGCTAACAACTAAAAGCACCACCACATCAGGTTCTAGATGGCATTCCTTTGTGCCACCATAACTTATTCAATCACACAATTAGGAGCATAAAAAGTCCAGAAATATTTCTGGATTATTGTGTAAGGCATTATTCCTCCAGTGCCTATCCCATGTCCCCAAACTTAATTTTTGTGGGTACTAACACTAGTTCTCAACTCCCATAGAGTTGGGACAGGACTAACTAGGCAGATAAGCAAAGGAAGGAAAGAGAGACCGTGGTGCAAAACTGGTGAAGCAGGTCTAACTAGGAGGGTCTGAAGTGAGCTACATCTATCCCACATGCTGTCCATCTACTGTCCCTCTCCTCCGTCTTAGTTACTGTTCTATTACTTTGAAGAGATACTGCGACCAAGGTAACGTTTAAAGGAAGCATTTAATTAGGGTCTTGCTTACAGTTTCAGAGTGTTAGTTCACTGCCATCATGGTGAGGAGCATGGATGCAAGCAGGCAGGCATAACTTAAAGTTCACATCTTATCAGCAAATGCAGACAGAGGGAGGCAAGACTAGACCTGACATGGGCTTTTGGAATCTCAAAGATCATGACTCTTCCAACATGGCTACACCTAATCCTTTTCAGACAGTTCCACTAACTGGAACCCAGCATTCAAACATATGACCCCATGGGGGCCATTCATTCTAACTACTTCATTACACTCCTTGGCCACCATGGGCTTATAGCCATATCATAATGCAAAATACATTTAGTTCAATATCAAAAACCTCATTAAAAGTCCAAAGTTTTTCTGAGATTGAAGGCAGTCTCTTAACTGTGACCCCTTATAAAGCCAAACTAAAAAGTAGGTCATATGTTTCCAACATACATTGCACAGAATACACATTACCATTCCAAAACTGAGAAAACGGCACAGTAAGGAAATACTGGACCAAAGCAAGACTGAAACCAGGAGGGCAAACCACAAATTCTGTCTTAGATGGCTCTCCTAATCTCTCACTTCTTCCAGCTGTATTGACTGCAACACTCTTGTACACCTTGTCTGTAGCTTTTTTTGTTGGGTATCCCACAGTTCTGACATCTCCTCCATGTTGGCATCTCCAACACAATTCCAGGATTCACCTTCAAAACTTCACAAACCTCTCTGGGCCTCCTGCAGGGACTCCCCTGTCATATGCCATCAGTATAGAAAAGGTCTTGACCAGGCCAATGAGATGTTTCTGGCAAAGACTAAACTTTGGGTGATTTGTGTAAGGCAGAAATAGTCCAAGTTGGTATCACTAATAGGCTTCATTGTTGGGTAGAATCAGTACCTTTCCTTAACCACAGAGGAAGATCCCATAACCCTTTTTCTGTATCCTTGACTCTCAATTCAGAATCATGGCTGAAGATGCCATGTTCTGCTGCCTGCTGGGACTGGAACCTGGCCCCTCCAAGTCTAATATTTGCATAAACTTTGTCTTGTTAATGGTTTCCTCTGTTGCATAAGATTCTGTTTTGTACAAATTGCAGAATTCGCTGGGTGAGGTCTTACCCTGAGGGTACCTCTCCCCTTATTCTATTTAGCATCAGCCTTTTCTTTAAGCTTCTTATCTCCTTAAATGCAGGACTTACTCCAATATTATATTCATTGGTGTTCTTCTTTCTTCATTTTGTATTTGTCTTTGCAACACTTGCTCCTTTTGGTTGTAAATCTGCATAAAAGTGATCACTAATAACCACATGGCACAGTCAATACTAGGCTATATTGAAATTTCCTCTGCCAACAGCATTAATCCAAAACTCTTCAATTTAGCCTCATGCAGATTCTTAGGACAAGGGCAAAAGGAAGTTGTATCTTTTGCCAAAACATCACAAGAATGTTCTAAATCTCAGCTGCTGTTATTCTCCTCTGAAACTTCTAGACCTGTGTCTGTGTAGCCCATATTGCTCTCAGCACTGCTATCTTCCAAACTCATATAAAGATGCCCCATTAAGCCTCACTTAAAGCATTCAATTGCTTTTCTAGTCCAAAGTCCCATGTCTTTCATAATTCTCCAACAGCATGGTCAGGCCTGTCATAGCAATACCCACTCCTGCCACCAACTTCTGTCTTGGTTCTGATTCTATAACTGTGAGGAGACACCATAACCAAGGCAACCTTTAAAAGAAAACTTTTAATTGGAGCTTTTCTTACCGTTTCAGAGTCCATGACCATCATGGTGGAGAGCCAAGCAGGCAGGCATGGCACTGGAGCAGTAGCTGAGGGAATCACATCTGATTAGTAAATGTCAGGTAGAAAGAGAATGAGTCTGGGTGTGATGTGGACTTGTGAAACCTCAAAAGGCCACCCCCAGTGACACAGATCCTCCAACAAGACCACAACCTTCTAATCTTTTCCAAACAGTTCTACCAGATGAGGACCAAGCATCCCAACATTATGACCCTATGGGAGCCTCTCTTATTGAAACATCCACAACTCCCTTTCCAAGTTTACTAAGCCCTTGATCTTGATATTTTCCCTCCTATTTCAGTTATGAGGACAAGATTTAAGCTGGGCCACTTACATTCTTTCATTGAGTCAGTCTTCTAACACTAGAAAAGAAACATTTTCTTTTTACTAAAATAGTGAAACTATTAGAAGTTTAGAACTATTCACTATATGAATTGAAATAAGTCTTGAATGGTAAATGGAGAGATGCAGACACTAGCCACTCTTTAAAGCTTTATGGGGTACTTTGTAAGGAGCCGTCCTCACATTCGCCATTATAAGATGGCACTGACACCTGTGTTCTAAGTAGTAAACAAACCATCTGCACATGCGCTGGGGTAGTTTCCCACCCCATGTGCTCTGCCTTTCCCGTGATGACAACTCTGGCTGATGGGCTGCAGCCAATCAGGGAGTGACACTCCGAGGCGGAGGACAGTCCTCCATAAAAGGGAGGGGGCTCCGCCATCTGTGGCTCTCTCTCTGTCTCCTTTCTCCACTGGCTCCTGATGGGGTAAGCAATAAAGTTTGTACTGCAAAGGATTCCGGTTGCCCTGAGCGTGTTCTTACCAGGGGGACACACAAAAGCGGCGGGCAACAAATGGTGCCGGAACCCGCGAACTACTGCATCACGGGGAAGGAGCGGTTAATGAAGTGTTCCCACAAAACAGACTGTTGAGAAGGATCCGGCATGGGTTCAGAACTCTTCAGCTGGGGAACGGAGCAGAACCAGAACTGCTGGGATGGGACGCGTGTTACAGCTTTACAAGGTATGTCTAGTCTTGAACTTTCTCTAGTGTTAAAAGCCCTTTTATTTCTTTTCACATGTCAACAAGTGGTTAAGGCAGGGTGGAGAATTCTGGACGAAATTCAAGACAGTCTATCAGAAGTAAAGTGGGGAGAGATTAGAAGGAAAGAGGAGAGAAAACAAAGGAAAAAAGAAAAGTTAATGTCAGGGAAAAATACCTGGGGAGAGATTGGAAGGAAAGAGGAGAAAAGAGATGAGTTTAAGGAGCCAGTTCTTAATAGCTGTGAATCAGATGAAGAAATTAGCCCTTCTGAGGAAACAGACTTGGAGGAGGAAGCAGCTTGTTATGAGAGAGAAATGCGAGCTTATAGGTCAAGAAAAAAGCCAAAAGCGACTGGCAAAGGCCAGCTTGCTGCTTGGCCTCAGGGCAGTCAGCTTCAGGGTCTTAGTGCACCTCCGCCCTATGCGGAGCCCCCGCCCTGCGTAGTGCGTCAGCCCTGCGCAGAGAGGCAGTGCGCAGACTCGTTCATTCCAAGAGAGGAACAAAGGAAGATGCAACAGGCATTTCCGGTCTTTGAAGGAGCCGAGGGTGGGCGTGTTCACGCTCCGGTAGACTATACACAGATTAAAGAGCTTGCCGAATCGGTCCGTAAATATGGAGCCAATGCTAATTTTACCTTGGTGCAGTTAGACAGGCTTGCTGGCATGGCACTAACTCCTGCCGACTGGCAAATGATTGCAAAAGCCGCTCTCCCCAGTATGGGCAAATATATGGAATGGAGAGCACTATGGCAAGAGGCTGCACAAACTCAGGCCCGAGCAAATGCTGCCGCTTTGACTCCAGAGCAGAGAGATTGGACCTTTGACCTGTTAACGGGTCAGGGAGCTTATACCGCTGATCAAACAAATTATCACTGGGGAGCTTATGCCCAAATTTCCTCCGCGGCTATTAAGGCCTGGAAGGCGCTCTCCCGAACAGGTGAAGCCACTGGACAATTAACCAAGATCATCCAGGGACCCCAGGAGTCCTTCTCAGACTTTGTGGCCAGAATGACAGAGGCAGCAGAGCGTATTTTTGGAGATTCAGAGCAAGCCGCACCTCTGATAGAACAGCTCATTTATGAGCAAGCCACACAGGAGTGTCGAACGGCCATAGCCCCAAGAAAGAATAAAGGCTTACAGGATTGGCTCAGGGTTTGTCGAGAGCTCGGGGGACCTCTCACCAATGCAGGCTTAGCGGCTGCCATCCTCCAATCCCAAAAACGCTTCATAGGCAGAAATGATTGGAGGACATGTTTTAACTGTGGGAGGCCTGGGCATTTTAAGAAAGATTGTAGAGCTCCAGACAAAAAGGGGGGGACCCTCACTCTTTGCTCTAAGTGTGGCAAGGGCTATCATAGAGACGACCAGTGTCGCTCTGTGAGGGATATAAAGGGCAGATTCCTTCCCCCACCTGATAATCAATCAGCTGATGTGTCAAAAAAACGGGCTATCGGGCCCTCGGTCCCAGGGCCCTCAAAGATATGGGAACCGGTTTGTCAGGACCCAGGAAGCAGTCAGAGAGGCGACCCAGGAAGACCCACAAGGGTGGACCTGCGCGCCACCTCCGATTTCCTACTAATGCCTCAAATGAGTATTCAGCCGGTGCCGGTGGAGCCTATACCATCTTTGCCCCCTGGAACCATGGGCCTTATTCTCGGCCGGGGTTCACTCACCTTGCAGGGCTTAGTAGTCCACCCTGGAGTTATGGATTGTCAACATTCCCCTGAAATACAGGTCCTGTGTTCAAGCCCTAAGGGCGTTTTTTCTATTAGTAAAGGAGATAGGATAGCTCAGCTGCTACTCCTCCCTGATAATACCAGGGAGAAATCTGCAGGACCTGAGACAAAGAAAATGGGCTCCTCTGAAAATGATTCTGCCTATTTGGCTGTATCTTTGAATGATAGACCTAAGCCCCGCCTTAAGATCAGCGGAAAAGAGTTTGAAGGCATCCTTGATACCGGAGCAGATAAAAGTATAATCTCTACACATTGGTGGCCCAAAGCATGGCCCACCACAGAGTCATCTCATTCATTACAGGGCCTAGGATATCAATCATGTCCCACTATAAGCTCTGTTGCCTTGACATGGGAATCTTCCGAGGGGCAGCGAGGGAAATTCATACCTTATGTGCTCCCACTCCCGGTTAACCTCTGGGGGAGGGATATTATGCAGCATTTGGGCCTTGTTTTGTCCAATGAGAATGCCCCGTCGGGAGGGTGTTCGGTTAAAGTAAGAAATATCATGGCAAAGATGGGTTATAAAGAGGGAAAAGGGTTAGGAAATGAACAATTAAAACTGGGCCATATTGAACCATCTACCTCACCTTGGAATACTCCAATTTTTGTAATTAAGAAAAAGTCAGGAAAGTGGAGACTGCTCCATGACCTCAGAGTCATTAATGAGCAAATGAACTTATTTGGCCCCGTACAGAGAGGTCTCCCTGTACTTTCCGCCTTACCACGTGGCTGGAATTTAATTATTATAGATATTAAAGATTGTTTCTTTTCTATACCTTTGTGTCCAAGGGATAGGCCCAGATTTGCCTTTACCATCCCCTCTATTAATCACATGGAACCTGATAAGAGGTATCAATGGAAGGTCTTACCACAGGGAATGTCCAATAGTCCTACAATGTGCCAACTTTATGTGCAGGAAGCTCTTTTGCCAGTGAGGGAACAATTCCCCTCTTTAATTTTGCTTCTTTACATGGATGACATCCTTCTATGCCATAAAAACCTTACCATACTACAAAAGGCATATCCTTTTCTACTTAAGACTTTAAGTCAGTGGGGTTTACAGATAGCCACAGAAAAGGTCCAAATTTCTGATACAGGACAATTTTTGGGCTCTGTGGTGTCCCCAAATAAAATTGTGCCCCAAAAGGTAGAGATAAGAAGAGATCACCTCCATACCTTAAATGATTTTCAGAAGCTGTTAGGGGATATTAACTGGCTCAGACCTTTTTTGAAGATTCCTTCCGCTGAGTTAAGGCCTTTGTTTGATATTTTAGAAGGAGATTCTCATATCTCCTCCCCTAGGGCTCTTACTCTAGCTGCTAGCCAGGCCTTACAAAAGGTGGAAGATGCCTTACAGAATGCACAATTACAACGTATTGAGGATTCGCAGCCTTTTAGTTTATGTGTCTTTAAGACAGCACAATTGCCAACCGCAGTTTTGTGGCAGAATGGGCCATTGTTGTGGATCCATCCAAATGTATCTCCAGCTAAAATAATAAATTGGTATCCTGATGCAATTGCACAGCTCGCCCTTAAAGGCCTAAAAGCAGCGATCACCCATTTTGGACGAAATCCCTATCTTTTAATTGTACCTTATACCGCTGCACAGGTTCAGACCTTGGCAGCCACATCTAATGATTGGGCAGTTTTAGTTACCTCCTTTTCAGGACAAATAGATAACCATTATCCAAAACATCCAATTTTACAGTTCGCCCAAAATCAATCTGTTGTGTTTCCACAAATAACAGTAAGAAACCCACTTAAAAATGGGGTTGTGGTATATACTGATGGATCAAAAACTGGCATAGGTGCCTATGTGGCTAATGGTGAAGTAGTATCCAAACAATATAATGAAAATTCACCTCAAGTGGTAGAATGTTTAGTGGTTTTAGAAGTTTTAAAAACCTTTTTAGAACCCCTCAATTTTTTAGAAGTGGCTGGAGTGATTAAGCCTTCCAGTAAAGTTGCCAATATTTTTCAGCAGATACAATTAGTTTTGTTATCTAGAAGATTTCCTGTTTATATTACTCATGTTAGAGCCCATTCAGGCCTACCTGGCCCCATGGCTCTGGGGAATGATCTGGCAGATAAAGCCACTAAAGTGGTGGCTGCTGCCCTAACATCCCCGATAGAGGCTGCAAGAAATTTTCATAACAATTTTCATGTGACGGCTGAAACATTACGCCGCCGTTTCTCCTTGACGAGAAAAGAAGCCCGTGACATTGTTACTCAATGTCAAAGCTGCTATGAGTTCTTGCCAGTTCCTCAGGTGGGAATTAACCCACGCGGTATTCGACCTCTACAGGTCTGGCAAATGGATGTTACACATGTTTCTTCCTTTGGAAAACTTCAATATCTCCATGTGTCCATTGACACATACTCTGGCATCATGTTTGCCTCTCCTTTAACCGGAGAAAAGGCCTCACATGTGATTCAACATTGTCTTGAGGCATGGAGTGCTTGGGGAAAACCCAAACTCCTTAAGACTGATAATGGACCAGCTTATACATCTCAAAAATTCCAACAGTTCTGCCGTCAGATGGACGTGACCCACCTGACTGGACTTCCATCTAATAAAACAGAAAGAGGAGGCTCTACCCCGAGTACCAAGAGTGTCTGTGTCTACAGCACTTTTACACTCAATTTTTTAAATCTTGATTCTCATGGCCATACCGCGGCTGAACGACATTGTTCAGAGCCAGATAGGCCCAAAGAGATGGTTAAATGGAAAGATGTTTTAAATAACAAATGGAAAGGCCCGGATCCTATTTTGATAAGATCCAGGGGAGCTGTTTGTGTTTTTCCACAGAATGAAGACAACCCATACCAGAAAGACTCACCCGAAAAATCCAGACTGACCAAGGGAATACTGATGTCCCTCGTCTTGGTGATGTCCAGTGCGACAACAACAAAGGGAAAGCAGTGTTGGGAGATACAGAATTGGACGGCTAAATTTGAACAGACCCTTTGAAAATTAAGACTTGCCCCATGCACTTGGACCTGTCCCTGACCTAAGGACTATCTTTTCAACATTTTCCTTCTTTAAAGAATGGGTGGGGGTGGAATTATTTGGAGCTGTTCTTTGCTGTGGATTAGTGTTGCTTCTTTGATTGGTCTGTAAGCTTAAGGCCCAAATTAGGAGAGACATGGTGGTTATTTCCCAGGCGCTTGCAGCACTAGAACATGGTGCTTCCCCTGATATATGGTTATCTATGCTTAAGCAATAGGTCGCTGGCCACTCAGCTCTTGCACCCCACGAGGCTAGTCTCATTGCACGGGATAGAGTGAGTGTGCTTCAGCAGCCCGAGAGAGTTGCACGGCTAAGCACTGCAGTAGAAGGGCTCTGTGGCATTTATGAGCCTATTCTAGGGAGACATGTCATCTTTCAAGAAGGTTGAGTGTCCAAATGTCCTTCCCCCAGGAAAAACGACACGGGACCAGACCAGGACCCCTCCGGGTGATGAGCCTGGGAGGAGGTTTTGTGTACGGCTCCTTTACCTGCACACTGGGGATTTGACCTCTATCTCCACTCTCATTATTATGGGTGGCCTATTGCTCTTAAATAAAAGAAAAGGGGGAGATGTAAGGAGCCGTCCTCACATTCGCCATTATAAGATGGCACTGACACCTGTGTTCTAAGTAGTAAACAAACCATCTGCACATGCGCTGGGGTAGTTTCCCACCCCATGTGCTCTGCCTTTCCCGTGATGACAACTCTGGCTGATGGGCTGCAGCCAATCAGGGAGTGACACTCCGAGGCGGAGGACAGTCCTCCATAAAAGGGAGGGGGCTCCGCCATCTGTGGCTCTCTCTCTGTCTCCTTTCTCCACTGGCTCCTGATGGGGTAAGCAATAAAGTTTGTACTGCAAAGGATTCCGGTTGCCCTGAGCGTGTTCTTACCAGGGGGACACACAAAAGCGGCGGGCAACAGTACTTAGAACTCCTTCTACCCCCAGTGCTTCCTCTGACACTGGGTCAGTGTATCTATTTCAGTTGGTATAGAAGGCAGATTTCTAAGATGCCTCCAAGTTCCCAGTTACACTGAGCTAGTGTTGCTATGAAGGATTAGGAGTTGTAATTAAGGTACCAAGTAAACTAACTCGAAGAATAGCAGATTATATATGTCATCAAACTTAATCACATGAGCCATTAAAGCTGAATGTAGATATTAAAGATAAAGAAATCAGACTTGAAGTATGAAGAAAAATTCAGAGAGGGGAAATGGCGAAACTATATTTAAAAAGATGCTGTGATCCTCTGGGAGCTGAGACAGACCCCTGATGACAGATTATAGACAAATTGGAACTGAGTTAATGGGGCTTCTGTCCTTTATTTCCTCTGGATAAAAACCCAGCCAGGCAACTTTTTGGCTTCATTCAGTCTAGAACATCCTAAGCAAAGAATTCAACCATGCCATATCTATACTTCTGATGTGCAGGCCTTATTTTACGTGGCTACACTGGTCATTTGTCACAGTAGAAACACAGTATACTTGAGTTTATTTTATTTACACCTAAAGAGGTCCTGACTAAACTTAAAAAGACAAAAACAAAAACAAACAAACAAAAAAAGTTAAGTTCCTTTCACTGCTGTGAGAAGACGCTTGAAGCCTATTATTTTTCACTGCTTCCCTTTCCTTTTTTCTCTCTCTCCCTTCCTCCCTGCCATCTTCCATCCTTCTCTTCCCCTCCCCTCCCCTCTCTTTTCTCTGTCTTTCTTATTTATTTTAAGATACTTTATTACAGTAAGAAGACTTAGCACGGGATCTCACCTATCACCAAGGTTTGTGGTACATGGCTGTCTATATGTTTACCACAGATCTCTAGAAACTTAAGCCTTCTTGATTGACTCAAACCTTATGCTTACTTATCATCTCATTTTTCATGTGCCTCAGCTCTTTGGAGAGCTACCACCACCCTTACTTTCCACCAGTGTGACTGTTCTTGAATCTGCATGCGTGGAGCCATTTGTCCTTCTAGAAGTGGCTTATTTCCCTCAGCGTAATATCCACCGGGTTCATCCACGCTGTGTAGGGATTGTCTCTTGAAATCTTCCAGAAGTGCTAATTCTTTAGACACAACGATTCTCACTCTTACATCTTTGCCAGAACTTCACTGAAATGTTTCTTTCTCAGCAAAGCTCTCCTTGATTTTCCTGTGTAAAAATATAAATAACTCCCTCTCTGAATTATCCTTTCCTGACTTACTCTTTCTGTTAGCAATGATTTCTGCCTAGCAACCTGCTTGTTTTACTGTCTTAGTTAGGTTTTACTGCTGTGAACAGACTCCATGACCAAGGCAAGTCTTATAAAGGACAACATTTAATTGAGGCTGGCTTACAGGTTCAGAGGTTCAGTCCAGTATCATCAGGGTGTGAGGATGGCAGCATCTAGGCAGGCATGGTGCAGGCAGAGCTGAGAGTTCTACACCTTCATCTGGAGGCTACTAATGGAAGACTGGCTTCCAGGCAGCAAGGATGAGGGTCTTAAAGCCCACACTCACAGTGACACTTATACTCCAACAACGCCATACCTCCTAATAGTGCCACTCCCCTGGGCCAAGCATATACAACCTATCACACCCTGTGTTAGGATGAGGTATTTGATTTTAATTGGGCATGTTAATTACGTGAGCTAAAGGGGGATTTTGGTTGCTGGACTTTAATACTTTGATTGCTGGATCTTGGCTGAGCATATATCATACTAACCTAATGTTTATTTATTTCATTATTTATTTTCTGAGTTCTTCATAGACTATTAGCTTCATATGCACACCAGGGTTCCTATTGGTTTTAAGCATGCTATATCATCAACATCAAGAACAGCACTTGCCACACAGTGGCCACTTAAATGTTGACTAAATGACCTATCAAAAGGAAGATGTGTGCATAAAAAAAGATATATATTTCCTAAGGGCATTACCATCTTTCTTCTTATAGAGAAATTGGTGGTATGTATGTTTAGAAACATAGCAGGGTGTTCATTTCCTTTCCTCCAGGAATACAGAGCAAGAGATAGTAAGGTTTGGCCAGCCTGATTTTTATGCAAGGCTGACAGTGAAGACTGATGGGATAGAAAAAAAAATGATATGGAACATATAGGAATAGGTTGGGCTGTGTTCAACAACAACAACAACAACAACAAAATAAATAAAAATAACCACAACTTAGAAATAAATTGCTTTTCTATAATACATGATGGGAGTCTAGAAGTAGAAAGTTAAAAGTTGGTAGAAAATGTTCATGGTGGAAGTCAGTCTATTTATTTATTGTTATTCTATATACACTTCCTAGCCTAAAGCCCTTTATCCTGCTGGGTGCTCCATGGTTAACCTGGCATCTTTCACAAGCCTAGAATAAATAATACCTTTGGAAATGCTCAATAGGTGTCACAGGTATATAGGTAGTTCTCTGTCCTGGACAGAGGTGGGAACTGCAGAGGCAGAATCCAGCATCTACCCTGGGACAGGACTTGAAATTCCCTTGCCTGTAAGAAGATCTCCACCTATGGTCAGTGAGATGCAGCAGGGACATTCAGGAATCACATGGAGAACGCCTGTCCGGAGTCAAATCCAGCCATATAGTGTACTTACTTGAATTCTAGCTATATATGAGACATTGCTGCCTAAATCCAGAGTACTATACTCCAGTAAAAAAAAATAATAATTGTAAGATTTGTAAGACAATTAAGGTTAATGGCTCAGTTCTCTAATTAGCTTTGTGACCACTAGCAAATTATTTGCCCTCAGAGGACCAAGGCTGTGGGTCAGAGATGGGCTGCCTATCTAACATATGTAAAGCCATGGCTTCAGTCTCCAGTACTGAGCAACAGACCAACCCATAGATTATATATCCTCTTGGTTTTTCAGTTTACTAATGTGTAAGGAGAGACTAAAACCATTGTAACTGTGTGAGTGCTGCTATTATTATCTGATGCTGTCATACCCAATGCATGTGCTTTGTTTAAGCATCATTCCTGGCACAAGGAAGCCCTAGATGTGTTCACTCTGATCATCATGACCATGAAAGGATCTGGGTATCTGTTACTCTGAGACAGAGATCTTTAGTTTCTTATACATGTCTTTGTATAGGTCTGTCTAGGAAGTTACTCTTCTGTCTTACTAACAGGCTTTCCCTGATGAATGGAGAATAATGTCACTGGTTATTTTAATTTATAGCCCCTATACTCATCAGCTAAAGGGGATTCTCTCCCACCTCACTGTGTAATACACAAGAAAGGCTCTGCTTGGCCTGGCTTGGATCATATGTCTGGTCTGTTGTCTGTCCCTATGGTGTGACTGGATGTGAACACAGAATTAAGTATAAGTGAAGTGAGGCACGGTGAAGTGCGCACCTTCAGTCACTCCCAACCTAAGCATAAGTTGCTCACCCAGGACTTCCTCTACTTCCTGTTCTTAGGAATAGTGATGATCACAACAGTGACCTTACTCTCAATATCAGAAGCATCAGTGTAAGGGTTGGTAAAGTATGACAGAAGACAGCAGCCACGTATCAGAGCCTTAATCAATTGATGACCACTACCACTGTTGGGATTGTTCGGAGAAAGAGAAGAATACATTTGCACCTTGCTTAACATGTACATTTAGCAAAATCTTTTTAGAATGTCTTAGGCTGAACTCTGCCAATCTTAGGATTAGGAACGACTTTGGCTCGAGACTATATACACCACAGTGAGGATTGATTGCTACCTAAGTGGGAATCCTGGTTTGGCTGTGTTCCATCCCTACAACCTCAAGAACATCACCAGCTTGGCTGATTTTGTCTGTCTGTCTGCACAGTTGCATCAATGATGAGACTTACCTGCTGGGATGGTTATGAGTGTTAGATGGAAAAACATAGATGAAAATGTTACCATGATGTCTTGAAACCCCTAAGGAAGTGTTAACTGCTAATATAATTATTAGCACTGCTACCCAGATCGTTCACTGTCTCATCACCATGGTCTCTTCAGATGTTATAAAACTGATTTGGTGAACACCCCACACTTAGGAAGCTCACTGTAAACAACCACTCATCCCTATACTCTGAGACTCTCTGAGCATCTGTGCAGCCCACAAGGAGTTTTCTGCCATGCACGGTCTGTATTCTAAGGTGAGCTGCTGCCTTTGCATTTATCCTCATGGTATGTCATTGGCAGAATGACTAAGCGTGGTGCTCCCTGTGCCCATGACATTGTACATCTGACATTCTCTCAAGAGCCAGAATACCTGAAAAAAAAAAAAAAAGAGAGAAGAAATAGGAAAAACAAAACCGTTGAAATGAGAATGGAATCCCCCCATTCTCATTTAAAGATTTGCTTCTAGATTATGAAAAGAATGCCAGTGATATGAATATAAAGAAGAAGCCTTAAAAGCACCAAGTTCCTCTTTCATAAAATCCATTAGACAAATCTCTTCACAGTTAATTGCTTCAACTATCCTTCAAAATTCATTTTTCACACCCCATTGGTTGATTTACCTACCATCTGTTGATTTCAGGACAACACAGCTGACTAATCATGATCTGCTAGGTGACAAGGCTACACTGTTTAACAGCAAACAGTCCTTACTAGTACCTCCCATTAAGGGCCTACTACAGGACCTACTATAGCCTGCTAGCTGTCTGCCCTGTGTGTGGCATCTGGGCACAGGGATGATTAAGTTGTGACCCTACATCAAGGCCAGCAGGCTCTGCATTTGATGGGTCTCTCACCTACTGTGTCCTGCACTCAAGTGTGGTTCGTGAAAGGACTTCAGGGACTGCTAAATGAGAGTGTAGTAAGCTGTTGGTTTATAAAAGAACACTCTAGAGAGGCAAGGAATGAAAGCAAGGTAAAGTGAAATAGTCCTAGGTGGGGCTGTTTAGGGAAATAATTGCAGACATTTCTAGGCAGTGTCAAGAGCAGGGTTGCCCTTCACATTATGAAAGCTAAATGTCCTTATTAATGCTACCGCCTTCCTTCCCTGGAGAGGCCTATGTTAGGGTGAGTTCAGGAGTGCAACTGCAGGCCTGAGGTTAGCTATAGTCAACATTGTTTGTGGCCTGTGGTTAAGGAACACCTTTCATGCCTCATTATGTCACAGCAAGACTCTCCTAATCCCTTCTTTGTGGAACCAAGGGCCTTAATGCTAAAGAAAGTAATTAGACTGCTCAAACCAAAACAGACCATTTTCAGGTTTCATCAGCCAGGCAGAAGGCAGGCACTGAAGCCAAATCTTGCAGGGCAAATCCTTAGACCGTGGTCCTTCCTTGGCTGGATTTATTCCTCCTTCCAGAACTTGCCACTCAGGTGCATATAGTTGAGGATTAGGTGATACAAAACATACTGCCTCACCTTTAAAAAACAACATTTGCTTCCTGGTTGTATTTGAAGGATATCTATCATAGTGAAACGGAAAAACCCACAAGAACAAGATGGGAGAAGACTGGTTAAGTGGTAGCATCCAAAGACACCTAGTCGTGCTCTGTGATCTACTTGACCCCCTTGTAGTTGTTGAGATGCATTCACATGAGTGGAAGCATGTACTTAGAATTTTAAATTGTACTATTTTAATTATTAGACTTTAAAATTATTAGCATCGGCTTTATGTGCATTTAAAAATCTCTAACTCAATCTATTCTTGTAGTTGGTTGTTTGGTTTTATTGATTTGTTTGTTTTTAAGTCCTTGTCATAGTGGATGAGCAAAGACTATATTCCTACAGATCTTCCTGGCAGTCAAAAGATAGGCTGGCCATAAACTCAACCTGGAGAGGCCCCTGTTTCTTGGCTACAGGATGAATGCACAGCATCTGTTCTGTTACCCACACATTAAAGTTATGAATGAGCATTTAGCAGAATTCTCCTCTGTTGCTCTTGGGGCCATGTGTAGCCAGAGCAAAAGAATCCAGCATTGAGTGGAAGAACAATTTGCAAAGGTAAGCAGATCATAAGTGCATGCTTGGGCTTTTTTAAGTGATGTTTGAACAAGGGTATGAAACACTGTCTTTTTGATGGCTTTACAAAAGCTACAGTAAACAGATTGGAAAATGTTTAGAGAAAATGTGCCATAGTGTTAAGACCTAGGTAAAATATTAAGGCCTAGATGGAATGTTAAGGACTAGATGACTATTACCTGGCTAACCCATCATTTGTGCTGTTGCTAATATAAGGACATTTTCTCATATGTTTTTTTCTGCTGTTACTAGGAAACTTTCTCACGCCCAAGTTGATTATGCATACTGGAAACCAAGCCTGGTAGAAGTCAGTAGAACTGCTTTGTATAGATACCCACAATAAGTTTGGATCTGAACCAACAACCCAGCAGTACTTCCTTCACCTGTGTATAATCCTGCATGGTATTTGCTTTTATAAGCTGCCCCTGGGATGGATCCCAACAAAAGAGAGGCACCTGCATCTATTTAGAATTAACACTTCCATTTTGAGTAGGGGTCGAGTAAAGTTTAAGTTCCCAAGACCTCCCTGGGAACTGGCATTCTACCTGGCAGAAAGAGACATGTATGTGAGTAACTGACATCTTGGTTAGCAAGTTAAGACATGAATGTTAGACAAGGCGTGTCCCCTGCCACAGCTGAATACCCCAACCAATGGGAGCAGGATAAGTATACAACAAAGACATGTTCCTAAGGACATCCCCTAGCCCTAAATCATGATTGGTGGAATAACTTGGCATTGATGTTTGTGGATTTTAGGCTTAAAAACACTGTACAATCTTAACTCAATGTCACAGTCAGCTCCTGAGTTTGACCTATGGCCCTTATCAATCAGTCTTGGGGTGTGGTGTTCAATAAACCATCCCTATTTGACTGAGATTGGTGTTTGAGTGGTTTTTGTGGTGATTCTCATACCCCAACACATAAAATGGTAGAGAAAACAATTTGGGATGAACACTGAGAATATTTATATTTATCACATGTGACATTTTCCTTTAAGTTACATGTAACCTGAAAAAAAAATGCTGTGTAAAAGTAATGTTAGCACTCTTAGTTGTTTAGGTAATATAACTGGGAGAATGGATATTCATACCTAAGTATGCAATCAAAGCCTCTGCCTTAGTTACTTTTCTATTGTGATAAAGCACCATGACCTAGGCAACTTATAGAATAAAGGGTTGTTTGGGGTTTATGGACCACAGTGTATAGGAGTCTATCATCATCATGGTAGGATAATGGCAGGAGACAGACATAGTATAGGTACAGAAGCTGAGAGCACACATCTCAATCTGCAACAGGAGGCAGAGAGCACAGTGGGAACAGCAAGAGCTTTTTGAAGCCTGCTCTGAATGGCACACCTCTTCCAACAAAGCCACACATCTTAATCCTTCCCAAACAGTTCTACCAACTGGGGACCGAGTATTCAAACATGAACCTATGAGAGCCATTCTCATTCAAAATACCACAGCCTACTTTTAAATTTTAAATATATAAAATTGTAATGTAGCTAATTGAACTTGAAGAGCAACTATGTCTACTTTTGTGTTCACAAAATTATTTTTATAAACTGTACTTATTTGCTTATTTAGTTAGTTAGTTGACTATGTGCTCATACATGCAAGTACATACATGCCATGCCACACATGGAGGCTCACTGGGCAACTTTCAGGACTCAGTTCTCACCTTCCAACTTGTTGAGGAAAGGTCTCTCTTGTTTCTGCTGCTGTCCTATGTATTCTAAGCTAGTTGGCTCTGGAGCTTTCAAGAAATTCTCAGTATCCCATATTTTAGGATTGCTGGGATCACAGATGTATACCACCACATACATCAGGTTTATTTCATGGGTATCAGAGCTCAAGCTCAGATACCAGGCTTGCACAGTTAGTGCCTTCAACAACTGAGCCACCACCTTGGTCCACACAATTGTGTTTCTATGCTTACAATTACAGATTCTTCTATCACTGCTTGGACTGCTTCATGGGAAAAGTGCTAGCCTTTCTATTTAGTCATAATAAAATTATGATTCACACATGTGCATGTTGGTTGATCAGTTTGAGGTTTAAGATGGAGGACATGGTTCCTTTCCAGGTCTCACAAATTTTACAGCCTACAGCCATTTCATGGCTCTGTGAGAGTCCGTGAAATGAAGGAAGGCCATTTCCAAGTCTGAGTATTGCAGTGGCTGTAATTAAGAGCCTTGCTGAGAGGCTGTCCGCAGCTTTCAACAGAGTCTCGTTCTAAATTGGTTTGGGAAGCAGTTGAGTTTCAATTACTGAGAAGCGTATATCTCACAGTTCAATGCCATGTACCAGGCACCTAGCAACAGCTCTCTGATGGATAATAATGAGATTTTAATTAGCATCTTGGATCCATCTAGAAATTTATTCCAAGCTAATTTGCTTGAAGGAGCCCAGCCTTGTCTGGGACCTGTTCCAACCTGTTTTCTCAAAAGAAGAGACAGCAAATCCATGACCTTTGCTTTTCTGAGCAGCTCATTGCCTAAATCCAGGGTTCCTTCTAAAGAATCAGCTAATTTGCTTTCCTCATTTGGTGCCAGGTTTCTCTCTTTGTATAGTGTTATGAGTTCAAAGTTTGGTGACAAGAAACAGGCTGTCTTTTTCTGTGTCCCTTTGTCTTATAGTACTATACTTCCAAGTTGGGGTGGCATGGTCATCCCCTCAGACATCAGGACAGAGAATGCTCAGAACACTTCTCTCTCCTCCACACCATGCCTGAGAGTCACTGGCCCTGTCAGTTTTCCTTGCTGGCAGCTTTTGAACTCATATACCATTCTTTAACCCTAAACTGATATAGCTTTCCTATCCTGGAATACCTCTTCTGCCACCAGAGCATCTAGAATGAACATAGCTAAACTTGTGAAGAGGACCTATTTGTGTCTTTACAACTCCCAAAAGGCTGAGTCTTGTGAGAAAAACTTCCTGCATGAAATTCACAGTTCAGATCATCAAAGTATGCACTCATGTATCAGAGAGAGAGAGAGAGAGAGAGAGAGAGAGAGAGAGAGAGAGAGAGAGAGAGAGAGAGAGAGAGAGAGAGATAGGTAGATCTAGGTCAAGACCTGAGAGTCTTTATGTAGGCAATTTGCTACATCATCAGAATAAAGCCTATTAAGCTCTTTAAGGTGGGGATTGGACCCTTCACTAATAATTGTTTTATTGCTATGAGGTGACACCATGACCAAGTCAACTTCTAAAAGAAGGGTTAGTCCATGAACATCAAGACAGGAAGCATGGTGGCAGGGAGGCAGCCATGACACTGGAGCAGTAGCTGAGAGCTCACATCTGAATCACAAATTTCAGGCAGAGAAAGAGGGAGACTGAGCTTGGCCTGTGCTTGTGAAACCTCCAAGCCCACCCACTAGTAACACACCTCCTCCACACTTCTACTTGTTCCCATGCAGTTCCACTCACTGGAGACTAAGCATCAAACACATGAGCCTATGAGGGCCATTCTCATTCAAACCACCACATACCCTGAATATTTGACCCTTGCCTACCTGCCCATGTTTATATCTTACTATACTCCTGGCTCCAGTGTCCCCATCACACTGGGTCTTACCATTTCACACTCCTTCCAACAACGTATACAGGCGTCATTTCTCCACATCCTCACCATCATTTTCCCCTTTTTTATGACAGTTATTCTAATGAGTATGCAATATCATAAAATTATAGTTATGGTTTACATTTCCCTAGTTATTATAGACACTAAGTGAAGTTTCATGTGCTGATTAGTCAACCCCATTTTTTTTTTTTTTTACCTAAAAGGATGAAAGAAAGTAGTTGACATGAAATGAGATGGGGAGTGCTGCTGAAAGCGATGTTGGTGAGTGCAAAGTGCACAATTAAATTGAGATGCATACTGGATCTCTGCATTGAGATATTGGCAAGGAACAGGATTCATGACTACCAGTTAGGTGGCAAATACAACAACAGAGACAAATAAACTGGGGAAGTGCTAGCCAACTGAACATGTACAGCTCGTGAGATTTGATGGGACTCCAAGGATGGTGCCTGAAAAAAGGAAACACCTGCAGCCTGACATCTGGCTCTAGGGATGTCACATTTGAAAGATGAGAAATGAGGGAGAACTGACTAACCGAGGAGATAGAGATATGTGATGATCAGTAGGAAATATTGCAAGGGAAGACAATACTCCAAGGAGGAGGAAATCATTTACTAAGTCAAATGTTGCCGAAAAGTTAAAGTCTGAGACTTAGGTATTTAACAGCAAGGGGGTCATTGTGACTTTGATAAGCAACTGAGTAGATTGGTTGGTCTAAGAACGGATTGAAAAGGACTCACAAGGGAAGGGGAGGTGAGAAATTAGTGACTATAGACAAAATATTAGAGGAGTTTGCTAAAGCTAATAGAGGAACATATGGGAGGACCAAAAGAATGAGGTTTATTAATGATGAGATACGTAGGGCCAGATATGTGGCACAGGTGTGTAACTTGAGCACTAAGGAGACTGAGGTAAGATCCCTGTAATTTCAGGGCCACACCAGGCTGTGAGTTCCATGCAGCCAAGGTCACTGAGGTAGGCTTTGTCTCAGAAACACCAACAATAACAACAAAACTTAGGGCAAGTTTATATGCTGGTGTGGGAGGTACAAGAAGTAGCAGAGAGATGAGAGCACTTATTCCCCCTTTCCTTTCTCTGTGCCTCTACAGACTTCAGCTACCCACTGTGTACACTAATTGACTTACATTCAATCGCTTCTTGTATGTCAGTGAGATTTCCGTCTAATCTTGTTGTTTAACAACAGATTCTAAACCTTGATGGCTGCAACAGTGATTGGCCTCATGCTCAGGTTAGCTGCTGTTAATTCCAGGCTGTTAATGGGGGTTGTGCACACTCCACATGCCTCTCATTCTGGGACCAATGGCAATTCTGTACATACTTTTCCTATGATAAATGGCCAAAGGGCAAGAAAGCAAGCCAAAATGCATTAACACATTTAAAGGCTCTGCTAGCAGCAAGTCCACATTCTAACCCCCAGGACAAGTCACAAAGTCAAGTTCAACCTTATTATGGAAGAGAAATAAATTCCACTTACATACTGGGAAGGACCACGGCAAGCAAGTGAGGAGAATAAAACAAAAAATGTTGACGAACAATTCAGTCTCCAGCATTCTACCAGCCTCTAAGTTTCTCAGCAGAATGATCTGATTTGGGGTAGTTTCTAGGACGTGGAATCATGCTGCTGATTGTCCCTACACGGACTAAATACTTCCGAGTGCACTGAACACTGGCTTTTCCTCGGTGTAAGTTCAACTACTTCTTCCTAGACTGGTGACAGCACTTATGTCCCTGTACATTATAGGCTCTCAGCACAACCCTAAGAGACTGATATTATTCTTTTTCAAATTTAACTACTGACCTCTGATAGTGTTAAATCATGAGCCCAAGCTCTCCTGTTAAAATACCATGAAACTTCGACTCTTGTCTATAAAGTCCAAGCTCTTAATCAGCCCTTCTCTCGATGCTGAAAGCATAATCAAGCTGGGAATTAGGTTTGGGTCATAACAAACATGGCAGAAAATTGAAACCATCCCTGTGATTTCAGATCCCCAGAAAAGGAATGCTGGACTGTGAGTTGAATAGCATCATATACAGAGCACAGATGAGGTCAGAACTCTTAAGGAGAAATTATTATGTAATAGTTACTGAGGTGGTTGGTTTGATAAGGTGGTGATAATGTCAAGGATGTGATATTGAAAATGAGGTGGATGATGAAAGAGGAGGAGGATTTCAAGAAATTAATAGGAAGGTGGTAGAAACAATTGACCATGGAATCCAAGGTAAGAAAGGACAGAAGTCAAGATGAGATTAGTAGAATAAAGATTTTTATCTTAGAAAGCAAGAAGACAAGAAGGCAAGAAGAAGGAAGAAGAAAGGGTGGAAGAAAGAAGGGGGTGTGAAAATGGGCCAGTGACCAATGTGGCAGTCCAAGGAATCCCCTTGTCCTGATTATACTCATGAATATTTATATATGCCTCCATATTTCATGGTCCATGGCAAAATCAGACTGATGCTTATAGATATACTACAGACTCTTCAAACTAGTTGTGGTGCAAAATGTCTCGTCACTCCCTTTCCACAAGAACATGCATTTTTCACTTCTTCCTAAGGATCTTATACTGATTATAAAGACTTGAATTTTCGAAAGCCATTTTAACTTTCTTGTTTCTGAGTCCTATCCATGGGTGGGTGCATGGGTAACCGTATAGGTGAGGTGAGGAAAAGGGAGGGTAGGAAATATTGGATATGGGCATCCTTGAAAAGCCAGTAGCTATCTAGACAGATATTGGCACAACACAGTAGTTTGGAGAAACCCAGGACTGTTTAGGGTCTTCAGGTAGATGCTAGGAATAATATATCTATGACAAACTGCTCTGAGGCAATTTGTGCATACAATATGGGACTCTTCCTGCTACTTCTAGCGTGAAATTCCATTATATGTTGATATAGGTGTGGGTACATAGGACAAATGTTCATAGGACCTCCCTTGAAAATACAGTCCATCCCTCCTCCCTGACTCTTTCTCAAATTGGTGTGACATTGAATGTTTTCTTTCACTGAGTGTTTTCATGGCTATGTCAGGATATATCAGATCTGCAGCTGCTTTTGATTCTATCTAAAGAATCCACTGTCCCAAAATCATTACATAATTTATCCTGAATAAGGCCACAAAGCTATCTTCTTTCTACTATATATGGGTATATAGTGTATAATTAGGTGTGCAGTTACACTGGCCCATGCACATGCATTGAAAGGCCAGAGGCCAACACTGGGTGTCTTCTTATATTGTTCACCACCTTATATTTTTTTAAGGCTGTGTTTCTCACTGGAGCTTACCTTTTCTGCTAGGCTGGCTGACCAGAAAGCGCCTGTAATCCTCCTGTCTGCACTCACCCAGTGCAGGGATTACAGACACTTGACTAGCATATATGTGGGTTCTAGAGGTATGAACACAGGCCCTAATGCTTACACAGCAAGCACATTACACACTGAGTCATCTTTGCAGCCCCCACAAAGTTAATTTTCATGGAGTAATCTTCTCAAGGGTATTTGTTCTTTTCCACAAGAACCACCCACTCACCTCAAGATTTGCCTCCATTAAAGAGAGTCAGTTAAAAAGAAATAAAAGCTTTTCTCTATCATTTGAGGGTACTAAAAATACAGAAAGGAGTTAGTGCAGCAGTGTGAGGTTTAATTTTTTTTTAATACATTGCTTTCAAGGTTGATCTTCAGCTGGTATCTAAGAAATTACCAGTTTCCAAAGGGATCCTACTGCTCAAAACAGTGAGAACTGCTCTCACTAGTTCCAAGAGTCTTTACAAATGTCATTTTTGCTGAATACCTGCTTTCTGTCTTTGAGTTTAGAACTTCGGTGCATGTCAAGTAGAAATTGTTTACATGGGCAGTAAAAATATTGGTTGCTAAATATTTTTTATTACTTTTGAGGTGATAATTATGCAATCATAATTACTCCCCCTTTCTTTTCTTCCCTCTGATCCCTCCATTCTTGTTCTTTTTCAAATTCATGCCCTCTTTTATTCATTGTTATTCTCATATATATATATATATATATATATATATATATATATATTCCTAAATACAACCTGCTCAGTCTGTATAATGTTACTTTTAAGTATTTTTTCAGGGCTGACCATTTGGTAGGAGATAAAAGAATTGATGTGCTCTCCCCCTCCCCCCGAGAAGACTTCTTTCCCCCACTCTCCAGTGTTCTTTGGTTGCTCGTAGTTCTTTGTGTAGGGTGGACGCCTCATAGTCTTTCCCCATGCACTTTGGCATATCTATTGTTGTTATCCTTGTTCAGAAATCCATGGCAGATTATTTCACATATACTGCCACAACTTCCCACTAAGTGGCTTAGCTCTGATGACAGAGACAGAGACAAGAAAGCTTTCCCTCAAATTTACACTCAGGTGCCGGTTCCCTTAGCCGACTTTGCTGTAGTAAATCACAGCCATGAGTGTGAATATGCGCTGAGCTTGTGAGTTCTCCAGTGAATCACTACCCCTGGGGTAGTCTTTACAAGCTCTGCTACATCAGGGGAACTATCAAATGTCATAAGAGACAAAGACCGGGAGGTCAGAAGCTCAATAGAGTAGTTCATTTCTAGCATATATCTAGTGTCACAGTGGGTAGGAAACCCTTCTTGATCACTTTGTTCTCAGGTACTTTTCATTTTAAATTTAACCTCTAAATTCTGAGTTTGAGTTTGTGAATGGTAACAGGAGGACAGGGAAGGGCATACACCTTTGGTTAATCTTAACCCCTAAGATGAAACAGATTGTCTCATCCACCCAAATTCTATTAATACGGCCTCATTTCAGTGCAAGTGACTAGGAAATGCTGTCTCTTTTGATGTCTGTTCCTAGCAGCAATTCCTCTTTGTGGGAGGAAGGTATGCATTATTGATGACGGGTAACAATTCTATAATAGGCACTTGTTATGAGCTTGCTGTGCCCCCCTCTTAATATACAGTGCTGGGGCTCAACATATAGAAATGAAGTTGTTCTGTGCATTCAAAACTTGACAGTAAAGGAGGACTTGGTATCTTCAAGACTAAAGAGACAAGAAGGCTCACTTTTTTTCTGGATGGTCTTTCCTATCAGAGTCCTGCTTCTGTTTCTATAGTAACTTGTAGTTCTCATAGCTCTTGGTAGTATGTATTTTTAAAAAATGCGCGCACACACATACACATACTTCAATGTGTGTGTGTATGTGTCTGTGTGTGTATTAGACATCAATGAATGTCAGGTTCTCCTTGAATCTCTCTCTACCTTTTTTGTGTGTTTTGTTTTTGATACAGGGTCTGTCTCACCATGTAATTCTGGCTGGTCTGGAACTTACTATGTAGACCAGGATGGCCTTGAATCCAAAGAGATCTGAAAGCTGGCCTGACTCATCTATCTATCTATCTATCTATCTATCTATCTATCTATCTATTCTTTTATTTCAGTAATTTATTTTATTAAATATTCACTTTACATCTCAATAGTAGCTCCCTTCCAGACCTACACTCCCTGGACATCTAGCCCCAGCAGGACTAAGCACATTCTCTCCCACTGAGGCCCAACCAGGCAGTCCAAGTAGGGGTAAGGGGGTCTAATAACAGGAACAGAGTCAAACACAGCCCCTGCTCCAATTTCTAGG
The DNA here is from genome assembly GCF_978045245.1 of Mus caroli. Taxonomy (NCBI): domain Eukaryota; kingdom Metazoa; phylum Chordata; class Mammalia; order Rodentia; family Muridae; genus Mus; species Mus caroli. The sequence goes on along the minus strand of NW_028227259.1, from coordinate 48,103,443 downwards.
ACACCCACATGAAGATCAAGCTGCACACCTTCTACAAACATGTAGGGGGCCTAGATCCTGCCCCTACATACTCTTTGGTTGGTGGTTCAGTCTCTGAGAGCTCCCATGGGCCCAGATTAAATGATTCTGTAGGTATTCTTTCGATGTCCCTGACACCTCCCTCTTGCTCACTTCTATCCCCCACTCTTCTGCAAGACTCTCCAAGCTCCGCCTGATGTTTGGCTGTGGTTCTCTACATCTGTTTCCATTGGCTGTTGAATGAAACCTCTCAGAAGACAGTCTAGGTTACTGTCAGCATGCATACCTGAGTATCACTAATAGTGTCAGGGGTTGGCTCCCATGGGATGGGTCTCAAGTTGGGACAATCACTGGTTGCCATTTCCTCAATCTCTGCTACATCTTTATTCCTGCATATCTTGTAGGCAGGACAAATATTGGGTTGAAGGTGGGTGGGTTGATCCCTCTTCCTCCACTGGAAGTCCCACCTAGCTATGGGAGTCTCCATATCCCCCATTGGTAGGAATCTCAGCTAGATGTTTATGTATTCTTTAAAACAGGATCTGTCATTGAACCTGGAGTGCATTGATTAAGCTAGACTAGCCATCAAGACCCAGGAATCCTACAGTTTGTCTCCTGTGCTGGGATTACAGGCATCCATCATGCCCCGCTATTATTTGGGTATGGGGAGCCAATTTAAGTCCTCATGGGAAGCACTTTATTAACTAAGTCATCTCTAAATTCCCCTAAGTTTTATTTTTAAGATTGTATATATATATAATTTCTACTGCCTTGTATGGAACCTAGCTCTTCCCAGGAGTGCAGAAAAAAATCCATAAATAATTAAATGACTAAAAGAGTAAGTGAGACACATTGCAATCCTGGGCAGTAAGCTTATATTCCTGAGCAATGCCTTTTTGGGCTTTCTAAAAGTTGTGGAGCTTCTCTATAACTCAATTCTCAGGGTTAGAACAAGAAGAAAAATACCAACTTTGTTGAGTTGCCAGTGAAATTTCCTGAAATGAGAATTCATATCCAGTACCTAATCATGTGGAAGCCTCAAAATAATCTTTACTAAGAACACAAATCACAGCCAGTGGGATCTCAATTTCAGCTTCACTTACTAAAGATATGTATGCTGTTAGCCAAAAGTCACTAGGAGACCACAGAAACTATCAGAAATAGCTAAATAATGTACATGGTGTACAATGTTGTGTATGTGGGGAGGGTGACTTGGGGAGACAGTAACTTCATTTCATTATGAAGTCTTCCTGGAAGAGTTGGGGCATGGGTGCCAAGGGCAAGCCTTAGCTTGGAGAGGGATTCTGAGGAAGGGATGTCTGGGAGCAGTAAACAAGGACTCAAAGTCAAACTGAGGATCAAGCTGATGGCCTATGTTCTGCTCAAGATGACTTTCAAGGATCCCGCACCTGCCCCCCATGTGTGTGTGTGTGTGTGTGTGTGTGTGTGTGTGTGTGCACGATCTGCTAGAGACAGCTTTTTCTTGCTATTCTAAAAACTCTGCATAGCTCATCACTTGTAGATCAAAAGCCCAGTCTTTTATTGATATATCAATTCAGTCATTACTCCAGGTTCCCTTTTGATTACCCCATGAATACCATGACCCCAGTCCCTTGATTCTTAGAAAGAGACAGCAAGCACAAGCACAGACAATAAGATAGCTGGGTGGGACCCCATCCTAATATTACCATTCCTACCATGCCTGGGCCTGGACCTAAACTCCTTCTGTCCCAGGACCTTGAACTCAGGAATATGCCTGCCTTTTTTTTCAGATAAATAAATTAAAAAAAAACCAAAAAAACAAAAAAACACTTAGCTGGGTAGGATCTTACCCTATGATCACAATTCCTAAATCTCTTTATCGCCTTGCTTAGTATCTTTCTGACAAGCTGGCTCATAGTGCATTTGTCTCTGTTTTCTAGGTCTGGGAAGCCCCTGGAGATGCAATAATTCATATTGTATCCTTATATTTTGCATAGTTGAGAAATTATATAGTTTTGAACTCATGCTTTCAGTGTTCTTTCCCACAGCCTTGAGAGCTGTCCTGAAGGTCACAGCATTCTACCATTTTGCTGAGACATTAGACAAACCCTCACCTCCAGGACTTGTGCTGTCTCTGATTATCATGGAGCCATTAACCTTGGCACATTCTCCTGAAGGAGGAACATAAAGTTATATATGTGTGTGTGTATAAATAATATACATATTTATACAAACAAACCTTACACCCACTCACAGCAACCACTGGCACTCATGGAGGCCCATGCCCTGCTGGCTGTGATCTAGGAATGGGAATCATATCATACTATCCCTGCTATAACCTAGTAGGCCTCAGGATGGGGACTGAGGAAGGGGGTGGGGGTGGGGGAGAGAGATAGGGAGAGAGGACTGGAAAAAGAATAAACACAGAGGATGTTGGATTCATGGTTTTAAAATGGAGCTTGTTCTCTCAAGACTTCATGGTTCAATCTGACTGCTTCACTCTCACTTACCCACTGAGAATGTTTTGAGAATATTCAATTGGAGCCAGACACTGGGGACAGAAATGATGAACAAAAAAACTATTCTTTCATGGAGCCTGCATTCTGTTAGCAAAGGCAAGAAGTAAGCAATATCATATGAACACAATGAAAAATAAGATCTTAACTGTATACTGGGTATTTACTCTTTCTTTGAGGTTTGTGGTCTCTAGTAAATGCTTATTGAAATGAGATAGGCTGACAAACTCTGGTGGGTGCATTTGGCCTTGTTTATGAGTTTTCTTGTAATTATGAATATGTGCACACACAGAGCCTGGGCAGCCACAACTTCCTCTCATAGATCCTTTCTGATCAGATTTTTCTCAATTTAATAATTATATAAGTGTGTCAATCTAAAAAAAAAAAAAAGCAGTAGAAGCCTTTTGTTTTTTCCTAAAATACATAAAAAGGAGTCTCTAGTGTAAATGCTGTTTTTCTCTGGCTGAAGAAAGGGTCCCCTCCTGCTTTGCTTCTACCAAGCACACTGAAATGACACTCAAACTCCAAAGAAGTCAAGAGAATAAGGCCACAGTTTGCAAAGCTTAGGTGAAGGATTAGTAGGACTCTGACCATGGCACGAGAGTCTAGTTCTATAGATTGACCCATAAGAAAACACTAAGAACTCACAAAGGCTAAGGTAGATAAGTTTCAAAGTGTGTGGTGGGGATCCTCCAGGAGAACTTATCTTAAACCCCACCGGAGTCTTCCTTTAAACTCTTATCAGTGGGAACACTTCAAGTGAGTATTGCCCAGCCTCTTGATTTTCCCATCTCTTGGCTCACTCATCACCAGTGATCTTTTCCTCTTACCTAAGTCACAAGTTTTCTTCACCAAACCCTTAACCTTGTCAACAACAAAAAATCCTGACTCTGCTTCATCCACTTCATCAAGCTTTGAAAATACTCCCACTACCTTGACTTTCTCTCCTGTGACATAAGACATGAAACCCAGCTCTTGATGATCAATTCATCTCGTCCTTGCATTCAGTCTGATGAACACAGCTGATGAAAATCAGAATTTTAATCAAATATAACATGCCTTGCTCCTTCACCAGGTAGACTACTTGCTTCATTCTTCTAAAAAACAATTTACAACTTCCCACTCTTCAAACATCCCATGTGTCTTTTCTCAGCCAACTTAGCACCACTATTTGGGGACCTTGTTTTGTTCCTGGCTGAGAATGTGGATACAACCTTCTCCCCACTGCATTGTGGAGCTTTTCATTCTCCTGTCACTAGTGCCAAGAAGCTGCCTCCATCTTCCCTTTCCACAGAGGTGGAACACCCATCTCTGTGAGACACCCTCTTCAGGGAATTTGATCATTTATTGCCGTTATTCCTGGAGCTTTGCTTTGGGGTTCTCTGTTAGTCAATCTCACCTTACACAGAGATATATTCTAGACTCTCCTAAAGCAAACAGCAGCAAATGCAGGGATTCTCTGGCCCTTCATCTGTAGCTCAGACTTCCTCCTCTGAGCTCTTACCTTGGTGCCTTCTTCTTCAGTATGTCTAGAGGCGAGTCAAATACTACTGAGCACAATTTCTAATTTTCGTCACCATGCCCACACTATCTTCAGTTATTATTATTATTATTATTATTATTATTATTATTTCATCATCATTTTGAAGCAGAATCTCACTATGTAGCCCTGGATAGTCTGGCACTCATTAAATAGACCAAGCTGGCCTCAGACAGAGATCTTCCTTCTTACGGGTTTCTTAAAATTTCAGTAAACAGCTACTTGTTTCCAAGATCAGCCAGCCTCATGGGCATCATTCTCAATTCGTGGGCTTTGTACTAGGTTCTAAGCCCCATTCTATAATCTGCATGCCAAGCATCCTCTGCCTTTCTTTTGTTTAGAAATAGAGTGGACAGATATCCTTGCCTTGTTCCTGACCTTCTGAGGAAAGTGTTCAGTCTTTGTTATTGAGTATGATTATTAACTAAGAGTTTTTATGTGCTCTGTCAAGTTGGGGAGTTTCCCTTGAATCTATAGTTTGCTGTGTATTTTCTTTTTTAATCATAGAAAGATGCTGGATTTTCCAGGTAGGGTGTGATGGCATGTGCCTTTAACCCCAGCACTCAGGAGGCAGAGACCGGCTGCTCTCTGAGTTCAAGGCCACCCTGGTCTACAGAGTGAGTTCCAGGACAGCCAGGTCTACACAGAGAAATTCTGCTAGGTAGGGATGGGAATACTAGGTATGAGAATGGCAATGCTGGGTTTTCTCAAATGTTTTTCCTATACCTGTTAAGTATATTGCTGGATTCAATCCTCTAAGATTTTACTGGATCTCTGCATCCCAGATCATTGGCTTTTAACAAAGAGCTCACATCACTTCTTTCTTTTCAAACCCTCCCCTAGATTCCTACTGTACTCAGGAGATCCTTTACAGAGTTCCACCAAAGAGTCCTCCCCAAATCTTTGTACATTGTTAGTCCTTTACATTGATTCATCTCCCTGCCTGTTTCACTTCCCTTACTGGCTTCTCCTGGGAACCATTCCCAATATGTCATCATTGCCACCTTGAAAATCCTCAGGCACAGCACATGGGAAAGGACCTGGGTGTCGAAGTGAAGCATCTCTGGTCACAGTCAGCATCAGGTCCCTGGCACCACCTCCTTGCCCTAACTGTGCTCCATCTGCTGTCCTGCAGGTTATTTATGCCCTCAATACCCGCCAGGATGAGGTAGAGGCCAGCGTGGAGTCAGTAAGGGAAGCCCACCAGGAGGACCTCCAGGACACAGGGGCTGAAACCAGGACCAGGCTCCCGCAGGAACAGAGCCGCACCAGTGAAGACGCAGAGGCCCTTCTGAAGCGCATTCAGACCCTGGAAAATGCCCTGGAGCTGCAGAAGAGGCTGACACAGGAGGCCCTGGCTGAGTCAGCCTCCTGTAAATTAGAGACCAAAGAGCGAGAGCTGCGGGTCGAGGCTGAGCATGCTGAACGAGTCCTGATACTTTCCAAGGAGATGCTGGAGCTCAAAGCTGATTATGAGAAGAGGCTCCAGCTGCTAACTAGCCACGAGGGTCCCCAGTGGGGCCAGCTCTCCCAGGAGAGCCCCGATGCCTCAGCTGAGTCTAGCCAAAGACCGGAAATGCACCAGGTCCTGCTAGAGGTGGAGCGATTGAGAGCTGAGAATAAGCAGCTGAGCCAGGATTATGCCCGCAAGGCGGAGGAGCTACAGGCCACCTATGAGAGGGAAAATGAGGCCATCCGTCAGGCCATGCAGCAGTCAGTCAGCGAGGCCCTATGGCAGTGGCAGGAAAAGGAGTCGGGGCTTCGAAAGAACTTCCAGGTCCAGGAGTCGGCCCTGCAAGCTCAGGTCAGGAAGCTGGAAGGGGACCTGGAGCATAGAGGGCGCAAGATAAGTGACCTGAAGAAGTATGCCCAGAAGTTGAAAGAACGGATCCAGGTAAAGCCTCTTCTTCCTCCCCAAGGGGATAATAGGCAAAGTTGCTGCTTCTAACACCCACCACTAGCCAGGTACTGTGCTAAGCACTCCACTTCCATCAAGGTCGGTATTATTTCTGGCACTGGTTCTCCCAGACTCATTCAACAAATATTTATTGGATACTTATTTTGGGCTAGGGCTAGGTTTATGGTTCGGGGCTGCATGGTGAGCTAGACTGTCCCTAGCCTCAGAGAATGCAAAGCCCTACAGCTTACAGATGAGCAGATAACCCTGAGGGACTTAATGCCTGGTCTAGGTGGTAAATAGTAAAAATTTCAACTCTGGCTAGTCTAATTCTAAATTATTTTAACTTTCTGTGCTCATCCTACAAGAACTTGACTCTCCTAAAACTCTTAGGATATTTGAGTTTAGAGAGAGCAGACCCATCGATGAGCCAGCTTTTGTGAGCCCCACAGAAGTACAAAACCCCGTCTCTCAAAGCTACAGTTAGCATTTGTAATACTCTCAAAAGTATTATATACTTTATATTAGCCTGTCCCAGCTGCAGAAGGGTTAAATAACTTTTCCAGGGCCAGACTGCCATTAGAAGGTGACTGCTGATCCTCCCCTACCAGCTGCTAATTCTAGAGCCTCATGACCCCTGCTATGCCCCCTCAGCCACCCTTCTAATCTAACAGCTATCTGTGCACTCAGCATATCCATGCAGAAAAGTGAGATCTTCCCTCTGTTCAGGATCTCGATGTGCAGCTAAGGGAGGCTCGGCAGGAGAACTCGGAGTTGAAGAGCACAGCAAGAAAACTTGGCGAGAAGTTGGCTATTGCCAAAGACAGGCTGATGCTGCAGGAGTGTCACGTGACACAGAAAACTGGTGAGATGCCCCAGATTCTTTCATTAAACATGCAGGATTAGCGGCCAGGTTTGGTCTGGCTCCCAGGGATACTCTGAAGACCAGGAGATCAGAAACAGGACCGTTGCATCTGATTGGCTAGGAAGTAAAACAAAGGTGTCCTAGACGCTGATGAACCAACCCCGGCTCCTCACCTGGAGCTGCACAGGCCAGATATCTAAAGTTTTGGTGCAAAGGGGCTCCTTACCCTCTTAATGCTCTCCACAGTGATTGGAATTCCACTTTTTCATCTTCATGACGGATCGGGATTTTGTATTTTTAACAGCATCTCTCACTGTTCCATCACGGGGTTACCCCAATAATTTTGTGAAACAGGTGTTGTCATTCTCCCATATTATAGATGATGAAGCGAAGCAGAGAGTGACTCAATGACCGACTGAAGGTCAGCTAAGTGGTGATAAAAGCTAGTGTTTAGATGTAAAGATCTCTGACTGTAAGTGTCGACAACAAAAAGTTCTGGAGTGCTTGAGCTATGACAGGCATTATGGGAAAGACAGGAAACATGGGCTCTGCCTTTGGGAAGCTTGAGAGATTGTTCCAGTGTAACCCATGTATGCTTTGGGATAGGGGTGTGACCCAGGAAGCAGAGGACCAAGATGTCTGGGAAAAAGAGAAAAAAATCTCTAGGTTGGAAGGGTGAAGAAGAGAGGTTCATATTGGGAACAGAGGAGTGGTGAGGGTTTAAAACACTGATCTTTGGAAATAGGGCACAGGGAACAGAGGAAGAAAAAAATAGCAGTTATAGTTTAACTATTATTTCTCTCCCTTAAAATTTCCATAAATAATTGTCAAAAATATGTCATAAATATACATATATTGGAGAGCAGGTTCAACTTTTTTAACTCATAAAACTGAAATAACATTTTTTATTCAGGAAAGATGTATGTGGATATTATTTAAGCTCAGGATACTGTTTTGAATAAAGACAAGAATTGAGTTCAGTTGAGCACACAAGACAACACTGAATACACTTAAGGGCTATAGACCTTCTAGCAGGCACTACATAAAGGTTCCTTTATATAGTAAAGCAAAATGTGGGTAAGCAAGACAGTCAGTTAGCAGACCTGACTTCAGAATGGCTTTGACATGAACATCTCAGTTGATCTTGAAATTTATCCTTACAGATGACATGAAGCCTGAGGATGGAGTCCTGGGGAAAAGAGATGACCTGGAAGTCTGCAGTCTCCATCCTCAGCAGGAACAAGGCTTTCCCAAGTTGTGTCACTGCAGGAATGGAGGCTCAGAAACACAGGTAGTGAAGTCACTGGAGGTTGACATGAGCTTAAGGTAGAGGTCCTCCCCTTATGCATAGTAGAGTCACTTGGAACCTGAAACCCCACTATTCAGGGATAATCAAAGCAAGATCAAAGATCTCAACAGTCAGTCTCTCTCTCTCTCTCTCTCTCTCTCTCTCTCTCTCTCTCTCTCTCTCTCTCTCTCTCTCTCTCTTTCCTTTTATATGTAAGGATGCTTTGCCTCTGTTTATGTTTATGTCTATATACCACTTGCATGCCAAATTCCTGCAGAGTCCAGAAAAGGGTATTGGATCTCCTAAAACTAGAGTTACAGATGGTTGTGAGACATCATGTGGATACTGGGAATCAAACCTGGGTCCTCTGGAAAAAGCAACTACTGCTCTTAACCACTGAGCCATCTCTCCAGCTCCCACCACCACTACCACTGGTTTCTTTCCAGGTCATTCAAATTTAGGAGAACAGGAATGCAGCAGAATATCCCCGAGTTTGTATTTACCAAAGGATATAGGCATTGCTTAGCTCCTATTTCCACTTAAAACAAGCAATGTGTTCCTTAGAAGCTACAGTGTGTGCTAGAACAACTGATCCTGTGACAGCTACAGCATTGTACAGATCTCTTTTCCAGTGCTATACACAGTGAGATCTCTCATAAATATCGTATATGTATATAGTCTTGTAAAATGATTCACATTTCCCGATACTTGCTATGAAATCAGAATGTAAATGTGTAAAAGAGAAGTGGACCACGTTTCTCCCCAGCAGTACGCTTACCAAGTTTTATTTCCCTTAACAGACCAAGAAAGAGGCAAGTGGTGAAATGGAACACATGAAGCAGCAATTCGAGGAAGACCTTCGTAAAGTCAGACATCAGACTGAAGAGGAGAAGCAGCAGCTCCGAGAGCAGCTGGGAAAGCGGCTGGAAGACTTGGTGAAGAAGCACACCATGGAAATGAAGTCGGTGTGCTCCACAGTGGAGGTGGAGAGAAAGAAGCTGAAAGTGAGGGGTGTTTGCAGAAACTGGGTCTGGGGTTTCACCTTCTCCTGCCTCCTTCCCCTTCCCATTTCCTCTTTTGTGACCCAAATATTTACTGTGCTCCTACTCTGTGCATATCTAGGCTGGTTCTCTTAGGACAGACAGGTAAAGAAAACAGTTGCTGCTTACAGGCAGCATGGGTCTCTTGGGGGCGATAATAGGAAACACCCCACAGAGAAGCAGGCTAGCTTCTGGGGAGCAGGATTTTATCATGTGACATTTTACTTCAGTAAATTCAGCTCAGCTTACAGGACAAAACCAGAGAAACTCCACTAACTGAAAACTCAGGGCTAGACCCTAATTCCGACTCTGCTGCCCACCAGAAGTTATTTATCTGCCCCCTCCCACCTACTCTCAGAAATTCTGTATATCAGAATTATCCATAAAATGGATAGTAATAACAGAATCTCTTCTGAGGATTACAGAAGGGAATCCTATGAAGAAGCAAAGTATCTACTAGCACCCTGCCTTAGTGTCTGTGTGCTGACCTCACCTTTCCATGGAGAATTCGTGGGAGGGAGCCTCCTCTCTCCTCTTGGCTGGAAAGAGCATGTCCCATGCATGAGGACCATAGGAGAGAGTATTCAGAACTCATAAAGCTGAAGCAGGAGAATCCTGAGTTCAAGGCTACACATGGAGACCCTGCATCAAAAAGGGATGCAGTATAAATCAATATTATTCTGAACATGGGTAAAGATTCATTTGATTATAAGATAAATAATATCTTTGTGATTCGAGAAGTACCTGTGTTGAGTGTTCACTGAAAGATAATCAGATACCACTGTGGGTCAGTGCTATGCATTAGTTAGAAACAGTTAAGTATTCAATACGTATGTATTAAATAAATAAATAAATAAATAAATAAATATGGCCGTGTGAAACACTCATGCTATCTCTGGGCCTAGGCTTTGGCTCTTCCACAAGCTCTGTGACTATGAGCCTTAAATTCTCTGAAGGCTGAATTCTAAAACAGTGTTTGTTGCACATATTTAAATATGGTGTTACTTGTGAACCTTTTGCTGGGTGTATAGTGTGCAGACACAGTTCAACAGATAGCAGCTAGTGCTAATTACCGTGAGTTTTGGACAGCATGTGAAATAAAAATATTATAGAGTACCTATTACATTTTATATCGAGTGCTCAAAAACACATTGAATCTTTCCAATGTTAGACGGTAAGAAACTGAATCTAGAGATAACTGTGTATCTTTCAGTCAGATAGTGGGTACAAGAGCTTCGACTCAAACCCAACAGCCTGTTACCAAAGCCTGTGCTCCCCACCTTCCTAAGGAGAAGACAGTCATTCTGAAAGGATTTTTCATCTGACCTTCTGTGGGTTGTACATATCCAATCTTCACTCCGTACTGGGCCCGCATCATCAGGAGGCACAGTCAGTCTTTCAAGTTGCAGGTTGCCCTGGTAACCTGATGGGAAAAATCTGACTTTCAGTGTGCACATCTTGCTTCAACCTTAATCAGGTCACAAGTCCATCTGGGAAATAAGTCACACAGAAATGAACCATGTTTAGTTTCTGGCATTGTTTTACTTCTTGTTCATATTTGAATTGGGGACTATAGATACTATAAACAAGGCAAAGCTTTGAAGAGGCATCCAGGGTTTATGAGCTAAAAATACACAGTTGTCCCGGTAGCATTCAAATTGCTGCAGTTCTTTGAGCCTTTGGCACATCCTAAATACTATCCTGACCTAAAGGAGCTAAAGGAGCAAATGGCAGGATGTGGACTAGATTGGCCTGGAAGACTGAATATCTGTCCTGTCACAAGACTAGAGGACATTCCCATGCTATCTTAGCAGATAGAACTTAGAGCATGTCCTGTAATTAACATTTGCACACAGTGCTTATTTGGGAAGGAATGGAAACAGATTTATGGAGCTCTCCCGAGGTCTGCTTAACCTGTCTGCATTTCCCATCTCATTTGAACCAGTTACGAATCCTCCCGAGGCTCGTAGGTCCTCTGGACAGTTTAGCATAATTTAATATAGGGTGATAGGTACTTTTCTGTAAGTTCAGAGGAATACACTTGGCAGCTACCAAACAAGTGCTAATGTCCCAAATCCACTGAATAACACAAGTGATTTAGCTGTGTTCTACTTGTGTGTTCAGTTTGAATGTCTATAATACATAAATTTACAGCATTTATATTTTATTTAATGCTTAAGTCTACTAACTTCACATTTTTACCTTCCTATCATTTATTGAATGTCCCCACTTTAACTGTTTATTTTTGACACATCAACTACTTTTGGTATTTCATTTTATCTCCACTTTTGATTTCTTATGCTTTTTTTTTTCTGGTGGAGATCTCATGTTTACACTACAGATAATAATATGTATCTTTAAATTGATCACAGCCTTTTTCAAATAATATATTTCTTAACATATAAAAGGGTTTTAGCAATTATTTTCCATCTCTTCTTCCCTGCCCTCTGGATATTTGTTTTCGTACATTTTACTACCAAACATTACTTTTACATTAAAATAAGTTTTTGTGATAGGGTCTCACTATGTCATCTTGGCTGCCCTAAAATTTGTGATGTGTCTCTCCAGCCCACTTATAAATGTGTTTTTGGCATTTCATGTTTGTGTTTGCCTGTGTACACTTGGATGCTATCCCAGGAATGAAGCCGATGGCCCGGCACACACTCACTCTACCACTGAGTTGAATTCCTAGTTTTATTTTTACTCTGTTTTTAGAAATAGCATTTCATTTTGTTGCCAGGCTGGTTTTTAATTCACTCTGTAGCCAAATTTGTGCTCAAGAAACTTGACCCCTTGACTTTGGATCAAAATAAACCTCTTTTCTTTATAACTTAGTCATCGGCACTGTGTTATTAGCAACAGAAAACAGACTTAGGACAGAGTGGCTCCTCCATCTTTCGTCCCCTTCCTTCATGCCTGCCTTTCCCACCTTTGTTCATTTGAAGTGGAGGATGTTTGGCCAAGTAGCCCAGGCTGCCCTTCAACTCTGGCCTTAGCTTCCTATGATTTCAGCTGTGCACCACAACTCACTCCCAGCTGTTTCTTTCCTTAAATTGCCAATAACTGTGGACATTGTAGACAAAAAGCCAGGAAAAAAGACTCCGTCCTGCTTGTGTCCTATTAGCTTGGGGATTTGCTCCCTGTAAAACCTACGGCTGGGTATATAAGAGTTCTGTGGAAACTGAATTCAGGAAAGCACTCTGAAGTTGAGAAATCCTCAGTGCATGAATCCCCTTCCCAGGGGTGATGTGACTAATGTATTTGAAAGCATTGGTCTCTTTACTTGTATCCTTGACCTTGTGGTTGCTTTCTACCTGAGGAGAGAGAACATGCATGCTTCTGTTGAAATCCCCCAAGGTCGCTTTGAGCTGAGCATATTGCTTTGTGCCCTCCTGCCCTCTGCACTCTGGTGATTCAGCTGTTTTCTCCCAGTAGCCCAAATGACCCTGAATCTATGAGGGAGTTTATTAATGCTAAAAGTTACTGCTGACATCAGTTGACATCTCCACCTGCCGGGGTTTTATTTTTCACTCTAGGGCCATCTGTCAAGGCACCGCGGAAGCTGTGATTGATTGTATTTACCAGAAAGGTGTGCTGTATAACATGAACAAGTGCCTTTCCTTTATGCCAAAAGTCATTACAGTCGAGTGTTTTCACTGGCTGGTACAGTGTGAATCGTGTCTTGGCGGATTTAGTTTCCAGACCAGTGAGCATAATAAACTAGAATTTGTTCAAATTTTCTGTGAATATGAAACTCATACATGAAATTATTATGAGAGAGAGGGCAATGTTTTGCTAAGGGATTTAGGTGGCACATTAATTTATTTCAACTTATTTGGTAGCAAAGGGTAACTTATATATTGTCTTTAAGAAGCAAGGGCTCCCAAACAGGAAATCCCAAAAAAGATAGCATGGATTGACTGAGGTGAGACCATATACCAAGTTGCCATATCATTCAGCTCTAATAATCTAATTATAAGTTCTTTTAGACTTTTTTTTTTTTTGGTTTTTCAAGACAGGGTTTTACTGTATAGCCTTGGCTGTCCTGGAACTCACTTTGTAGACCAGGCTGGCCTCGAACTCAGAAATCCGCCTGCCTCTGCCTCCCAACTGCTGGGATTAAAGGCGTGCGCCACCACACCCACCTCTTTTAGACTTTTTAAAAATGATTGATCCCCAAGGGACAGACAGTGCTAAGGGCTCACCCAGGGCCACTGGCTGGTCTAGTCTAGGCTTGATCCTACAGAGAAGGCAGAGATGCCATGCAGGTGATCAGTAGCACATGCTTTCAGGGGTTCAAATCAGAAACCTGGGGATCAGGAGGGACTTCTCTGTGCCCCTCATCCTCAGCATATAAGTATGTGAAGTCTGCTCTGTTCTGTTGACCCCAGAATACCTGCCTATCCTTCTGTGTCCTCAATAGTTCCAGGTGGACCTAGCCAACCTCTGTGATTTGATGGACCATGTCATAGACTGCCTGCTCCATCTGCCTCGCCTCATCTCATCCAGTCCAGGGACTTTGTGCCTGTTCAGCCTTGGCTGCCAGCTGTTCACAGCTCCCTGCCATCATAGCAGTGAGCTTTGACTTCCCTCACATTGTTCTTCAAGTCCTACAGAGACACACTTCTGTTTGCTTCTCCTGCCTCTGTCCACTCTGCCTTCTAGACGTTTTATCTCTCATGGTCTCTGTGTTCCTTCTCTTTGGGCCTTTGTGTATCCATTTCCTTCCTCATTCTTGAATCTACTCTCCTAGTCTTTACTGATCTCAGCCATGGCTTGAATGTCTATCTTCCCTGAAGTCTTTTACATCCCTAGCTCTGTGATGCTGGGGACATATATATAGCCCCCTATCCCTATATTACTGTTTACTAGAAGATAACACTTGTAATTGCTTTTCACTGTGTTCCCCTACTACATTGCCTGGTTCTCTAATACCTGGACATGTTGCAGCCAATTCTGACTGGCTCAGGAGGCAGTTGTCACACCTCTTTCCAGTTTCATACATCACTGTAATAATTAGACATTGGCCACAGTAAAAGTAGTTATACCGCTAGGTGATGGCGGCACATGTCTTTAGTCCTAGCACTTGGAGAGGCAGAGGCAGGATCTCTTAGTTTAAGGCTAGCCTTGGTCTACAGACTGAGTTACAGGACAGACAATGCGATACGGAGAAATCCTGCCTTGAAAAAAAAAGTACTTTTACCATGGAAACCAAGAAATACCACCATGAATGTGCTATTATCTGTTCATTTATATATTTGAAAAGTCAACTGGTAGACATTTACCAACATTCACTGACTGTATCTGTAATTCCTTATCCTAGGAATTAACACATTGTAGCTGTTCAGTTACTCTTGCTCTGTTTGGGCAAATGGATAGATGACAGTGTTTTGTGTGACAACCAGAGTTGCCCCAGTACAAACCTCTGTCAACAGGTTCCAGGGTTCTTTGTCTCCCGTGTAAAATGGCAATTCTAGTTGGTGCAGCTTCTCTAGCCTGCTTTGGGTAGGCCCAGGTATTATTTCAGCTTCTCTGCAGCAGAAGTGAGAAACTCTCCAGACAAGCAGGTATCTGAACTATTCCCCATGAGAAGTCATCAGAAATGCACCAACCAATCCATGTTTTCCTGGTTCCAACCTTGTCATGTCCACTTACTGTAGGAATGACCTCATGCAAGTCTTTGCACATTTCTAAGCCTTATTTCCTCTTTTTATATAATAAACCTTAGTAGTAGAACCTAAACCAGAAGAAGGCTTTCATAAAAATTGAAGAACTCATCTGGGAAGGGTGGGAATGAATGCTAATTACTTGGTAAACATCAGCTGTATTTATTATGTCATCCACTCTCTGTTAGACCAGAAAGGCCCATAACCAGCATAAAATTTCTGCTCCCCACATTCCTTTCAGATACTATAGCCTCATATTTACAGGAAAGGCTGGAGGGACTCAGGGCTTGGGTTGGACCTCTTAAACTTGTTCTAACTTTATTCAGTTTTAAGTATGGGTCTGTGTGTGTGTGTGAGTACAGAGGCCAGAAGAGAATGTCAGATCCTCTGGGACTGAAGTTACACACAGTTGTGAGCCACCATGTGGGTACTGGAAATCAAACCGTGGTCCTCTTCAAGAACATCCATTGTTCTTAACCACTGAGCCATCTCCTTTCAGTAAGTCCTATCAGCTTACATTCCAAACAAGTCCACATAGCTACCCTCCCATCCAGTCACATTGTCACCATGGGCCCACCTGCCTCCCAATCTCACTCAAAAGCCACCTTTTCTCATCACACTTCTTTGGCCAAAGTACCCAACAGTCTATCCTCCCTGTAACCATGTTCAGCTTCTTTTTTCTTTATCATTTCTCTGTCTCACATAGTATTTATCACCCTGTACTGATTGGCTTTTTTGTTTGTTTGGTCTTTTCCACGTCAATTTAAGCATGTAAGGGTTTTTTCTTTTTATATTCTAGTTCTGAGAATCATGCCCAGCATGTGGTACAGCTCAGTAAAGATTTATTGGATGAACGAATGACACTGTCTATCTAAAGACCAGCTAAGAGCCTGCTTAGGCTACTTTTTCCTCTCCTCTTAATACTTAGACACTTTCTCCATAAAGTAAGCCATATTGGAAAGGCTAGGCATCCCTAGAAATGATTACACACTTATTGTTGATTGAACTCTTGCTGTGCTAAGCATGTAACACAGCACACATAGGAGGAAATGTGCTCAATATGACACAGCTAAGATGCTGCGCTGTTTCTCATGTGGTCCCCACAGATGTATAACTGCTTCACACTGATACTGGAAGGCTGTGGGAGGCACTGTGAAGAAGACAACATTCTGGCTGCAGTACAGGTCCTGCTGAGATAGGGAGATGCCATGAAAATGTAGTTGGGTGGTTTTTGTTGGTGTGTCTTGCTTTTTACTCGAGTAAAGTCTCTACCTGCCACAACCTACCCCATCTGTATGTGCTGCAGGCTATGTTACATGGATTTAACACTTGTTTTCTCTTGACTGGCTATGTACTTTGAATTCATGTGTTTTTACAGTAGTTTATTAGTTTCTTTGACCCCCTGTCAGGAATAAGGCAAGGTGTGAATGCATAGGTGGCCTGTTTTCCTACCTTGTGTGGCTAAGCCTTCTACTCCTCACTTAGGAAGTGGAAGCTCAATTGGAAGAGGTGAAGACAAAATCGGAAAGAGAAATACAGCAGCTGCAAGAGGAGAAAGCTGCCCTCAGTACGAAGCTCCAGAATTCTCTACTTGAGGTAAATCTTTAAAACTCATTGCTTGGGAATGGAGGTTGTGACCTCTGGGAGTTTCTGGCTAAATGGGATCCGGAGGTTCACCACCTCCCTGTGTCCTCTGCACAAAGTAAAGGGCATGCAGCCAGGCAGGAAGGCTGTCTGCGGGGAGGGGAGATGGTGCATAAATTTAGCTGCAAGGAACAGAGAGTCTGATTTATGGGGTCTTAGACAAAGAGGCCTTTAGGATCTTGCATAAAGGCAGGAAGCAGGAGGCCACTGCTGACTCTGGAACTAAGTGACTGTCAGGTTGGTGACTCTTTCTGTCCTTCTACTCCAAGATGCATCGTCACCTTTGTGGATCCGAGGCACCCTTGCCTTCCTAGGCCCCTTCTTTTATAACAAGTATATTCAATTTGTATGACTGCATTGATAGATCAATGTAACCCAAGCTAAAGATTTTTCTCTTGATTTTTAAATGAACTTAAAGCACAGGTTCTTAATGGTACTAGTGGAAGGGGCTAACGACAAGATTGAAGAGACCTGGTTAGACCAACATTATATAGAGGTTTCTTTCCTTGCTGTCCATTAAACCTTAAAGAGACCTATGTTATGCCCTCAGGGAGCCTTGAAGGTGCTCCTCAGCCCTGCCCATGTGCCACAACCTCTAGGGAGCAAACCTATGGCTTTGGGGTGCGGGGCAGGGCAATAGCCAAATTACTGAGCTACACACCTAATAACCCTGAAGTACTTTCAAGAACTCAGAGACTATGTGCCCTGCCTAAGCCCCATCATTTCAGGATCTCCAGTTGCCTTTGAATGTATCTCTGCAGAAATGCGTTGTAAGGCCTCTCTGCCCCCCTTTCTCCCTGCTCTCCACCCTGTTCCTTCTGTTTCTCCCTCCCTCAGTGTTCCCCATCTTCTTAGTGCTCCTGTGACTACTGTGCGCTGCAGAGCTTAAAGTGGCTTTATTTATGTGTGTGACACCAGCGGGCACCATAAAAAATGGCTTACTTAATGGAACTGTTTCCTTAACCAGGAGACTGAGTGGATTTGCATGTATTAACTCTTTCTGCCTCCAACCATCTCATAACATAGATGCTGTTATTATCTCTAATTTGAAATTGAGAAAACAGAGACACAGAGAGAAGGTAAATCTACTTCCCCCAAAGTGCATAATTAATAAGTAGCAAACCTGAGATTCACACTCTGGCCATGTTGCTCTCTACTCTTCGTCTGTAGGACAGTGCTACAGCTCTATGTCACTTCTAATGACTGAGGATCATTCAGGACCTGAGTGACTACCAGTCATAAGTCGTGACCATGGACAGAGCAGATTTCTGTTAGCATGGCTTCAACCTTTTCTGCCCCACCAATGGTACTCCTAACTAAGTACTCCTTAGAACTGGAAATGGAAACGTCCCTTGCAGTACACCCAGTTCTTCTGGGAGGTGAACTTCACACACATGCCACCTCCCAAGCTGTCCCCACGAAAAGGGAGAGCAGTCCAACCAAAAGGGGAGTTTTGGATTTTATCAGGTGGCTTTAGTTAGATGAAAGAACGGCAGGAGAGCATTAAGGCAAAAGGAACTACTGTAAACAATACGGCGATGATGACGATATTAAGAGTGATGATGATAATAATAAATCTATTGTTTTACTATTGTGAGCAAAACCTTTTTGAGGAAACTTTTGGCCATTAAGGTATCAGGATGCTGTGATCAAGCTGTTCTGCTGAGATAAGGGTCATATGATTTCTAAGAAGTACAGAGCATGCAGTTTCCATTTTCCCAAAGGGACCCATTCCCACACAGGTTGTCCATCTTGGTATCTTAGGTGACTTCATCTTGGGCCGGTTTAACATCTCTCAGATCTCCCATTCTCAACCCCAGTCCCTTCGTAACCCCATTCTCACAGACACTCATGTAAAGTCACCTGGGTCCTATGGCTCAAGCCTGTCTGTCTCCTCCCTGCTTTCTACACATGTCTTGGGCAAGACTCTCAGAACCGTTCACACCAGTACAGTACTTAGAGGTGTTACATAAATCATTACAGGCTATGTAAGCATTGTGGCCCATGTATAGGGTGCCAGACACTTGAAGGCTAAAGTGTGGTGATTGCTTAAGCCCTGGAGTTTAAGAATAACCATCCTGGCACTTAAAATAAAACATGACAAGACAAAACAACAACAATAAAAAAAAACAGAGCTATTTTATATTTCATAAACTTAGATACACTCTGAAGCGTTTCTGCAATAAGATGGCCCATTCCTCCTTCCCAAAAGTCTTCAATCCCTATTTTTTCCAATCTTGACTCAACCTAACTCACCACCAGCCACTGCTCCCCAGAATCTCCCTGCCCTGACTACTGTCATGTATTCGTCCATCAGATGGAGCCTTATGTCTCACATCCGACCTTGGTGTACTTGGTGTTTCTTTATGGTTGACAAATTATACAGGGAGGATTGGGATCTACTATTTGGGTTCTTAGTCTCATTAATAAAACAAATTTAACATAAACTCAAATGGAAGCCCAAGAACGACTTTATTAAAGTTTAAAAGAGAAAAGCCCCAGGACAGGCAAGCTGCAAATCGCAGAAGCTGCCAGGAGAAGAACAGAAGAGAGAAAGAAAACAGCCAGGCCAATGAAGCTGGTGGACACATGGCGGGTAAGCAGCCACACAGCAGGGAGCGTTGCTTTAAAGAAAGAGTAAAGAAGCTCAAAGTATCAGAACAAGCACACCATTCTGACCTGCATCTGAAAGAAAGACAGAAAAAGAGAACAGTTGCACCTTTTGGATTCAGGCCTCAGACGGGTGGAGTGACCTAGCCAAAGACTGTAGCTTCTTGTAAAGACTGTGTCATGGGAGAGGCTGAACAGGAATTCTGGGAAAGAAAAGAAGAATGTCTCATTAAAGGAAAAATTATTCTACTTATCTCTTTAGTATGGCTTATTGTAAGTCTGCCTTCCTAGAGGTGGCCCCTTGGCCAGGCAATTGACCCAACACAACTGGAATGCTAGGCCTTTACCTGGGCCAGAGAGTCCTTACTGGGTTCTTATTGTTACTCTAACCCTACCTACCCTTCTCCTGTTGTACTTGCTAATACTGTTTTTTAGAATTCCCTTTCCTATCCTTGCTCCTGGCAGACTCCTACCCAACCTTTCATAGCCTTAAAGTACTACCTGCATCACTGTGGGTGTCACGAGGAGGAAAAGATTTAATATAACAAAAATACTGTTTTAGTTACTTTTATCTTGCTGTAATAAGACAACACAACTAATGCAACATATAAGAGAAAGTGATTATCTAGGGTTTATAGTTACGAAGGGTTAGAATCAGTGATGGACATTCTATGGATCATGGCATGAGACAGGCAAGAATGGCAAGAGCAGGAACTGAGACCTTACATGTTGATCCACAGCACAAGACACAGAGAACTAATTAGGAAAGGTGTGGGCTTTTAAAGCCTCAAAGCCCCTGGGGCTGAAGAGACCGCTCAGTGATTAAGAGCACTGTCCATTCTTCCAGAGATCCTGAGTTCAATTCCCAGCAACCACATGGTGGCTCACAACCATCTGAAATGGGATCTAATGCCCTCTTCTGATGTGTTTGAAGACAGCTACATATGTATATAATTATATACATAAAATAAGTAAATCTATAAAAAAATAAAAATAAGACCTCAAAGCCCACCTTAGTGGCACATCTCCTAGTGGCACACCTTCTAATCCTTCCCAAACAATTCTACCAACTTGGGACCAAGTATTCAAATACATGAGCCTATAGTGACCATTCTCATTTAAATCACCCATAAATACTTTCAGATGTTACTGGCATAAATACACTATTAACGGTGGCATATTGCTGTTTCCATGTCTCCACTGAGTATTGCTATGGTTATAAACCTGTATCTTCCTCAAAATAAGAGGCTTAAAGACAGCAACCATTTTCACTATCACATAGTCTGTCCCTTACTCTGTCCTTTCCCTTCCCTTCTTGTGTCCACTGTGGTGTATGACAAATATGAGAGCTATGCAGGTTTGCTGGCAGTGTCTGAGCCTCCCTATGGGTACTGGCCTCCTTTTCCTGAGAGTCTGCAGGGAAAAACAATCTGCTTAATTGACAAGTGACAATTAGTTGGCTGGTGATTATCACCACAATTGAAGCTTTATAATTTAATTGAGCCTTCTAGACAGCTCTGCACTTCTTCAATGTTCTTATTTTACCCACTAATTTTTTTTGAAAAGAAATTAAGGAATCTAATACTTATGTGCCTTAGGCGGGTGATAACTTTTGTCTCTTTTTTTCTTTCTTTATTAGAAAAAGAGAACAAAATGAAACAGGCCTTCCAAGATGTTCCCAGACATGTGGGGTTTTCTCATTATTTTTCTAAGTTATTGCGTCCTCTTTCTGTTATGTGGCTGCTTGTGAATGGTGTGGCTTTGATTCCTTCCCCTTTCCACCTCCTGCTTATGGGTAGCTGCTTAGATTTAGGTTGGCTGCCCTGGATTTCCTCTTTTAAACTCTAATGAAAGTGTCCTCGAGCTTTCCTCTGCCTGTTCTTAAACTCTTTCATTAATGAGATTAAGAATCCCTAGAAGGGCCCCCAATCTTCCAGTTAATGTGGTACCCTAGGTAGGGCTCCCAAAATATTCCAGTCACCATCTTAGCAAGGCCTCCCCCTGCGAATTGGTGACAGGACTGGTGCCTAGAGGACTGGATGATAACGTGCTGGACACCAAGGTCCACAAAAATGAATAAAGGGAGACTGGGGATCCCAGTGCTTAGGACTCAGGTTCTATTGTATGGTATTCTCCCACCTGGAGTCTCAAGTGTGCTAAAAACCCGAGCAGCGATTAAACACGTAACACTAAAGGTTTGCCTTTCTATGATTCCTACTGCCAAAATAGGGATCAAGAGCTACTCTAGTCAGGACCTCATTCACAAACTCCAAGGGAAAGCCCAATGTGTCTGGGAGAGTCACAGAAGGCAGAAGAGACAAAAGTTATCACAGGCCTAAGGCACATAAGTATCAGGTCCCTTCATTTGCCTTTCAGAAAAACGTATCGGGTAAAACGACAGCATAGAAGAACTGACAGGTGAACTGAGAGACGAGTTTTCAGAAGGCACTATCAAATTATAAAGCTTTAATTGTGGTAGCAATCAGTAGCCAACTAAGTGTAACTTACTGACTTATTTCTACCTGTGAATTAACACGTGTTAACAGAGTGCCACGTTGTGCCCGTTCTGTGGGTTAACATTGTGTCTGGGGAAGGCATGCTGGAATCTTAAATCCCAATCCCTGAGAAAGTGGCCTTATTTGGGAATATAGACTGGATAGAAGCAATCCATTGAGGTCGCATTGGATTACAGTGAGTCCTAGGTTCAGTGACTATTGTCCTTAGAGCAACGGTTCTCAACCTGAAGTTGCCACCCCTTTGTCAAACCCCTGTCCCCCAAAATAGTTACATTGTGATTCATAAAAGTAGCAGAACTTTTTTTTTTTTTTTTTGGTTTTTCAAGACAGGGTTTCTCTGTATAGCCCTGGCTGCCCTGGAACTCACTTTGTAGACCAGGCTGGCCTCGAACTCAGAAATCCGCCTGCCTCTGCCTCCCAACTGCTGGGATTAAAGGCGTGCACCACCACCGCCCAGCTGGCTGTAGCAGAACTTTTGAATTTATGAAGTAGCAATGAAAATAACTTTATGATGGGTCTCAGCCTTAGGAAGGTTGAGGACCACTGCCTTAGAAGAAGGCTATGTGAAGACAAATTCTTTGGGAAGGAAGCCAGCTGGCCACTGGCAGATTGTAGAATAATGTGTCTGGTAAACCATAGAAAAGCTAGGATTGCCAGCAGCCTGAATGATGGATAGGCTGGGGGCAGGTTCGCCCTTAGAGCTTGGGAAGGGAACCAGTCCAGCCAGCACTTTCCCTTCAGACGTCTGGTCTGCAGAGCTAGAAGAGAATACATTTCTATTGTTTAAGCCAAGAACCAGTAGAAACTCATCACTGCTGTCCTAGGCAAATGATACAGCTTCCTGCAAATGTAACACATGGGACCCAGTCTACACCCTTAGGTGTACCTGCCAGAGACATAAGCAAGACCGCTGTGACAGGAAATAGGAGCAGGGGTGTGCAGGAAGGGCTGGGGGCTGTTATTGTTGTGGTTGGTGCT
Organism: Mus caroli; assembly: GCF_978045245.1. Lineage (NCBI taxonomy): Eukaryota > Metazoa > Chordata > Mammalia > Rodentia > Muridae > Mus > Mus caroli. The sequence continues at coordinate 48,080,883 of NW_028227259.1, read as the reverse complement.
GGACAGATTCGAGGCTCCCTCCCCCACATTTATTCCCTCTGCTAGGCAGCCTACTCAGAAGGAGATTAATCTGACAAGCTTTTTTCTTTTTGAAGCCACAAGGATAATTCCTCCGAACTCCATTTCCTTTATGGTTTTTGCAAATGGGTTTTGTGCTGATTTTCTTCTCCCTAAGCATTTGGCACTGCTGAGGGGGCACATAAAAAAAAGACTGTTAACGTCAGCACATGTCACTGGGGGTGTAGAAGGGCTGGGAAGGAAAAGAGAAATATCCCTAATTAATGCACAAAAATATAAAAGTTATCTGGTTCTCTATTGTACCACAGAGCTGGCAACTTAAATTCTGGAGTTGTGCCTCAGTTCCTCGTTGAGGTGCCTTATGTTGTTGAATAAATTCTTCCAGCTTTAAAAACCTGAAACAGAAGAGAAGCGAACCCAAGTGACAAAACACAGCTTTGTGGATGTGGTCATTAATCTGGGACTCAGTTCCCCTGGGTCAGCTAGACACATTCTAAGCAGGATGCTTCAAAAGCCTTTACCAATTAGCAGCTCTCTTGGTTCTAGAAAGAGATGAGACATTAGACGGTATTCTGCATTTTCTTATCAACTTATCTAAATAGATCTCTCCATACTAGATCAGTAGAGTGACTTTCCTTGGCCAGGTGATTGGCCTATCCAACTGGACTAATTCTTAAAGAAGTTAATCTACCCAGAGACAGCTTTCATTCTGTTAGCAAGTAGGTAACAGCTTTCCCTCTAATGGGTCTCCAGTGCTACTGTAACAGGGTGAGCCTTAGTTAAACATATATTTACCAGGGAAAACATAAGCCAAGAATCGAGCAAACAGGGGTTGAATAACACTTGGACTGGAACTGGTCAATTATAAATCCCTGTTTCCATCTTTGACTTCATTAGAGTATTAATCCATTTTATAGAGGAGGAAAACAGAGGGGAGAGTAGCTAAGTGATTACCATATCCCTAGCAGCAGAGCCAGGATGCAACCACTGGAGTTGACTCTGTCATGTTCTTAGTGTATAACAGACCCTCAAACCTTGCAGAGAGAATGGGTGTTGACTCTCTTGGGATTTAAGTGACCAGGACATCTTCTGTCGCCTCTGGTACTGGACTGCCAGAGAACCTGTCAGCAGCCCTTTTGTCCTCATGTCACGCTAGAAAAGACGCCTAAAGAACCAGAGACTACATCTTCCCCAGGGTGGGTACTTCCTGCTCTCAGGCTATTCTCATCCACTCTGCCTGAGAAACCTGGAGATGTTCTTATTCTTCCATAGTTCCTTAGCAACTAGCCTTATTACCCTGCATTCAAGAGAGAAAAAGAAACATCCCCAGATAGCTGATCTATCTTTTCACAGGTTCTATCCAGAGTTGCTAAGAAAAGTTGTCCCTAGAATATTCCAGTATTTCTCAGTTCCTCTGGGTTATTACTGCAGGGAGGTAGAACAGAATTGTCTGAGTTCCTCATTGAGATTAAATAAGGCAGATAATCTAAAGATGAAACACCAATACACTTTAGGAAGACAGTATAGCAGGCTGTATTTCTGAGAAAAAAAAATGCACACACATGGATATCAGCCTATAACCAGGATGATGAACATGAATCTAACCATCTCAGTCACCTGTACATAAGCCAGTGCTATCATTGTAGTTCAAGATGCCTCTACTTCACTAATTGGCTTTTTTTGTGGTAGAAAATATTTTGATGTGGGGATGGACTATGTACTGTCAGATGGTTCTAGTTCTCTACACCAAGTAGGAGTAGTACACCCTCCTAAACGGAATGTCTCCAGACACCACCAGTGTCTCCTAGGAACACATTCGCCCCAGTTGAGAACTACTGCTACACATTCTATAGACAATCCTAGAGAAGTTACAAATACAAGTATGTGGAAAGGGATTGAGTTAGCTCACCATAAAACCCAGCCCCCATCTGATCTCATTCATCTAGAACATTGCCCAGGCCCAAGCTCAGCTTCTATGTGGAGGTGCAGTCCTCTCTGACAAGGAGACGCAGGACAGACCTCCACAATTGTCAGTTTTATTTGATTTAGTTCATTGTGTATGTCATTCATTTATTCATCATGAAATATCTCGGAAGTGCTGGCTTCTGAACTGGAGGGTCTAGCAGAGAAGTGTGCAAAACAAATACCTTTAAAGTGATATAGGACCCTGGTAATAGAATTAAGCATCTCATCATTATGGTTTCTATTAGGCAAATATTTTGCACCTTGAAGGTATTATATTCTCTTTCAAATAATGTCTTCTTTTTTTTCAAAATGCAATCTGTGAGTATGGTATAGAATTCTTTATACGATTGAAAATTTTCCTTGAACCCATGTTCTTAGCCCAGAATAACTACTTGTTTTATCTCTCTTTGTATATCTTTCTAGAGATGTAAAGTGTGTGTGTGCACACTTAATTGTGACTATAATTTTCACCAACCATAGCATATTTTTGTTGGTCTGCTGTTTTGTTGTTTTGTTTGTTTGTTTTTTACTCTATATACCTGGAGTTTATAGCACATCAATATATGACATGTTACAGATTCATTTTTTAAAAGCAACTTATTTAGTTTTCCTTTATAAAAGAAACCACAATATATTTACTCTTATGATGGGCCTATATTATTAAAAACAAAAACAAAAACAAAAACCTCTTCAGTGACTAGCACTGTAAAGGCATATAGTATATGCAGTGCATAGACAAGCTCACCGGCATAACAGCCTCCTGAGTTCTTACTGGCTGGATAATCTTGGGCAGATATTTAGCATATGTTTGCTTTATTTTTCTCATGTATAAAATAAAGTTGATGCTACCATCTACCTCAGAGGGGTTTGTGAAAGCCAAATGAAGTAGTATGCGTCCAGTATTGGAAACAGCCCTGAGCATGTGTAACAACTCTTCATGCGGTAGGATTTGCTCACTCCTGTGGCGTATGGCTATTTAACTCTGGTAGATATCACCATGCATTTTCCCACGGATACTGGTCCAGTGTATACTACCATCAGCAGCATGTGCAAGTGGCTATTTTAACACATTATGTCAATATGACAATTTCTAAAACTTCTGAACATTGCCAATCAGAGTTTTAGAGTTTAGTTCATATACTTTCATGAGAACCCAATGAGAATCTTTGCCAAGATCTAGATTTCATGTGTCTAACATCAGCATGCTGTATTACAGCCAAACCTATAGCAACATGAATGATACAGGGAACGGGTCTTACTAAAGAGCCTTAGAGGGGCTGTTCTGCTGGTGACACAGGGACATCAAAGCACAGTGTTAAATGCCAGCCTCCCCAGTAATATTCTATCTAGATTGAGTTCTATAAAATTTAAGAGTCAGGGGTTTAAATTTAGGCTGTTGGTTGTCTGACCAAAGTATCTTTGTGAGTCAAGAGTGATAAAAATAACAATGTTAATTGAGAGCAGAATTTTCACCCCCCAAGCATGCAGATGATTGCCAGGCCTGGGTGTGGCTCTGGGGCATGTCCCCACCAAGGTTAGTTAATGTCCAGCTAAACCTTTTTCCTTGTTTCTTATGTCCAATATTGTAGTTCTCTTGGGTCCATGGTGTTGTTCATTGATTTCCACAATACAAGCCTAGTTTTTTTGTAATTTTTGTAATTTTTGGAAGCCTCTTGGTACATGGATATTAAACTAGGGACAAAGAGGGGAAGAGACTGTTAGAGCAGCCCATGCCTTTGTTCTCAGCAGAAAGAAAAGAGAAATGCTGTGGTCACTGTTCCTGAAGTCATTCCACTCCCAAGAGTGTGTGGGTATTTTCACTGTACACTGGCTGCCTAGCTGAATAAGGCCCAGGTTTCTCCTGGGAAGGCTCAAATTCAAAGGGGTAAAAATAGATCTTTATTTAAGGAATAGCATAGTGTTATTAGCCCTACAACAGTGGCAGAAAGGCTCTTGCATAGCCCTTATGTGAGTAAAAAGAGGGGAGAAGAGAGAGGGAGGAGAGAGCAAGAAAGCACACGCTCTCTGGGAGGATTTAGAAAGGTATTCAGAAAAGTAACATGTGCTGACATGAGCTGGCACTGGGGTTTTGGCATGATGTCACCAGAAAGAATTATTCTAGGAGAAAGCACAAGATGAGATCCCCAAGGGCTGAGGAAATGGGTAAAGCAGGTAACATAGGCCTAAGGAGCATCCTTTGCTCACTGGAAGCCCTATATGACTTGCTGGATCCATACCTGAAGGATTATATGAGTCCAAGCCATAAGCTATCCAAGAGGAAAACAACTGCAATGTCTCAAGTATCCTCAGGCTGTGAGGGGCCAGCACTGTCCATCTGGTGTTACTCCAGGGGTCCAGTCCCATCACACGGAGAGCAAGGCATGCTGATTTCATCTGTTGGAGAGAGTCCTGGCATCAGTGGAGATGCTCTGGAACCTCAGAAGACAGCATGTGGAAGGGCAGTAAATCCCATCTGGGACTGAGATATTAAGTTCTGCCAGCTATACCCCAGGCCTGCTCAGGAGCACAGGCAAATCTGAATACCTCCTCAAGATCAGTTCCAACATATATCATGGTGCTAAACATAGACAAAGACTTGACTTGGTGTCTACAGGCTTACAACAACCTCTAGGCACATGCAACTACTCTCTTCATTTTATGCATAAAAAAAAATGAGGCCTTGTGCTACTTCTTCTAGTGAAATGGCAGCAATAACCCCTATCGACCATACCCCAGAGACTTGCGGTCATAGACAGCAGAAACCATATGACAGCATTTCTTGAAACCATTAGTCATTCAATAAATGTAAGGTGACTTTATAGTATCTATTACAATCCCCAGCAATCATTTCAGCAAACACAATTACATTAGGTGTTCTATTTTAAGATAAATAAAATGCTACCTTTGGAAGATTGTCAGCTGAACTTTAAAATGACTTTGAATGTTCCTGTCCAGGAGATTTCCTGAAGCTAGATGAGGTTAAATAACGGGAAGGTTTTACAATAGGCACCGTTGCTTGGGAAGTAGCTCTCTGGTGGACATTGTGGAGGAGAAGCAGAGTTGGAATTTGTTTTTCTGTGTGCACTGATTGTACTCGGGCCCTCGTTGCAGTGGAAAGAACACTGAGCTGAACCTAAGAACTCAATAGAGAGCAGGAGAAAGTGGTCCAGAGGCAAGTAGCATGTGATAGCCTCAGGCCCATAAGCCAGGAGTACCATTCCTGCCGGGGGCTTGCTAGAATGCCAGGTCAGTAACTACTACAGGATAATGCGAGTCTATTCCAATTGGAGTTCAGAAAAGTGGACAGTGGAAACAGCCATTCTCGCCTGGAGTTCAGAGACCTGCACTGTTCTAACACTGTCACTGGGCTTAGAAGGGCTCATTCAGCCATCCCTTATTGTTCCCCACAGTCAAGTCAATTTGTGTAATAGTCAAGTGTTAGCCTGGCACCTTTTTAAGTAAAAATTACTTTATCTTCATGCATGTGTGTGTACAACATGTGTGCCTGGTGCCTTTAGAGTCCAGAAGAGAGTGTCAGATTCCCTGGAACTGGAGCAACAGATGGTGGTGAGCCACCATGTGGTGCTTGGAATCAAACCCGGGTCCTCTAAAAAAGCAACTTGTGTTCTTAACTGCAGAACCATCTCCCCAGCCCACCCTGCACCACCTTTAGAAAGATCTGTTTGACCTGAAACACCAGGTGCACAAGGTCAGGGCAAGGGAGGGAGGTTATAGGGGGCGTCTTAGTTTGGGTTTTACTGCTGTGAAAAGACACTATGACCAAGGCAAGTCTTATAAAAGCAACATTTAATTGGAGCTGGCTTACAGGTTCAGAGGTTCAGTCCATTATCATCAAGGTGAGAGCATGGCAGTATCCAGGCAGGCATGGTGCAGGCAGAGCATCCAAAGGCTGCTAGTGGAAGACTGACTTCTAGGCAACTAGAGTGAGGATCTTATGCCCACACTCAAGTGACAAACCTACTCCAACCAGGTCACACCTATTCCAACAAGGACACACCTTCAGATGGTGCCACTCCCTGGTCCAAGAGTATACAAACCATCACATTCCACTCCCTGGCCCCCATAGACTTGTTCAAACACATGAGTCTATGGGGGTGGGGGGGATGCTTAAACATAGCATAATGCAAAATGCATTTAGTCCAACTTTCAAAGTCCTCATAGTCTATAGCAGTCTCAACAATGTTAAAAGTCCAAAGTTCAAGGTCTCTTCTGAGATTCATCCAATCACTTAACTGTAATCCTCAAAGAAAGACAGGAAACCAGCTGGGCAAATTCCAAACTCAACTCCTTCACTACCTAAGATTGGCTGTTCTGGATCTTGCTCTGTAGATTGACCTTGAACACAGAGATCAGCATGCTTGTCTCCTGAGATTAAAAGGTGTGTACCACCATGCCTGGATCTAAATTTAGATGGGTAGGATCTTGCCCCAAGGTCCCACTCCCTTAATCTGCTATCTCCTAGAACACAGGATTTTGCTCCATTTCACTTCCTGGTACCCCTTTAATAATTGAACCAATATTTTATATTTTTCCTTTCTAAGCTTGCTATGTTTGTTCAAACTTCTCTTCATAAGACTTAACCAGAGAACAAAGTCTCTGCTGGGCTTTTTTGAAACTTCCTTTGTCAATGCAATTAATCCAAGTCTCTTCACCTTAGCCTCAGGCAGACTTTTCAGACAAGGGAAAAAAGTAGCCACATTTTTCACCAAAATACCACAAAAACAGTCTTTATGCCACTTCCTGAAATTCTTCTCCTTTGAAATCTCTTAGGCCAGGTTAACACAGTTCAAATTACTCCCAGGAACAAAATCTTCCATATTCCTACTAGGATGACTGATTAAGCCCCATTTAAAGCATTGCACTGTGTTCCAGATCCAAAGTCCCAAAGCCCACATTCTTTCAAATAAAAGCATGGTCAGGCCTATCACAGCAATACCCCAGTCCCTGGTACCAACTTCTGTCTTAGTTTGGGTTTTACTGCTGTGAACAGACACCATGACCAAGGCAAGTCTTATAAAAACATTTAATTGGGGCTGGCTTACAGGTTCAGAGGTTCAGTCCATTATCATCAAGGTGGAAGCATGGCAGTATCCAGGCAGTATTCCAACAAGGCCATACCTCCAAATGGTGCCACACCCTGGTCCAAGAATATACAAACCATGGCGGGGGGGGGGAGGATTTTTTTTTAAGGTCTCTTAAGATTGTCAAGCTATGTGTCTCTTCCCCATGCTGCACCACATTTGTGGGAATGAAAATGCTGGTTATTCTTTCAGCACCTACAAAAAGGTGCTGATGGTCAACACCTTTCAAATAAACTTGGACCTGACATGATAGTTGAATGATGGGAACAGACAAGGTCATTATTTAGTCCCAATAAGTAAAAGGTTAGGAAATTTCTAAAACACACCTTTGTTTTAGAGGAACCCATGGGTCTTTTTTTTTTTTTTAATCACTGGTGTTGAAGGAATGGTCTTTTCTTCCTTTGAGGAAGATGCTGTGTTAGTCTGTTTTGTGTCATATGAAATACCTTAGGGATCTTTACGGCTTTGTAAAGAGTTTTATTTAACCCCTTTTGGAGTGTGGCTCAGTTGCAGTGAAAGTCTATGAAAGAGGGCCCAAGCATGTGCAGATATAAGAACTCAAGTAAAAAACAGGAATCCAGAGAGAATCAGTTTGGGGCCCTTGTTACTACTTGCCCTTTCCAAAACTCACTCAATGAACCAGTATTCCCTTCTTAGTGTAGTCTTGTATCTCAGTAACCTAGAACTGTTTGCTAGGCTGTGCCCATGAGTTCCTATGACCTCTAACTGTGGACAGCCTCCAGTACAGGGATGCTTATAGGAACCCTCAGGGGCAAACCACACCCAAATATCAATAGAAATCTGTCTCCTGTGTTCACGAAGCTGAATAGCACACATCAATGAATATGAGCAGAAAGAACTTCTGAGTTTATTTCCATGTTCAATGAAGAAATTAAGTGCCATTTATCTCTCAGGTTGATCTGTCTGGTATTGTAGGAAGAACACTTGTCATGTACTGTGCATCATTGTTGACCAAAGGCACTGTCTTGTACAGCAAATCTCTAGGTGATGGCCATCTTACCTGAATGAAACTCTCTACTTCCATCTCAGCACCACGGCTCCTGGGAATCATTATTCCACTGTCTAACTTGATTAACTTGACAACCTTTTGTTTCCCAAATAAGTGGACTGACATACTGTTTGTCTTTCCATGGCATCAAGATCCACATGAGGGTTAATGCAATGAGACTAGACAAGACTAGTTTAGGAAAGTAGGGAAGCCCAAAGACTAAGGTCTGGGGCAGAAAGGGGGGCTTTAACAGAGGAGATTGGGCCAGGGCTGCTGGTGCAAGGTGGAACAGAGAAAGCCCAGGAAAGGATTACAGTTTGCTGGCCTGCACTAACTAGTGGGGCATGCGTGTTTTAACTGGCTGGGCAAATGCAGAGTCTTGCATGAAAGAAAGTGGGGTTGGATAGTTCACATTCTACTGAAATCCAGTTAGCTTAGCCAGGAAACTGACAGTGTGTTTTCCATGTGCAAGTGATCCACACTTACATGGTGGACTTTAATAGACATTACAGTACATGAAAACGCAGTACAGAAGACTGTTTTGTTTCAGATCAAGTTGGGCATGGCAGCCCAAGGATCACGCCTTAGCTCACTCTGTCTCTTCCTATCCTAGGCACTTTATACCTCTGAGGATTTCAATAACAGTTGGAAAATCACAGGTGCAAGCCAATGTACTTGTCTACATACTAACAACAACAACAACAACAAATAGGTTCAAAAAAGCATGCCTCTACTCAAGGCTATGCAACTATCTTTCGGGAAAAATAATCAGGTTGCAATTTCCCACCAGTTGCTGAAACTTGAGAATAAATCTGTCCTGCCTCTCATGTTCTTCAAGGACAATGACTTTCATAATCAACAGAGAAATGAAAAAAGTTTTTGCCCTCTTATCTTTCTGTGGAAAGGAGAGAAAGATAACACAAACAAATTCAATTGATTAAACACTCTGTGGCCTCACTGTGAGGAATAATTTCTACTCTTCCCATTCCCCATCTGTCAGGACTTCGAGTCATTTGCAGAGTTCCATGTTTTCTAATCCTGTAAAATGAGAAGTGAGCATGGTACAGCCTAGGGTATGCGTATAGCAATTATGATGACTATAGTTAACGTCACTGACCACTGACTGAGTTCCAGGACTGCCCTTTGACTTTCCTCATGACTCCCTGGGTCAGGCCCAATAAAGACTATCTGTGCAACACACTCAGGACTATTTTGTAATGTGGTGAAAAGTTCAGACCTGATGTGGGAAGGCTCCATTGCATGTCTCATAACACGACTCACTGAGGTGAGGACTAGGCAAGGCACCTTCTCTTTCTTGGGTTTGTTTTACAGCCATGCAAATTACCTTGCAGACTGTGAATCTGACAAGGGTCAGAGCCCACTCGAGTCACACACCTGGCTGTGCTCTAGGTACTTTACCATCCCAAGCCTTACCCTCCTGCACCTGCCAGTGGGGAGCCTAGTTGGTCTCTGTAGGCTCTTTCACCTCTGTGTTCTGGGAACTTTAGGTAGTCTTGTCTTATCATTGTTTTTGCTCTAGGACCCATGCTCAAGGCCAAAGAAACATGTCCGAGATGAGGTCCTAGAGAAGCTGACAGATGAAGAAGAAAGCAGCAGCGATGAAGAAGAAAGGTACAGGCAGGTTGGCAGCATGAACATTCTCTGAGTGTGCCAAGCATGAACATTCAGATGGGAAGGATATGTCTGTTCATTCATTCTGTCTTCAAGTGCTTATGTCTGGTCTTGCCCTGATACTCAGAGGGAGAACAGTCTTGTCTTGTCTTGTCTTGTCTTGTCTTGTCTTGTCTTGTCTTGTCTTCTCTTCTCTTCTCTTCTCTTCTCTTCTCTTCTCTTCTCTTGCATGGTCTTCTGCACAGCTATGACTTTACATAAACCACCTTATTTAACTTTTACAATAGCATAAATAACATTTTATAAAAAACTTGATGCTCAAAGAGATTAATAATTCTGCCCAAGATTCAAACCTAGAGAGGTGTATTAGTCAGGGTTCTCTAGAGTCACAGAACTTATGGAATGTCTCTACATATTAAGGGAACTTATTGTGATGACTTACAGTCGGTAATCCAACTAACCCAACAATGGGCAGCTGTGGATGGGAAGTTGAAGAATCTGGTAGTTGCTCAGTCCCACCAAGATCTCCATGTTAAGATCCAGGTCAGAAACCTGTCTTCCAGCCTCAATATCTGGATCACAGGTGTGCCCTCCATTTCTGGATTGTAGTTCACTCCAGATGTAGTCAGGTTGACAACCAGGAATAGCCATCACAAGCAGTTACCACCTTTTCTTGTTATTAAGAAGAAAAGTGTACTCTCTTACCAGAAGAAGCCCCCATCTACTCTGTCTGTATTAGCTGCTGCTTCTCAAAATATAAGATGTTTACCTCATGAGGAGCTACCTTTGTGCTTGACTCACCCATGCTTTGTTGGTTGTACATATGGTTGGCTCCTAGCTGAGGGTGAGATGTTACTCCTCTGCCATGCTAGAGTTTCTTCTTCATATTTTTCCATGCTGAGACCCAGGCTGAAGAAGTAGTCCCTAACTAGGGCATGTTGTTGTCATGGCAACATGACATTATGATGTATTTAATTATTTTAATTTTCATACAGGTATATTTTCTAAAGATTTAAAGTTTTTATTTTATATGTATGAATATTTGCCTGCATGCATGTATGTGTACCTGAAGAAGCCAGCATAGAATGTCAGATCTCCTGCATTTGGCATTACAGATGGTTGTAAGCTACCATGTGGGTGTTGGAAACTGAACCCAGGTCCTCTGCAAGAAGAGCACATCCCCCTAACCACTGAGAAACCTCTCCATTTCTGTATATACATATCTTATGCCTGTGTGTTGGGACCGTTTCTCTCTAATGCAGAGCCCTCATCTCCATGCCCCTTTTCCTTGGGACTTTTATCCTCTAACCTCTGGTCCCCTGGCCCAATGTTCCTGTCATGAGAAATTTAAGGCCTTCATGTGACATCACTGCACATTGTTAAAGCAAGCACATAGCATCCCAATCTAAGCATTTTAAATTTTCAGCAAGTTCCAAAGTCGGAGTGAGGAAGGATGTCCTGAAAATCCATTTGTCAGCATTTTATCTAAGATGAGAAACTATTTAAGCTTTTGACCATCTTTTCAATAGGGAAAAGCCTATGTATAATCTCCCAGTTTACACCTAGATTAACCACTAAAAAATATAGCATGCTTTAATAAGTGTGGAGGACTGTGCAAAATGTTGTCTTTTCTTTCTTTTTTTTTTTCCATATATAGAAAAACTTATGAAACTTGGTTATATAGAGATAGGTTTTGGAGCTTCCTATGACCTTCAGAAGAACTCTAAGCTCGCAGTCTCTTAGTTTTTAATAACTCACTAAGATCAGTAGAACCTTGTACATTAAAACTTACAACTTAGGTTGCTTTTTGATAGAGGAAAATGTCTCTTACCCCAGTATCTCCTCCAGGAACTCCCTACATGCAGGAAGGAGCAGTTGAAAGATCTACAGCCTTTAATCATTATGTTGTTCATATCTTTGAAGGACTGGAGAATCAGTCAAGGAAAGAAGTGACCTACAACCTCCATTCGAGTCTGTGATGAAGAAGAAGGCAGTGGAGATTGGACACCGACCAGAGGACTGGCAAAGCCAAAGGACCAAACTACAAACACAGGTAGATGGACAGCTCTGGATAGAATATATCTCACTCTTCACAGAGTGTAACTGTGCCTCCTACAGATACCTATGGAAAACATGGACTGGTTTCCATCCCCTGGGGAGGGTGTTGTAGGTCCAGGGCAGAGTAGACTCCTTGATTTTGCTTATTCATTAAAAACTTCCCATACTCATGAGTACATTCTCTGAACCATGAGGATCCATCAATAAACAAATCAGATAAAAGTCCTTGTGTTTTATACATAGGGGATATTTATGCGTGTAGCAAGGGTGGAACAAACAAGCAGTCGGTCCTTGGTTTCCATATGTGTAGATTCAGTCACCTTCAGGTTGAATATAATTAGTGTAAAGTGCATCTGTACTGAATGTATGCATACCTTTTCCCCCTAATTTCCTAAATAAAACAGCTTAATAACAATTTATATAGCATTTGGTATTATAAGGTGTAATGTGTAGTTTGGGCTACACCACTTTGAGCTTCCCACCCAGGAGCTATCTCAGATCTGTGAATGGAAAACACACACACACACACACACACACACACTAATCTTAAAATGTCTTGACACTCCTAAACCTTTCCCTGCTACCCCAGATCCAATTGGGTAAGTGGTCACTGGCCACTTCCCTGAAAACTCACATGACTGGCTGACTATCTCCTGCTGCCACTGCTTCTGCTTCTGCTTCTTCTTCCAGAGTCCTTCTTGTGTCCTATGGTGTAACTCTCAGTGTCCTGCCCCATGTTCAGCCATTGGCTACTGGCATCTTTATTGTTAGACCAAAAACCAATTGAGGACAAGGACCTTCAGCATCTGGACACGCATATTCAAAGCATTAGCACCAATCTCCAACATCTCACCCTTTCTGTCTAATAAAACAAAACAAAGACAAAAACAAAAAACCCACTCTTCTCTCATACATAAATTGAGTACAACCACAACAATTATGTAAATCATAGAGTATGATATACAATTGACATCCAGTCCATCATATTTGTCAATTAGAGAAAGTACTCAAAAAATCATTCCTGACTTAATGAGTTTACAGTTCTATACTGAATTATGTTTTGAATTATGTTTTAGCCTGTAACATATCTGAAAACCATGTTTTTAATTCTACATCACATATTTAATGTTAAACAACTTAAGTTTGCTTATGGGACTATAATTAGTCTTCAACCCCATCAGAAATCCGAGAACGAATTCAATATCACCTGGGTATATAGGAAGCACCAAACACAGCTTCTCAAACTTGAACAATTGTAGAGACACCTGATTACCTGGCCAGTCCCCCATTCCTCAATCTAGGAAGGCTTTCATAGATATAGTACTGTGTGTGTACATGATATACAGATACTATCCTCTTGTTAGTGGTCCTGGACCTGGTCCTCTGCAGCTACAGAGACACAGGTGTGTTTCCTATCTTTCAGAAGAGACGTACAGGAACAGTAAGCACAGCACATTAGGAGAGCTTCAGGAAGGAAAGTCTCACAAAAGTGTGAGATCTAAGGTGTGGGCAGCTGGCCTGGGAACCCCTGCTAGGTCTCAGCCCACAATCCCCTCTTTCCCAGCACTCTGGGCTCTTCCTGAGGAGTCTTCTGGAACATGTGCTGCCAGAACATCTGAAGGCTTACACCCTCCCTAACTCTTCAACACTTACAAAGATGAAGGAGGTTCAGCGAGGATGAGGTAGCCCTAGAAATGTTTCCTTTAATTACAGTACTCCTAGGGAGGGCAAGGTCCTGGCTTGAGGCTGAATGTCTGTCTCGGCATGTCTTCCAGCCACAGCAGGCACTGTGGCAATGTGCCAGTGGCTACAGGGAGGACCTGCAGGCACACAAGCAGCTGTCAGACAGTGGTGGGAGAAGCTACAGCAGGGGCTCCAGGAAAGCCTACATTAGAGTAGCAGGGTCCAACTTGAGGTTGTTCACCATTGAGCCTTGTGCATGCCCAAGGAAGCCAAGACCCAAGAGCTCAAGGTATGGTGACTTTGTGAGGTGGGCAGTTTGCTGGGCACCTGCACAACACCTTCCATCCACCATTTCCAAGGATTACAGTAACCACAGAGATGTTCTAGTACCCTTTTCCACATGAAGAAAGGCTCAGAGAGGTTCGGTAGCTTGCCAGCCACAGACCAGTCCATTTGGGTACCTTATGTACTCTTAACAATATAAAAACAACTTATATCAGGCATCATGGTGGCACATGCCTATAACCTAGTACTCCTCCAAAGTATGAAGGAGGGGATCACTATGAAACTAAGGGCACCTGTCTCAAAGAAAACAAACATCTTGTTTTGGTATCTTGGGTGGTGGTGTGTGTGAGGTGTGCCAGAGACTCAGGCTCAGCATGGCAGCCTTAAGAGAAAGGAGAACAAGCTGAGAAGGACCACTCAGATGGAAAATCCTTCCAGAGGGTAGGGGAAGCTGCAGTGTGGTGGCCAAGTCATGACATTTAATCCAACATGCAGTTTAAGAAACTACATTCCCTTGTACCTGTTACCTTCTGGCCAGTCTCTAGCATCACATCCTTCCTGGTAGGAAGCCTTTAAAAAGATGCTTCAGATGGGGCTGGAGAGATGGCTCAGCAGTTAAGAGCACTGACTGCTCTTCTAGAGGTCCTGAGTTCAAATCCCAGCAACCACATGGTGCCTCACAGCCACCTGTAATTAGATATGGTGCCCTCTTCTGGTGTGTCTGAAGACAACATATACATAGAATAAATATTAGAAAGAGAGAAGGAGAAAGATGTTTCAGAGAAAGGAAGCAGACCAGAGTGAAAGGGATCAAAGGCCCATGCCTCTGGACAATCATTCAGCCTAGAAGACAAGGCAGCAGAGATGTGGATCCAAGGATAAACAGAAGGACAGAGATATGGACATTGTGTTAGAACTTTTTTTGCTTCTCAGTTTTAGAAGTTGTGACAAGGGTTAGTTAAAGAGAGCTAAGCAAATCTGCTTTCAACAGAGCATTTACTTATTCAAATGAAAGCCAGGAAGTTGTTCAAGGGAGTGCTTTGGCCACGACAGCCTGTTTACTTTCAGCAGAGAAGGCTGTTAGAGTATACATCTATTTTCAAAATGAGATGACTGAGGACTGAAAGGGCATAGCTGTAAGTTCAGAGCCTGAGATGGGAAACCCCTGTCTACTTGAAGAGAAGATACACCCTAACTCAAAAATAACCAAACAGAGCAGGATGGAGGCTCTCTTTTCTATAACAGTAAATGCCAGAAGAAACCCGCAACAGTGGGCAGTGCAAGAATATGTATGTGGAGAGAGAGAGAGAAAGAGGAGCCTGCTCACTTTCCTTTTGCTTAGTGCCATGTGGTTCTTTATAGCAAAGTGGATTGCTTTGATAAAAATACAAAATAAGATTTAGAAAGACAATGGGATTGTGCAACAGACTATGCTAGGCACTCCAAAAAAAGAAAAAAAGAAAAGAAAGAGAGAAAGAAGGAAAGGAAGGAAGGAAGGAAGGAAGGAAGGAAGGAAGGAAGGAAGGAAAAGAAAGAAAGAAAGAAAGAAAGAGAGAGAGAGAGAGAGAGAGAGAGAGAAAGAAAGAAAGAGAAGAAACAGACAAACAAACAAAACAGCAATAACAACATCAATCAGATTTAATTCCTTTCTGTTATTCTTCTATATCTTCTTCCAGCTCTGCCTCCATTCTATAAGAACAACGAGCTCATGGGATCCTAAGTCTGTCAGTTACTCCAACTCTATCTAGCCTGTGTATTTACCTGGATTTTTTTCCTCGGGGCTATAGACCTCAGTCTTTTAGAGGAAAACAGAGATTTCCAACCCAGGCTTCAGCCAGCCATATGAAAAGCTTCAGTGGATGGGAATTAGAAAAGGAGGGTTTCGGGCCCCCATGAAGAGAGGGGAAGATTTTGGAGACCCTGGAATAGATAGGGTGTCTTCAGTTC
Source organism: Mus caroli (assembly GCF_978045245.1). Taxonomy (NCBI): domain Eukaryota; kingdom Metazoa; phylum Chordata; class Mammalia; order Rodentia; family Muridae; genus Mus; species Mus caroli. The sequence continues at coordinate 48,065,184 of NW_028227259.1, read as the reverse complement.
TGACTCCAGTTGGCATGGGAATGGTTCCAAAATGAGATCAGAGAAGTCAGGTTGGGAGTATAGCTCAATGGTAGCATAAGAGCCTTGCATCTGTTAGGACCAAGATTCAAACCCAACATGGACAAAAGCTGTAAGATATGGGGATCAAATCATGACTAAAAGCAAACTTGGCACTTCCAAGATGGTGGGAGCTCAGTTCCTTAATGTATTAAATGGAATAGGAAGTTATGAGCTAGCTGGTGTAGGCCAGAGATAATCTATGTGAAGAACCTAGACTAGGAGAGAGCTAAGAGCTCAGTTCCTAAAGGTTCTTGTCTTGCCACTGAAGCACCTGGTCTGCAGATACATAGCTACAGCTCTAGAGGGCCTCGTGGTGCTGAGTGTAGAGGACAACATTTCATCCACATAGTTTATGCTCATGGAGCTCAGTTCTAAAAGAATGAGATCATTACCTAGGTGCATAGGGACAAGAGACCCTATATATAATGTACAACATGGAGAGATGGGGTGGTATGGACTCCCAGAGAAGTGACATGCTACACCATGAAAGAACACAGGGGTTGGGGAATCCTCAGGCAGGTAAGCCCTCAGTGTAGTACCCATGTGATTCTCATGGCAGGGCACTGCCATGCCAGCAACAAAAACAAGTAACTAAGGGGAACCACGTTAAAATTAGATCCTTGCTTATGAATTTTTAAAAATATATTTTAAATAAAATATAATTATATCACTTTCTCTATCCTTTTCTCCTTCCAATACCCCCCATGTCCCTCTTTAATTCCTTCCACTCCCCTCTCCCCCCACCCATCTCTCAAATAGATGGTCTTTTTTTCTTTAACATTGTTACTTTTTTGGTATGTGTGTGTGTCCACTTTTATTTGTGTATATATGGTTTCAGGGTACTATTTGTATTGGATAACCGTCTAGGAGGCTCGTCTCTGAGAAAGGCTAATTTTCCTCTCTCAGCAGTCATTAGTTGCCTGTAGTTCTTTGTCTAGGGGTAAGGTCCTGTGAGATAAGCAATAGCATATCTATTGACATCGTCATTTTTTCAGACCTTGTTTGGGCAGCTATTTCTAGAAGACGCAGTCTCATGGCAGACTTCCTGGCCCTCTGGCTCTTAGAATCTTCCTGCTTCCTCTTCTGTGATATTTCCTGAACCTTAGGTATAGGAGTTGTGTTAGAGATATAGCCATTGGGGTGGCCTCCCCACCATCCATTTTCTGTGAGTTGTATCGGCTGTGTTTCTCTGTAATGGTGTCCATCTGCTATCAAGAGAGGCTTCTTTGTTGAGGGGTGAGAGCTACCTTAACTTGTGGGTTTAAGGATTTGTTTTAGAATGCAGTTAGGAATTATGCTGGTTCAATTAAGTTGCAGTAGTAGATTCTCTTCCAAGATCCATGACTTCACTGGCCCCAGGTATAGTATCAGTCATGATTTTTCTCCTGTTGACTAGGTCTTAAGTCCAAGGCCCTGGTTACCATCAAGATCTAAGTGCTAGTAATGCACTTTTAGGGATATCTTGACATACTGATTGGTGCTGTATGGTTGTGTGTTTCTGCCTGATTGCTGGGGTGTCTGAGCGCTACTCAGGGAGGTGAAACACAGAGGTGCTAAGCTACTTTCCTTTTTTGTTGCTGGAGTTCCAGACTCATGGGAGGTCAACATGCTGCTCAGGGGAAGAAAAACACAGCCTAACATAGGGGTCCCAGCCTGTGTTTCCCTGGCTGGGAAATGGTGGGGGCTGGGATGGAGGCAGAGTTCTCAAACTCCTGTGCACCTAGACACCGCACTGCAAGGAATTGGGAAAGGCACTGAGATGAGCCTGGGGTGGGGGTGGAGGGATTCAGGTAAGCTCTGGGTGAGTGCCAGGAGTGACGAGGGGCCTTCTGTGGGAGACTTAGGTGCCCCCCCCACCCCGTGGTCCTTCATGAAGGAGACAATCTTACTTGTCCAAACTGTATTCATACTGGATAAAGATGCATAGGACTTACTCAGGATGAGCCAGAGATTAAATACCTTTTGTAGAATGGGATGCCCAGGAAGGGAAGCTTAGTGGCTGTCTTAGTTAGGGTTTTACTGCTGTGAACAGACACCATGACCAACACAAGTCTTATAAAAAACATTTAATTGGGGCTGGCTTACAAGTCCAGAGGTTCAGTCCATTATCATCAAGGTGGAAGCATGGCAGCATCCAGGCAGGCATGGTGCAGGCAGAGCTGAGAGTTCTACATCTTCATCCAAAGGCTGCTAGTGGAAGACTGACTTCCAGGCAACTAGGGTGAGGATCTTATACCCACACCCACAGTGACACACCCATTCCAACCAGGTCATACCTATTCCAGCAAGACCATACCTCCAGATGGTGCCACTCCCTGGTCCAAGGATATACAAACCATCACAGTGGCAAAACCTTGGGGTGCATCTAGAAACCTCATTAGAATGTAGAACTCTGGGTTTCTATGCTACTTGACCAGGTGTCATGGTCCTTTAGTGGGGTGTCATGGTCACATGTTCCAGGACAGAAACCTGATTGGGAGTAGATTTAAACGCCTCCCTTTTGCAATTATGAGAATCTGCCTGACCTTACCAGTTCTTATGCCTAGTGACACGGTTCCACTTGCCCCACAGTGTTGTAATCTATATGTGGCAAATTTATAATACTATTAAATTATAGGAGACACTGATCAGAGTGTGTGATATTAGGGCAACCCATAAAAAGTTTAATCTCAGTATCAATTCTAGGCAGGTGAATACTGGCATGGTAGAGCGCTCTCCTACACTTTCTGTCTTAGAAGGCACTTAGCATAGAAAGGAACATGTGGCAATGAGCATTATGGCACAGAAGGACACTACCAAAGTCCTAATAATCAATTAGGTCAATAGTAATTTAGGGCCGGGTGGTGGTGGCGCACGCCTTTAATCCCAGCACTTGGGAGGCAGGGGCAGGCGGATTTCTGAGTTCGAGGCCAGCCTGGTCTACAAAGTGAGCGCCAGGACAGCCAGGGCTATACAGAGAAACCCTGTCTTGAGAAACCAATAATAATAATAATAATAAAGTAATTTAGCTCCTGTTTTTGAAGCAGAATTCAGAATGTTTGGCTCAATACAATAATAGGTCTATAGCATTGGAAAAATCAAAACTTTAGACTTCTTTCAAATTAAGGGAATGGTATTAGAAGACGTAGTCTCTGAAATAAACTCAATTTTTAAAAAATTAAGTATAACACATATGTAATAACAAAATACTTATTTTCTTCAGGACCATAGAAGTAGACCAGACTTTAAAATAACAGGACCACCCAAGTTGTAGGTTTGGGTGGCTTAGGATTTTGTTTGGTTTTGTTTGAGTGGTATTGATTTTAAAAAGGTAGAAATATCAAAAGAATTTCATTGGCCATAATGGATTTTATATAAGAAGAGCCCTTATTGTTTACTTTGCATACCTTTAATTACAAACTTTTGCATGATGCACAGTTCAGACACTCATTTAGTCACAGCTACCTACGGTATTAGATGCACTAAAATCACCTAAGATTCCAGGAGCCACAAAAGCCAGGCCTTGCACAATGCCTCTTATCCACTGTGTCCAGGGATGACAATAACCACACAGGTCTGTATGAATGGCATGCGTGTGCCTGTGCCATGGAGGACAGAAGCAGGCATGGGGAACCCTGGAACTGCAATTACAAGCAGTTTTGAGATGAGACCTGGGACCTGAATCTGAGTCCTGACAGAGAAGCTGGTATTCTTAACCACAGAGCCATCTCTGCAACCTTATATCTTTGTTTTTTTAAGCTGGGTTTTATAAATGCTATCAAAACAGACCTGTGTCTTAACAAACACTCATTGTTTAAAGCAGAGGACTGGATTTTATTTTTATATCCATGTACTGAATGGTGACCTTAGGAAATTTAATAACCTGCAAGCATCATACATACATCAAACCTTATATGATTTACCGGAACCTTGTAGGATGTACATAAATATTCTTGTTTTGTGTTCATCTTTCTTCTTCCATTTTGGCAAAGCTCAGCTTTTATCTTAGGACAAACCCTTATTTTCCCATCCAAAAGGCTTTTTAAAAGAACATTATCTTTATAGCTTTTCTTATCAAAAATATAGCTAGATGTCTACATTTTCTCTTAAATTTATTTTTCTCATTCCTAATGATTTCTTTTTCATTTCCTTTCTGAAAATTAGGACACAAAATAACAAACCTATTAATCAAGTTAATTTATTATTATTATTATTATTATTTTGTTTGTTTGATTTTGTTTTTTGAGAAAGGGTTTCTTTGTGTAGCCCTGAATGCCCTGGAATTCATTTGTAAAACAGGCTGACCTGGAACTCAGATCTTCCTGCCTCTGTTTCTGGTGCTCTGAAATTAGAGGCCTGGCACCAAACCAGGCTTTTATTTACCAATTACTAAAAGAAAGTTTAATTCTAATTACATCTTGGACATAATGTAACAAATTAACATCACCTGTCCACACACCATTAAATTGTAAAGTTCTTTTTGTGTTGTAAGTCCTAAACTGGACATCCTTGCTACATGGATTTGTAAGAAGGTTTCCTTTAAGGTTTTTTTTTTTTTTTTTTTTTTTTGGGGGGGGGGGGTTCAGTCCCAGAATGTTACACTCCATCAAGAGCTGTCCAAGGTAACAACTTCTGGTGGCCTTGGACAGTGAATTATCTTGAATGAGAAATACAAAGGCAGAAGATAAAATACACAGTTTAACCCCACAATTGCAACTTGGGCCGCAAAAGCCATTTACTCCCTTCCAAACTTGGGGAAAAAATAGCAACCTCTTGACCACAGATGAATGAGCACAGGCAGAGCGTGTTGCCAGAACATGCCCCCAGGGACTGTTACCAGAAATAGAGGCATCGCTACTGATTCTCAGTCAAAGCTCTGAAGTAAACCAGATGGAACAAGACAGAAAGATGCTTTGAAATCAGAGGCAGGAAATTGGGAATAAAAACAGAACAGGCTACAACTGAGGCCAAAACAAGGAACCCAAACCAAAAAGTATAGCAATTCAATCTGTTAGACAAAAGCTGCAGAGAGTGCCAGGAGTCAAGGAGGGGGAACCCCCAAGTGAAAATACTTGCCATCCTAGAGCCTCTCATCCTAGAACCAAACCCCAACAATTGATTCCTTGTTATCTCAATGACAGGTCAGAGAGCCCAGATGCTGAAGCCGGTAACCACAGATAGAACTGAATTTCAATCTTTAAGTCTCACTATTTTCAGAAAGCCAGTAATCCAGGAAGGTCCCAGGCTAACTATCTTATGTCTCCTCTCCAGTCAGCAGATCACATAGGAGAAGAGGCAGGAAATAATCATTCCAGAACCCAGCCTTGCCCGTTTGCTCAGAGGATGAGCCACATGTCTGAACAAACATTTAACAGTGTGTGTGTGCTAAGCAGTTAATAACATGTATACATAGATACCATAAAATGAAATATAAATGTCTTTATAACACAGAGCATAAAAGTGCCCCGTCCATCCTCTCTGCTCCCTGACAGATATAAAAGACAGGGCATGAATGGAAGAAGAAGGGAAGAAGCCGACTAAGGAGGAGCAAGTGGAAATGAGGCAGAGAAATGGAGTACAGGTGATGTGAGATCAGAAAAGGGAAGTACTGAAGTGGGGAAAAGAGAGCAGCAAGAGGGGGTGGGGTATGGAGGAGCAGGGGTAGGGGTGAGTAGAGCAGTGGAGAGGAGAAAACAGAACAAAATGCATGGGGCTGGAGATGTAGCCCAGTTGGTATTCATCTGACATGCTCAAAGCCCTGGGTTCCGTCGTCAGCACTACATAATCAGGATGTTTGATGGTGTGTACCTAGGATCCATTTAGAAGATGGAGACAGGAAGATAAATGATTCAGGGTCATCCTCAGCTACAAAGTTAATTCTAGGCTAGCCTGTGCTACCTAGGATCCTGAAGAAAGAGGGCATATCTTTTACAAAAATTACAAAGTGTGTGCTGTAGTCAGGCTACCACAATCCGACAAGCCCACCACACAAGAATCCTGCAGTGTCATGCCTCAATGCCTTCTGCTTCTGCCCCCCAGGCTGCAGAGTGTTTGAACAAGGACTCCACCGACAGCCTCCAGGCGCACCTGCTGGAGCTCCAGGCCCTAGAGGACAATGCCAGACAAGAGCTGCAGGAGGACTGTGAGCAGATGCAAGTCCAGCAGCCTGGGCTTCTTGGTAAATACCCACTGTCCACCTGGGGGAGTCCAGCCACTGTGTGCTCTACACATGGAAAGTAGTGGCAAGTGGGGTCCCATGGACCACAGCAACAGTCCCAGCTCCATTTCCAACTCTGTGAGAGCTGGGGAAGGGGGCATCTGGTCTGCATTTTCCTTTTCTATCAAAATGGATCTCTAATGATCTCTATCTCATAGGGTCATTATGTAGATTAAATAGGATATGAACTATTCCATGTGTTGCAAATGTGAGTCCAGTGAACATGGATACTGTGATTACCACTCAATAGAACACAGATACAAGCCTTGGCTAGGGTTTCATTGAATAGCCTCAATTTTGTGGGCTTTCCATTCTAGTGATATATGCAAATTGGGGGACTCAGGCATCACCTGACTTTCTTCTGCCTATTGTCCCTAGCATGAAATACATCTCTGGTTCCATTTCAACATAAAACCTACTCTCTTGGTGTTCCAGAAGTTAGCAGAGGCAGTTAAGATCTCTGAAATTAAACTAGGTTTCAAACTTAACTCCAGCACTCACTAGCTGTGTGCCCTGAGCAACCGACCATTTGTCCAATGTAGGCAATGATAGTGCTCACCTCATAGGGCTATAAACTCCCGGCTGATTCTGGTTTTAGGCTGAATCCTGCTGGATTACAATCTACTGCTCTCCCTTGCCACCATGGCCCAGCCAAGATCCTATACCCAAGGCTAGGAGAACTTCTGAATGTCTTGTCTCCTTAAAAGCTGACATAAGTTTCAAGATCCTGACTTGAGACCAAGACTTCAGAAGAGGTCCTCCGCCCACTGGACAGTTCCTTGTGCTTCTTTGGGTTTCCTGACTTGGTCCCCAGGCCCTTCAGATCTAGACTAGACCAACACCAGCATGCCATAACCAGCTATTCCTCCTAACTAGCAAGCAGTAGCCACCACAGATGGTTCAAATCAAAGAGGAAACACTCAAAACGTTGACTCCTATTCCACCATTTAATAGCTGTGTAGCTCTTGGTTGCTCACATCTTCTGTTGCTTGTAATGAAATGGAACTGGGATGGTAGGGTCGGGGGACAGCAAGGTAGGGGGTGGGGTTCATACATACATTTGGTTTCAGGATTTACTGAATGCCCCTTACATCCTCCCATTGCTTCGGTGATCCTGGAATAAGTTTAGGAATGATCTCTCACTTCTTCCTTCCAGAGTCCCTGAGGCAGGAGCTGACAGAGCAGCGAGTTGCCTGCTGCGAGCATCAGAAGGCCCTGGAAATGCTACAGAATGAGCTCAGGGCGGTGGGCCCCTTAGGGAAGTGGCAGGCCACCACTCAGTGTCCAGGGGACAGAAGAGACCACACCTTTATTACAGAGGTCAGTACCTTGCCCGTGTCCACACAATACTCTCTCTAAGACAACACTAGGCCCATAGAGAATAGGCCTGTATGGATGGATCTGGGAGACAGATCCCTCCCTAGCTGGACAGAGCAAGACCCTGCTCCCATTTCTCACCCTAGAGGCACTTGGTGATCTGCAGGCTCCCATCTTTGAAAAGCAGAAAACAAATCTGAAGTGTTGTAAGTTACCTGTAGTTCAGACACATGTTTGTACCTCTTAGCCTCCAGGTAGCTAGTCTGGGTCACTCTTCCAGTCTGTGGGGAAAATATCTCCCGAACACTCTCCAGACAAACTCCCTGTTTAGCCCTCAGTCTAAACTGATCTTAGTCTCAGTACTCCAGGAACCTCTCCTTCATTTTCCTGCTGCTCGGGCTTTGCCCATCAATCCCTTCCCTGCGCATCCCCAATTCCTACTCTAGTTGGCATCACTGGGTCTCATGCTTCAGGTATTAGGGTAACACAGCATAAATCTGTGTCCTCACTGGAATAAGCTCGAGATGCCCGCAGTTTATCATGAAAAAACCCCCTTGACCGCTGGCTTCCGACTGCATCGACAGCCCTGTTTGCTCTTGGTCTCCTCCTCGTACCTATATCCTGCTCTATTTTCTTGATACTCTATTCTCCTTATTTGGTGTCCTGCACAACTCCACACTGGGGCCTCTGTTCTTCCAGCCCTTCTACCCTCAGATCTCCTGGGGCACCGGTGACACTGTTAGTGGCCACAGTGAGTGTGGCAAAGAGTGGCAAGGTTAAAGACGTGGCCACTTAAGCGGGTGGAGTGTTCGGATTATCTAATCTCTTATTAAACTCTGAGGGTCATTACCCTCATTGGAACGCCTCTAGAAAGGTCAGGAAGAGACTGCATGGTAGCCCTTCGTCCGAAGCTTTGTCAGCAGCACCTCCAAGTCCCGGATGTTGAATTGGCCTTGGCGCCTATGGAAATAAATAAACAAACCAATTAACTAAATAAAATGTAAAAGTCTCTACCTGCTGGTGTCCCCTCAGGATGTGGGTGTTACAGGCCCTCCTGGTTCCCTGCCTTGTGCTGCAGAGAAAGGTCTCCTGGAGGAGAATGCGCAGCTCCAAGACACTGTACTGCGCCTGCGTGCTGAGGTGGACCAGCACCTGCAGGAGGCGCTGCATCTGCGCGAGCAGCACCGGTGAGTCTGCAGCCCAATTTCCATTGATTCCTGCCTCTTCCCTTTCCTCCATCATTGGTTGGAGCCTCTGAGATCTACAGTGGGACTCTTCTCTCCCCACAAGCCTCCTAAGACCTAGAACCAGACCCAGGAGAGACAATGAGATGGACTAGTTCAGACAGTGCTGTGCATTAAAACTAGCGATGGCAGCATCCTGACAAAGGAACAATACCACCATGGCTCAGGACTCAGGGCAGTTATAGGATAATGTAATATGCATGCCAGAGGCACCCCCTCCCAACCATGGAGGAAGCACCAGGCTCAGTGTGAGTTTCCTCCTTTGTTGAAAGGTATTTAATACAAAGTCAGTGTCTTCAATAGGATTTCTTATGGTATCTGCTTTTTTTCTGGAATAAGATTTACCAGTTTGTTTCTGTCAAGGAATTTGTATGCTTTATCTGTTTTTGATTGTTTCACTGTGTGTGTGTGTGTGTGTGTGTGTGTGTGTGTGTGTGTGAATATTAGAGCACTTTCCTACTATGGAAAAAACCTGCACTTGACCACACACACACACACACACACACACACACACACACACACAAGTCTCACTTAACACTTTACTAATTTCATCCCCAGCACGTCAGATTTGATGGAGCTGAGATGGAGGAGCCTGAGAATTAGCCTCAGAATTAGAAATAGTTAGATTTTCCAGGAGCAGATGCTGGAGTTAGCAGGGGAAACTGTGGCTCCACTCTAAGACTCTGCCTTAGCCTTGCAACAGTCAAGGTGAGAGAATGCTCAAAGAGCATTAAGGTACTGGCCCCCTCCAGGCAGAGCATCTAAGTAAGATCAGCCAAAAGAAGAAGGACATAGTGGCACCTGCCTCTAATCTCAGCACCTGGGAGACTGATGCAAAACTGTCAAGAGTCTGGAGCCAGCCTGGGCAACAGAGTGAGCTCCAGGCATCATGAGCGACAGATAATTGCCTCAAACAATGCAAAACAACCAAAAGATGATGTCCTTTAGTGGGAATAGCCCTGGATACTGATTTCCCAGGCAGAGATTCCTACACAAGAGGGAGCCATGTTTAACAAATCTCTGAGGTAGTCATAATACCCCTGGTGGTAAGGAAAGCTGACTACAGCAAGAGGGGATATTCATAGCACCCTCCCCACCCTGTGTACTCAAAATTGTTGTGAAATAACTTTACCTCCAATTAACTGAGGTCATGGGGCCTCCCTCCCAGGTGAACTTGAGACTTGAGTTCATCTAAGGGCAGCCAGGAGTCTATCTGGCTAAGGTGGAGCACCACAGATCAAGAGATGTAGCATGTGGTCCTAGGCAAGTCCTCCTTCGAGTGAGGAAAGCAGTGATCCCTCACCTGGGGAGGTGGGTAAGCAATCACATAAAAGTGTCCATGGACTTCCTGAAAATGGCTCCCGTAGGACCTATTAGGATCCTCCTCTAGGTTAAAAACAATGACTGCTAATGGTTGAAAGGAAGGCATTTGTGCCTTGGACTATTCAAGGTACAGATTAGTTCAGTTTCTCTTTGCAATGACCTTGTAAGGGAAGTACCCCAACACTTCCATCCAATAGAAGAAGACACTGAGCCCGAGGTAGCACCATTAAAAATAATGGCTAAAGCCAAGGACTTGAGCAGTATGGCCCTAACTACTCCTCTTCTGGCTATGCCACCCACCTTTCTGGAAACCCTGGAGAGGTCCCCATGGTGAGGCTTAGCCAAAATTTCACATCTGGAGACCCAGGTGTCCTTCTCATAAGATCTTGGTATCATTCAGTACAAGGCCAACAAATAGAGACATAGCCCCAAAGTCCTAAGGCTCAGGCTCAGAGCCTGGGTGACCCTGAATGTGTTTCCATCCATCACAGGTTGCTGGAGGAGGACCAGAAAGCCCAAAGAGCCATAGAGGTGGAGGCACTCCGCCAGGAGCATCGGAAGGAGATGCAAGCCATGGTGGCAGATTTCAGTGGTGCCCAGGCCCGACTCCAGGCCCGACTGGCTGCTCTGGAAACTGAGTGAGCAAGGCCTTGGGCCCTGGTTCAGGGGGGCTAGCATTGTATCTTTTGGGAAAGTGACCTGGTATCCTTAGACTTCAGTGGTTTTAAAACTTAAAGTCCTCTGAGTTTAGAAGTTCTTTATTTCTAGACAAATGATCTCTCACTTTTAATTCCCCCTTCTCATTACTTGAAAATTTTATAAATGTGTTGATCATATGATTGCCCCTTGTTCATCTCCTCCCATATCAATCCCCCTTCCCTACCCACCCAACTTTGTGTCCTTGAGTTTTTTAAAAACACAGTAAGTCTAAGGTGTACTGCCCACATATCCTTGAATATGTGGCCATGCATGGGGGGGAGTGTGGGTGACTATACTCTTTTTTTTTTTTTTTTTTTTTTTTTTTTTTTAATTTTATTTTATTTTTAATTTGTTTCTTACACTCCATATTCCATTCCCCGCCCCCCCCCATCCCGTAAATGTTCCCCACAGCCCCTGTCTCCACATGGATGCCCCCACTCCCCACCCCACCTGACCTCTAAACTCCCTGGGGCCTCCAGTCTCTTAAGGGTTAGGTGCTTCAACTCTGAATGAACACAGACCTGGCAGTCCTCTACTGTATGTGTGTTAGGGGCCTCATAACAACTGGTGTACGCTGTCTATTTGGTGGTCCAGTGTTTGAGAGATCTCCGGGGTCCAGATTAATTGAGACTGCTGGTCCTCCTACAGGATCGCCCTTCTCCTTAGCTTCTTTCAGCTGCTTGCTGGGTCTTTCGGAGGGCAGTCATGGAAAATCCCTTTTTGTGAGTGCTCCATAGCCTCAGTAGTAGTATCAGGCCTTGGGACCTCCCTCTGAGCTGGATCCCACTTTGGGCCTGTTGCTGGACCTTCGTTTCCTCAAGCTGTTCTCCATTTCCATCTCTGTAATTCTTTCAGACAGGAAGTACTTTAAGTGGAATCATCTAGTATTTTTGCTTTTTTTTTTTTTTTTTTTTTTTTTTAATATTTTTATTACATAATTTCCTCAATTACATTTCCAATACTATCCCAAAAGTCCCCCATAGCGCCCCCCACTTCCCTACCCACCCATTCCCATTCTTTTGGCCCTGGCTTTCCCCTATATTGGGGCATATAAAGTTTGCAAGTCCAATGGGCCTCTCTTTCCATTGATGGCCGACTAGGCCATCTTTCGATACATATGCAGCTAGAGACAAGAGCTCCAGGGTTCCGGTTAGTACATCATGTTGTTCCAACAATAGGGTTGCAGATCCCTTTAGCTCCTTGGGTACTTTCTCTAGCTTCTCCATTGGGAGCCCTGTGATACATCCAATAGCTGACTGTGAACATCCACTCCTGTGTTTGCTAGGCCCCGGCGTCGTCTCACAAGAGACAGCTATATTTGGGTCCTTTCAGCAAGATCTTGCTAGTGTATGCAATGGTGTCAGCGTTTAGAAGCTGATTATGGGACGGATCCCTGGATACAGCAGTCTCTAAATGGACCATCCTTTCATCACAGCTACGAACTTTGTCTCTGTAGCTCCTTCCCTGGGTGTTTTGTTCCCAATTCTAAGAAGGTGCACAGTGTCCACACTTTGGTCTTCATTCTTCTTGAGTTTCATGCGTTTAGCAAATTGTATCTTATATCTTGGGTATCCTAAGTTTTGGGCTAATATCCACTTATCAATGAATACATATTGTGTGAGTTCTTTTGTGATTGTGTTACTTCACTCAAGATGATGCCCTCCAGGTCCATCCATTTGGCTAGGAATTTCATAAATTCATTCTTTTTAATAGCTGAGTAGTACTCCATTGTGTAAATGTACCATAATTTCTGTATCCATTCCTCTGTTGAGGGACATCTGGGTTCTTTCCAGCTTCTGGCTATTATAAATAGGGCTGCTATGAACATAGTGGAGCATGTGTCCTTCTTACCGGTTGGGACATCTTCTGGATATATGCCCAGGAGAGGTATTGCTGGATCCTCCGGTAGTACTATGTCCAATTTTCTGAGGAACCGCCAGACTGATTTCCAGAGTGGTTGTACAAGCTTGCAATCCCACCAACAATGGAGGAGTGTTCCTCTTTCTCCACATCCTCGCCAGCATCTGCTGTCACCTGAATTTTTGATCTTAGCCATTCTGACTGGTGTGAGGTGGAATCTCAGGGTTGTTTTGATTTGCATTTCCCTGATGATTAAGGATGTTGAACATTTTTTCAGGTGCTTCTCTGCCATTCGGTATTCCTCAGGTGAGAATTCTTTGTTCAGTTCTGAGCCCCATTTTTTAATGGGGTTATTTGACTTTCTGGAGTCCACCTTCTTGAGTTCTTTATATATATTGGATATTAGTCCCTTATCTGATTTAGGATAGGTGAAGATCCTTTCCCAATCTGTTGGTGCTTTTTTTGTCTTATTGATGGTGTCTTTAGCCTTGCAGAAGCTTTGTAGTTTCATGAGGTCCCACTTGTCAATTCTCGATCTTACAGCACAAGCCATTACTGTTCTATTCAGGAATTTTTCCCCTGTGCCCATATCTTCAAGGCTTTTCCCCACTTTCTCCTCTATAAGTTTCAGTGTCTCTGGTTTTATGTGAAGTTCCTTGATCCACTTAGACTTGACCTTAGTACAAGGAGATAGGAATGGATCGATTCGCATTCTTCTACATGTTAACAACCAGTTGTGCCAGCACCATTTGTTGAAAATGCTGTCTTTCTTCCACTGGATGTTTTTAGCTCCCTTGTCGAAGATCAAGTGACCATAGGTGTGTGGGTTCATTTCTGGGTCTTCAATTCTATTCCATTGGTCTATTTGTCTGTCACTATACCAGTACCATGCAGTTTTTATCACAATTGCTCTGTAGTAGAGCTTTAGGTCCGGCATGGTGATTCCACCAGAGGTTCTTTTATCCTTGAGAAGAGTTTTTGCTATCCTAGGTTTTTTGTTATTCCAGATGAATTTGCAGATTGCACTTTCTAATTCGTTGAAGAATTGATTTGGAATTTTGATGGGGATTGCATTGAATCTGTAGATTGCTTTTGGCAAGATAGCCATTTTTACAATGTTGATCCTGCCAATCCATGAGCATGGGAGATCTTTCCATCTTCTGAGATCTTCTATAATTTCTTTCTTCAGAGACTTGAAGTTTTTATTATACAGATCTTTCACTTCCTTAGTTAGAGTCACGCCAAGATATTTTATATTATTTGTGACTATTGAGAAGGGTGTTGTTTCCCTAATTTCTTTCTCAGCCTGTTTATTCTTTGTGTAGAGAAAGGCCATTGATTTGTTTGAGTTAATTTTATATCCAGCTACTTCACCGAAGCTGTTTATCAGGCTTAGGAGTTCTCTGGTGGAATTTTTAGGGTCACTTATATATGCTATCATATCGTCTGCAAAAAGTGATATTTTGACTTCATCTTTTCCAATTTGTATCCCTTTGATCTCCTTTTGTTGTCGAATTGCTCTGGCTAGGACTTCAAGTACAATGTTGAATAGGTATGGAGAAAGTGGACAGCCTTGTCTAGTCCCTGATTTTAGAGGGATTGCTTCAAGCTTCTCACCATTTACTTTGATGTTGGCTACTGGTTTGCTGTAGATTGCTTTTATCATGTTTAGGTATGGGCCTTGAATTCCTGATCTTTCCAAGACTTTTATCATGAATGGGTGTTGGATCTTGTCAAATGCTTTTTCCGCATCTAAGGAGATGACCATGTGGTTTTTATCTTTGAGTTTGTTTATATACTGGATTACGTTGATGGATTTCCTTATATTGAACCATCCCTGCATCCCTGGGATGAAACCTACTTGGTCAGGATGAATGATTGTTTTGATGTGTTCTTGGATTCGGTTAGCAAGAACTTTATTGAGGATTTTTGCATCAATATTCATAAGGGATATTGGTCTGAAGTTTTCTATCTTTGTTGGGTCTTTTTGTGGTTTAGGTATCAGAGTAATTGTGGCTTCATAGAATGAGTTGGGTAGAGTACCTTCTGTTTCTATTTTGTGGAATAGTTTGTGAAGAACTGGGATTAGATCTTCTTTGAAGGTCTGATAGAACTCTGCACTAAACCCATCTGGTCCTGGGCTTTTTTTAGTTGGGAGACTATTAATGACTGCTTCTATTTCTTTGGGGGATATAGGGCTGTTTAGATCATTAACCTGATCTTGATTCAACTTTGGTACCTGGTATCTGTCTAGGAACTTGTCCATTTCATCCAGGTTCTCCAGTTTTGTTGAGTATAGCCTTTGGTAGAAGGATCTGATGGTGTTTTGGATGTCTTCAGGATCTGTTGTTATGTCTCCTTTTTCATTTCTGATTTTGTTAATTAGGATGCTTTCCCTGTGCCCTCTAGTGAGTCTGGCTAAGGGTTTATCTATCTTGTTGATTTTCTCAAAGAACCAGCTCCTTGATTGGTTGATTCTTTGAATAGTTTTTCTTGTTTCTACTTGGTTGATTTCACCCCTGAGTTTGATTATTTCCTGCCGTCTACTCCTCTTGGGTGAATTTGCTTCCTTTTGTTCTAGTGCTTTTAGGTGTGTTGTCAAGCTGCTAATGTGTGCTCTCTCTAGTTTCCTTTTGGAGGCACTCAGAGCTATGAGTTTTCCTCTTAAAAATGCTTTCATTGCGTCCCATAAGTTTGGGTATGTTGTGGCTTCATTTTCATTGAACTCTAAAAAGTCCTTAATTTCTTTCTTTATTCCTTCCTTGACCAAGGTATCATTGAGAAGAGTGTTGTTCAGTTTCCACGTGAAGGTTGGCTTTCTATTATTTATTTTGTTATTGAAGATCAGCCTTAGTCCATGGTGATCTGATAGGATGCATGGGACAATTTCAATATTTTTATATCTGTTGAGGCCTGTTTTGTGACCAATTATGTGGTCAATTTTGGAGAAGGTACCATGAGGTGCTGAGAAGAAGGTATATCCTTTTGTTTTAGGATAGAATGTTCTGTAGATATCTGCCAGATCCATTTGATTCATAATTTCTCTTAGTTTCACTGTGTCCCTGTTTAGTTTCTGTTTCCATGATCTGTCCATTGGTGAAAGTGGTGTGTTGAAGTCTCCCACTATTATTGTATGAGGTGCAATGTGTGCTTTGAGATTTACTAAAGTTTCTTTAATGAATGTGGCTGCCTTTGTATTTGGAGCATAGATATTCAGGATTGATAGTTCCTCTTGGAGGATTTTACCTTTGATGAGTATGAAGTGTCCCTCCCTGTCTTTTTTAATGACTTTGGGTTGGAAGTCAATCTTATCAGATATTAGAATGGCTACTCCAGCTTGTTTCTTCATGCCATTTGCTTGGAGAATTGTTTTCCAGCCTTTCATTCTGAGGTAGTGTCTATCCTTTTCTCTGAGATGAGTTTCCTGTAAGCAGCAAAATGTTGGGTCTTGTTTGTGTAGCCAGTTTGTTAGTCTATGTCTTTTTATCGGGGAGTTGAGTCCATTGATATTAAGAGATATTAAGGAAAAGAAATTGGTGTTTCCTGTTATTTTTGATGTTAAAGTTGGCATTTTGTTCTTGTGGCTGTCTTCTTTTAGGTTTGTTGAGGGATTACCTTCTTGTTGTTTCTAGGGCGTGGTTCCTGTCCTTGTATTGGTTTTTTTCTGTTATTATCCTTTGAAGGGCTGGATTCGTGGAGAGATAATGTGTGAATTTGGTTTTGTCGTGGAATACTTTGGTTTCTCCATCTATGTTAATTGAGAGTTTGGCTGGGTATAGTAGCCTGGGCTGGAATTTGTGTTCTTTTAGTGTCTGTATAACATCTGTCCAGGATCTTCTGGCTTTCATAGTCTCTGGTGAAAAATCTGGTGTAATTCTGATAGGCTTGCCTTTATATGTTACTTGGCCTTTTTCTCTTACTGCTTTTAGTATTCTATCTTTATTTAGAGCATTTGTTGCTCTGATTATTATGTGTCGGGAGGTATTTCTTTTCTGATCCAGTCTATTTGGAGTTCTGTAGGCTTCTTGTATGTTCATGGGCATCTCTTTCTTTAGATTTGGGAAGTTTTCTTCTATAATTTTGTTGAAGATGTTTGCTGGTCCTTTGAGTTGAAAATCTTCATTCTCATCCACTCCTATTATCCGTAGGTTTGGTCTTCTCATTATGTCCTGTATTTCTTGGATGTTTTGAGTTAGGATCTTTTTGCATTTTCCATTTTCCTTGATTGTTGTGCCGATGTTCTCTATGGAATCTTCTGCACCTGAGATTCTCTCTTCCATCTCTTGTATTCTGTTGCTGATGCTTGCATCTATGGTTCCAGATTTCTTTCCTAGGGTTTCTATCTCCAGTGTTGCCTCATTTTGGGTTTTCTTTATTGTGTCTACTTCCCTTTTTAGGTCTAGTATGGTTTTGTTCATTTCCATCATCTGTTTGGATGTGTTTTCCTGTTTTTCTGTAAGGACTTCTACCTGTTTGATTATGTTATCATGTTTTTCTTTAAGGATTTGTAACTCTTTAGCAGTGTTCTCCTGCAATTCTTTAAGGGATTTTTGTGCTTCCTCTTTATTGTCTTCTTCCTTTTTAGCAGTGTTCTCCTGCATTTCTTTAAGTGTGTTATTAACGTCCTTCTTGAAGTCCTCTATCATCATCAGGAGATATGCTTTTAAATCCGTGTCTAGCTTTTCCGGTGTGTTGGGGTGCCCTGGACTGGGTGAAGTGGGGGTGCTGGGTTCTGATGATGGTGAGTGGTCTTGGTTTCTGTTAGTAAGATTATTACGTTTACCTTTCGCCATCTGGTAATCTCTAGGGTTAGTTGTTATCGTTGTCACTATTTAAAGATTGGAGCAGAAGCTGTGTTCCACTCACCAGCAGTCCCAAAATCCTGCGGCGGGGGTCGTGGGTAGCTGGCGGGTGTCAGGCAACCCTGCGCTCCCGCTACCCTGGCGCTGATCCGGCCGGGTGAGGCCTGTGGCCCTACTCAGGCCGGTTTCTGCTTCCCTAACTAATGCAGTCTCAGGTCCCGCGCAATTGGATTGGAGCAGAAGCTGTGCTCCCCTCACCAGAAGTCTTAAGATCCTGTGGCGGGTGTTGTGGGCAGTTGGCGAGTGTCAGCAGACCCTGCGCCCCAGCTGCTCAGGTGCTTTTCTGACCGGAAGAGGCTTGTGGCCCTGTGTGGGCTGGATTTCTCTCTCCCCAACCAGAGCAGTCTCAGGTCCCGCGTGATTGGACTGGAGCAGAAGCTGTGTTCCACTCACCAGCAGTCCCAAAATCCTGCGGCGGGGGTCGTGGGTAGCTGGCGGGTGTCAGGCAACCCTGCGCTCCCGCTACCCTGGCGCTGATCCGGCCGGGTGAGGCCTGTGGCCCTACTCAGGCCGGTTTCTGCTTCCCTAACTAATGCAGTCTCAGGTCCCGCGCAATTGGATTGGAGCAGAAGCTGTGTTCCACTCACCAGCAGTCCCAAAATCCTGTGGCGGGGGTCGTGGGTAGCTGGCGGGTGTCAGGCAACCCTGCGCTCCCGCTACCCCGGCGCTGATCCAGCCGGATGAGGCCTGTGGTCCTACTCAGGCCGGTTTCTACTTCCCTAACTAATGCAGTCTCAGGTCCCGCGCAATTGGATTGGAGCAGAAGCTGTGCTCCCCTCACCAGAAGTCTTAAGATCCTGTGGCGGGTGTTGTGGGCAGTTGGCGAGTGTCAGCAGACCCTGCGCCCCAGCTGCTCAGGTGCTTTTCTGACCGGAAGAGGGTTGTGGCCCTGTGTGGGCCGGATTTCTCTCTCCCCAACCAGAGCAGTCTCAGGTCCCGCGTGATTGGACTGGAGCAGAAGCTGTGTTCCACTCACCAGCAGTCCCAAAATCCTGCGGCGGGGGTCGTGGGTAGCTGGCGGGTGTCAGGCAACCCTGCGCTCCCGGGTGACTATACTCTTAAGGACAGGAGCTACACTCTTAAGAAAACTGACCTCCTATCCCTGCAATTATCCCCAGCCAATAGCCCCTCAGCTAGGGGTGGGACTTGGTGTCCACCTCCCTCTCCATGCTGGGATTTTATGCACCTGGAGCTTGTACAGGTCTCATGAGTTGTGTCACCACCACTGTGAGCTTATATGTGCAACTGTCCTGCAGTGTGAGAAACACTTTTCCTTACAGTCATCCACCGCTTCAGGAACTTACAGTCGTTCTGCCCCCACCCCCCACTCCTTCTGCAATGATTTCCGAGGAGGGAGTATAGCAGTCTTTCTTTTTTCTTCCCTTTAATTAAAAATATTTTTATTGCATAATATGCATGGTTACAGCTTCCCCTCCCATGGATCCTCTCAGTTTCTCCCCACATCCTCTCCCATCCAGATCTGTCTCCTTTCTGCCTCATTGGAAAACAAATTGGCTTCTAAGGAGTAATAGTAAGTTATAATATAGTACAGTAAGAAGAAACAAAAGCTAACACTGCAGGTTTGCACAAAACAAACAGAAGGAAAAGAAACCAAGGAGAGGCACAAGGAACAGATGGACACAGAGGCCCGCTTGTTTGCACTCAGGAATGCCTTAAAAACACTAAAATGGAAGCCAGAATATACATGCAAAGGACCTGTAAGGGAGAGAGAGAGAAAGAGATAGAAAAAAAAATATATATGGAAAGGAAAAGTTTTAACACAACAATATGAGATGAGGAACTTCCAACAATGCCACTGAGTGCATGATCTGTTGGCATCTCCTGCTGGGCAGGCAGCCTACCCTTAAGAGCAGTTTATTTCCCAGTGAGACTCCCTTGGAAATAACTAAATTTTCATTTGCAAGTGGTTATCATTTGGAGATATCTTCTGGGTCAGAACCTGTGTCCCACTTCTCCTTTCAGCTTTAGGACACAGTGTGGTACAAAGTCCGGCAGGCCCTGTGCTGCCTCTGTCTCTGTGTGCTCAAGTATGCATCGATCCTGTAGAGAGAGAGGACCTTGTTTCCCTGCTGTCCTCCATCCACTCTAGCTCTTATAACCTTCCAGCCTTCTCTTCTGCAGGTTTCCTTGAGTCTACAGGGGACTGGATGGAGATGTTCCATTTAGGGCTGAGTGTTCAAAGGTCTGTCACTCTCTGCAGACTATCTGTACTTATTTCTATATGCTATAGGAAATAGGAAGCTTTGCTGATGATGGATGAACAAGGCACTGAGTTATGAGTATAGTAAAATGTCATTAGGAGTCATTTTACTGATACCTTGTGCTCTGGGGCTATCTAGTCTTAGTTTTGGCCATCCAAGCAGTATAGGTTATGGGTTCCATCTCGTGGCGTGGGAGTGAGCCGTAAGCCAAATCATGTATTAGTTGGTTACTCCCTCAAGCTTCATACCACCACTGAGCTCGTGTGCCTTATGGTCAGGACACCACTGTGGATCGGAGAGTTTATGACTGGATGTGGTGTTTGTTTCTCCTTTGGTAGCATGCAGAATACCAGAGACACTAGCATGTAGGGTGAAGGCTGCACGTAGGCACCAGCTCAACGTCTCCGTGTTCAGTGAGTTGTGTAGATGTTGTCTTCAGCAGCAGGGCTTTGCCATCTGTTTGTAGAGAGCATCTATAGCTGTCTCATATTCTCTGCACTTCGACTGGTTGTGGGTCTCTGTGTTAGTTGCTATTTACTGCAAGTAGAATCTTCTCTGGTGTGAATTGAGGGATGCATTGATCTATAATGATTTATTTTCATTTATGTGTATGTTGGTAAAGGGCCAGAAGCAGCTTTCTTGTGGTTGCTGGGTAATATTGAAACTAGGAAAAGGGATGATTGACAGGGAGACCAGTTAGGAGATGACATCGCGATCCGTGCCAAAAGGTAAAACCTCTTCCCCGTGGTTATATAGTAGGAAGTGAATTTAAGAGATATGCTCTTAAAAACCAGTCTTGACCTCAAACAGTTGTAATGTGTTGTGCCCAGAACCACAGGCATATAGTCCATAAGGAGATGAGACATGAGGATCACAAGCCAGAAATGGCTGTCAAATGAGTTCATGGGCAGAGCAGTGAAATGCTATCTCAGAATAAAAAGTTAAACAAACAAACACCCTATGGATATTACGTAGAGTTCATTCCCTAGCACTGACAGAAAGACTGCAGAGAAATGTGTCAGGCAAGCGCCACCCAGTGGGCACTTGCCACGCGCCTCTCAGTCTTGTGCCAGTTAACCCTTACCTCCTTGATTCCACAACCAACCACTTTATAAAGTGCTCACTTTACAAAGAAAGGAACTGCTGGGAGTGGTGGCACGTCATGGCGCATGGCGGCTGAAGCAGGTGGATTTCTGTGAGTTCTAGGCTAGACTGGTCTATATGATAAGGCCAGCCTGAGCTACATAGTGAGGCTCTGTCTCACCTGCACCACCACTCTCCTCCCCTGCCCTCCCCCCCCCCCCCCAATAATGAACTTTGGCTCCAGGACACAGTGGTGTTATCAATGAGGCAAATAACTAAAGCGCAGCAGAGCCAGGATTAGAAGAGAAGTGGAGGTGGAGTTTTCTCATCTCAAAGTCCTCACTTGTCATCAATCAATAGCCATAGCTCCTCCCACAATCGCCATCCTGTCTTTCACAGCCGCTCCTCAAAGACAAACTCATGCTGTACTCTATGCCCCCGCCAGATGGGGCAAGAACCGCATGGGCATCAGGGGATCCTGAGGGCCCAGGGTCCGGTAGGGCTCTTGGTACAGAGCCATGCCTTGCCCAGGAAGCTAGGCTGCATGCAAAATCTATGTGCACACTCCTGAGAGAACTGATGGGAGCCAGACCAGGAGTAGGGGCTTGGGTGGCCATCCTAAACACACAGTCTCCCACCTGCCTATTGAGAAACCTCTGTAGGACTGACTGCATTCTTTAAACAGGCTAAAAGAGTCTGGAGAGAAGGCAGGAAAAGGAACTTCGCGGCCTGAGGATCTGCAGCTCATAGGCCGCCTGCAGACACGGCTGAAGGAGAGAGAAGACATCATCCGGCAGCTAACGGTGAGGCCTAGGCTGCGATAGGGAGATACTGGCCAGCACTCACAGTCAGGGTGCTGGCTTTGAACCTGACATTTCTATAGCTGCCTAAAAATTGTCTGTCGATCCTTCATTATTTCCTCCTATTACTAAGAAGTACTCATACCAAAGACACTGGCAAAGAAAAAAAAAAAAAGCCATCCTATTCCCAAGTTTAACAGCACTTGTTTGATGTTGATTCTATTTTTCATCCTACAAAATCTGATAAAAATCTGTTTACTTACCTTGGAATTTTAATAGAATTATTCAACTTTACCATTGTTGATCGTCCTTTTGTAAGATCAACCATTCATTTTCTAGTTAGCAAAGCCGTTCCCTAGACCCCTTGAAGAAGTATTTCCAACGCCTTTAATTCTGTACCTCAAAGCCATCAAGACTTGATGCTCTTCCTTAGGGGTCTCTCTCCCCTTGGTCTGTCTTTGACTCACAGAATTATATTAATAAGGAATAACTGCTCCTTTGGTAAGTACTGGAAGATACTGTCTTTTTTAAAATGTATTTGTATTTAAGGGTGTGTGTGTGTGTGTGTGTGTGTGTACCACAAGTATGCAGGTGCCTTTGGAGGCCCAAATATGTTGTCCGATCCCCTTGAGCTGGAGAGTTACAAGCAGTTATGAACTGCACTAGGAATTCAACCTGGGTCTTCTGGAGAGCAGTAAGCGCTATTAACAGCCATGCTAGCGCCAGACCCAGTTATGATTATCTTTAAACAAATAACTCCTCGGATTAAGAGCACCTGCTGCTCTTGCAGAGGGTCCAGGTTCAGTTCCTGGCCCCCACATGGTGGTTCAGTCCTTAGCACCACACAAATCAAATGTGGTAGCACATGCTTGAAATCCCGGCACTTAGGATGTCAGAATCAGATCAGACGTTCAAGGCTATGCTCGCTCATCCTTGGCTAAATGGTGTGTTTGAGGCCAGCTTGGAATACCTGAGACCCTGTTTCAAACAAAGGCAAGGGAGAGAAAGGTTGAAATGTTTGAATATGGGAAGAGGTTTTTTTTTTTGTTTGTTTTTTTGTTTTTTTTTTTTTTGATTCATTATTTTAACTTTTGTACTAGCTTTTCCTTTTAGGTGCTCAGTATAGTTAGATGTTTTCACTTGCTAAGGCACTGTGCCCTTTCCTTTGCTGGTAATATGAGGTGCCAGAGGGGAAGGTACTTCCTAGGGGCTCCAGTGATGCCCTGCTTGGATGCCACTCACCTACCCTCCTCCAGGGCTTTCTCTTCTTCTGTCCTGCCACCATTTAGACAAAGCCAGTGGTCCATGCCTAAGCTCTTTAAAACCTTTGGTTTTCCAGGAAGAGAGAAGATTTCATTACGCAGCCTTCCCTAGTGCAGTGTCCCATCGGAATCGGTCCTTCTCTTTCAATCCTCACCCAGGATACTTGACCCCTTCCATGAAGGTAAATTAATTTTAGCACATCATAAATCTGTACATCTGTCCTTCTGAAAGCCGCGGCAGCACATTGATGGGCTGGTGGGACAGTTGCTGGGAAAACCCAGAAGTAGTCTACAGCACTAGCAAACAGTACTGAGAGAGTACGTTCTGACTTGACCCTTATGGCTGTTAGTATTCCCTCCATCTAGATGACGGGAGAGACTATCCCACTTCCCTTTATTTCTCCATAATACTTGTGGACTTCATAATGACTCTCTCCTCTCCTATCACCAGACCCCTAAAGTTGAAAAGAACCGGTATTTCATAGCTCACAAAGTAACAAACCAAGACTGAATTGAATGAACCTGATAATAAAGATGGGAGAAAAAAAATGGCTTGAAGGGCAGGGAACATAGCTCAGTGGAAGAACAATTGTCTGCAAGCTTGAAGCCTTGGATCCCGTTCCCAGGACTGCAATAAAATTAATTTAAAAAAAAATGACAGCAATTGAGACATGGTCTCACTCTGTAGCCCTGGCTGGTCTAGAACTTACAGTGTAAATCAGGCGAGGCTTGCACTCAGAGATCTGCCTGCATCTGCTTCCTGAGTGTTGCTATGAAAGGTGTGTGATGATATACCTGTCCCTGCCACCCCCAATATTAACACAATATTTTAGTATAGAAGTAGGATTGTTCCTTCTTTCCCTTGTTTGGGTTGGGTGAGCCTATTGGCATTGGCCTATTTGCATTTATTCTGGGGTAAGCACTAACACCTTTCCTCTAACACAAACAGAAAAAGAAGGTGGAGGAAGTGCCCAGCCGAGTGGTCAGCGTGCCAAACCTTGCCTCCTATGCGAAGAACTTTCTGAGCGGAGACCTGAGCTCCAGGATCAATGCCCCTCCCATAACTAAGTCACCCAGCCTGGACCCGAGCCCCAGCTGTGGCCAGCCTTACAAGCCCACCCAGTTACTAGATGGGAAAACTGCCTCAAGGTGTGTGTGTCGGCAGGCAAAGGTGTCTCTCCAAAGACAGGAAAGAAACTGGAGTCTCCTTAGGCACCTACTAAGGCATCTGACATATGATCTAAAAGTAGGAGTCCAGCCTTGGAAACAGCCTAGCCAAATGGGACCACTGATGATAGAAAGTGTGTTCTTGAGAATTTTGGTGCTGACTGTAAAAGGACTAATTTTTATGGCATCACTTAAGATCTGTATCTAAAAATCCACTTTTCTTGGCTGTGTGGCCTTGGGCAGGTGACCTCTAAAGTCTCCTGTATTACTGTCTCAGTCAGGGTTTCTATCCCTGCACAAACATCATGACCAAGAAGCAAGTTGGGGAGGAAAGGGTTTATTCAGCTTACTCTTCCATACTGTTGTTCATCACCAAGGAAGTCAGGACTGGAACTCAAGGTCAGGAAGCAGGAGCTGATGCAGAGGCCATGGAGGGATGTTCTTTACTGGCTTGCTTCCCCTGGCTTGCTCAGCCTGCTCTCCTATAGAACCAAGATTACCAGCCCAGAGATGGCACCACCCACAAGGGGACCTCCCCCCTTGATCACTAATTGAGAAAATGCCTTACAGTTGGATCTCGTGGAAGCATTTTCTCAACTGACGTTCCTTTCTCTGTGATACTCCTAACTCCAGCTGTGTCAAGTTGACACAAAACTAGCCAGTACAATTACTATCTTTAAAATGCATACAGTAGCTACCTGATCAGACTGGTGTGACTAAAGGAACTAACCTTTAAGATATCCCTACCCTCAGACCTGACACAGAAGTGTGTGTCATAGCTAGGGCTACTTTTCAGTGTGACTTGGCATTATTGAAGCAGTTAGAGCTTCCCCTGGAAAGATGGTACAGTATTGGTTTTTACTGAATAAGTTTCATAGTTTCATGTAAAAATTTTCTTTGTTTTTAAGGACCCAAGATGGCGAACTAGCCCAACCCAAAGAAGCCCCACAGAAGCAAGGCTCTCCGCATCAGGAATGGTTTACCAAGTACTTTTCATTCTAGACTGTCCTGTGGGATCTGTTTGAAGGAGGACATTAGAAAATCATTTCAACCATCTGAAGGAATAAATTAAAACCACCCAACCTGGTAACTAGCTGGGGGAGTGACTTACATGCGATGGATAGCTAAAACAAAGTGTGGCACTAACATTTCAGCTTCATTGTGACACCTGCTTATGTAAGAATGCCTATAGTTAAAGATGAAACAAGCCAGTTCTTAGGAAGCACCCATAGGAAATGATATTAACCTCTGATGACCAAATTACCCATTGTACTCCTAGTGCCTGTAATGTCATACTTCACTTGTGAGATATCAGACTTGTGACTGCCATGGTCTGCTTTAAAAATATTTTTTCCTTGGTCATCTCCACTCAAAGCTATGATTACATATATATGCATATGTACATATGCATATGTATATATAATTCCAAATGCACATCTAACCTCAAAATGAAGAGGAATAAAAGTTCAATATAGGCAAGCCAATGAGAACAGAACACCAAACCTACCAGGAATGGACTGCAGCATGCTTGGATTGCATGTTTTGATTTCCAAGGTCTGGCACAGGCCACAGACTGCAGAGGGACAACACCTACCTCAAACAGCACTTCACAAGATTAAGCAGCATACTATCAAGTCTGACTTGGAATGCTCGGTGAACAACTGTGCCTCCTATTATACATCTCAGCTTCGATGACCATTATGCTAAGTCTTTGCAAAGGTTTCTAGACTGTCTGTTCTCTGATGTCAACCGTTGTTGGACCCATTCTTTGCATCTGTGTTATCAGCCTCAGATGTAAGTATGGCTTTCCCACTGCATGGACTCCCAGGAGAGCAGGGAACTGCCCATGGTGCTGAAGCTGCACTCTGTCTTACCCTTTGACACAACTTTTAGTGGGTAGACTTTTCTTCTCTCTGGTGCTGGCCCAGCAAGTGGCCTATCAACAGATGTCAATTCTATGCATTGTCAAATTTTTGCTCTTTGAATAATAAAACTCTGAACTGGACAATAAAAATGTCTTTGCCTCCACACTACCACCACCTGGCTTATTAATCATTTTCAAATTTTAAAGTCTCTTTTCTGTTGTTGTTGTTGGTAGTTCTACATATAGAACCCAGGACCTGGGGCATGCTAGGCCAGTGCTCTACTACTGAACTGCCTTGCCCATGAGAATCCACTTTTTTGTTGGTGTTTGGAGACAGAATCTCACTATGTCCAGAACTCACTATATAATAAGACCATGATGGCCTCAAAGATTTTCCCATCTCTGCCCCTGACCCAAGTGTACCATACCCAGCTAGAACCCACACTGTATGTGTCCTAAAAGATTGGTGCTCATGGGTCTTTCTCCATTTTGAATGCAACCATTTGTCACCATATTTGGAATGGATGGCACATGACTTTTCAGTGCTAACTTTTTGTCCTTCCTGCATAAGCTGAAGACACTGGAGTGTTGAGGCTGTTACACTAAAACTTTAATGATGGAGAGAGTATACAGACAAAAGAAATGCATTACTTGTGGGTAAGAAACCAAGATGAAAGTGGGGAAGCATTCTTCATGTCTCCACTATGGGGACTCGTGCACAACAGAGCTGCCTCTTTGCAAGGGCATTAATGCCACTCATGAGCAAGCAGCCTTTATTGCTTTATCACCTCCTAACAATTGGGACCACAAGTGCTTAAGCGTGCATAGCAGTGGTATAGCACGTGGTTAGCATGTGCAAGGTCCTGAGTTCAATCACCAGTAAGACTTAAAAAAAATGTTTGCATATTTTCAGATTCATGAATATACACGAGTTATCTTAAACATGGGACCAAAATCTAAACATATTCCCTTACATTTCTATATCCACCTTATTTTCTTGGTAAACCTTCATTTTTACTCAATGCATCAAGTATGCAAGTTTCCCCTTTCAGTGTCAGGTCATTGTTGGAAAAGTTTAGATCTGGGAGCATTTGGAGTTTTGGATAGGAAATGCCCACTCTTGTTTGCCATAAGTTCCAATGTTTGCCAATAAGCAGAGAGCACTGTGCGATACAGGTGGTTGTGCCTTTTCTGATCTGGGCATTTCTCAGCATTGTAATTCTTGGTAAGGCACAAGACTGCTTTTCTGCCGCCTTCTGCATTTCCTTGCTGCTGACAAAAAAGACCTCAGAGTTTATTATGGTTCAAGATTTTGGTGGTTCAGTCCACCATGGCTGGGAAGGACAGCGCTGAAGCAGTTGGTCACAGTGTCCAGATGGGAGGCAGAGAGCAAAGAATAATGATGCCTAGCTCATGTTTTATTCAGTATTGGACCCCAGCCCTTAGGATGCTGCTGCCCACATACCTCAACCAACATAAACTTCTTCGAAGACGTGCTAAGAGGTCTGTCTCCTAGGTGGGACTAGATTCTGTCAAGTTGATATTAACCAAAGGGGGCCAAGGTCACAGTCACTCATTTCATCCAGCAGGATGTCTGGTGGTTTGAACGACACGGTGACTTGGTTTTGAGTGTATATGTGCCCCAATGAGAATTATAAGTGATTTGTCTCACCTTATCATTGTTTCAGGTGACTCTGAGGTTTGGTGTTCTGAGCCTGTTTAACCTCAGCAGAGTAACTGGAGCACTGCTGGGTCAGCTTCTGGACACTGGCAGGTGTGTGCTATCTGTGTAAGGATAGTTCTGCAGTGTGGACTAGGGTGACTGACTGCTCCTGACCAGACTGTCCACTAGAGGATTCCAGAAACAGACCTGACTACTGTAGCACCCATGCTAGGCAAACTAATACCCAGGACTGGCACAAGCAATGGTAGTGTCTGGAACTGTACTTCATACAGCAGCACTTTAGAAAGCAAAGCTGAGTAGGAGTCTTCAGCTGAAAACCAACAATCAGGGATGTCGACAGTCAGATAAAGAAGCTAAGTTCATGTGTAGAAACTACGGAAGTGAACGTCCCATCTGATCTGTTGCCAAAGATGATCACAAGCACAATTGCAGGACAGACAAATACAGTTGCGGAGGAAGGAGCAGAGTGGAGACAGAATAAGGAGCTGGAAAAGATCAAGGTAAATGTTTAAGACAGAATTTGGGTGAGGTACAGGGAAGGAGCCAAGGAAGACGGTTGCAAGTGGCAGAAATCACCTGAGTGCTTCATCCTAGAGAAGGCAACGGGTCTGGGAGCCATGCATATGGAAAGGCTGGTCTTACTCAGGTAGGCAACTGAAACAAGCAGGAAACTTCCTTGAATCCATTAGGTTACACATAGGAGCAGCAAGCCAACGGAAACCCCCGAAAGACATGCAGCTTGGAATGTCTGTGTTCAACAGCCAGCAAAGTGCCACTTAGGAGGAGAGAGATGGGGCTGGGGGATGGTTCTGTAAGTAAGGCACGTGTGTGTGACTGAAGCCCTGAGTTCATGTGGTTGTACCAGGATAAAAAGCTGAGCAGAGGAGCTTAATCCTAGGGCTTGGAAGTAGGAGAGAGGCAGGAAGATCACTGCGGTTTGCCAGCTAGTCTTGGCCAGTAAACAAGGACAAACTCAGTGAGAAACTGAGTCTCAAAAGGTAATCTGAAAATAGCCCCCACCTGGATCTCTAATGTCTAACACACATGGATCTTTGACCTTCACAAAAACACACATGTACCCCTCCCCAAACATGTTCACAGATATACTATACACACACAAACTGACAAAATGGGAAAATTATTTTAACCTAACCATTGAATTCAATTTAAAATAAACAATAACTTGTATATATACCAACTTAAAAAATATTTTCACTAAGCACCAAGAATGATTTCAGTATTTTCACCATCCTCCTCATTATTGAAAAACCAGCCAAAATGTAAGCAGTTTATTTAGGTTTTAGCCAAGAAATCCAAAACCAGCCAAGCTGTCAATCAGAACTTCAGAAAATGCATGGGTTTTAATTAAGTGTTTTGTTTGTTTGTTTGTTTTGTTTTGGTTTTTTTTTTTTTTTTTTTTTTTTGACGGAGGTAGAGGGGACGGGGGCAGATCTCATGTAATCTACAACAGCTTCAAACTTGCTATGTAGCTGAAGGTGAGGCTACAGTTTGAGTCTCCTTCCTCTACCTCCCAAATGCCACCATGCCAGCCTAAATTTTTCAACACTGTTTTATTTTTATATTCTAATTCCTTAATTAGAACCTGATGGCCTCAGACTGGTTTTAATTGTTCCAGGAACTAAATATCATACAGTCAAGCATACACATGAAACTAGTAAGACCTTGCGTAATCAAGGAAGTCCCTAACTCCAACAGGCATTCAATAGAGCAACTAACATAGTCACTACTTATAAAGCATATGTAGAATTTAAGAAAGTTGACAAAATTAAAAACAAAACCCTGTGCCCTGAGATGAGGCGCAGCAAAGGGGCACACTGAAGCTCCAGAGACCAGATGGCAGTGCCCAGCCTAGGCCGGCAGTGAGTGGATGGTAATGCTTATGACCTTGGGCTAAGGCTCCAGAAACCAAAATGGACAAAGCCAAGCTGGAGATGCACTGACTATTCAAGAGGTATGGAGTATTTGTTTTGGGTAAAGAAAGGTGCTTGGCCTTGAGGGGTGGGGGTACAAAAAAAACAAAAAACAAGCAAATAAAACTCAGAGACAAAGAGACAATCCAAGCAGGCTTTTGGCCTCATACCTCACCCGAGCCTTCCCTGGGACTCCATTCCTTACCCTGACCAGCACAGCCCAGCCCAAGAGCACTCAGCATGCCATATTCCTCATGTGTGTGCCCTCAAGGCAGAGTGAGTAAGGACTCAGAGAATGAAACTTAGCCCAGACAAAAACCCACCCAGCATTAAGGTAAGTATCCTCCATTAGCAGCAGATTCTAACCTCTTCTGAGCCACCTGTGAAATATGCTCGCCCTGTGCCGCCCTAGAAGCATCACACTGCAGTGCCAGATTCCTCAAGAGGTAGCTCACAGTTTTGGAACAGCACATTTACATATCTGTCTACACTACCTACTACTAGTGTAGCCTATTAAGGCTGATAACCAAACTGTACATCCCCTGGCTTCTCAAACTACTAAACACTGTTTCCTTCAGGTTTTTCACCAAATTCATAGCTTAAGAAAAAAAGGGGAGATGAAGCCATAAAATGTTGTCAAAACAAATGGCAAAGGCCAAATAAGAAATGTGTGTGAGTACTCTAACAGTCTAAAGATTAAACAGTGCTAAAGATTGATACAAACAACAACAACAAAAAACAAAACCAAACTTTACTTTATCAAAGATAGAGATATTTTATAAAGTATTCAGGAGTTTAGAGTACTAGAGGAGCTGAGGCAGGGGATCATAGATTCAAGGCCCATCCCGGCTTCATACTGAAACCCTACCTTATAAATAGGGACAGAAACTGATACAAACTCATTATCCAACAGAGTCCTTCCAATACACCAGGTCTGTAAGGAAACGTGTCTGCCAAGACTGCAAGGCTGCACCACAGGCAGGAGTGCTTAGGTCTGCTTCAGAGGTGCAGGAATGTTGGCAGACGCCTGCTCGAGGAAGGCCAAGGATCCCTGAGGCATGTCAGCCGGCTTCTTGTGCTGCACATTGATGTCTTCCAGCACCTGCTGCCAATGCCTCAGCTTTGTCAAGTGCTTCTGGACCAGCGCATCCTTCCGCTGCAGTTCACTCCTTAGTTCTGAGACATCCTACAGATGAAAGTGGTAAGGGGGAGAGATAAAGTGAGGAGGTCAGCCATCTCAAAACACGAGCAAATGAGGAAAGGTCCCCCTTAGTCAGGAACACTAAGGAGGACCCTGGGGGCACACGCCTGTAAGCCTAGCTACTTCAGAAGTGGAGGCAGAATCGTGAATTTTAAGGCCAGAGTGAGTTCAATAATAGCTTGGGTAATGCAGGGAGACCTTGTCTCAAAAATCAAGCAAGAAGAGGAAGAGGAGAAAGAGGAAGAAGAAGAAGAAAAAGGGGAGGACATATAGTTCAACTAAAATAAAAAAATAAACATACTGTTAAAGATTCATCATTTTTGCAGGTAAGAACGCTGACTGTTCTTCCAAAGATCCTGAGTTCAAATTCCAGCAACCACATGGTGGCTCACAACCACCCGTAATGAGATCTGACACCCTCTTCTGGTGCATCTGAAGTCAGCTACAGTGTACTTATGTAAAATAATAAATAAATCTTTGGGCGGGAGCAAGCAGGGACTAAGAGAGCAGGGTCAACAGGAGCGAGCAGAGGTCCTAAAAATTCAATTCCCAACAACCACATGAAGGCTCACAACCATCTGCATAGCTACAGTGTATTCACATATATAAAATAAATAAGTCAATCTTTAAGAAAAATCATTTTTGTAACTGCATGTCTCCTACTAGTCTAGGTACAGTACTAATAGGAGATGCCTGGCTACATAGATACAATCATTTGGCTTGCAATATAGAATGTACGCAGATACGAAGTAAAAAATTAAATGCTTAGATGTGAGTTAAAGGTCAACTAATGACAACATGGGGATGGGGAGGAGGAAAAGGAACCAAAATGGGTAAATGTCAATGATGGTTGGGAATGATTAAAGAGAAGTGATTTAAAACTGCTCATGCTTGAATACTCTGGAACTTGTACAAATAAAGAGGGCGCAAGCTATTCAGAGCCATCTGTTTGAAAAACATGGTGGTCAGGCTCATTTTTGCTGACTCCACACATCCACCATTCAGACCAGAACCCTGCTGGGGTTCTGACCTCCAGCAATTTCCTTTCTTTCTTCTTCTGCTTTAAAAAAAAAAAAAATCAACAGAATCACACAATATGGCCTGGAACTTGCTATGCAGACCAAGATTGGTTTTGAACTTAAAAGAGATCTGCCTGCCTGTGTCTCCTGAGAACTGGGATTAAAGACATTCGCCACCATGTCTGGCTACAATATTTATTTTCTACTCTGTAAAGTAAATAGACCATTTCCTATGCGCAAAGTACCATGTAAAGCAATTTGGAAACACAGTTACAATTCCTGTTCAAATTAACTTTTACTCTATACTGGTGGTTTCCTAACTTTTCTCAGGAGGCAAAGCCTGCTCATTAAGAAAACTTTTCCAGGACAGCCAGTGTGTGAAATGAGTAGGCAGGGCTGTCTGCAGCTCTGCTCCCTCTCCAATGACCACCTTGTGTCCAGGATGTCCTAAATGCTGGCACCCTCATCAGACCCATAAAGACCTACAACTCACAGGATGAGGGTTTATCTTGTTTAAAGACAGTGGAATCCAAATGATACTTGTTCTTAAAAGTTGAGGGAAAGTCAAATTCGTACCTCTTTGATAACTTGATCTGGTTTCTGGACAGATAACTGCAACCTTTTTTGTAAGAAAAAACATTCTGTCTGTCTTGCAATGTCCAAAAACTTCTGGATACACTGATCAACACCTTAAGAAAAAATAAAGAGAGAGAGACCCAAAAGTTTATATATACGCAAGATATATATATATATATATATATATATATATATATATATATTACACCCACCTAAATGAATAGTTAAAATATTAAAACAGCACTTTCTCATAGACATAATTTGGGATTTTAATCTGGATGACAGCGATAATAACCATCTTCAAGTTCCCATGTAAAACTAGCATGAAATAGGTAATTCATTTTTTCTCAGGTCAGAGACTTTACACAACACAGAAGTTGTTAAGTCTTCCGAAGAAACACAATCCAGACTCTCAGCAGATTAGGACAATTTCCACTACAAAAAAGTTACGAGGCACTGGACATAACAATACGCATAACAGGGAGAACCATGGTACACTCCTTTAATCCCAGCACTCTAGAGGCAGACACAAATCTCTGTGAGTTTGAGGCCAGCCTAGTTTACAGAGTGAGTTCCAGGACAGCGAAGTCTACACACAGAAATGCTGTCTTGAAAAATCAAAGAAAAAATATGCATAAAACTTATATTTCTGTCAGAGCTAATGAAAAAGAAAACCAACAAAATTTGTGGGTTAATAAACAGCATTCATTAGTTTTACATCGTTGTACTCATATGAAAAGCTCATTTTAAGCAATTTATAAGGACTCAGAAAACATGTCAGCTAGTGAACCAAACAGAGAGCCAGCAATTTATGGGGACTCTGCACACATCTTACTCCCTGGAAATGTTCCAAGATACATGCAGGGCTAAACGCACAGATATAAAGTCAACAACAGACATCTTGCTGATGACAAGAACACAGTGTGCAAAGAAGTTGGAACTCTTACCAGTTCGAATTTCTTCCTGATCAGTCCCATTGACATAATCCTGACTCACAAGGGAAGCAAAGCAAGCCTGAGTGAAGGAAACAAAAATGTCATATACACAGCAGCTATTAGGAACAGGAAAGGGCTTCTCCTGAGGCCACTCAATAAATGGACACTTTTTGCACCTGTACTTGATTAGACATCAGGCCAGCGTAGGCACCAGGTAAAGCAAATCCCAGCTGGTTTGGCACCTGAGACACTGGTATTTGCTGGCCTCATCACATGGTCTTACGCCTGCCACCCGCCTCTTCCTCGCTGTCTTATTCCACACCTGGATTGCCTTTCAACCCCACCACGGCCACGCCACTCTGGCTGACCCTTACATGAATTGTATATATTCCTATGTCAAGATGTTATCTGTCTGCTCTTTCTAAATGGTAACTCCTGTTCATGCTCTACAGTGGAGCCTGGCAAGCTTTTCAGAAAAGTAACTGATGTTACTATCCACTCTTCAGCCACTGTTACTTGACTTCTCCCAACAGCTCTGCCTGTGTGATTCAGCACTAAGTACTTGGGATACCATTTGGCATTTAATAACTAACAGCTGTCTGTAAAATAAATGGTGTCGCGTGGATAACCAAATCCCAAAGAGGGAGTTTTGAAAGGGTGCCAACTGAGCTGTACGTGTGAGTGCGCCCCAGGGGCACAAGCAGCCCTCAGAAAGACAAGCATGACGGCAGCTGACAGAGGAACACAGTCTGAGAACAGACCCTGACAGCCTTGAGCAAGCACCGAAAACTAAACACAAAGACACAGAACCAAATTTAGGTTCCGAACACAAGTCAAAACTACACCCAAAGTTCCTCTCAGAGGCAATGAATCCTCCTGGCTAGCTCCAGATCTGATGGATAGAAACAGTCACAAGGATTTCCCACTCCTGTAACAGCTCGACCAACCAGACTGCCTATTCTGTGTACGGTAAAAGTTAAGTCTTGTTGGACTTTGGGGGCGTGAGCATGATGTGCAGATTTCAGAAAACCTATGGCCCACAAAGCTGGGGGTGGGGGGGCTTCAACCGCAGTAGGCCATGCAGACTTTAAAAAAAAAAAAAACCACAAACCTAACTGCAAGGCAGGCAGTGGTGCTGCACTTGTTCAATTCCAGCACTAGGGAGGCAGAGACAGGTATGTGTTCAAAGTCAGCCTGGTCTACAGCGCTTGTTCCAAGAGAGCCAGGGCTACACTGAGAACTTGTCTCAAAAAAACAAAACAAAAAGACAAAAACTAACTTCAGAAACTTTAGTTCCTGCTACACCTCCCAGCCCCCCCCCCTTTGAAAAACATTTAAAGCATGGACCTTTATGGACAGTCAGTCTCACGGATGTAAAAACAACGCGTGCCCTTCTATTAAAAGCCCAGTATTTTAGGACTGGTGCGATGGCTAATCCGGTAAAGATGTTTGCCACCACACCTGAATTCCATCCCTGCATCCAAGAGTGTAAGGACCCAAGCGTTCTACCAAGGTTTCCTCCCACAGTAAGAACTCAACTTATGCCAACAAAGAGCATTTACCAACAAAGAGCATTTACCAAATGAATAGAAAGCGAAAGCCAGAGACGTCAAGGGGTAGCACCCAAACAAAAAAGCTAACAGGTAGGCAGGTGCCAGGGACCATTGGAAGGCTTACACAGAACACAAGAGAAAAACAGGAAAAGCGTCCAGCATGTGACCTGGAAACTCAAAGGACCTCAGCCGAGTGGGCCCGCTCCAGGGAAGACCAGATCCTACTAGACCCGCAGGGGATCAAACGAGCCCCGAGGAGGATGGGAGTTGAGCGAACTTCAAGGCCACGGTCTCCAGAAATGTCGCAGTTGCGGGGGCAGACCTGAGACCACCGGCCACAGGTAGTACCCAATCTACGGCAGGCAACTTCCATTCTCCGGTGCCCCCGCCTCTACTAAACGCAGGGACCGAGAAAGGAGTTAAGCTGCGCGCCTTCCGCACGCCAGTGAGGGCTGCACAGAGACGCCCTCACATCTCGGCTTACCTCGAAGGATGACTCCAACTCGTCCACCAAAGTGCTGTTAGATGGTCTCGGGGCCCCAGGGGCTGCTTGCAGAAGCGACGCCTGGCCTGGGAGCCCGGGCGGCGGCGGCGGAGGACCTGGAGGCTGCCCGGTGAACATCCCTCCCAGGGACGCCGCCATGTCTGCAACGGCGGGCGGAAACGCCGTCGGGCCTGTGTGCGCAGGCGCGGGCAGCCTGATCACGTGACAGGACTGGTCACATGACGGGCAGTTCGCCTATTCGCCGGGAGAAAGGATTTACCATCATCCTTGTTTCTGTGAGGTCTGTCCAATTTATAGCCGACCTGGGTTTACTCTTTTTTGACCTAAATACTAAAGGCTGGGGCTAGTTTAAATCAGTCACTTGCAGAGACCGAACACGGGCGCTGGCCTCCCCGCCACCAGCCAAGCCCTTGGGCTGTCCCTAAAGACCTTAGCCGAATCTTTTCTGCGCACCTTTAGTAAAATGAGGAGTCATCAGTTCATTCTAGGGTGATTAAGGGCTTGAGATGTACCAAATGCCAATCTAGTCACTTGTTCTGGCTGGAACAACACAAGTTCCTTCTAAATTCTGGCGTGAGGTGACATCTTGAAAGCTGCCAGTGTTCCTGGCACTTTTCTAATCGTATATGATAACATCGGAGGGAAAGTGACTGCATCTGTTTTCATAACGGCTTTAATGTTTGCCTGCTCACTAATTCAGAAGCCAAATAGCTTTGATGTCGTCGTTGTTGTTTAATTTTACAACACTTTAAAAAAAAAAAAAAGGAAAATTATCAGCTGACCAAGTTTTCGCCGAAAGGAGATTTCTTTGCCCTAGACAAGAGGGTAGGGAATAAGTGACAGGAAACAGGATGAAGGAGAAGGGAAGGATGGGGTCCTTTGTCACTGGAGGATAAGAGACTGCCTCTAGATAGAGAGGAGACAGATGCGGCATATAGGAAAATGGACGTTTATAATGGTATAAAGGGAACCCCTGTGTTACAATGACGTGTTTTAATTGGACAAGTTAATTAGGTGAGCCAACGGGGACTTTTCATTGCTGGACTTCAATACGATGATATCTGCACCTTGGTAGTCAGCCTCAGCTGAGAAGTGGCCAAATAAGTAAACAACTCGGTGGCTAGCTTTAGGAACACAATCTAACAGTTCTTAGCAAAGCAGAGGAAATGGAGGAGCCGAACAAGGCTTGCCAGAGCCATGCTCAAGTGGACTAGCATCCCTTCAACTTAACTGAGTCATTCTAGTTTCCAGATAGGCATGTTTAATAATCTAGACATAGTAGTAAATATCCCAAATAGGAAGAAAAACCTCATAAATACATACAACATTATTTGTAGAGATAAGTACTGAGGGAAAATGCTTGGGACTGGACAGCTAAGTGCTCTTTGATGTGGAGGGCCTCTCTAAAGAGATCTCATTTGAATGAAAATTTAAATGGAAGACCTTTCTAGGAAAAAAAAAAAAAAACCCTAAAGAAATACTTTGCCTGGTTAGTCAGGTTTTAGTTATCTATACGCCCAACATCCAGAACTCTGTCTGGCAAATATAAAGAAACACTTGTTGACTGAAAAATAAGCACAGAGGCTTGAGCAGATGGCTGAGCTCGGGCTGGGAAGACTGCATCTCAGCACTAGATTGGCCAGGCTGCAGTGGGCCCATGGCAGATGTAAGTTGAACCAACAAAGATGGCAGTGTTGCTGGTGCAAGTTGTGCTGGCAGTTTCTTGAGTCTGACACTTAACTAACTTGTCTCAACCATGCTCTGAGCACAGACGAGGAGGTGCTGGGGCTATGTATATGTGAGGTGGATACCATCAGAACTGTTCACATTCATTCTGGCATTATCTTGCAACATTGTGACAAAAGAAAGGAGCATGTAGAGATTTCTTCAGAACAGTCATCTGTTGCAGAATATTTGATCACATTGTGAACAGTGAGACTGTGTTTCTAGTTGTTGTGTGGCTCAGGCTTAGCACACCCCTTTAATCCCTCTGGCTGGACATGCCCTTTGGACACACCTTTAATCCTAAATAATGAAGGTAAAAGTTAGTTTGTAAGTGATGTCTAATTGAGAGGCAGACAAATAAATGAATCAGAGAAAGATTTTGACAGAATAGGATGAGAAGAAAGAGGAAAAGGGAAGCTACTTAGGAGAGCAGTGCAGAGAGGGGGAGGGGGAGAGAGAGGCAGTTTACCAGGAGAGTTTTGCACAGGTTGAAGAGAGAACAAGCTAGATAGACACAGGTGAAGACACAATGAGCCAGAGAATGAGAAGGAACCAGAAGAATTGAACAGATTCCTAGAGTTAGTATTAGGCAAAGCAGAACAATTCGGGAGAGGCTGAGAGAAGGAAACCTGAATGAACCAGTCAGCCTAGAGATGAGTTTGAGCCAGAACATCTGAGTTGAACCAGCCAACAGAACTTAGAGCTAGAAAGGGTGCCCCCATACAGCAGCAAGTCTCAGAGGCTAAAAACACTCAAGGCCTAGGTAAGACTGTATGGAGGCTAGAAGCTTCCAGGACTAGGCCTAGGTTAGCAGATGGAGGCAGTAAGCCTTTGAGACAACAGTTCCCTCGGGTGAATAAAAGTTATTTTTACAGCCATCTGCAGCCTCAACAGATGCAAAGCTGTTGGCTAAACTAACAGGTTGCCCTATGAGAGTTGTTGGCTGTTGTTATTTCTATCCTCATAAAACCACTTGGCCTTCCTATGTTGATGTGCATTCATAAGCCTACAGTTGTTCTAGTAGCTGACTTGCCTAATTCTGGGAAATAGAAAGTTAGGTCTGGTCTCCTGATGTAAGCATTGGTTCTGATGCTAAGGTCCTGTTCCTCAGTTGTCTTTTGATCCATCAATAAAGACACCGGCGACCAATGACTGAGGATGGTGGGTGCACTTAGAGTTGCAAAGGTGGATACAGGCAGAATCAGGAGAGCAGGGAAAGAAGCTGGGAGTAACTGTAGGAGATAATGCCAACCAGCCTTGTGAGTTTTTGGTTTTTTGAGTGGTCAATGGCTACTCTATCCAATTATGCCTGTGGTAGCAGAAGAGGTTTAGCAGTGTCCAGTCACCGAGTTAGCAAAGGCATTTTAAGATTAACTGGTGTGTGTGTGTTTTGCCCCAAAGTTCATCTAAGTTGCATATATTTGCATATATTAGTAGTATGTTCCTTTCTACTGTAAAGTAAAATCCTATGGTAATAATGGTTTGTTTAACCATTTACCCATTGCAGAACATTTGGGTTGTATCTAATTTGGGGCTATCACAAATAAAGCTGCCACAAAATTATTGTATAAGTTTTTTTTTTCCCCCAACAAAGTCCAACTGCTGTGTTCTCCCCTCTGACTGGGTTTGTTTTTCTGAGGTAGGGCTTCACTCTGCTGCCCAGGAAGACCTGAATCTAGCAGTCTTGCCTCTACCCGCCGAGTGCTGAGATTACAGGTATACATCATCATGCTGAAAGGAGTAAACTGACCTGAGTCAGGCTGATGCCATGACAGGCTATAAAGTAGCCGTTCAGGATGTTGCCTGTAGCCATTCTGGGCCATTTTAGCAACTTCTGCCAAGTTGGGGAGGA
The DNA here is from genome assembly GCF_978045245.1 of Mus caroli. Lineage (NCBI taxonomy): Eukaryota > Metazoa > Chordata > Mammalia > Rodentia > Muridae > Mus > Mus caroli. The sequence continues at coordinate 48,026,244 of NW_028227259.1, read as the reverse complement.
TTCAGGGCTGGTTGTCCATTCCAATAATCCCATCACCTTTTAAAGGAATAAACAGCCCATCTTTAAAGTTGGCTGTTCCAAGGAGATGACCTTCCATCTGCCCATCATTGACCAGGTAAAAGCTGTAGTTTATGAAGCCTTCGGTCACCCAGACCAGGTGCCTTGTATTTAGTGGAAAGACCCCCTGTTTGGATGGAATGGTTTGCTACCAGCTGCACCCTGGGGGTCAGCCTTACTTCCTCCCGTTCTCCACCCCATACCCCAGAGAGATGACTCAGCTTCTTATTACTCTGACCAGACCACCACCCAACCCCTCAGATCCCCTGGAGAGACAGTTTATGACCTATTTACCTTTTGCCAGTAATGACCTGTATAACTGGAAGATGCAACCCCCTCCACCCCCATTTTCAGAAAGGCTATCAGCTCTTCCAGCCCTTCTAGACTCAGTCATGCTGACTCACTGGCCCATCTGGGGTGACTATCAGTAACTGCTTCAGATCCTCTTTACCATAGAAGAAAGGGAAAGGATTGTGGTTGCCATACAGAAGTGGGTTCCGGGGCAAACAGGACCCCAACCCAAGTTCAGGCTGATATTGATGCAGCCTTTCCCTTGATTCGACCTGACTTGGATTCTAACCCTGATGGAGGTAAGGAGAAACATTGGGACTACCACCAGATTCTAATGGGGTGCTCCGAGAGGCTGCCAGGTGGCCTACATATTTATCCAAGGTAAGCCAGGTTACCAAAGGAAGGTAGGATTCTAGAAAGACACATAGAGGCCTACAGAACATATACCCCCTTTTTGATCCTAAAGCTAGAGAAAAACCAGTCAACTGTGAATGTGGCTTTTGTTAACCAGACAGTCCCTGACAGTCAGCCAAAACTCCAACACTTGGAGGGGTTTAAAAGCAAACAGTTGTCAGAGCTGGTAGCTATAGCAGAAAAAGTGTACAACAATAGGAAAATCCCCGAGGAGCGACAAAATGGAGGACTGACCAAAATAATATTAGCTGCTGCCAACCAAGACCACAAGGACAATAGGGGATTGAGAGACATGACCCAGAAAAAAGGTAAGTAGGGTACAACTGGTGGGGAATCTCAGGCCCAAGTGACAACTGAAGAAAGACAAATGTGCTTATTGTAAAGAAATGGGCCATTAGGAAAATAAATGCTCCAATAGAAGACCCAAAGTCCTGGAATAAGCAGAAGTCAGTGACTTCTGAGGCAGTGGCAGGGTTCAACCCAGCTCCATGTGCCCTGGGTAACCTGAAGGTGAAAACCAATAGATTTTCTGGTGGACACTGATGCACAACATTCCATTTTAAAACAACCACTGGGACCACTGCCAGATTGACAAACATGGGTACAAAGAACAATGGGCACTAAGCCCTATCCATGGACTACAGGAAGAAAGGTAAACTTGGGAGTGGAACACGTAACTCATTCTTTTGTGATTTTCCCTATGATGGGGAGTGATCTCACCAAAATGGGAGCCCAAATCCATTCTGGCCCAGAGGGAGTGGAAGTGCTGCATAGCAGGGCAGCCATGGCACACGCCTTTAATCCCAGCACTTGGGAGGCAGATTTCTGAGGCCAGCCTGGTCTACAAAGTGAGTTCCAGGACAGCCAGGGCTTTACAGAGAAACCCTGTCTGGGGGGGTGGGGGGGTGGGGAGAATGGCCCTATTTATGTGTTGACCCTGGCTCTAGAAGAATACAAGTTGTTCCTTCAGCCAATACCCTCACCAAGCCGACTGCTCCAGAGTTTCCTGACAGAGAAATCCAATTAGACTAGCCCATCAGAGGGCCCCAATAATACTACAATTGAAGGTTGGGGCTCTCCCAGTTAACAGCAGACAATATCCAATGCCAAGAGAGACCCACTGGGGATAACCCCACACATCACCTGGCTCTAGGAAGCTGGAAGCCTGATCCCTTGTCAACAAGCATGAAACACCTACCTCCTTCCAGTCAAAAAGCCTCATTCCTGTGACTACTGACCTGTGCAGGACTTGAGGTAAATAAGTAGATAAAGGATATTCACACCCCCCCCCCGCCACCTCCAGTTCCAAACCCTTCCACCCCAATGAGCACCCTTTCCACCCTGAGCCCACCCACCACACACACCATGCTCAATCTGAAGGATGCTTTCTTCAGCCTGCCTCTGGCACCCAAAAGCCAGCTCTTTAACCTGTTTATGGAAATCACAACTCTTCCAAGACAACAGCAACAAATTAATTAGTTGTCAGAACATGATCCAGGAATGGATTCATGTGAGGAGAATGCTAAGTGCTTGTGAGAGCACTCCAAGCAAGAGTCTGGTGATCTCAGGCTGAAACACGAGTTTCTGTTGGAAATGCGTTTTCATGCCCTCCCCAGTGCAGTGGATAGGAGAGAATTTACTGCCCATTACTCGATTACTCGTTGCTTGCTGTTGTTAATGAAATGTTTAAACTATCCTTTACATTCCTCTATGGACACCTGCCTTGTCCTTGTGATTGTGTACAGCTTGAACTCATGAGACGTCACTCAGATGATGACTCCCTGTTGACCCTCAGTATAATTTGTCTGAGGCTCAGAATAAAGTTTGCTAGCTACTGCTTGAGACTTTAGTCAGCCTCATGCTCTAGTCTCCCAAGTCCTACTGCCTCTAGAGTGGTGACACTTAGTGACAAAATATTTTTCCTTTTGTGTGTGTGTGTGTTTTTTTGTTTGTTTGTTTTGTTTTTTGCAAATCTAATACCCAGTTAGTCTAACCATGATGTAAGTTGACAAAGAACACATCAATGTATTTCTCGTGGATGCATCCAGAGCATAAAGCATTCAGTTCTTGGTTTTCTAACTCTTGTTTCTTCACTCATAAAACAGGAGAGCAGTCTTGGGAAGATTACTGTGAGACAACTTCTCTGTAGTGGTTTACACTATAGTAATGTGCAACACAGTCAGCTCCATAGCCCAAGACAGACTAACTTAAGAGTAACACAATGTAACTTTCTTTTTTTATTTTTATATTTATTTATTTATTTTATAATGTAACTTTCAAAACTAGTTATCCATTGGCTGGAGAGATGGCTTAATGATTAAAAGCATGCGCTACATTTCTAGAAGGATGAGTTCACATCCCAGCACCCACACTAGATGGCTCACAACCACCTGTAACTGCACCCTCCCCTGGCCTCTGCAGACATCTGCACTCACTTGCAGATAACTATTTTCCGAATAGTTATCGGAAAATAGTTATCCACTGGTCTTGCCACTTACAGGCAAGACCAGTGAACTGGGCAGGGAGACACAAAGGATTGGGAGAGACTCGGTAGGATTTACTTCACCTGGAGCTTGACAAGTTAAGGAAAAGGAAAACACAAAAGGCAAATCATCCATGCAGAGGGCGAAAGCATATTTCAGAAACAGCAGACTGTATATTGGGCAGAAATGCAAATGAAAGATACCAGCAGCTTGCAAAATGAAACTACGAGACTGAGAGCTAAGCTAGATGAATTAAAGCTGAAGTGCAAACCTACAAAAAGAAGCATCTACTCAAAAAGAAGCGAGAGGTGCTGCCATGGGCTCTAACCACCCCAAAGGAACGCCTGCTACAAGTGCCATCGGGGACAGAGTTCCTAGCCCCCCAGCTCAGAGAGAGGAAAAGTCCTATTAAGACTTAACTGCAGTGGGAACAGTCAGCCTCTTCAGGCATTCTGCCAGCTAGTCTCTCTCCTCACAAGAGTCTGCCTCTCGCTATGCTGCCAAGGGACAAAGTGTGAAGCTTGTGACTAATGAGGCCAACACTGAGAGGCCTTCCATGAACAAAGTGGGAACACACCCAGCTCTCCCAGGTTAACTGCTGAATGGAGGATTCTAGCAGAAGTGAAGAAAAGGAACTACAGGTTAGGAAAAGGAGCTTGTGAGAGATCACATGCCATCGTTTGTGTGTGTATGTGTGTGTGTGTGTGTCCTCAAATCCAACCCCAGGGATGCAGCGCCTGGGGCAGCAGGCAGCAGTAATGAGGCACGGCACTATGGGGCTTGCTGACAAACATTTCTATGTGTGGGACACCCTTTTGGAACATTCGCACATAAGGGACACCCCCATAGAGCATTTGCATACACCCCAGTGAAGATCTGGTGTGTTCCTCTGTCAGTGACCTAGAACCAGATATGGCTGATTCTAGCTCAGACATTTCTTAAAGGATGACCCTTCACAGAACTGAATCACAGTGAAAAAACAACTATCAGAAGGAAATATTTTAATTTATTTACTGTATTGGATCAGATTTTGAAAGTTATATGAACACTTAAATAATCTACCTTAAGAATCAAAACTTGAAAAATGTAACAAAGTCATTCATTATATTTTCCTTTCTACATTTTGGTCGTGGTGGTATGCTTTGTTTTTTTTGTTTTTGTTTTTGTTTTTATTTTGTTTTGCTTTTCCAAGACAGGGTTTCTCTGTATAGCCATGGCTATCCTGGAATTCACTCTGTAGACCACGATGGTCTCAAACTCAGAAATTGAGCTGCCTCTGCCTCCCAAATGCTGGGATCAAAGTTGTGCACCCCCTGGCCTTTGTCCATTTTTATGGACTTAAGATTTTCCCTGTCTTGTAAAAATAGTAAATATGGCTTGAAAATGCATATTATTACAAGATGTTTTAATAGTTTAAAGGGCCTATATTAAGTCATATATCATTTAGATTTCCATGATTCAAGCATATTAAAATATTCCAAAAATTAAGATTAAAAAAAAGAACAACATTCATTTTAGTCTTTAAAAGATTTTCATTCATTCAAAAATATTTTGAAGGTCAAATATCCAATTCAAGACAGATGGAGCAATTTGTGAGTGAACTAAGAACTCTCTTTACTGAAGCGAAGTAGGAACTCGATCAGAGTCCTCGTGGGCCGCCCACTCATCCCCTTCCGCAGGTAGGGAATCTCATCTTTGTTGGTCATCACTCCTGCTATGTCTAAGTGTGCCCACTTCGTGTGTGTCACAAACTCTCGCAGGAATGCGGCAGCTGTACACGCACCTGCAGATCTGAAGAGAAAGGCAAAACAGGGTCATTTTCCTTATGTCGGGGTGCACTAACATGTCATTAAGAAGCTACATTCCGAGCCAGTGGGACAGTGGGAACTGTATGCTTCTTTTACAAGCCACACAGCTTGAGCTCAGTCTCTGGAACACACATATTCACATACATGCAGAAGGAGAGCACCCAGTCCACAAAGCTGCCCTCTACTGTCTACACACATGCCACAGGACCATGGCATATCCATCACTCCACACACGATAAATGACTTCTAAAAATAATATTACTTTTGTACTAGCTAGATTCTACTACGAACAGGGAAAAGTTAATCTCATGTAATCTATTAAGAAATTAACCAGAAATCACTTCGAGAACCTATATTTTTAGATACGGCTTTGTAGGATGAATGACAAATTCTAGACTTCTTTTTCTGCGTAATGGATTCCTATAGTTCCCATCACTTTTTCTTACTTTCTTAAAATAAGCCTTAGATTTGAAAATTTCTAACATTAAGAGAACGCATGAGAGAAAAATCTAACACCAGTAAGCTTAGAAGTACTACATTAAAAGGAAGTTGGTTAGTTTTAAAATCTTCTGTAAGGAGGAAGACACTAAAGGGTAGTTTGGGAACCAAGAATGATTGGAAAGAGAAATTTAGATCATTTCACATACCTGTATTTTCCAAGATTGTTGACATCAGCAAGCTGGCAATCTATGACTTGTCTTGTATAATGCTCAAAGAGGGGCATCCTCCAGACTCGGTCCCCAGTTTCTACGCTGGCCTGAAAGGAAGTGTGACAGTTTGAGAATACTTTCTGAGAAACTCTACAGTCTGATGCATGAAGGAAGAGCCATTCTAGCCTGCTACTACAAAGAAAGGGTGGGAGAGATGTCTGAGATTGCTTTAGGTCACAAAAGATTTATCACAGAATTAGGAAATAGGACATTGAGTAAATTCTTAGTTGGAACCTTTAGGCTCTGAGAGTTTAACTAGGGTGGGAGACTAGGAAGGGTGTGGTCACCTTGGTCTGCAGGAGACACGCATGCTAGACCTCCATCACTGAACACCAAGTCCTGAGAAAGACTGCATCATTCGTGTACTGCTTAACTCCCCATTCACTTGCTGGCACTGAGCTGCAGTGTTGACATCTATGCCATCAAAGGTTTAGGCTCAAACTAGATAAGCAAGGCTGGTATACTCATTTTCACAAGAAGAAAAAAAAATAAAGCTTTAGAGCAAAAGATCCAAAAGCACCTGTTTTAGGAATTAAGTATGTCAGAGGCATTAGCTACCGCTGGGAAAAGCAGACTATGGGCTGCTGATTGTTGGCTTACTTGCGCCTGTGAACACATCATTTTAGCTAGAAAAGTAAATAACTCAAAAAACCCAAATATTGTGTGTACCATGATAATAGAGAGATGCTGGGTAATATGGAAGGAAGACCAGGAGAGGTTCCTGGCTCAGCCTCCAAGGAAACAGCTTGGCTACTACAGAGGCTGAGAGTGAGCTTCACAAAATAGATGGAGACGTGGGAGAAGCACTGTCAAGTGAGAAATAAATCTAGGACATTAAAGAAACCTCATGGATTACGTGTCTATTCCCATGCTAAGCTGCCTTAACTGCTTGTGAAAGGAAACATGAGCCACCAGATGGAGCTGCCAAGCAGCCACACGGAGCACTGGAGACACGGCTGTTAACAGGCATGGAACAGACAAGCCTATCATGAGGACTCTGAGCACGAATCAGGCCAAGGACTAAACACTGTCCAAAGAGGAGGACAAAGTGCAGAGCTAGCAAAGGAGCAGGACAGCCACATAAGTCAGCCAGAAGAGAGGATGACAGAAGGCAAGGACTAGGGTCACCAAGAAATCACTGTCACCTGCTGGCTACAAACTGGCTAGGTTAGGCTAAGCGTGGTATTGACAGGTAAAGCCAATAGCAGTGAATGCAGTGTAATGTGTAATGGGAGAGGGGCAAGGATGGAAGATGACTGGGAAGGTGCAGAGCAGAGCAGAGAATAGACTCCGACTCCTCCTTCCTGACCCACTGACTGTCTACACTGCTCAATCCACACGCATTCAGTAGAGGGGCATGCTTTCACAGAGTTGGCCTCATGCCCTTTGCACCTCAGAGCTTCAGTCTTGGCCATGAAATTTGTCAGTTATTCTAACACCATTCTGCATCTATAAGGACAGAGAAGTGGCATCACACCCATAATTTAGAAATATCTTTAGAAACCCCAAAGCCACTGAATGAAGTTTATTGCAATGACCTATTTTCAACTCAAAGGCAACTCAACAGGAAAAAAAAATCACTTTAATATTTGTATAAGCATATTATTCAAGGGCCACCAAAATTATCATCACTGTAACTTGTAGGTGTATGTTTTAGGCCTACCTCAAATAGTTTGTTCCACAGCCAGGACGAATTGGTAAAGACTCCAGTGGCACCTGACCCCAGGGCTACGTCCATGGCACCTGTAAGACACAGTTCCTGAGGTCAGTGCCAGTCTCTTCAGGCCAATCTCTCCTGCTGTTCAGACCACAACTGTGGTCTCAAAGTTTTGTAATGGTCCTTCATTATAAAACTTATATAAGCTTGAGAAATAGTCACTTCTGTAGCTAGTTATGTCTATTCTAAAGCTAGAATTCCCCTTCATTGTGGAAAATGATATCAATTAGCAACAAGCCCATTCCAAGGTAATTATCATTTATTTTTGATAGTTATTCCTAGAATTCTAAACAGTTAAGAATATGTCCTCTATGTTCAGGTCCCAGCAGAGACCTGGCACTCAGCAGGAGTTAAATGCATGCTGACTGCCATCATTTGCTATCAATTATATATCGGGCACTTTAGCAAGTAGTAATCACTTGAGATCTCCCATCTATGTGAGATATGTGTGTCACATTTTAGCCAATCAATTTAATGCCTTATTTTCCAAGTTGGTAGGTTTTGCTATAATATTCATTTTTCCTCAAAAGTTTTCTACTAAACTAATAAATATTTCCATCAGTTTTTAAACTTCTCACAAAAGGATTAAAAACTAGCTACAAACAATATGTGATATTTTCACTTAAAAGAATAGAAAATGATAAGTTTAAATATTTAATGTCATTTTTTTTTCTTTTTTTTTTTTTTTTTTTTGTTTTGGTTTCTCAAGACAGGGTTTCTCTGTATAGCCCTGGCTGTCCTGGAATTCACTCTGTAGACCAGGCTGGCTTTGAACTTAGAAATCCACGTGCCTCTGCCTCCCAAGTGCTGGGATTAAAGATGTGCACCACCACTGCCCGGCTTAATGTCGTATCTTGATTTAAGAGGATTTCATAGTACACATTTTAACTTACTGTGTTTTCTAAAACCCTACAGCTGTTGTCACAGTTCCAGTTGCAATATAGAAGCACGCTTACTGACAAGGGTCAGTACAATGGGCCAGTGTTATCTCATTGGCTCTAGGCCACCTATCCATCACTGCCCCAACCTTGCCATAGATAGAAGCCTCTCCAAGTTTTAAGTTTTTAGGAAATGAATAGGGAGACCAAATGACACAGAAATAATATAATGCCCAATTCAAAACATTTATGAAACTGCTCAAACGAAACTGTATCTTTGTATGGCAGCTTTAAAAATTAGTTAAAAAAGAGCAGACTTCCAAAAAAAATAGAAATAAAAAGGAATTCTTGGTAAACCACGGTGCACGGTTATTATACCCACAAGAGGAACAGGGAATCACTTCTGCTCAGGCAAAGGCTTCCTTGACTCAGGAAAGGTCAAAACCAAAAGACACAAATGATCTGAATTTTATCTTAAAGAAGTACAGATGAATTCCTCGGGAGAGATTTTGGATGGAAGATCGTGAGTTTGGGAGTTGTGTAACAAGTCTCCATCCATCTCACCCCTCAGGAAGCTCTGCAGTCTCTACAGAGCCAAGTCAAGGCCTGCAGGGAACACTGGCATTCAACAAGCTCCATGAAGTTCTTCCCAACCCTTAATATCTGTGAAGCAAGCAGAGCCAGCCTCAGGTTCTGACACTGGAGGCCAAGAAACTCCCTGCGGCTGCCCAGCTAGTGAGCAGGGGATACACCCAAGCTGGCCCAAAGCCAGGGCTTTCCTTGCATGCCCTATCACACCGCCGTGTGTCCATTAAACAAAGGTCTTGCTATCCTCAAAATGTCTTTATTTCTTTACAGTATGAACTATAAGTTTAGAAAATTGACTGGAAATCAGATATGATATGATTAGTATATTATAAATACCACTGATTTTGAAATGTATTGATCTTTTCAGATTTGTATTAGATGGGAGTCATAACAAAAAACACCTCTCTTTTTCTTTGAATCAGGATGAGTTGATTTGACCCATCTGTTAAAAGTTACCACTGAAGAACCAGAAAGATAAGCTTAGTGCTTGACACCATGCCTCACAACCTAACTCTGATCCCCAACACCCACGTGCTGGAGGGAAATCAAGTCATACAAGTTATCCTCTGCCCTCCACATACGTAGTGTGCACTCATAAAGTGACTGTGGAATGCTTTAAAACAACAGAACTAATATTGAGAACATTTTTATAACTGCAGAGGCAGTTTCTTTAGTGAAGGGTCTTTGGATGTGAGTAAATGAAACCAAATTTCAGCAAAATAACGCCCAGAGTACAGTGTGTGCACTGCACCAACAAGTCAGGTTTCAGCGACAGGAGTCTGTGTCTGACCTGTTAAGGTGGCAGCATTGATGATGACCTTGGGATTAAAGGTGTGCGCATAACAGAGTGCATCAGCCAGGATGAGCCTCCCCTCGGCGTCAGTGTTATCAACCTGCACAGATAAAAACAGAAGGGCTCAGACAACCCGTGTTGCAAAACCCAGACACAACAGCATTTGATGGCGACATGGGAAAAGTCAGCCTGTTGTGAAGCAGTTAAAGGACACTTATTTTAGCTATTGCAGGAATGTTTCTAACCTGGAAGGTGACTTTGTAAGTCCCTGTCCTGGCTGCTGACACACACACTGAAAATAAGTAGGGAAGTGTCTGGTCCACTAGAATGGCAGTTGTTAACAAGAAGGAAAACTGGGAAGAGATAGTGAAAGAGCGACAGGGCTGAGGGGGCAGCATGCCTGCGTCCCTAGCTTCCCTCTCTTACCAAACAAAACCAAGGAAGTAAAAATTACATGGCAATCAGAACCCCGAGCTCAAAAACTCTTAAAATTTTGGTAACCTTTTCTAATCCCATTCCCTTCCCTCAGCAAAAGATACAGGGTCCTGAGCTGTGTGCACATGTGTACTTGTGCTCCGCACATGCCAGAGCACAGAGCCCAAGCGCAGGGCAGTGTTTTCTAATTGAACATTAACAAAGAGAAAGAAGTTCATCATGGCACAAGCACCTCTAAGAGCCCATGCTCTCCTGGTGTGGCGCGCTCTTCAGGCCAGGCGCACATCTGGGATTACAACCTATAGCAAATTTAGTGGGAGATACAACAGGGAAGAAAAAATACTCTTAAAAATCTCCATCAGAAACTAACTGTACTAAAACCATCACCCTGACCCAAAGAGGAGCCAGGGTCCTATACCCATGTTACACTGCAGTTGTGTGGCCAGGATGGGGTTCTGAGAAATGCCACATGGGGCTGTTGTGTTGTCCCTTCACAAACCTGGATGGTCTTCCCATTCCTGGCTCTGACGACATCCCCTGGCTTGTTGGCCTTGCCGCTAGGCATATTTTCACAAAGAGGGGCCAAACCTATTGGAAAGATATAGTAAAGAACATGAAACACGCTGGATCCAAAAACACCATCCTTTGGAGGCTGCCGGTGAGCCATGGAAAGCACACAGACAGATACAGTCTTCACTTTCACAAGTGACAAAACGTGGTATCACCAGGGGCACAGCTGAGGCTGTGTCAGGTAGCATGGAGCACGTGGAGCATTGCCTAACTGATCCTAATCCAGAAGGAGTAAACGCAGGTTACAGAACCGCAGAACAGCCTAGACCTCTCTCACTCCCAGTGTCGTGAAGGAAAGGGAAAGGAATGGCACTCTTGGCAAGAAACGTAAGGGAATGTAACAGACAGATGCAACATGCTATCTCTGCTGGCGATCTAGATTTCAAAACTAAATATGGGGGCTAGAGATATGGCTCAGGGCCAAGAGTGTACATTGCTTTTAGAGGACCTGAATTTGGTTCCCAGCACCCAGTCTGTGACGCCAGCTCCAGTGGCTCCAACGCCCTCTCTGGTCTCCATGGGAACCTGCACTCACATGTACCCAGAACCACACACTAACATATATAATTTAAAAAACAGTTCTTAAAAAATACCAAGTATCTACAAAATGGACCTTCTTAGATAATCTCGTTTGAAATGTAATTGTATTATCATTACATAGAATGTCATTTCCTTAGACATGTTAAAAGTACTCAGAGGTAAAAACAAGTTGGAATGTCAGCATATTGATTTCTAGTAAGTTTTTGTTTTTGTGTTTTAAAAAGGACTGATCACAGAACAAAAAGACCACGTATGATGCTGGAATGGCTCAGGAAGGGAGATTCAGGTCGGACAGATTTAAAGTACCAGCCGGTTCCCCACACAACGCATGAGACCCAGCCCCTTCTTCCTCTGAGTCTCGGTATTAGCAATGGTATAAACTCTCAGCACTGCTTCCGGAAGTTCGCATCTGTGATGCCAGGAGACCCTCGTACTAACTGCTTATTTGTAGCAGGCATTGAGTGGAGCAGAGTCCTATGAGGCATCAATAAATGAGGCCAAGACGACACCCTCCACTCCACACAGGCAGGCTTTCTTGCTGGAAGGAGGTAACGATGTGACATCTGTGCTCCTGACACTAACCACTTTTGCCTAAGTAAGACGAGTCAGCACAAGTTACAGCCGGCTGAGCACAAGTTACAGCCTGCTGGCTGCACAACACAGTTAACTCAGTCACCTCAAGACAGAAAACGCCTCTTTCAGCCAATCAGCTGCTGCCCGATGAGAAGCTACTTAAAAGTGTCTAAGGAAAGAAACTGTTGGATGTTTCGGTTCTACCATACGGCTAGATTCGGAAGCACTACGAGAGGCAACCCTTCCCTCCTTACCAATGATGTTAATGGGCAAATTGAGCTTTGCCGCAGACACAATGGCCGAGCATATTGTTGCTGCTCCTCCCATATCAGCTCTCATGAGGTCCATATTTGCAGAAGCCTTGATGGAGATACCCCCACTGTAAGACAAAGGGAAACCATGTGCAGCATTAATAATGGCAATGTTGAAAGTTCAAATTGCTTTCTCTAAAACAGAGACGGGTAGGGACAAAGGTGCCTGCTGCCAAGTGTGATAACCTGTGTTTGAGTCTGCCAACCCACATGGTAGAAGGAGAGAAGTGATTCCCCTGACCTGCTATGGCACTTGGGTCTCCATATGTATGCATGCATACATAATAAATACATGAAAATGTAAAACACAACACCATCCATGTGGCGGTGTGTGCCTGCAATCCCAGAATTCTGGAAGCTGAAGCACGATTTCAACTTGGAGGCCAGATTTGGTGACACAGCAAGACTGTCTCAAAACAAAACAAACCCAAATCCCATACAAACCCAGAGTTCACTACCACACAAAGGCACCACATATCTGCCAAAGAAAGTCATGTTTCTAAACTTGCAATCTGAATTACTTCAATTCTATAGCCTTTATACAGATAGAAAATAATTACAGAAATATGGACAGTGAGGTAGGTCCTTTTATTTCTGTTTGAATGAAGCCTGACCAGGTGCCATTAGAAACATCATCATGTACTATCAAGCCACCTATGATTCATTACTGCTTTCGATCATTAACACCAATACCCACAAGGAGTATCTCATCAGCAATAAATAAATTAATTAATCTTTGAATTAACTAACTCATGAAATCCAACAAGCTCATGGAACACTGGAACACTCTTATGAAGCACACAAGACAGAAAAGGTAAGAGTTCTTCTGACACCAGCTGGTGGCAGATAGCTACTGAGAGAGAAAAGGCATGGGAAAGGTATCTATGTAAGAAGTTCATGCTTGCATGTGTGTGGGCACGACAATCACTTTACCAACTGAGCTGCCATCTCTAACCCACTGACTGTACTTGGAATGTGACTGAACAAAGAACTTCTGAATTGTGGTTCCCTCCCCTGTTGGTCACAGGGCTAAGATCAGGAGCATGGTTATTAAAACTCCCAATTGTTTTAGGCATATATAAGCCCTGCATTTCAAAACTGACAGCACAGTCCATTTTCTATAATGTGTAAGACCCAAGCAAACCCCGTGCTTAGGAATCACACTATACCCACATGGCATTCACCAGAACAGAGAGCCCAGTCAGTCACCCCGAAGATGTACCTGTCAAAGGTGATGCCCTTTCCCACGAACACCAGGGGTGCTTCGGTTGCATTGGGGCTGCCCGTGTAGTGGATTTCCAAGAAGACTGGTGGTTCTTCAGACCCCTTGGCTACACTTAGGAATGAACCCATTTCTTGTTCCTCTATCCAGGACTTGGGTCTACAGGGCAGAAAGAGGGGAAAGAAAAAAAAAGGAGAGAACTGTTACATTTATTCCAAAATAACTTAGAAAAATTTCAACAGTATGCTAAAAAATGTACAACATGCAAGTTATTCAAATGCTGAACAGGACCCGGTGCACTCAGTGATAGGGCTCATCCTTAGTATGCACAAGACCAGGAGCTCCATCCCAGCATCAGGCTACAAACACAGGCTGAAGGCAGCAGTGATCAGAGCCTAGCATTTGCTTCGGTCTCCTCGCAGGGGAAAGACTTGACTCTGACTCTGGGGATGCGTCAACAGTAAACTGAAATCAGGCACTCCTCTACCAAGGATGAGACAACCACTCAGAGAGCTTATACCTGGTAACTAAAGGAAGCTCGGGTAATAAATAGTGTTCAATACTCAAGTCTTTCTGGTTTTAACTTGAAAATGAAATTAGCAAGGCTCTTAGTCCACAGAAGGGAATTTAAAGTCAAGGCATTCAGCTTTCTTTTGTGTTACTAATAATGGCATACATACAAAACTAACAAAAACAACAAGGCTATCCGTCACCAACAGGAATAAAATATCCGGTTTCCCTGCTTGTCTTTTCAACATTAGCACAGCATTTCTCCTAGTTCCAAGTGCAATTTGAGACGTCTCTGAACGGGAAAACTATTTAGTTCTCATGATAAACACAGACTCAGTGTAGGAACATGAACCCCCATCGTAGTGCAAGCTAGAACACAGAAGACACCATATTGCTGTTCTTTCTAGGGTAAGGAAGAAGTGTTCTGTATTGACCGAGAGCCACAATAACAAAGTCTGTACTACCAGAGAAGACCAGCAGTAGCCAGATCCAAGCACTGCTCCTGTACTTGCCTGCCCATTTAGTCAAGACCATTACACCAAAACTGTCCCCTTATTTCAAAGGGAAACCAGAAACATAAATCACATAAAAAAGACAAGCTTATAACGTGTACACATGTCTGAATCCAAGCTTAGTACTTGGTATCTTACTGCTGCCTTGCCCTTCTGGAAGAGCTGTATTTCTTTGAAGCAGCTCTACCCACCCTGAGTGGGGTGTGGTGCAGCTGGGTAGCAGCGTGAGTCACAAGCCGCCTGGGCATCGTGCTGCCCTCTCTGAACTCTTTTTTCCTCTGCTCACCCATAGCCTTGGGCTTTTCCAAGACTCTGCTGCACACCTTACCAGAACAGCCCCGCTCCTGCTTCTGCAGCAGCCTCCCAGAGCCATTTTCCTGCCTGTCCTTCCCTTTGCAGCAAGATCCATCACTGTGCACGCCTGCCTACGAACCTCGTGCCATCCCTGACCTGGCAGCATTGCCACTATAGGCTGACAGAGCAGGGCACTCTCTGAGACAGGAGACACTTCTGAGACAGGACACATGCATGGAGCCTACACGCTGACAGCCTCAACACATAGAAACTGTCTAAAGTCCCGGGACTGTCCTAAAAGACCAAACAGAAACCATGAACTCTTATCACAACTAGGTGCTGAAAAATCCCCCTTACATGAAACGATCCCTTGAGAAACAACCCTGAAAGTAAAGTAGAAGAAGAGTCTGTTCATTTATGTTAATCAGAACTCCCAAGCTCATTGGGTGTGCAATGGGCTGAAGACAGTTTTTGAAAGGGAAATGGAAACTAGAGGAACTGACTGTGAATACCACTGACAAGCACTCGGGAGGCCTGGCAAGGCACCCATGCGTTGTAGCCAAGGTCATGAGGCAGGTGGGTTCTCACCCTGTGCCCACTCAGTCAGTATACTGCACTCTTCACCTGCATCATAAGCAGAAACGGAGACAGGACAACACATAAAATCATGAAAGCTTTGTAGATGCTAACAAGGAGCTGGAGAGATGACTCAGGTAAGAGTACCACCTGCTCTTCCAAAGGGCTCAAGTTCAATTCCTAGCTCCCACATAGTGCCCCATAACTGGTTTATGTCCAGTTTCTGGGATCCAGCACCTTCTTCTGGTCTTCTTGGCTTTGAAGCACTCACACACTACATAGACATGCATGCAGGCTAAATACCCACACATATAAAATAAAAACAATTTTTTTAAAAAAGTTAACCAGTTATCCTTTCACCTAGGAATTCAACTCCCCATTTTTTATTCAAGAGAAATAAACATGAAAGTTATGTCTCCATTTTAATCCATAAAATGGATTTTTTAAAAAAAATCCCACAACACAGTATGAAATCATGAAACTTTCTTGAAGGTGAGGAAAACAAACCTCAAATGTAACTCTGTCTGACTTTGTGTATAGCTGCTAGTGGGCTCAATTCACTCCCCTGAACACAGGTCAACTGTAGGATCTTGACTTGTGTTGGTCAGGGTTTCTATTGATGAGATAAAACACCACAGCCATAAAGCAACTTGGGGAAGTTTATTTCAGCTTACACTTTTAGGAAACAGTCATTACTGAGGAAAGTCAGAACAGGAAATCAAACAGGAGTCTGGAGGTAGGAGCTGTTGCAGAGGCCATGGAGGAGTGCTATTTACTGGTTTGCTCCTCATGGCTTGCTCAGCCTGGTTTCTCACAGCACCCGGGACCACTGGTTCAGAGATGGCACTGCCCAGAGTGAGCTGGGACCTCCCACGTCAACTGTCAATCAAGGAAATACACCACAGGGGATTTTTCTCAACTGACATTCCTTCTTCCAAAGTGACTTTAGCTTGCACCATCAAAGTGATATAAAGCCAAGACAGCACACACTATTCTTCTGGCTGTGTGTCCCACGAGTCCATGACATAATCAGAAATTACCTGATATGGACCTCGGTTTTACTACTGGCACTTTTGAGGTTTTTTTCAATAATTTCAGCAAATCTGGTAGGTGTCATCTCATTGGCTGGAGACTCCATCAGATGACGGGCCAAGTTCTGTCCAGAAGCAAAGAGGACCCCTTTCTCCCAGGCCTCGAGATCACCGCTGTGGAAGAAAAGAGTTACTCTCAAATAACCTCAAGTACACTGACCTTTCTGCTGCTAACTGAGGCACTTATCTTAAAAAAAAAAAAAAAAAAAAAATCAGACTACAAGCAAAAAATGATTGCCAAAGACCTAGATCCATCCTGTGAGTAAGAAAACAGGCCCGCCCCACTGAGGAAGTAAGATAAATCTGGTTGAGCAGTCCACTTCACAAATTTCCCCCTTTGCTGGGCCATGGTGGCGCATGCCTTCAATCCCTGCACCTGGAAGGCAGAGGCAGGCAGATCTCTCTGAGCTTGAGACCAGCCTGGTTTATAGAGCAATTTACAGGGTTGCCAGGGCTATGAAAAGAAACTTTGTGTCAAAAAAAGAAGAAGAGAGACCTGACACCCCCCCCCCATATTGTGTGTGTGTGTGTGTGTGTGTGTGTGTGTGTGTGTGTGTGTGTGGTCTGATGCGTATTTGAAGCTGTAAATCTACCTGCAAAGGTTATGCAGTGATTCCTACCCAAGGTCCAGTCCTCTGCAGAGATGACCATCCCAAGTATTCACTGGGAAGTCAGCAAGCAGCAAAGATTCAGATGGGAAATTGGAGGCTCTCCCACCTTACTGTGCCTAATCAAGGCTCTAAATCCCAACCCACTAGACAGCAAGGATTGGCTTTAGAAGAGAACACACAAAGGTGCATGCTGCATGATCCTAGCGCTTTGACAGCAGTTACTATGGGCAACACGGAGACAGACAAAATAATAGCTGGCATCTCAGAGCAGTCACTATGTGCCACCCACCTGACACATTTTGTCTTTGGATTATCATACAAACTATGAGATCAACCAGGAATGATGGTACATGCCTGTACTTGCTGCACTGCAGAGGTCAAGGCAGCAAGACTGTGAGTTCAACACTAATCTAAGGCTATACAATGAGACTGTCTCTTAAAACTCAAAACTCTACACCAGGATTACAACTCTTCTATACAAAAAGAGGGAAAAAAGGCTGGAGAGATGGGTCAGTGGTTAAGAGCACCGACTGCTCTTCCAGAGGTCCTGAGTTCAATTCCCAGCAACCACATGGTGGCTCATAACCATCTCTAATAGGATCTCATGTCCTCTTCTGATGTGTCTGAAGACAACTAGAGTATACTCATATAAATAAAATAAATAAATCTAAAATAAAAAGAAAGGACTATTGATTCAGGTCACTTAACTGAGGTTTCCCCACGTAAGTGATAGACAGGATTGAAATGTGGGTGACTTTCTAGAGAACCTTCATTCCCAACCCCTCTTTAACAGACACTAACCATCATTCTATGCCAAGAGCAACCTGCTGGCATCACAGCTCCTGGAACTGAAGATCTTTCATTGTCTGTCCCTGACAGCACAGACCAGTCCCTTTAAGACTAGAATAGGGCTGCAGTCATAGGTAGTCAGTTATCTTCTAAAACCATCTCCTGTCATGGCAGAGGTGGAAGGCTCTCATCCACACAGGTCTAATGTTTAGCATGTCAGCTAAACATTCCCAGCTAAATGGGAAGTATTTGGATTAAAGCTCATTAGGATATTCTGTCAAGGCATCCCTCCTTCTGGGAAAAGCCAACACTGTGAATGCTTCTTAGTGACCAGCAAGTACAAAAAATTCTCAGGAGCCACAGAGGATTCACACACATGACAAGTACCAGGAGCGGAGCTTGGGGACAACTATCACACTGTAAAGAGAGCTGAGACAGTAAGCAGGATACACACAAGCCACTTGGCACTGCTGGACCCTGAAGAGCAGGCAGCTCGTCTCTCCAAAGCATGCTGTCAGAATGCCTGCTTGTGAGTGCCACCCATACCCTGGTTTCCTCCCATCACCTTCCATGGAGCTTCGCCGACACAGCCACCTTCTTCTTCTGCTTCAGGTCATCGTACTCATAGAGACCAAGCACAGCTCCTTCTGCAGCAGCTTGCGCATCTCCACAGGGATCCACCTCCACGGACGGCAGCTCCAGGTCTTGGACCTGCCTGCATCCCGCTTCAGACAGCAGAAGCAGAAAACCAACCGAGTCAACACAAAGCAGAGGCACGCGGTGGTGTGCCAGGGGAACAACTGGCAACCGTCATCTACTTCTAAACTTTCATTTCCCCTTCTATAAAGTGCGGATGGTATGTGCCTCACTAGCCGAGCTGAGTACAGAGGACAAAGGCACAGAACCTCTCAAGGGGGAAACCATCAGTGAGAGGCAGACACAACCATGAATACTTCAGAAGTGCTAGCGTTTCCTGACAAAGCTTCCCAATCACCGGGAGCTGCCAGATTAAAGGGACCAAGAAATGATGACGTTGAGCTTTCAGCCAAGCAACTGAGCAAAAGCCATCATCAACAGCATTTATTAAAACTGTGTCAACAAAGACTCTCAAATAAAAGTTAGGCATCGCCACTTAACTCTGAAAGTAAACTTAATAAGCATTTATGATAATACCCAGGCCAAGGATTAGTCAAGCAAATTACTGCTGCCTCAGAGTGCTTCTCCAACTGCATTTGGGGCAGTTGTCCTGTGGGAAAGGCTTTCCCTGCTGCTAAGCAACACAGTGGCTCAATGACATCGGCCTCATTTCCCCCAACCCACCTATCAAGCCAACTGGGACAGGCCCTCGTCTTTTGCTAGCAATGAATAAGTATCCCACGCTCTGTTACTCTTTTCTCTAGTTTGTAAATCTAAGGGTTCTGTACTATCTAAAGTCAGGCAGCACTGTGGTTGCATTACAAAATGGAAAACTGTCTACACATCACAATTTCTGATAGAAGATATTTCTAAGAAGAAATGGAAGCAAACCTCCCAACAGAAAGCAGAACATACTAAACATGACAATGTCACAAGCTAGCCTCTGTATCTAGGTAAGGTCAAACACATCTCTATACACTGAACTTGCTGAGCTGTTGCACGGGGGCAGGGTAAGGCTGGTGGCAGTGAGTGGACAAAAGGGAACGAGCCCTCGAGAACCTTCAGCTATTAAACATAACAAGAAAGCCAACCTGCAACAGCAGCTCTGATGTTTTCTTTGCCTTCGTGCCAATTTTCCTGGTCATCAACTCCAGCCAATCGTTTGCCAAGGCCGACCACCACCACGCTGGGGAAGTCCTGGTCCACAAACACACCAAGTCAACCATCAACCACTGTGAACTTTTAAAACAGCTCCTCCAGAAAGTTATGATAGAGGGAGACAGAGCTGGCAGAGAGCCACTCTAGGTTTAACAAACTGGAGCCCTGTGTGTTGGTAAGTGCAACAGATGTGAGAGGCAGAGTGAGGTAATCCTCCAAGTTACTCTGCATGAGGTGGTGCCTCCCCTCCACATTGAGGAATACGAGCCAGAGAGACAGCCATTCTCCTTCCTGACCATAAGGAGTGCTTTTGCTTAACGGAAGCACAAAAGTGCTAGCCAAACTGCGCCCACAGTAATGAGCACACGGGAGGTCTCGATATGGATTCACCAGACCAGCATGCCCTTCACTTCATACCTGATGCAGACCATAGAAGGTTCTGGTTTTGCCTGCCTTGAGAGGAGGTCCAGATCTAAAGGAAGAGGAGACGGTTGTTTTAAACATTAGAGTCTGTAGTGAGTTCTGGCTCAGCCTAGACTACCGAATGTGGCCATGTCCTTTTTTTTTCAAAAGAGAAGGCAATCCAATGGATAGGTAAAGTACCCCTCTGAGCACTGGATGGTGTACTAAATGGTGGGAACCTTTCTACTAAAAGAAATACCATAAAATAGCAAACAAACAAGCAAACAAACAAACCCAGAGTGGTGACCAAAGCCACAGACTTGACAGTACTGTCTCCAGCATAGGCGTTTCCCAGACTGTTTACTGAGATGAGAGATAGCAATTTCCAAACAAAAGAGGTATTCTACTGTAGCCAGAGACCAGGAATACAGAGGCTGAGGCTGTAGCCCCACAGTAACCCTGCAGGGAGGCCTCTGCACTCTGGACTCTTAACAGGTTAGTTTCTGGGTTAAAGATTTAGGTCCTAGTGAAGGCTATGTACTAATAAAGAACTAGCAAGCAAGAGGAGGTACAAGTCCTACAATGTACTTACAATGTATCAGATAGAATTACTATAGCTATCAGGTGACACCTGGGACCCTCTAACATACAGTCTGTCTGTTACCTGAGTAACAGGTCATTAAAGGGGCTTATGCTGCTCTCTCTATTTCTGCCAAATGTGGTCAGCAGATTAAAGTCTTCCTACTTCCTCTAGGACCTTGCTAATCTAGGAGAGAGAGATCGGATCTCAGGCCCTCTCCAGACTGACTGAATTTCAGGCTGTACTCTTGCTAATCAGATGACCCACTCGTACTTTAACATTTGAAAAGCCTTCAAAGTCCAGCCATGAAATAAAAGGGCAGGACCTTAGGCTGTTTTTAAATTACTCAGTTAAAGTGCATTCAGAGGCTGGTGCCAGACAGGAGAGTACGAATTGTGAACCTGAGCCTAGGGAGTGGGCTGAGGAAATCTATTCCTTTCTGGATCCCCCCCCCCCCCCCCCCGAAATCCTTCACAATAGGTTCCTGACTGGCTAGAAACCACATGACTTCCCAGAACTGCAGACCCACCCACACTCAAACAACTGCCCAGCTTCTTCAAGAACATACTTTCATTTCCAGAGAACCTGCTGGTCAGGGCTCCATTAAGTTTATCTGATACAAGGAGAATACTCTCTTTAAATCTTGGGGCCTTTAAGAACTACAACCCCGCCCTGTTTTATGACAAATACATTTAATTCCAGAACTCCAGGGAACGAGGCAGGTGGATGTCTATGAGTTTAAAGCCGGCCAGCCTGATCTACAAGTTCCAGGACAGCCAGAGCTACACAGCAGAGACCCTGTCTCACAATGCAAAATACACACGCAAACAAAAAGGAAGCCCAATTATAGTAACACTTACATGTTCAACATTTCCCTCAGCTTTCCAGACACCAACTTATTAAAACTCTCTCCCGCACTTGTAAACTGTGGCAGGTCATCATCTTTGTCTTTGGCATAAATTCCTAAAACAAGACCCTGAAAAAAAAATCAAGAAAGATAAATACAGAGTAGATCCCCCAGAGAGCATTGGCTGTCCAGATGCAGAAGGGGTTATGTGAGACATCTTGGGCCAGCCCTAAACCTGAAAATCACTTGTTTCAGATCTACTGTCTCAGGGTTCGGTCATTTAAAATACTTGTGTTTTGACTCAAGGGTTAGCTGCAGGACCTTCTACAGACATTCAGAAGTCTAGTGAACGAACGCTCAGTTTTGGGAGTGCTTCAAATTTCAGATCAGGGATGTCCACATTGCTTAGTACCCTGTCAATCGAGGAAAGTGTGTGACTTTGCAGAGAGGGCAGAAGAAGCAGGGCCTTCTGCCAAGCACTTAATGGTGTGGCTCCACATCTCCATCACACGCTCCCCGCCCCAAACACCTGAAATAAGGATGTAAAACCACTGCTCATCATTTGACTTCACAAGGCAATTCACGACTTTTGAAATACTGCCTCCCTTACGGCCACTTCAAGGAGTACTTTTCTCTCATTTGCCAGGTAAGGAAACCTAGTCCCCGACACTGGAGTTCCTGCGTAGTTAAACTTTGACAGTGCACATGCCTTCTTTCTGGTCTGGGTCCTTTCCAAAAACACCCCAGGTACTCTGGACCCATCTTTCCACTGAAGAAAACAGGCTTCCTTAGCAATGGTAACTGCTAGGTTCTAACTTTCCCAAGATTGCTCATTCTGGGGTTCCATGAGATCGAGCTGAGACTATCCACTGTTACTGACCAGGGCTGGAAAGGTGTCTGCCTAACTCCTCTGCTATCTGTGATAACTGCAGGCGACCTGAGTTCAAAGCTTCATCTGGAACATTCCTCCCTCACCAGGTCCTGGAAGCATGACGTACTCCAATGAGCCCTTCCAGACTCTTCACATCTGAGTGTCCTTCATAATTTCTCAGACTGTGGAGAAGACCCTCTTCCAATTTCAAGATGACCTCTCTCAATAAAACCCTTTTCCCTAAAAGGACAGAAACCCAATCCAGCAGTTTCCTCCCCCAGGGCCTTCCACTTCACTTCAGCGGGGGGGGGGGGGGTCCAGGCCGTGACTGGCTACTCTGCTTAGCAGGCTTTGGGACAATCCTGTCGCTGTCCTTTCTAGGGTCTCTGTGAGAACTAAAAGAATTGGCGAAATAGGCGCGTGTAACTTTTCGGAGATCAGAGAGATGGAGGAGTCAGTAAAGACTGGTTAGGTGCAGTGAGCGGTTCTGCTCAGCCTTCAGAACCCAGCACTGTCCAGTTAGGAAGAAAGGACGCGCCCTCGGCAAACAGCATCGGCCGCCCTCGTCGCAAGCCGGGCCCAGGCTGGTGTCCTGCAAACCCAGGGAACATTTCTGCAACTTGATGCGTCCGTCTACACATCGCGGCCTGGATTCGCCGGGTCACCCTGCTGCCCGCCGCCAGGGCTCGCGCGGCCGCCCGAGAGCGAGCCGCCCCCACTCACCTTCGTCATGTCTGCGGTGGACAGACCCCGACCCCAGAGACCTCTCACTCCCAGGCGGCGGAGCGCGACTCGCGCGGCAGCCGGAAGGGGCAGCAAGTACATCTTCTCGGTTCGGCCCTCGGCGCCGCCCTCCAGAGAAGGAGCACGTGGCGCGTGGCAGGGCGCGCGCCTGGAGGCGGGACCTCCGGGGTCGCCGGACGCGCGCTAGAAAGCCGGACCCGTGCTAGAAAGCCGGACCCGTGCTGGGCCTAAGGGGCGGGCCCCTGGGGGCGGGGCCGTCGGCAACTGGGCGGAGACCCGCTTCTGAGCCTTAGGGAAGGGCGGGCAGGCCCTTGGGGGCGGGGCTTCTTTTCTTGCGGGCCGGCGTCGTGGGCGTGGTTTCTGCGGGCTCAGGGGCGTGTCAGCTTGCTCGTGCTCGCTTGGGAAGCCTGAGATTTTGGTTTAAGGCAGATTAACAGAAGTATGTCAATTTTATTTAACAAGTTTGTGTATACATGGGAGCCCTTACTGAAAAATGAGGATCCTGAAAGTGATTAGGTCTAAGTGCTTATATTGAATAGAGTAAATAGTTATGAAAAAGTAAGTATAAAGGAAAACAGAAAGAATGTAAGGATTAGCTAAATAAGGTTCATTTGGGCAAATTTCTAGCTTCCTTAACTTCTCACCTCAGGTAAAAGTATTTGGGGATAGCGGTAGTTTACATGGTGGTTTGATGCTCTGCTTTGGGGTTTGGTAGACCCAAAGATGGCTCTTCTTGCATTTAGTTCTATGCAAGTGCCTTTTAGGTGCAAAATATTGATGCTTAAGTGGCATACTTTAATGTAGCATATCTTCATTATCCAGTAAGGGCAAGAAGTACAGTGATTACAAAAACTGTTTTGAAGAGTGTCTTATGTAGACATATACGGATATGGGCCATGATTGTCCCCATTGGTAGCCCACCCCCACTACTGCCAAGGCTCATATTTTAAAGCTTTGGTCAGCAGCTCCTGGTGCTTCAGGTAGGAGGTGGAACGCTTAGGACGTGGGACCTAGTAGAAAGAAGTTGGAAGGTTTCAAGGAAAATGCTGTGATCCCAGCACCCGGCTGCCTGTCTCTGATTCACCACAGATGAAGAGGCATCCCATCATGTGCGTTCAGCATAATTGCTATGCTGGCCCTAAACCTGTGCACTGAATGACCACGGGAACCTCTGGAGCTAGGAACTAAAGTAAGTTTTTCCTCTTTTTAACTTGACAGCTTCAGAAAGTTTTGTCATGGTGATAAAAAGGTTACTAACGTAATAAGTTCAAGTTCCTTCTGCCTTCTTTATTTTGTTAAATGCCATTTCTTCCACAAGAAATGTCTCCAGATCATCCCACTGTGGGTTTTATGTCCCCTACTCCCAAAGCAATCGTTTCAAATTGCTAATCACCTGTATCCTGCTCGTGTGTGTGTGTGTGTGTGTGTGTGTGTGTGTAGAAGGGCATAGCTTTCACTTCTGTGTATTCATGCCAAAATCTAGCATCTAGTCCATATCTAGGGCCTATGCAAACAAGGTGCTCATAAATATTTGAATGAAAGTATGATCAAAGTCCAGTTGAGGTTGCAGCATTTAATTAAAGACCAGGCTAGCTGCCAGTGTGATTTCCTGATAATAAACTGCATGAGAAGTAGAAAGATAATTAAAGGGACATCGGGATCAGGAAGAGCACAAGCTTGGCATGGGGTGGAGACATCAGCCTGCTCCTAATAAAAAAGAAGATACAAAGACAAAGTCCCTGGTTTAAAGAGAATCTTAAAAGGCAAGAAGCCCGTTTATTGTGGATGAGGGAGTCAGCAGGGAGCCAGGAATGATCTTCACAGAAGCTGCAGGGAAAGCTATGCTTTAATAGATGCATCAGTTAAACGCATTAAAGCTGAGGCACCAAAATGTGTCTGGGTCAGCTCAAGGAAAGAAACCAAAGCACCTCCCCCTTGGGGTAATTTGACCAAGAGCGAGCCAAAGTTTGACCTCCCAGCTTCTCTCCCTGTGTCATCCAAGTATCTATGGCTCATGTTTCCTGGCTTGTCTGCAATCTGCCTGTTGTTATGAGTCTGAATCTGTGTCCACCTCAGTGCTGTCTTGTGAATTTGTCCCTCACAAAGCTTTTAGTTCTCTCTTTTAATGAGCAGCACAGAAAGCATCACATGGGGGGAAGGGAGAGGGGCTACTTTACAGAAATCTTTTGCAGTTTTACAAGGAACTGAACTTTGCTGATTCCACCTGACCCAGGAGCCTTCAGATGAGTAAGGACAATAAGTCAAACTCTTGCAGCCTATATCCATGTTGCTTTCGAAATTTATTTGTTTTATAAGGTCACTTTTAACCTCTTTAATGTTTTTAGCAAATGATTATCATAGCACAAAATGTACATTGCTATCTGGGTCAGGGACATGGAAGAATAAATAACTGACATCAAAGGTATCCTTTAGCTTACGTTGTACTAGTGATCACATGACAAATCCAACGCAAGTAAGGTTAGTTCTTGTATTGTTTTCTGAAAGGCAGGTTGAACAAAGAGGCTGATTATACAATAGGACATAATTCTGAAGTCTTAAAAACTTTCCAGTTGTGCTAACTTGGCTATGGGGTCCAGCATAAGTTTCAGTCTCAGAATGTAAGAAAGCTTTTTATAATAACTTATCACCACAGAAGGACGATGCGTATTGGTGTCCAGGATAAAGAAAGAAAGACCAATAGTGGGGAGATCACAAGTGGATAGTTATTGTCACTCATACATTCCGAAAGGTGCTGAGTCTGTGAATTGTAACCCTCATCTTGATCTTTCCTATTACCTTCCAGTAATAGAAGCTTTAAAAAAAAATACAATGTTATCCAAACAAGACTATACTTTCTAAATGAGTGCAGTAAGGGTGGTTCTGTGGTTCTAGGTCAGAGGAAGGAATGCAAGTCCATTGCCACCTCCAATTGTGTTCCCACCCCACCTGTCTACTCATCCAGTCATTTAGAAATATTTATTTAAAGGTGTGGGTAGACAGATTAGGAATATCAAACTCCGCTAGACATCCATGTGGAGATGAGAGAGCTGGAGATGAGCTTATCGGTAGAACACTTGACTAGTACCCCCAAAGGCCCCTGTTTTCATCTTCATCTTCTGAGAACCAGAAGCCAGCAGGCAGCCTTCCCTGGTCTCCTGCCCGTGGCCTCCTGCTCCCATCTCCTGTGAATCCCACAGATCTTCTCCTTTTTTTTTTTTTTTTTAGATCTTCTCTTTCTAAACTCACTACACACACTTCTTGATTTGTCCCAGACCCCAAACCCAGCAGGCACACTCTACTAACCCATGAGCCACGTTTCACAGGGCAACAAGGAGGCTGAAGGCAGACCACACCTCTCCTACTGTTCCTGAGATCCAGCCCCCTAGTCTCATCCCCAGCTCTGTATTGATCTCCCTATCCTTTTGACCCCATCCCCAACAGATCATAAAGACCTTCTCTCTTAACCTTCCTTCCCCACGTCATCCCAGGATCCTTACGAGCAGGTATTTCCTGTGAACACACCAGCTGAGCAGGCCAGGAAATCAGGCAACACACAGCCTTCATACTCTCCAAAACTACAGAAAGGAAACAGAAACCAAGAAACAAAAACACCCACGCAACAAAACCAGAAATCAGCACCTAGATCTGTTATCTTCTTAAACCCAGATGCCTAGATGCCAGCATAAAAACACAATTAAAAATGTCCAGGGCAATATGTCTCCACTATAGCCCAGCTATCCTACCATGGCAAGCTCAGAATATTACAACATATTTGAAGCACAAATAAAAGACCTTAAAACCAACTATATAAAGATGATTGAGGTACTTAAGGTCATCTTTAAAGAGGAAAGGGCTGAATCCCTTAAAGAAATTCCAGAAAACACACACAAAAAAAAGTGGAAGAAATTAATAGAATTGTTCAAGACATGAAAACAGAAATAGAATCAATAATGACAACACAAACTGAGGGAATTCTAGGAGTGAAAAATTTAGGAATTCAAACAGGAAGTACTGAGGCAAGCTTCACCAACAGAATACAAGAGATGGAAGAGAGAAGCTCAAGTGTTGAAGATAGGCTAGAAGAGATGGATACATCAGTCAAAGAAAATGCTAATATTGAAAAACTTCTGACACAAAATATCTAGGAAATCCGGGACACTATGAAAAGGCCAGACCTAAGAATAATTCGTGTAGAAGAGAAAGAAGAATCCCAGCTCAAAGGCCCCCTTCATGATAAAAGTCTTGGAGAGATTAGGAATAAAAGGGACAGACCTCAATTCAATAAAGACAGTTTACAACAAGCCCATAGCTAACATCAACTTAAATGGAGAGAAACTCAAAGCAATTCCACTAAAATCAGGAACAAGACAAGGTTGTCCACTCTCTCTATACCTATTCAACTTAATACTTGAAGCTTTAGCTAGAGCAATAAGAAAACTGAGGGAGATCAGAGGGATACAAATCAGAAAAGAAGTCAAAAGTACTGTTAATTGCAGAAGATGTGATAGTATATATAAGCCACCCCAGAAATCCTACCAGGGAACTTCTGCAGCTGATAAGCACAACACCTTAGCAGAGTGGCTAGATACAAGATTTAACTCAAAAAAAAAAAATTAGTAGCCCTCCTATATACAAATAACAAATAGACTGAAAAAGAAATCAGGGAAACAACACTTTTCACAGTAGCCTCTAATAATAGAAAAATATTTTGGGATAACTTTAACCAAGCAAGAAAAGAACCTGTATGACAAAAACTTCAAGTCTTTGTGGAAAGAAATTGAAGAAGATATTAGAAGATGAATATATCTGCCATGCTCAGGAACTGGTAGGATTCACATAGTAAAAATGACCATTTTACCAAATGCAACTACTGATCCAATGCGATCCCCATAAAGATTCCAACACAATTCTTTACAGAGCCTGAAAGAACAATTCTCAGCTTCATATGGAAAAACAAAATAACACAGAAGAGCTAAAACAATCCTGAATAATAAAAGAATGCCAGAAGTCTCACCATTCCTGATTTCAAGTTCTACCACAGTTATAGCAATAAAAACCACACCATATTGTCATAGAAACAGTCACAGTGATCAATGGAATCAAATTGAAGACCCTGACATAAATCCATACACATATGAGCACTTGATTTTTAACAAAGAAGTCATAAATACTGGAAAAGAAGAAAGCATCTTCAACAAATAGCTATGGTCAAACTAGATGTCTTCATATAGAATAATAAAATAGATCCATGCGCACCACCCTGCACAAAACTCAAGTATCATTGGATCAAAGCTTTCAATATAAAACACACTGGATCTGTTAGAAGAGAAAGTGGGGGATAAACTTGAATGCATTGGCACAGGAAATGACTTTCTGAACAGAACACAGATAGCACAGGCATTAAAATCAACAATTTATAAATGGGACCTCAGGAAACTGAAAAGCTTCTGTAAGGCGAGGGATTCTGTCA
The DNA here is from genome assembly GCF_978045245.1 of Mus caroli. Taxonomy (NCBI): domain Eukaryota; kingdom Metazoa; phylum Chordata; class Mammalia; order Rodentia; family Muridae; genus Mus; species Mus caroli. The sequence continues at coordinate 47,997,763 of NW_028227259.1, read as the reverse complement.
ATTGGATAAAACAACAGCCTCCAGAATGGGAAAAGATTTTTACCATTGCCACATCTAATAGAGGACTTATGTCCAAAAAACATAAAGACCCCAAGAAACTAGACATATAAGAACAGATAATGTCATTTTAAAATGGGGTACAGATCTAAACAGAGATTTCTCAATAGAGGAAACTCAAATGGCTGAAGAACACTTGAAGAAACGGTCAACATCTGTGGTGGTTTGATGGGTTCGGCCCCCATAGACTCATGTGTTACAATGCTTGGCCATATGGTGTGGCACTATTAGGAGGTATGGCCTTATTGGAGTAGCTGTGGCCTTGTTGGGAAGAAGTGTGCAGCTGTGCAGGCAGGCTTTGAGGTCTGCTATATTCAAGCTTCACTTAATTTGGAATCAGAGCCTCCTCCTAGTTGCCTGTGGAAGGCAGGCCCCCTCCTGCTGATTTTGGGATCAAGATGAAGAACTTTCAGCTCTTCCAGCACCAATTCTGTCTGCATGCTTCCTGCCATGATGATCATGGACTGAACATCTGAAACTAGAAGCCAGTCCCAAACAAATGTTTTCCTTTATAAGAGTTGTTATGACCTTGTTTCTTCACAGCAGTAAAAACCCTAATCAAGACGACCCTAACCATCAGGGAAATGCAAATTAAAATGGCTTCTAGATTCCATTTCACATTTGTCAGAATGGCTATGATCTCAAACACAAGTAACAGCTCATGCTGGAGAGGATGTGGAGCAAGAGGAATGAACACTCGTCCATTGCTGGTAGGAGTGAAAACTTTTGCAGCCACTATGGAAACCAATATGGTAGTTCAACACAAAGTTGGCAATCGATCTACTTCAAGACTCAGCTATACCACTGTTGGGCATATTCCCAAAGGATGTTCCATCCTACCACAAGGATACTTGCTCAACCACATTCATCGTGACTTCACTCATAATATCCAGAAGCAGGAAGCCGCCTAGATGCCCTTCAACTGAAGAATGGATAAAGACAATGTGTTAATTGACACACTGGAGTACTGTTTGTCTGTTTTTTAAAAAGTGGCATTATAAAATTTATAGACTAATGGATGTAACTAAAAAAAAAAATCATCCTGAATGAGGTAACCTAGAGTCAGAAAGATAAAAATGTTTATTCACTTACATAGGGATATAGCAGTTAAAGAAATGATAACAAAGTAAGAATCCAAAGCCTCAGAGAGGTTAGGTAAAAAGGAGGGAGAAATAGAATGGATTCATGGGTGGACTAGGGGAGGGTGGGGATGGAAATGAGGTGGGAAATTGGATTGGGGAAGATTCAGTGGAGGGAGAGAGTTTGAGGAGAGTCAGGTGGAATTGAGGGACATTCGGGGGTGGTGTGAAACCCTGGTGCAGTGCATTAAAGACTCCTAGAAATGGTGGACACCGAGTTTCAGCTGACCATCTCTTGTAGCCAGGTGAGGATTGCATTCAATTGAGTTGTTGGCCAAAAGGGTCCCATAGAAATCCCCAAACAACCCATGCTATTGCTAAGGCAAAGTGTTGCTTTCTGCAAACGGACAGGGGTGGGCCCATTGCTGAAGACAACACTCACACAATTCACTTTAAATCAAGTTGGTGCATACATGGAACCTTCACCCTGATCTTTTACTTTCTTTACTGTGGGAAGGTACTCTGCTGGCTACTGAAAGAGAAACATGGACGCCAACCCAGTCACAAAACCTTTGATCTACTTTGTGTCCTGACTATAAAATATGCCTGAACAGTGATGGCATAGAACTTAGGGGGGTAGCCAACCAATATCTGATTTGATGTAAGGCCCACTCTATGAGAAGGAATCTGTAACTGACACTGCTTGGGTAACCAAGAACTGGAGACTAGATAGCCCAGAGACCTAGGGTAATATCAAAGAAAAGCAATAAAGTGATTCCTCATGATATTCTGCTATAGTCATAGATGCCTTATCCAGTCATCATCAGAGAGGCTTCTGGCAGCAAACAGGAACAGATGCAAAAATCCACAGCTAGACATTATATGGAGAAAGAATCTAAGTAAATTGGAGGTCTTCATCCTTTCCTTCGGAGTTCAGGGGATGCTGCAGAAAAGGAGACAGAAAGGTTTTAAGAGCCAAGGGTCTAGAGGACAGCAGGAGAACAAAGCACTCTGAAACACCTAAGCAAGGCACTTATGAGCTCACAGAGACTGAAGCAGCAAGCCCAGGGTATGCCAGGTCCTCTGTGTCTATATTATAGCCTTTTATCATTATACAGTATATAAAACACAGTGTAGCTGGGTTTCTGCTACTTTGTAGGTTCTTCTTTTTCCCACCCTTTATCCCCTAGTTTAACCCTCATCACTAGATAGAAGAGAAAGAAGGATAGAGGGAGAAAGAGAGAGATCCCTGAATCTAATTTATTTCCTTTTGTTTCTTCTTCTTTAACCACGGCTACTAGCAAACCAAATTTCAACCTCCCTAAATGACCAACAACCACCACCACCCCTCACTTCAGGGCCCTAGCATTTATATAACCTCTGAAAATTTCCCAGAATTCCAAACATCATACACTTGTAGAATCTTATCTGCTGCTGGCAAAACCATGCCTCTGCTACAGCATGAGGCAAATCATCCATTGCTCAGCGGCTGTGGGCAGTCTGAAGCAGCCCCACATCCCTACACCTGGGATTAAAATGAAAGCACATTTTTATAAATATTCCTGTGTTTTTTTTAAAGAAACCAAAGTTCCAAAATTGTCACTACACACACACACACATATAATATATTGTATATTATACAATATAATAATTATATGACATATACAATATAATATGTTGTTATGTATTATAAATATGTAAAATTATATATGTTTATATTATAGCTAATAGTTTAGTGTTTTTATAAGATGCCTGATTATGAGAGTGAATGGGTCTCTGACTCTTGTTCTAGCTCTTGGGGAGTCTTCTTTTGGGTTATCATTGTCTAAGTTTGACATGATAATTTTTTGCATCATCTTATTATATATTATTTTGTCATGTTTGGTTGTTATCTCTTAGAAATTTGTTCTTTCCTAGTGAGAGACAGAAAGGGAGTGGACTTGGAGGGAGAGGAGAGGAAACTGGAAAGAGTAGAGAGAGGGGAAACCATAGTCAGAATGTATTGTATGAAAAAAGAATCTATTTTCAATAAATAGGGAAAATTGAAGAAGGAGGGGGATGAAAGGAAGGGGAGGAGAAGCAAAGAAAGAAAATCAAAAGCCAACAACACAACAAAACAAAACTCAAAAAAATCAAGACTACAAACAAACAAAAAACAAGTGGTAATGTCGAGGTCCCTTTAAATGGACATTCTCCTCAGGGGAACCCTTGCCTTCAGATCAGTGTCAAGGACCCTACCTGGGGTAACATGAGAGCTGAACCACACAAGATAGCCCCAGGAAAAATATAAAGAATAAAAACAAACAATGGACACACCGAATTTGCTATCACAGACTGAATGTCAGAGGCATATGGCCCAGGTACCCAAGCAGCTACCAACCTCAGTACTTCTCTACATGTGCGGCAGTGCTACTCCCCTTGGGCTGTGGCACAATGGTTAGTTTCCATTAGCGTTGTGTGAATTGGACATTTGTTGTTTGGTAGCATCATTGACCTGTGTATGAGGCAAATCCTACACAGGGCATACTGTGCACAGTAAGTCCACTGTATTCCCAAGAAATGCACTAATTATGTACAGTACGTCCATTGTATTCCCAAGAAATGCACTAATTATCTGCTGCTTAGGCAGTGAAACCTGTTCTGGGGTCATTGTGCAATCTCACAGAGTATCCAAAAGCATGACAAGAGTTCTTGAAGGTGGTGTGCTCATTCCAGCCACTGTTGTGGAGTGCATGTCAGGATAAGGGTAAACCTCTTAAGTAAGTCTTTCGATTCCAGTGGGTTTTTGTTTGTTTGTTTGTTTTTATTTTGTTTTGTTGGGGTTTTTTTTTGAGACAAGGCATTGGCCTCAACACACCAACAGTCATTAGGAGTTAGGTTTTAACATTTCGATGTTTGTTTTATAAGCATTTTAAAGTCATAAGGATCAGGCTACAGGTAGCCAACCATCTACTTGCTAAATTGTTGCTTTTACTTTTGCCCTTTTTTAAAATTAGATATTTTCTTTATTTACATTTCAAATGCTATCCTGAAAGTTCCCTATACCCTCCCCCTGCCCTGCTCCCTTACCCACCCACTCCCACTTCTTGGCTCTGGCATTCCCCTGTACTGGAGCATATAAAGTTTGCAATACCAAGGGGCCTCTCTTCCCAATGATGGCCAACTAGGCCATCTTCTGCTATATATGCAGCTAGAGGCACGAGCTCTGGGGGTACTGGGTAGTTCATATTGTTGTTCCACCTATAGGGTTGCAGACCCCTTCAGCTCCTTGGGTGCTTTCTCTGGCTTCTCCATTGGGGGCCCTGTGTTCCATCCTATAGATGACTGTGAGCATCCACGTCTGTATTTGCCAGGCACTGGCATAGCCTCATATGAGACAGCTATATCAGGGTCCCTTCAGCAAAATTTTTCTGGCTTATGCAATAGTGTCTGGGTTTGGTGGCTGATTATGGGATGGATCCCTGGGTCGGGTAGTCTCTGGATAGTCCATCCTTTCGTCTTAGCTCCAAACTTTGTAACTCCTTTCATGGGAGTTATTCTAAGGAGGAATGAAGTATCCACACATTGGTCTTCCCTCTTCTTGATTTTCTTGTGTTTTGCAAATTGTATCTAGGGTATTCTAAGTTTCTGGGCTAATATCCACTTATCAGTGAGACTTTTGGCCTTTTAAATCTCTACACTGAACACACAGATTCATAAATTCACAGCCTTAATTTTCTTGAATTTCAAAGAAGTTAGGAGTGGAGCTGATGAAGAAATTTGGGTTTATTTACAATTTAGTCAAACCAGAAAAAGAGAAAGGCTCTCAATTTCTTCTCTCTGCCTTCTCTGTGGTAGGATATCAACCTTGTGGAAGAGATGGACAATCTGAATATGCTGAGTTAGCCATAGGACAGATGGACAGCACTGGGTGAAAGTCCTTCCGGCTGAACATTCCTCCTGCGCATTTAGGCTCCAGGACTCCTGAGGAAATTTGAACTCCTTGGAGTCCACTTTTATAGGAGCCCTGTTTTATTCTGAGATACCGAACATAAGAGGTTGGTTGTGTAGACAGGAAAGGGCAGTAATAGAAAAATAGATGATCTTTTTCAAAGATACTTGACTTGTAAAGGTTAAAGCAGAAGGATTTTCTTGTGATAGTACTCTTGTTAAGACCTATGTAGCCATTGCCTTTACTGTAGCCATTTTGTTTTATGCCTCTAGCCAGCCAAGTTACATTGTTAGAGGGGAACATTCTCATGCCCAAATTAACCATTAAAGGCATATCCTGTTAAGTTCTATGCTTTGGTGTTCTTTGAAATTCCCCAAACCCTCTTCCTCCTTTAGATCCAACAGCAACAAATAGCTTTGTATCATTAGCTGCTGTAAACTTGGGACTCGAACCAACCACCACAACTGCCTGGCAGTACTTCTTGTACATGTGTCTGAGCTTTTATGGTTGCTATGAGTTTTTGTGGGTCTTGCTTTTATAAGCTTTCCCTAGGAAACAGTCAAGGTTGTAGCTCAGTTTCCAAGTCAGACCTGCTTGATTGATCAGTCCCAGGGTCTGCTTGATGGAGAGTTGTCTGTTTGGTGACTCCTGGGCGCCAACACTCAAGCTGGCCTGTGTAGAGACTGCTTTGATTTCCTATAAGGTAAAGTAGGCCATCTGGTCTCTGATTCTAGTTTGGGATTTTTGTGTAAGTGATCCTAGATTGTTGGACTGTGGGGCCTGCAGCCTCTGAGAAATGTGTTAACAAATGAAAGAAAAGCAAAAGAGGAAGGAAGAAAGGGAGTGGGGAAGGGAAAAAAGAGGAAAGGAAGAAAAGAGGGATGGACAAAAGGAAGGAAGGGCAGGAAATTATTAAGTATGTGGTATTTGAGCACTTGAAGGAATCAGAAACCCATATTTCAGTCCTTTCCATCATCCTGTGGCCTGGGACCTGGGTGAAGTGGATGGAGCTCCTGGTGCCATCTTGGGCTGTGAAGTCGAACACACACAGGGTTCAGGGAAAGGGTGGAAAACAGAGCAAGAGTGTACCTGGTGGCTACGTGGATATGACATATTAGTCATAGATGTGACCTCTATGCTTGTAGTCACTTGGCGTCAAAGTGTAAATCCCACATGTCAGCTGCTGTTGATTTAGGCTTGTTACATGGTGCCAGATAAATTATCGAGGCTCAGAGGTATGACGTGTCCCGTCCATGGCTAAACTATAGTCCTTGGAACAGGGATTTGGATCCTGGCCTCCTAGTTCTAGAGTTTGTACCTTTAAGTCCCAAGTTCTAGAACTTCCAAGACTTCAGAAAAGCTGGGGTGGGGGTGGGGGTGGGGGAACCAGAAACTTATATTGAGAGCAGAGAATACAATGAACTTTGAATTTGTCATCAATAGTACTGATGACCTTTTACTGCAAGGCTCAGGAAGAAAGTGTTGGTCTTTTCCTTATCTTGTTTATTTAAACTGCTGACCAGTCTGAGGGTCTGAATAGGCCTGCGCGAGACATTAGAATAACTTCCCTATCAGCTGTTTCATGGTCATCCTGTGGTTGTGATGGCCAAGTGCAGCATCTTTTTCAATTATGTGCAATCAACAAGAGGCAAATATCACAGAGGGCTTCCCTGTTCAAATCTCTTCATTTGTGGGAAAGCAACATAAACAAATGAAGTTACCTACACTGTTTAATTAGGTAATCTAATAAATGCATCTTTTTGCTTTGGTTTTTAACCTTGCCATACAATATTAGTTCCTTTCTTCTAGAAAAGAAAACACTGGGAAAGCATCTTCAGTAAGTTTATAGTCTTGTGTTGGGCTGCATTCTTAGCTGCTCGTGGCTGCCTCTGGTCACATTGGGCTGTAAGCCAAAGGCTGGATGAACCTGTAAGTCAGCTGCTATTGGAACTTGGAAGTTGTATGTAGCTCTTAGGACAACTGACTGGCTTCCCAGGAGAATGGGGACAAAGGACTCCAGAGGAAGCAGTGGGTGCTTCAGGACACAAGTGCCTGATATAATGGTCACAGTTACTCTGTACATTTTTTTTTTCTATTTATTTAAGCATGAGTATTATATGCTTAATTTTACATCAGCAGAGTGAATGGAAATGCACAAAAAAGACTCAACGGTTATATTAAACATATTTTTTATGGTCTACGTAGAAAAATTCGATTTTTAAAAAAGTTAAGTTTATTCTTTGTTTTGGCACAGCAGGTCTTTTTAAAATTACACACAAAGCCAAAGGGAACTTTCTGAATGTTTTTAGAAGCCATATTCATAAGTATGACCTGAGACTGGTCCACACTGTAGTTATTGAGACTAGCTCATTTGGATAGCTTTTGGACAGTCATCAGGCATTTGCCATGTTGAATGCAATGCAATTGCATCACTTATCATGTATGCTGAGTGAGTTCCCTGTGGCGTGTGGATCAAAGTTTGCTGTTTTAAGATAATGTGTGATAAACTTTGTGATTCACACTTTAATAAAACAATCTTGTACGTTGTTTTCCAGGGAGAAGGACTCTCATGTACAAGGTTCACTGACAGTTTATCTTCTGAATAAGACCCACAAGGCTATAATATATTAAGGATCTAATCTGAGCAAGTGAAAACAAGTCATACATTTTAATATCAATGTCCTTTCTTTCCATTTCTTTGACCCTTTGGTTTATGAATATATCATTGCTGCTATCAAATATTTAATTTTCAAGAGCTTTATTTTCTTGTTTGTGTGGGATTTGCTGTTACCTGTCTATAAACATTAGTTATGCTTTCTCTAAAACTTTGTTCTGCTCCCTGAATTGTTTGTTTCTTCTTTGTTTTTTTATTCCAATTTTGCTGTCAGATTTCCACTGCGCTGTAGAGTCATCTTTGGCTGTTTGGTAATATTTAAAAGTGAGATATCAAAGGTTAAACCAAACTGTTTTATGCTCAGGGGAGAAGCTTCGCAATAATTGTTACCCTGGATGACTGATGGAACCCAGTCACTTCATTAGCACTCCCAAAGTGTCAAAAATCTGCAGAATTTTCTTTTGGTCAGACCTTTGCCCTAAATGGGCTCTTTCTTTCATTTGTCTGTGCTTCAGTAGCCTAACTATTGGTTTTTTGGAGCAAGTCAAGAAGAAAGTGCTTGGTTTGAATAATCTAATTTCTAGCTTTTTATCTAATTTCCCTATATTCATCTAGGTACTTCTTCTTCCTTGAGCTGTTCCCAGGGACCCGAGATCTAGGGAGTCTCCAATCTACTCATTAAAATAGAAGACCTGATTTTCTGGGAAGCTGAGGAAAATACATTTGCCAGAGGGAGGGAAAACAGACGTGTGTAAAACTATTGCTGTGGTAGGAAGGTGGCTCAGTGGCTAAGAGTGCTTGGTTTGTAAGCCCGAGGACCTGAGTTCAAATCTCCAGCATGGGGCATGGCCTAAAGTGCAACCCCAACATTAGGGAGAAGAGATAGGCAGATATCAGGAGCTAACTGGTTAGCTTCCAGTTCATCGAGAAACCCTGTCTCAAGGGACTAAGGTGAAGAATAAAGGAAGGCATCTGACATCCTGCTCTAGCCTCTGGATGTGTGTACTGATGCATGCCACCCCTTACCGGTGTTCATGTGCCTCACCAGACACCTGCTTCTATGGTTTCTTGGTTCTGGGTTCATTTTCTACTTCCTAATTTGGTGTTGTGATTGCAAGAACCTATGGCTAGGTAGGTCATAGGCCCTTGTTGCAGTAAGTTTTTGCTACATCGCTTTGGCTTCTGTCAGATTGAATGTGTACACCCTCCCAGGAGCTATCTTTGGATCAGAGAATCACACACACACACACACACACACACACACACACACTAGCTTATTTTTAAAATGCCTTGTCTACCTCAAAGGCTGGGCACTCTGGAATCTTCTCCTGCTACCCCAGGCCTAATCAGGTAAGTAGTTGCTCCCCCACTTACCCAAAGTCTCACATGGCTTTATTTCTTGCAGCTCCTGCATCCCATCATTCTACCCCAAGTCATGGCAATACCCCAAGTCTGCTCCGTTCTTCTCTTCATCCTACCTGCGCAACTCTAAGTGTCCCACCCAGTGCCCAGCCATTAGCCATTGGCATCTTTTTTGATTGATCAAAAACCAATTGGGGACAAGGATCTTCAGCATCTGAACATGCAGATTCTGGATTGAATCAGAGCATTAGAACCAATCTCTATCAGGCCCTAGAGGAGAGCCTACTAAAATTACTCTGGTAAATGGCACTGAATTAAACTGACTCCTTATGGCACTGCACACACAGATTATGGCATCTTTCAGCTCTTATGGAAGAAGCTTCTTATTGTAGTTGATGGTGGTTAACACAGAGACCCACCACTGGTCAGGGTGCAGAAAATAAGAGACTGGGGAGTACGCAACCATAAACAAGACATCTATTTTATACTTCCTCCTCCACCCAAGGCCCCAGGGTCATTTTAGAAGAGGGGAATACTTTTTATTTAAGAGCCAGAGGTAACGGTTGACTGACTATAAGAAAGCCTTGGATATAACAAAGCAGGTATGCTCCCACAGCAGTTGTGACAACATGCACAAGAACTGTGCAAATCTTAACCAGACAGAATCACAGCATGGAGAGGGCATGTTGGCACAAAGTTCTGCCCCAGCTGAGGAACTATTGGTAGATGATAGCTGCTAGGAGGAGAGTTGGTTTTCTTTAAGGTATGTCCTGATAGGTTGGCCATGTGGCAGTGGATGCCCATATACCCAAGAATGTATGGGTAACACAAATTGCCCTAGCTGGATGAAAAATAAAAAGGGTACAAACATCTGTGTGGATGTGGAAGGGATGTTGGACGGTAGTCAATATACATTGTATGAAATTCTCAAAGAGTCAATAAAAAAATAAGCCAGGAAAAAAGAATTGAGGAGCTATTTCTCAAGGAAACAATATCACAGAGTGAGTAATTTCTCACACTTCTGTTCTTACTGGACACCTGCTTTCTATCAGGACTTTTCCAAGTCCTGAAGAAGTAGCTGTTAACAAGACAGAAGAGGTATCCCAAGTTATGTGAGCCACAGGAGCTAGGTATTCACTTAGGTACGTGGGAACCAACTGTGCTAGTTAGATTCCCAATACTGTAGCAAAATACCCAAGACAATCAACATAATAGGAGGAAAGACTTATAATCATAGTTTCATAGTTCCATAAACAATTGGCATCATTGTTTTGGATGTCATTACAGAGATTGTGTATTGGACTAAAGTTGTTCACTTCATGGAACTGGGAAGTAAAGAGGGTAGGCATAGACCATGTCCCCAGTGTCCCGTAACTTCCTAAAACTAGGTCCTACCTTTTGAAGGTCCCACTACTTCCCAATGGTGCCACAAGCTAGTGAGCAAACCTTTACACAGCTTTGGGGAACATTTTAGATCTAAACCATAGCACTTACCATATGGCAGGTAATGAGCTAGACACTAGAAATCAAACATAAAGAGTTGTCAATCTCTACCTTCACTCAGGGATCACATAACAAGGGAAAAAGGAAAATTTGATGGGCAACACCAATGATGTGTAGTGAGTAAGGGCTAGACAGGAAAGCCAAGGGGCTCTCACCTGTGTGCTTCAGGAAACCTGTGTTGACACTGTTGTGTGACAGGTGACACTGAAGCTACCACCTGAACAACACATGGGCTTTAAACAAGGGAGGAGAGAGGAGGCAGATGAGGAGATCATGAAAAAGCGAAAGAGTACATGAGCAGCCATTGTGACTGCAGGGTAGACAGAGCAGAGACAGTGGAGCAGGATCGGTAGACAGTTGTGTGGCTAAGAGCTGGGTAGCACTCTGGGAAGAGCTGATAAGGCTGAAGCAAGGAAGAGGTGTTGGGAATGGCCATGCTAGCTGCAAGATTGGTTTGGTAATGGACTGAATTTGAAGAGAGAAGGAGATTTTTAAAATAATCATAGACATCTGGCTTAAGCAACAAAGCAGATGCCTTGCTTTTTTTTTTTTTTTTAATAACTCTCCTAGTCTGGCATTAAACTTGATATGTATGTAAAGGTGACATTGGGTTGCTCATTCTCCTGCCTGCACCTTCTGAATGCTAGGATTGCAGGCATATGCCACCAGGCCTATCTTTGTGTGGTGCTGAAGACTGAACTCAAGGCTTTGTGTATTGTAGGCAAGCAGTCTCCCAACTGGGCTGTATTCCCAGCCCTCTGTGTCCTGCCTTTAGCTAGACAAGGATTTTCTCAGGAAAGCTGGGAAAACAGCCCTTGTATTTCCCAAGCTGATTTAAAGAACCCTGGGCCACCCAGGTCACGAGGGGGCATGCAACAGGCACCTAGATGAGTTGGCAGCAGCTCGGGTAAGCTATCCTGGAGTGCTGCCAGTGAGGGAAGCCCGAGTGCACTGCTGCAGATGAGACAGGGAGGCGTGAGATTAGCCAGGAAGACCACCCATGCTCATAGGCTGTGAGCACCACCCGCATAACCATAAGCACAGGAGAGGAAAAGAGCCCGGGAAGTCGTCCAGACAGGTAGGTGGTAGACGCCTGGCAAAAGGACAGGTGGGTGAGGAGAAGCCACTCAACAAGAATAACGACCTAAGAATCCTACAGGTTTACAATGTGGAGCTCATTCTTCATCTTGGCAAGAGAGAGTGCACTGGTTGTTGCCATCTCCAACAGGCCATGTAGAAATATAAAGCCAACTCACACCACTTCTCTGTTCAAAGCAACAGGCCTTCCCTGCTCCTTGCTTAGCAGATTCACGGGGACCTTGCACAACCCTGGAGTTGTGTGAAGCTCGCCACCTCCAAACAACCACCCATGGGCCTCATCTTGGAATCTCTGCTTTGTTGGTCACACGGACTCTTTACTGTTCCTGGGAAAGCCAGAGTTTCCTGCCACAGGGCCCTGGTGCCTGTTTGCTTAGTCAGGAATGATGCTCTTAGATTCTGCTAACCTCTTGTCTCTGCTTTCCACAGGTTTGTTTCAGTGCTACTTGTAAGTGACCCCAGCTGACACTTTAGATCATAGACATTTAGATCATAGAGTCCCTGAGAGCTCCGTCCTTATTTCCTACTTTATTATTTTTTCATAGCATCATTTACTATTATTTTTAAAAAATTATCTCAGCATCTTCACAGTACAAGAAGAGCAGTAAACCTACTTTACAAAGGCTGTGAGAAATAATCAGCACATCAAAAGTCCTTTGTATAGAGATTTGCCCACCAAAGGGGCTCAGTCACACTGGCAATAACTGTTTCCTCTCAACTTTCAAAGACAGGTTAAAGGTTGATAGACTTTTGTGTTTGGCGTACTTTTAGTATCTGAGAGAACTTGGTGGATGTAGCTGACAGTGGCTGTGTCTGTGAAGGTGTGAATATAGCACCGTTGACTCTGGCTCATCCTTCCCACAAGTGACTGAGAATTATTCCTCCCCCACCCAATAAAGCTGACACCTTCACAGTATTTTCAACAGCAACTACAGCACCCGGGGCAAACTTGTACAATCGTAACTTCTACGAGTATTACAGTTGGACAGCTGTCTTATAGACACATATAGAGTCTCAAGGGAGGAGAGTTTGCTGGCATTTTGTTAACATGGGGGAGGGGGGTTGCATCAGCTTAGATGTATCTCTGTCTCGAGAGCATGCTCTCATGTCAACGTGAGTCGCTGTTCTCCGCCGTGGGTGGCAGACACTGGCGATCATCCCTCCACACTTGGCAGGCATTTTCTTTGGCTGCAGTTCAATAGGCAGTTTGCACTGCATTATTGTCTAGCCTGACGTGTTGCTTGTGCAATGGGAATGCTTACAAAGCCAGCCTGTCTTGGGGGCTGCTAATTAATCCATCTTCACTCCTTGGGAGGTGACCCAGGAATGTGTATGGAGTGATTCTTCATAGGCAGAACCACATTTCTCAGAAGAAGCCATGTTCCAAAGCATAATTTCACTCCAGTGTTTACTGAAGAGACTCCCAGTTTCACCCTAGCTCCACTCCTCAGAACCTCTAAAGTAGCATGAAAATCTGCTACTTTAAAATATTTTGTAAGGCCAATTTAATACTTGTTAACTCTGTCCGTAGTTCTGTAAACTCTGGTTCTAGTTAGAAAAATCAGTGTTGGACAATATGAGTGGAATACAGCCATAGACAGAAGCAACCACTTCCAGCTAGGCATGGATTCAACCCAAGGAAAAGGGTGTGTGCACGCATGCACGTGCGAATGGTGTGTATCCGGTAGTGCACCCTTGGCACGGGGCAGGCCTGACTATGCTAGAGCACAGGAACATGTCATCTGGCCTCTGAAAAGAGACGGGCTCAGAAAAATAAATAAATTCCACTTTTACTAGTTCCCAAGAAGAATATAACCTCACATTTCCCTCCTGGGCCCTTGAGATCTGTGGGTTTGGCTGATGTTCTTACTAGAGGAGGCTGATCACTTACAGATTTAGGTAATTCTGCACTTATATTGGAACATGCAGGCTGAGGGTCGGTCCACCTGAGTTTAGGAATACGTTCATCACAGGCATCCTTGGTATGGCTCACACAGCACTATCCTCTATACTAGGGCAGTACCTCACAGGTGTGGGGAGACTTAGAATGCCTAACTGCAAGGAGGTACAGTTGTCTATTGGTCCTGTGAAGATACACTTTCTGAGTCTGTAGGACTGGGGTGGCCCTGAGATGCCTTTACATCAAGTTCTCTGCCGCCACCGCCACAGCAGCCACAGCCACCACAGCCACTGCTGCTGCCGCTGCCTGCCGCTGCCACGGCTACTGGCTCAAACCCTCACTGAGTAGTGGCCTTGCCTATTCATTCTCCTTCCTTTTTGCATTTCTTGCTGTTTTCCTCCTTTGCCCATTTCTTCCCCCCTCCCACCGTGTGCATCTGTCTGTCTGTCTCTGTCTCTCTCCATGTGTGTGTGTGCAGTGTATTTTGAATACACCCCTACAGTCAAATGTTCAGAGACCAGTGCCTTCCTCTTTCAACCCCTACTTTAGTTTCTGAGACAGGATCTCTCAATGAACTATAGTTCATTTTCAAAAGCATTTTGCTGGGACTGGATGTAGCTTAGTGGTGGTTCAGAATTTGGCCAACATGAACAGGGCCTAGTGTTTGGGTCTTATAAACAAAATACTCCTGATAGATAATTTTGAACTTTAACCAGGGCACTTTGAACTTTGCTACTGGAATAAGTTCTCGTGCTTCCGTATTGATTTCCTTACTCTCCCCAAATGATGAAACATATTGACTCATCATAGTAGTTTAGGAAACTGAGAATTTAAGAAAATAAATAAAAATAAAGCAGTGCTTTAATCTTTATTTTTTCTTTTAATTTTGCATTTTATTAGTTTTGTATTATTAGAATAACAGGAACTCCCCCAAAAGGTAGACATTTAAAGGCAAAATATTGAGCCCTGTCATTTGTCATTATGCCTGTTGGATTGTCGTTTTAGGTCAATCTGTTGACCTTCTGTTGCTGCAGAAAATCAGAAAGACTTTTGTTACGTACTGATGATGAATAAGATGTCAGATCTCTACAGTCCTTTTTCTGATCCCATGGTCCTGCAACACCCTGAGAAATGACCTCCTACTATACATAGAAATAGTGAATAAAGTGTGAAATGTTTTTTTTTTATTCAGTTGAGACTGGAAAGTGGAAGTTAGCATGTTAGAATTATGATTCAATGTCTATGGATCAACCATCCTGCAACCCAGGAACCAAGGATAATAATTGATAGGCGATAGTCTGCTTCCCCCTAGTGGTGAAGATGGCTCTGGTACTTGAGTTCCACATGTGTTTAGGACTTGAATTTCTTGTGAATTGTTTTGAATTAGTGATACACACACACACATATATATATATGTGTGTGTGTGTGTGTGTGTGTGTGTGTGATGCTGTATCATAATGCCAAAACCATTTTGCAGCTACTTAACAAAAGAATCAATAGTATCTGCGGCAGTCAAAGGTCGTCGTGACCCATCTAATTTCTTTCTGACTCACCATCTCAACTCGTGAAACACATTAATTCTGATTTGCTGCAAAGTAACCTTAAAGAAAGATATGCATGTGATTGTGTTACTTACTGTCCTAGTAGGTAGCTTTGATTGTTACCCTGATGTGCAGCTACCCGAGAAGAGAACCTGAACTCAGAACTCTCCTTCCCTACCCTTTTCCTTCCCCAGTCAAGCTGGTGCCAGGCATTACTTAGGGGAGGTTTGTTATGCTCTGTCCAGCTGATCAAATTCCAAGGGGT
Source organism: Mus caroli (assembly GCF_978045245.1). Lineage (NCBI taxonomy): Eukaryota > Metazoa > Chordata > Mammalia > Rodentia > Muridae > Mus > Mus caroli. Next base: position 47,982,413 of record NW_028227259.1, on the reverse strand, counting down.
GGCCCTGTTTTCTCATGTTTAGCCAGTTTCAACTTCACTGCAATAACTGTGCCCATCCTTTCTAACTTTAAAAATAAAATCAGCCAAGCATTTTTCATAACGGCAATTTCTCTGGAAATTTCTCTTGCCCTGGCACATGGTTATTGCTAATTATTTCATTTTTAAACCTACCACTGGTGGAGCAAGGCTGTGTCAGGGTGGGGTTGGTCCAGTGCCCAACCTTTTGCTATGAGCCAATGAATTATTTGTGCTTCTGCCTCCAAACAATGCATATTCATCTTTATGTCCTCAGGACCCAGCAGCACTCGAGGGCTAGTATAGTTCTCCCAAGACGTGGATAGTAAACCTAAAATAGTTGGATTTAGGAGAGAACAGAGCAGGGTCAACACAACGCACACCTGATGGTATTACATTAAGACTTGCTAAAGGACAGGGAGAATAGGGTACAGGGTTCAAGGTTTGGCTGTAGCAAGAACAGATCAAGCTGATGGTCTGCAAACAAGCTAATTGGCATACAGACTACATTGTTGCAGTCTCTCTGCTTCTAATTATATTCAAAATGTTCCCCCAGCAAGAAGTAAAAAAAACGAACTCACATCTGTTTGAGATCCCCAGGTGCAAGAAGGAGCTGGCAGAGTGATAATGAGCCAGCTTGTTTACTTTGCATTTTGTCACATGAACCCTTTGTGAGGAACAATGACTATGATACCTACTGTCTTCTGGGGGAGAAGCCAAGATGAGGGTGCTGACTGCCTTGGCTTGTCAGCCCTTGAAACGGGTCTCAGTTTCCAAGGGATAAAACCCCCATTCAGCTGTGAGAAGTAACAATCAGATCATAAACGGGGCATGGTCATGAGTCACGCTTTGGCTCAGATTCTGTAAACCGATTCCTCTTTAACAATGGCCGGAACAAGAGATCACAGGAACTGATGGCATTGCCTGATGTGAGACGCCTGGAAATTTCCACTACAGGGGGATGATGTCATGGGATTTGATACCAAATTTAGCCATTAAAGAAATTTAAGGATGAAAACTGTTGCGGCCGCCCCGTCTAGCTTCCTCTCTTTTCAGCTCGAACTGCCATCCTCAGTTGAACCGTTCGCGTTGTGGACTGCGGGTCGGCCGCAACAGAAAACTACATACAAGTGAGAAGTAGATTTGATGTGAAGAGACTAAAAATAAGTTCTTGGTTGACCTAGAGATGTGGAATACTGTCACAGCTTAACTACATAAATCAAAAGGTTGAGGTATACAGTACTACGCCAATGGATGAGCCTTCAAAGCATTTGGCTGAATGGAAAACTATAACCATAAAGGGCGTGCTCTTAATTTTGTATTTCCCTGGAATGCCACGAATCCTCAGATCTATAGAGACGGCTAGAAAATGAGAGAGAGAGAGAGAGAGAGAGAGAGAGAGAGAGAGAGAGAGAGAGAGAGAGAGAGAGAGAGAGAGAGGATATGAGGGGTTTTATTTGGGGGTGATGACTATGATTCTGGAAGTGACCAAGTTGTCCCTTTCATTTTATGTAGTTTTTCATTATATCTTTGCATGGGATCCCTATGGGGTGTGTGAATCTAAGTAGAGTTGCCTTCAGAGTCCAGAAGATGTTGGATTTCCTGGAACTGGAATTGCAGGTGGTGGGGAAGTTCCCAACATGGCACCTGAGTGCTGAACTAGAATCCTCTGCATATGCTTAATACTGACTATCATGAGAAAAGTAGTACACTGAAAAATTGTGGCTGTGCCACTCAGTGAATGTCAGCACCACGACGAGCTGGAGGCGAGGGTTCTGTGGGTCTTTTGTAGGATGGGCACAAGTCACTTTGCAGATGTCTGTGCCAAGGATGCAGTCCAAGTCTGAAGGGGAAGAGCAGGAACTCTAAACTGAGGAAGACCCTATTAAGCAGATCTGTATTATTAAAAAATATCAAGGTCATCAACAATGACCCAAGAGCTTTTGTGTGTAAAGGAAAGGAAAGAACTGCACAGCCTAGGTGTAACCTGGTCCCTGCATCAGGAGAAAATAGTAAAAAAAAACCCACGACCCCAGGGTTGAGGCCATGGCTCCAGTGGATATTGTGCTTAATACGGAAGCCTGGGGACAATTGGGATCTCCAGCAAATTGGAGCAAACACTACAGGTAAGAGAACAGAACTGTGGCAACATTAATTTCTTGAGTTTGATCATTGCACTGTATTTATTTAGCTTTTAGGAAACACAGACTGAAGTATTTATGGGTAAGTAACATCTGCACTTCATGCTCAAATCGTTCAGTAACAAACTTGTGTGTATGTGTGTGTGTCATTTAAAAATCCCTGTAGAATAGCCTGATTGGAAAGCCAAGGTCCCCCTTAACAACACAGCTGGGAGCCAGCAAGCACATGAAGAGGCACCTCCTAGATGGGACCCAGGAGGAGAGCATCCCCAGCATACAAAGACATCCCGAGGACAGTGCATTTCTCTCTCCAGCAGTACCAAGAAGCCTTCTGTTCTCATGAACATCCATGCGCGCTCTCTGCCCCATCCCTGCTGCACCTCACTACTAAGGTTGTAGTCTACCATGTCTGGATAGCTTTCCTAAGCACAAAATTTTCTACATGGGGCTTCCTCTTCTCTGCTTGATCTCTGGAATGCCTCTCCATGCAAATGAGGTATCCCTAGAACCTTAAACCTCAGCTAATGAGACATCCCCCTAAGGAGAATCTCTTCCCACTTTCCAAGGTTTATATAGCCCCCGATTCACCCCAATAAAATGCATGCACATGAGCTTAGTTGACTAAGTGAGCTGTTTTGGGTTTGCTTGTTTGTTTGTTTTTATTAAATTATTTCCTTTATTTACATTCCAATGTTGCCCCTCTTCCCAGTCCCCCCTCCCATAGTTCTTCACCCCCTCCTACCTCTGCTATGCCTCTGAGAGGGTGGTCCTCTGCCCACCTCCACTCCCCTATCCACCCACCCCAACCACTCCCCCAGGATCTCCCTTCCCTTGGGCATCAAGTCTCTACAGGATTAGGCACATCCTCTATCATTGAGGCCAGACAAGGCAGTCCTCTGCTACATATGTGCCTGGTGCCACAGAGAAGCCCACATGATCTTTGGTTGGTGGCTTAGTCTCTGGGGGCTCCCAGGGGACTGGGTTAGTTGATACTGTTGTTTTTCCTATAGGGTTGCCCTCCCCTTCAGCAAGAGAGCTGTTTTTCAAAAGAGCTGTAACACTGAAGAGCTATAACTCTGAAATACTTGGAGACCTCCTTCCCTGCAGCATTCACTGCCAGATGAGGATCCTGCTGATCCACCTGTTCCTGCCATCGCTTTCATTTTGTCCTCTGCCTGATGTACTTTGGACCTTGGACACTTCAGGAAAGAGGTGAACCTTGGAACTCAGCTCTGCCCCATCTTTTCCCCACTTGGTGTGCAGCAGTGTCTTGACATCCCGAGGAAAGAAATGGAAAAATGGAACCACACCTACCTGTTCAAGTCCCTAAACTTGAGAAAATTGTTGTGAAATGAGAAAAAGACACATGGTAGCCAATGTATATTCTTATCCAAGAGTTCAAGAGCAGAAGAAAGATAGCTTTTGTTGGACAGTCATTTGTCATTTTGATTACTATCCTGCTTCATTCCCCCACCTTGAAAAAAAAACTCTGGGGAAAAATAATTTCATATGTTTTTATATCAGCTTTATTAAGCCAAGAACTCAGCTGTAAATATCACAGACTATATAATCAATATATAATAGAGATGATGGTGGGAAGCTTCTCACATTGTTAAATTTCCAGATTTTCCCTTCCTAATTTTGCTAAATTTCCCTTCCTAAAATTTTGCTAAATTTCACATAAGACTTTCTCCCATGGTATTTATGAGAGATGCTCTTTCAGATTGAACCCGATTCTCTTTGGAATGTTTGAAACTTCCAAGAGGTTATAGATGCTTCTTTGATTCTTTCAAAAGCTATGGGTCCTTTCGCTAGAAACTCACAGAACCCTGCATTCCCACACACCAGAACACATGCACCTTGATGCAAGCCAATCCCACTTCTAGTCTTTGAAGCAGAACTCAGTTAACTCTGCCTCCTTTTCCATAAGGTGCTATGCACATGTCTGACGGCAGTGACCAGTCAAACACCAGACCAGTGCTAACTTTCCTCGAGGCCTGGCACTCTGCTTATGAATGAATCACCCTGCCCTCAAAGAATGGGGATTTTGGAAGGCAGAGACTCGTGCTTGCATGTTCAGTGCTGTGTGCTGTCTAGGTCAGTCTCACGCCTGTTGAATGGATATATGTCCTAAAACCCTCAAATATACTTACCACCTAAACTGTTTTCAGATTCTTCTATGTTTATGTTGATTTAAATTAAAAAAAAAAAAAGCCCCGGTCAACAGATTTTTGCATTCAATATAACATTTCCTCTTGTTTTCAATGAAGTATGGCTGTCCATTGCTTTCTCTTGGATCCCTTTCTTGTCAGATTCACTGTCTCATCTAGCCATCTACCAACTATTTGTCCATAGAAAATACAGATAATATTGAAGTCTGGCCTGGGCTAGGGATGGAGGGGTAGAGAGGAGTCAAAGGCATTTAGAACAGAGAAGACACCATGAAATCTTCCTGAAGTCTGGTAAAACTCCACTGCTAAAGACACACCACAGTCTATGTTTTTAGGAGATAGAGAAATCAAGCTGAGATTGTACTGACAGCTTCCTGCCTCACAGATGCTACCTGTGGTGGTTTGACTGAGATTGTCCTCCACAGGCTTGACTGTTTGAATACTGAGTTCCCAGTTAGTAGCAGTGTTTGGGAGTGTGTAGGAGATGTGGCCTAGCTGGAGGAAGTACTTCACTGGGGCTGCCTTTGAGGTTTCAAAGCCCCGTGCTGTTTCTAATTTGCTCTGTCTGCTTTGTTTTATCACAGGAGTAGAAAAGTGACTCATATACTCCCATAGTGCTGGAAGGTGCTTTAAAGTTGCTGTGAGTGAGCTGTTGTCTTACCCAGCATGCAGCACTACCAAGAGGCTAGTCAAAATGCTCCCACTGGTATAACAGTGACAAGTCTGTGTTTTCAGGGATAACCAATCACTCAGTTCTTAATTTGAAGTCCACTTTGCTGGAGGGAATGTTATCTGGTACTGCTAATCTACTCAAAAGACCATGGCTCATGATATCAAAAGTCCTAGTGGGGAAAAGATTAATTCTTTAGATGTGCTGTGGCTATCAAATTACTTTCTAAAGAACCAAGTTTATACTGAAAGATTATAGATGCTGTCAACTTTGATCAGAGAAGTTTCACTATGCAATGAGCATCAGTCAGTGGCTACAAATTCTCATAGTTGGCCAATGTGATGAGAATAAATAAATGACAGCTTATAGCTGAATATTTTATCACTTGTATCGTGTGTATCAAGACACAGGGAAGCTCACAGTACAAGGGAATCCACTTACTGGCTTGCATGGCTCACTCAGCCTGTTTTTTAATACAACACAAGATCACCTGCCTGGGGAGGGGATACCATCATTCGCAGTTGGCTGGACCCTCCTACACTAATCTTTAATCATGAGAATGTCTCACAGACCTGCCTATGAGCTGATCTGATGAGAGCACTTTCTCAGTTGAAGGTGTCTCTTCCCAGCTGACCCTGTCTTATGTCAAGCTGACATACAAAACAAAGTAAACAAAAATTAACCAGCACAAAGGAGAAGGAAAAATGTAAGAGTTAGAGAAAGGGTAAAGGGGAGTGTGGAATGGATGGGTAGGAATGGGCGGTGATTACTATACAAGATCTGTCTAAGACAGAACCTGCCAACATCCTGTCATGGAGGGAGAGGAGCCCATGAAGCCCTCCCTGCTGCCCGAGGATTTATACGCAGTTAATGCATGTCGAGGGAGGGAAAGATGTTTGCTTCAGTGGCATAGTCATTGGTAAGGTTCCCAAACTCCTGCAAAAATTCCTCCACTCTTTTATGAACAACCCTAGTGTAATTCACCAAGTCATCAAAAGACGAAAGAAATCATGTCAAAACATTAGTCATATTAGTTGGGTAGAGGAAGTGGGTCTGTGGATGTAGGAAGGGGTATAAGAGAGTGTAACCAGGAGTGAATATAATCAAAATGCATCATATAAATGTGAAAATATCATAACAGGCTCCAGTACATGTAACTAATATTTGCTAATAAAAATCATTTGGGAACAATCAAATTATAAATAATAAAACAAAGCAACAACCATACAGAGTGGCCATGTATAGACTTCCTGAAATCATAAGGTAAGGTGTGGTTTTTTTTTTTTTTTTTTTTTTTAAAGAGGTAGGTAGTTTGAGAGATAGATAACCTATGCCTAGCCCAAAGATAAGATATTACAAATACGGTCATCCCAGCTAGGTAGAATCATTGAAAAAAGATGAATGGATATAGTTACTAGTAAAACTTCTCCAGAAAAATAAAGACAATAGTGTGTATATGTGTGTATGTGTGCGCACAGTCAAACTGCCATATGTACAGTTCAGCAATAATGCATTTAGCCAGCCATAGATTGTAAATGGATGTGAGTCTGCCAATGATTGTGTCTGTACTGAACACATACATATTTCCCCTTCATCTTCATCCCCTAAGGAACACAGCATGACAAATGTTTACAGGGCGGTTACATTTATTAAGTATTCTAAGTTACCTGGAGAAAATGGCAAATGGATGGACCTGGAGGGTATCATCCTGAGTGAGGTAACACAATCACAAAAGAACTCACATGATATGTACTCACTGATAAGTGGATATTAGCCCAGAAACTTAGAATACCCAAGATACAAGTTGCAAAACACATGAAACTCAAAAAGAATGAAGACCAAAGTGTGGTCACTTTGCCCCTTCTTAGAATTGGGAACAAAACACCCATGGAAGGAGTTACAGAGACAAAGTTTGGAGCTAAGACAAAAGGATGGACCATCTAGAGACTGCCGCACCTAGGGATCCATCCCATAATCAGCCTCCAAATGCAGACATTATTGCATATGCCAACAAGATTTTGCTGAAAGGACCCTGATATAGCTGTCTCTAGTGAGGCTATGCCAGTGCCTGGCAAACACAGAAGTGGATGCTCACAGTCAGCTATTGGATGGAACACAGAGCCCCCAATGGAGGAGCTAGAGAAAGTACCCAGGGAGCTAAAGGGGTCTGCAACCCTATTGGTGGACAACAATATGAACTAACCAGTACCCCTAGAGCTCGTGTCTCTAGTTGAATATGTATCAGAAGATGGCCTAGTCAGCCATCATTGGGAAGAGAGGCCCCTGGGTCTTGCAAACTTTATATGCCTCAGTACAGGGGAACACCAGGGCCAAGAGGTGGGAGTGGGTGGGTAGGGGAGTTGGTGGGGGGGCAGTATGGGGGACTTTTGGGATAGAATTTGAAATGTAAATGAAGAAATACCTAATTTAAAAAATTAGATATTTTCCAAAAAAAAATGTAAAGTATATGCAAATATATGAGGTTATATGTGACCATCATGCCATTTCATATAGGCTATGTGACAGAAGACATTTGGATGTCTGAGAGAGGTCTCGACTGATTGATTCTTAGGAATGGGTTCATATGATTGTGGAGGATGATATGTCTGAGCTCTGCAGGGTTTGCTGCTGAAACCGGATAGGTCAGGAGATACATGTGAGGGATCCAAGGAAACGGCAACTGGATCGTGGGAGTTTGTCCCTGGGCAGGCTGGGAGCTAGCTGTCAGAGAACCAAGGAAACAGCACAGATCTTGGTAGCTGTCTCCTGATAGTAAGAACTCCACTTGGGGGTTAAATATACTACCTTATGTTCTTTGTTCTATATAAATAATTGAGTAACTCGGGCACTTCTTCCATCGCCCCCCCCCACACACACACACACACACTAATGAAGGAGTCTGCATCCTCAAATGATTCCGACCTTATTATTGTATCATTTGCATTATGATATTTTTTGCAGCTTCCAAGACTACCGTGGGAAGAATGACCCTACAAAGGAAGGTTTGGTCTCCCATGATTTGGGAGCGAAAAGAGGTCATCTTACCCCCATGAATGTAACATCCACTTCATAAGTATTTATAAACCTTCAGGGCTTGACCCATTGGACTTCTCCCTCCTTTGGGATAGTATACTTCATTCTCTGTTTGGAGTATACATATCAGTGTGCTTTGCCAAATAAATGCCTGCTTAAATTGCCTGTACCTCTTTCTTGAATCCTTTGCTTGAAGAAGACAAGAACTGAGAAGAACCATTCACCTGGTAACATCAGTGGCTGAATGGAGACTCAGAGATCCATTCCAAACAGAGAATTCTCTCCAAAAGGGGAGGTCAGGTTTTGTTTTTTGTTTTTCCCACTTAAGGCATTCAATTGGTTGAACAAGGTTCTCGAACTTGTAAAAGGTTAGATGCGAATGTTAACTTTATCAAAAAGTGTCTTCAAAGAAGCATCTAAAATTTTGACTGTTATGGCCTATGTGAGTTAACAGATTAGATTAACTCTTGCAAGCTGCCTAGAAAATGTCACTCAAAACAGGTCCACGAAGGCCACATTCTCATCCCATGCCTGGCCTCCCTGGAACTTCATTCCTGTGTTTTCTCTCATTACTGGTTCATCTTGGGATCCTTTACCAACTTTGCATCTCTCACCGCTGGAAAAAGTGTACTCATCTTTCACAGTTCAGATCAAATGTTAGCTCAGAGAAACTTCAATACTGCACCCCATCCAGAAGACTTCCTTCCTTCCTGTCCCTCTATGCTGGGCTATTTTATATTCTTACATTGCCTCCCTTGTATACCAAACTGCAAATCAACAGCATGGGTTTAAAAGTATAATAGAATCCCCTGAAGGTGGCAGTTGTTGGAGGGAACCACTGACCCAAGGAGGAACAAGGGGAAGACATTAGAATTATGAGAACTTAGAAGCTCAAAAATGGGTTCCATGAAGCTGAAAGACTTCTAGAAATGGCTACCGTTGGTCAGGTTCTGGTTTGCCCAGCCTTGCTGGATGGGCCACATGAACCAGAGACCCTGACCTAGAAAGAATGGGCATCAACTGTTTGCTGTTGACCACACTTTACAGCTGTCACAAGTAACTAGAGGTGGGAAATTGTAAAGATATTTTGCTTTGCTTTGTTAGTATGGATATACACTTTGTTAGTATGGATATGTATATTCTGCATTTTCTTCTGTCTTTGCCTAGCTTCTACCATAATTGAAGTAAAAGCTTATATTATTTAAAAATAATATAAATTCTGGTACCGGACTTACTAAATTTCATCCCTCACCTCACCCACACTATATAATGTGTCTGTACCTTGGTTTTTCTATCTGTCAAGTGAAGCTAGAATGGTGCTGGCTACTTGGAAATATCAAGAGGATCTAGCCAGCTAACGGGTGGAATAGTGCTCTGGGCTATTCCCAGAGTGCTTGCTTAGTGTAGGCAAAGTATCATCAGCATCATCAGGACCCCTGCCCCTCCCTCCCGCCCCCCAAAAAAGATTAAGCAAAGAAGTCAGTGTCCAACACATGGTGGCCGCATATTCTGTTCTTTGATGCTTGATTTCTGTGTCATGTGAATACATTATTACTTTTCAAGGGCAGAGACACGATCATCACGGTTTTCTTTGCACACCTCCAATACTATAGAGAACAGAGCAAGGTTCTACAGAATCTTAATGGAGTATATATAACTTATTTGCAGAGAGCCGTGCTTGCGGCACCACCTGCAGCACCGCTGGAACAACAGATCATGCAATGTTGTTATTACACCCACTTTTGACAGACGAGGGAACCGAGAATGAGTGAGTGAGTTGTCCAGTGTCAGACACAGCTGACAAGTTCAGGAGTCTCCAGTTCATCTCCAAGGGCATCAAAAGGAAGCACAAGTACCCGGGTCATCAGGAGAGTTTTTTCCTTTCTGGCCCAACCACCCATTTAGTCCCTCCATAGCCGCCTTTTTACTACCAAGAATGGGGACACTGTGGAATGAGAAAGCTGGAAAATGCAAACCTGTTTCCCATTGACGTCACAAGGTGTACGCAGGAGTCAGTTATCAGTATAAGATGTCCTCCGGGGTGACTGTGGCCTCTTCCATTTTAGTCTTGATTTCTGGAAGAGGAATTTGACTGAGTGCCACCACAACCAAGTTTGCTGCGTGGGCTGAGGCGCTCGCCACGCAGATCCAAAATGATTCTTCATACTGTTCTTCCACCACTACAAACTGAAAGAGCCTTTCCTGGAAGTTGGCGATCCTTTCTGTCAGGTCGTGAAATTTCACCGCAGCCATGAAGCTGACGATGGCTAGTGCCACGACTCCACCTGAAACCCAAAACAGCACCTTTATTTACTACACGTCTTTGCAGGTATAAGGTGGCACTTCTATGCCATGTGAAAGAAGATCTTTTTGTTTGTTTGTTTGCTTTGTCTTTTTTTTTTTTTTTTTTTTTTTTTTTGAGACAGGGATTATCTGTGTAGCCCTGACTGTCCTGGAACTCACTCTGTAGACCAGACTGGCCTCGAACTCAGAAATCCTCCTGCCTCTGCCTCCCAAGTGCTGGGATTAAAGGTGTGCGCCACCACTGCCCGGCGATTGGGTTTTAAGAACTGATAGAGCATCACAAATTTGAATTCGCGATTAAAAGCAGTGGATGATCTATACAGTGTGAAAGGCAAGAGTGAGGGTTTTCTGAGAAAAGGAATGCTGTCTCTCACCCCCTCTTATCCAGCAGTATCCCCATTAGAAGACTGCTCTCTAGGCACCTGTACCTCTGTGTAGATGGTGAGCGCCGGGTAGGAAGAGTCTGCAGGGTGAGGTTCACACTCTGGCTGCACTGTTCTCAGGAAGGTGGGAAGTAGCAAGGGATCTCGGAAATTCCATTTATCTCTCTAGCAACTGAGGAAAACTTTGAAGTTGTTGGGTAGGTCTCCCCCACCATTTTGATTTAAATTGATAACCAAAAAAGACATGTTGGATTGAGTCTGGTAGTGTATGTCTGTCATGTCAAGGCTTGTGACGCTAAGACAGTCTGAGAACAGTTGACCTATAAAAAAAGAATCCGATAGGGAAAAAACAGAGGCCGGGCAAAGTGGTATCCCAGTACTTGGGAGGCAGAGAGAGGTGGATCTCTCTGTCTCTGTCTCTGTCTCTGTCTCTGTCTCTCTGTCTCTCTGTCTCTGTCTCTCTCTGTCTCTCTGTCTCTCTGTATCTCTGAGTTTGAGAGTAGCTTGGTCTATAGAGAGAGTTCCAGGCCATCCAGGTGGTGAGACCCTGTCTTGAAAAAAAAAATAACAAAACAAAAACTCATTTTTAGCTGTGTGTTTAGGCTCACACCTGTATGTTAGCACTTGGGAGACTGAAACATGAGTGTGGCCTTGAATTGGCAGTGATGGTGGGATACAGCTTAAGACCTTATCTTTAAAAAAAATCACAGTATAACCAGACATATTTTTTGTGTTTATAAAAGATTGTTACATAGTCACTAAAGAAAACTTGAACAACAGAGACAACTATAAGCGTGAGAAATTCAAACTTTGTTTCACCTTGAAGGCCAGACATACTTTGTACACATTAGTATATTTCTTTACATTTCATTCTTTTTAATACAATTTAAAGTTCTCTTAATTAAAATTTAAATTTGGTTTCTTTTTCCCTTCACAGGAACATTTTCCCCTTTTGTTAAACATCCCATAAAGGCATGACTTTAAAAACATGTACACTCTTTTATTCTTGAGCCTTACCTACTTCTTTGAAGGATGGCCTAGCTTCTAGGACTCTAGATAATATGAACGGCTGCAGGAAAGCCTGAATCCTATGTGTCTCTGTATTCTCTTCCTTCTGTGTTCTCTCTATAAGCAAGGAAACTCTGGAATTCCATCCCCATTTATCTCCCTAGCAGTTGAAGAAAACTTTGAATCCCTATATGGAATTCTTCAGTAAAAGAATCTAAAAACATAAAAGTCTATCTACATCTCTTTTTGACAATATGTTTCCTCTGATCACGGATTTGTTACGATCTCACCAGTGGAATTAGGGCAGTGGTGCTCAGCCTCCCTAACACTGTGACCTGTTAATACAGTTCCTCATGCTATGATGACCTCCAACCGTAACATTATTTTGTTGCTACTTCATAACTGTACTTTTGTAATTGTCATGAATCATGTAAGTACATGATAAGCAGGATATCTAAACTATGACCCCCAACGGGGTTTCAAGCCAAGGGTTGAGAACTGCTGAGGAAGGACGTGTATGGAAATAAGTATTTACTTAGTGAGTAGACTACTGTCTATGATGAGAGTCTGCACAGGTAAAAGACACCTGCAAAACTGATGACTTTTGTGCACAAAGGCAGATACAGAACAGCTGATGCACTGTAATATATATGTTACCAAACCAGCACCCGTGTTTATACTACTTTATGGTCCTCTTATACAAAGCAAAGGAAGGGAGAGGTTATTGCCACAGTAGAACCTTGACCATCCAATATGGGCTTTTGAGAGAGTTCTGTTTTCATGGGCTTTTGTTATTTTCATTATAGATGATTTACTAAGTACATAATTAAAGGTAAATTCTGTGCTAATTATTATTAATAAATTATTAGCTAATCAATATGAACACATACTGATACATTGCCTCTTTCGGCAAAGAAAACATTCATTTCCACCAAGGTTATGGACCCAGAGAGGTGCATGGGAAGGGGTGGAGCATAAATATTTTAATTTCTTCATACTTTACACCCAACTACTTATGTTTCAGTGCTTGATGGCCTTGGAGGCCATTGAGGTGGACCCTTCCCTGGTCATCATCAGTTTGGGACTTCCCCCCTCCTGGTTGTCTTTGCACCTCTGTCTTCTGTTTCCCTAGTAGCACTGGAAATGGAAATGTTGAGGAGTTATCCTGCCAGGCCTGCCAGTGATCCAATTAGGTGACCACCCTTCCATGTCCCTTAGGAAATCTGACTTCTGTGAGAATCTGCTACGGGGACGGAAGAAGTAATTGTCTCCTTAATTAGATCATTTTCCTACCTTTCCCCAAAGCCTTTTCTTTCTTATGCAGCCTGCCCACTGCTGAAAATGTAACTTTTTTCCCTCTTTTCACTATTTGGATACTGACCACTGCCAAAGGCCTGAGCATTCTTGCCAGGATACCTTGGGCTATCTCAGTCATTCTCTGAAGGTCCGCCTTTGACCACACAACTTACTAACCTCCATGGCTGAAGCTTCTTGCTTTCTTTTCTTTTTTTTTTTAAATTGGGTATTTTCTTCATTTACATTTCCAGTGTTATCCCAACTTCTGAGACATATGCAGCTAGAGACATGAGCTCCTTTCCCTTTTCCATCTCCAGCCTCCTGGCAGCTGGCAAGGTTTACAGCTTGTCTGCTCTCTCATTTTTTCTCTTCCAGACCGCAATAAAAGTGCCCTTTAGCTTCCTTTTGAGTCTGTTTATAAATTCTTTCATCAACAAGACCAAGAACCCCCAAAAGGAACCCCCAGATTCCCTGGCTAACACTTGGGAGCCCAGCCTGATGGTTTGGACACTAGTTTTTCTCTCTTGGGGACTTCTTACCTGCGAGGACATTCCAAAGGCAGATGCCACCAGGGCCATTGACTGCTCTGTAGGGGACCTGAATGATGTTGAGAATAGCAAAACCCATGCTGACCAGAGCCAGGGCCAAGGCCAGGAAGAGGAGCAAGAGAATCGTGACATGGAGGCCTGCATTGAGCTCCTTCACCAGATGCGGGAAGACTGCGAAGAGAAATGATATTTCAAGGTCAGAGTGTGGCTCCTTTCACAAATGCCAGAACTTGCATAGCCCAAGGTAAGCAAGTAGAGGGTGAGAGCAAGACACAAGAATGCTCGGTTTTCAAAAGCCAAGAGACTTCCTGACACGGGTCCTCAGACCCTAGGGCTGCCACTTGTTAACTGGCCAGCAATCTTCTCTGTCTTGGAGTGGACACAAAATCTGAATGTGCCTCACAGTTGACATTACAGTGACCCTGCAATTCTGGGATCTGATGTCGACTGCTGCACTTCTCATAAGCCCAAGGCATTGGCTTGGCAGAGTAAATGTTATTGTACCAAGTATCAAGAACACATAATACTCTTGTTGTGTACTACTTCATGAAAATATTGATTTTTCCATATGAATGTGGTAGGAAGGGTTAGTGAAATACTCATTTGTGTTTTGTTTCTCTATGCTTGCCTTTGGTGCTAGTAGAAAAATTGACATGATGTACTAAGAGTATTTCAAAGACTGCCCAGGACAATCTGTTCTCTGAAATGGCATCTGTAGGTATCACTGTCATGAGTCTTTACTCTCTAACTTGGGAAAGGCATGTGGCCTCTCAGAGCCTCCTGTCATTGCCAGTACAGCGGACATCTAGCCATGGTTGTGTGGGATACGCGTCATTGCCTTTTGCTGACCACAGTTAGGGGTTGAGTGAGCTCGTTAGGGTCATCACTTCATTCAGTGTTTGTGATAAGGCATCTGGTGAAGGTTCTCAGCTCGCCTCACCCACATGCTTGGAGATATGAAGTTCATTGTCTTTGGACAAGGCAACCCTGAACCCTACATAGAATTACAGGCCTGTGCATGATGTGGTATCAAGAGTTTAAGGTGAGTTGTTAGTGATTCTATATGGGAAATTTAAGAGGATGAATACTAAAGAATCCCTGAGCACACGCCAAGGTTGGAATCCCTCAAGCCTGAGAACCAGAGTCTATTTTGACCATTTTAGACAGGGTCTCATCATATAGCTCTTGCTGGCCTGGAATTGGCTGTGTAGACCACACTGGCCTTGAACTCACGAAGATTCACCTGCGTCTGCCTCCTGAGTGCTGGAATTAAAGCATGTACCACTACACTGGGCAGGAGTGAGAGATCTAGTTCTCATCCCTGTACTGAGTCCTTCCCATTCATCTGTTTCCAGGCACCACCCACATTTACATCCTAGGTTCTGAATCAACTTTCTTTCCATTTGTCATTATCTCTGCACCGTCATCCCCATGACTTTGGAAACTCTGACCAGGAAGATGGGCTCCTTTCCAAGGAGTTTGTCTTTCTCAGGCATGTTACTCCCTTTGTTTCCATTCCAACTCCCTCCTCTTGGAGACCCAACACCCACTTTTCAAACCCTGAGCCTCTTCTTAGTCCAGATATAGTAGCTTATACCTAGTTGCCTGTCTCATCCTCCCCTTTTCTTGATCATGAGATCCTGAAGACACACGACTAGCACAGCAACCCTCACTAAATCCTGAAAATCCAAATCAGTCACTCACATGATTGGCAAAGTTCAAAACTACTCATTGATGGTGGTATAGGAGAAAGGCACACTGGAATCTTGTAGGGATCCTTATTCCTACCTCCCCATTAAAAAGCAACTTAATCAGAGGCAACATCAGGGCAACTTCATTGGTAGTTATTGTTCAGACCAATGCATTCAGTTGAGTATATAAACTGGCTATTCATAACAATAGCAGAAATTTGAAGATAGATTAATTCCTTCAATCAGCAAATTGGCTGAATATATTTATATCGCAATGCAGATTTTAGAAAGAGTCAGCCATGGCACATGATAATACTAACCTATATTTGGAGTTGATAAAATGAGAAATTGAGAACTATATTATGATGATGGAGAAGAGGAAACTTGGGGTACAAAGAGTACTGTGAGTAAGGAGGTAAAGAGAACCCAGGCCAAGCCCCCTGTTGAAGTCTTAATTTTGCGTACAGTCTATTGGTATGTGGTAAATCTTTCTAACTCTCATGCTCATATGTGGTTCTTCTAGCTCAGGACCCCCCATGGCTTTGATTACCTTTTATCACCACTTAGAAATTCAGGTGTTGCATTGAAACTCCCAAAGAGTAGCTTGGAATCCATAGCTATGAGTACAGCTGATCCATGGCTCCACTGATAATCAGGTATAAGCTCTGTGCAGGCATGTCATACACATTCCTTCTTTTGCCTCTCTTTCCCTCTCTGACTCTGTTTCTGTCTCCCCCCTCCTTCCTCTCTCTCTCTCTCTCTCTCTCTCTCTCTCTCTCTCTCTCTCTCTCTCTCTTCCTGTATGTGTGTTCGCATGAGTATGTGCTCATGCATGTGGAGGTCAAAGGTCAGCCTCAGGTTGCCTCTCAGATGCTCTCCACCTTGTTTTTTGAGAGTCTGTCCCTGGGACCCAGGGTTCTCCTATTTAGTCCAGGCTTGCTGGCAAACAAGCCTTACTGACCCTCCCATCTGTAGGACCCCAGCACTAAGATTACAAAGAGGCATGCCACCATACCTGGCTTTTTACATGGACAGTGGGGACAGAACTGATCATGCCTGCATGAAGAGCACACTGCTGACTGAGGTCCTCAGGTCACCCTCTCGAATTCTTACAGATGAGAAAACTGAGGCCCAAATGAGTTAAATAGTTTAGCCAAGACCAACACAGCCAGGAAGCAATGCCTTAACTATTCTGCTAAAGGGCTGGCAGGGGACAAATCAGAACCTTCGATAAATGAGAGTTTAAAAGTTTAATCACAATGCAGTTCAAATTCTAGAGGGCTCACTTTGAATTTAAATTCTTTTTTTTTTTCTTTTTTTACTTATGGAAGTGATACCTTGCTTGACTATCAGAACGGATTATCCTATCAACATCTAAAACTTAAATGGTTTGTTTCTTCCTGATTCTAGATACATATGATCGTTTGCTCTGGTGAGATAAATAAACAAGCAAGGAATTGGAAGTCTACCCAGGTTTGAGCACTTAGGGAGATGCTTCTGGAGTAAGCAATAGGGAGAGCTATAGATCTAAAACTGCAACATACTGTATGTTAGGCACCTTCACAGAAGTTCCTCCATGCCTTGGTTTCTCTGATTCACATCTTTTCCTTTAATAAAATATTATGATAAAATTAGGACAGAGGAAACGAACCACAGAGGTGGCTTCAGAGAGGAATGTGCTATGTCTCTAGTCACTAGAGTCTAGTTCAAGTATGTTTCATGACTCTTTTGCCACACAGCAGCCTTCTCTGGGCAAGCCCTTGTGAATGGCCAGGCACCATTCATTCCTCTCCTGGTGGTGCCTGGCTGTACCTACTGAACAGTATACCCAAAGGCGTGCAAATCATTAATTAATTTAATGTTTGTTGCTTTCTTTCTTCTCTACTCAGACATTATTGATTTCAGATGTTCTAGATATAAAAAGGACCTTAGTGGTTGGTGGTGGCTATTTTCTTGGTTTTCCCATGACTAATGTGGGAGTTGAGTCTCTCAGATGGGTCTCCAGGTAAGGCAAGCAGTTGCATGTAAATGAGACTCAATAAAAACTTCCCTATTATAAGGTTTATAATGCGCTTGCACAAACTCTTTTCTGATGATTTGTGTACAGCCTTGAGAACAGGGATAGTTTTCTGTAGACCTTCAGAAAGTGGGAAATTCTGTTAAGGGTGGAAGATGCTAATATGCCCCATAACTACTTCGAGTTTAAATTGTACTGGACTTGAGAGCTGTGACCTTGAAAGAGAGGTAGTAAGACATACAATGACCTTAAACTACAGCATGCAAAGTGAGCTGATTACAGGAAGAAGCTGCCTTGGGCTTCCTGAGATCTTTCAAGCATGGCCTCTTCCAAGGTACTGGTGAATGAACACTTAATACCTCCTCTGGGATGACCAGAGAGTAGCTGAAAAGAGCACTCTCAAATACCGCCGAACTAGCTGAAAATGAAATACCTTCTATACATCTCGCACAGCTGTGATGCTTGAGACTAGACCACTCTAGGGGAAACAAGGATGTGGATATCTTCCTTAGAAGGAAGGCGCAGGAAAGAAAGAGACATTTGAATTTTCCCAAAGGGCAAACAGAAAGTACTCATTGTTACAGCTCCCACTAGAAGCGGTTTAATTTCTGGGAGCTGAGGGTGGCAGGGCTTTACCATTCAGGTACCAGTAGCACGTTAAAGGACCACAGACACGTGGCTGCCCTGCCATCCTCCCACATATTAAAGTTTTTAAGTGTCCAATAGACATACGAGGCAGCAGAGCACACAGATAAAGTACCATCGTTGTCCTGGTCTCCTTTAAACATATCCTTTTCTTTATTTGTTTGTGTCATTATTTTTCAACTTAGACTTTTGTGTGTGTGCTCATGTGTGTGTGTGTGTATACACATGCCATAAGCACATATATATACACACACACACACATATACATACATATGTATACATATATACATACAAATACATATGCATATACACACACACATATATACATATATATATATATATATATATATATAATGCACATGTGGGTGTGTGTATAATTTGCACATCTGTGTGTGCACTTTCAGAGACCAGAGGTAGACATTGGATGTCCTACTATATCAATCTTTGGCTTATTACTTAGAAACATGGTCTCTCACTGAAGTCAGAATCCATCTACCTCCATTCCCGACAGCTCTGGAGTCCCAGGCAAGCACTTGACCATGTTCGAGCCTCAGCTGTGGCAATGATAAAGCTATTTCCCCAACACTTAAGCTCCATTTTAATCACTGGGTGAATAGAAATATACTCAGATTTTTTCTCAATAAACATAATAAATGTGTACTTCCTTTCTGTATAGACATGAAGACCCTTTATATTTTGTAGTCAGGGGTTTGATGTTCTATTTTTATGTATTTAATGAGATATATGCCCTGGCCAGGTTTTTAAACATTGCCAAAGTTTTTGAGGTACAAAAAAAAAATCAAGAGATGGGTATGATTATGCCCATGTGCTAAGAAGCCATTGACTAACTATAGTTTTATTAAACTCTCCTCTTACTAGTGATCTACCTGCTTGATTCCAAGGGCTGCAGAATGTTGTTTTGTTTGTTTTGTTTTCTCTTTCCCAAGCCTTTTTTGGACTCCTGCCTTAGGGCTTCAAGGGACTACTCCGTTTACCTTCTGAGGAGCTCTGAACGCAGGCCAATGCTGCTGGCTGCTCACCTTTAAGTCATCAAGTGCTTTCCCCAGCCTCCCTGCCAGAAAACGTGTCAGCTTCTCCTCAATGCTCCCTGAGAAGTCCCTCCAATCTTCCTCAGGCTCTGAAGCTTTCAGACACATGGATGTGGGAGGAGTTACCATGCTTCCTGGAGGTTCCCTTCGGCAGGCTGTCTGCACCTGTACACTATTGCGGACAGGTTAAGATTACCAGAGTCACATGGCATGGGTCTGAGTGACTCCAGGTGAATTATGCAACTTTCCAAGACTCAATGTACTTTGCTGAAAAATGGGCATGTTCACCATGTTTCCCATGAAAGTGTGTTGTGAAGCTTCAATGAATCAGGCAATGTGCGGCTTCTAGTGGGATGCCTGACACATGAGCACGTGGTATTTTACTAGTTACTATTACTAGAAGTAAACTACACAATACACAAATTCCTATTTCTCATAGCATTTTTATCTCTTTTAGAAAAGAAAGTTCTCTTTGCATTGCTGTATAGGAGATACTGGCTGCCCCACAGACTTTGTAGTTATGTCTTACACAGGCAATACTCAAATCTCACGTTTAGACATAAGCACCCTGCCAAACAAAAAGTGCACACACATCAGTTTACACATCCCCAAATATACTCACTTGTAAATTGGGACTGGCGTCCCCCAAGTCCGCATTGCCGCACCTTGCATCCTCGGAAGAGCCCGTAGTAAATGTCCCCGATGAATTTGACCAGTTCTGGGTCTGTGGCATTGACCAAATCCACTCCAGTCTGACACAAGATTTTCCCACTCAACCAATGAGGCAGAGACAAAGCGACGATGATCAGAAGGAAGGATGAGAAACTGAGTAGAGATGCCAGCCCGTACCACACCTTTTTGAACCATCCAGGCATGCTAGTGAGTGCAAATCATCCCCCAGAGCTCTGGGCAACCCTTGGGCAAGTGGACATCTTTCAGACAGTCCATAATAGCCTGCTCCATACACGCTAGCTCATCCTCCCTCAGTGCCTGCCTCCTCAGCTTCTGTTTACCCCATGCACATCCCCAGCCTCTGCAGACAACCTTCCGCTTGCTTGATATAGCAGAGTGTGTTACCCAAGGAAGTAACCCTATATCTCCCAACAGACTAGGGTTTCAGCAGAGGCTTTAATTGTTCCTCCCTTCAAGTATTTAAGTAATCCTGCTGTGGACATCCTAATGACCAGAGAGTTACTATCAAGCAAAATCATGTAGAACTGTTGACAAAGAATGCTAAGTAGACTTTGAAAAACTGCGTGCTAGAAACAAAACAGAAACGGACCCATTAATGCTCACGTGTGTTAGCAACAATGTGTGGGATCAAATGTCGATCTCTTCCAGGCGTGCCCTGGCATTTCTTTCTCTAAAATGTCACTGCTGACAGTGTCCCTGGAGCTGTTACTAATACCGTGAACTGACCTCGGTTCATAAGACTTAAATTGACATGTATGAATGAAAACTGTAGGGATTTGTTGCTGGCTGAACTGTAACATGAAATCTATTGGTTGTGGCTGCAGGGCCATCCTCTCTCCTGATTCCATTTTTCCATGGCATCTGACACGGGTCAGACACTTTTATTTTTTTCTTTAATGGATTTCCCTATGCATCTCAGACCTTGAATTTGCAGTCCTCCTACCTCAGCTTCCTGGGTGTTGGGATTAGGGAGTGAGGCTCTTGTCCGGTTGAAAAGTTATCATCTAAAACTGAAGATCTATCTATCCATCTATGTAGGATCTATCTTTCTTTCTTTCTTTCTTTCTTTCTTTCTTTCTTTCTTTCTTTCTTTCTTTCTTTCTCTCTTTCTTTTTCTTCCTTCCTTCCTTTCTCTTTCTTTCTTTCTTTCTTTCTTTCTTTCTTTCTTTCTTTCTTTCTTTCTTTCTTTCTTTCTTTCTTTCTTCCTTCCTTCCTTCCTTTCTCTCTCTCTCTCTTTCTCTCTCTCTCTCTCTTTCTTTCTTTCTTTCTTTCTTTCTTTCTTTCTTTCATCTATCTATCTATCTATCTATCTATCTATCTATCTATCTATCTAGATCTTTGTGTATGTATGTATCTATATCTGTGTATGTACATATATCTATCATCTATGTATATCTGTGCATGTATATATCTATATCTATCATCTATCTTTCATCTATTTATATCTCTCTGTATCTATCTATCTATCTATCTATCTATCTATCTATCTATCTATCTATGTATCTGTGTGTATGTATGTACCTATATCTATCTCATTGGTGACTTTATACATGCATATAATGTTACTTTGATCATATTCTTCACCCCTTTCCCTTTCTTATTCCCTTCCCACTTCCTCTGGATCCCTTATTTCCAGCAAGCCCCTCTGTCTCTTTCTATAATCTGTAGACCCCAGGAATGAAAAATTTCTATTCTCTGTTTTATACTTAGGCTTTTAGAATTGTGACCTTCACTGTCTTGCTGAATGTAGGTGTCCTGTGAGACTGGCAAAAGCCATTCTGTGAAAACCTTGGGGAGCAAAGCTAGGTAAAAGTGGCACAGTAAACTCTCCAGTGTTGTCACTTATCCCTGGAGGGGCTTCTCAAGTTTCATTGTTGGTCAGTGGGAACCTTGGGATTCTCTCATGGAGACTTGTGAGCATGTTATAGGAGTGACACGATTCCCACTGGTGAGGGGACTCGCTACGGTGGCTTCTCCATAGGGAAATAAAGAACAGCATTCTGAAGCCTGTTGGGGTGCTCTACCAGGTACAAAGGGCTTTGGCGTGGGATTTAGCATCTCTGATGCTCCAGCAACCTTGTGGGCCATTGTTTTCCTTATGGGCAAAGCAATGCAGATGCTGGGCTGGAATGTAGGTCTTCGAAGTATGGCAGTTCAACGTTCCCACAGTGTTCTGGAAGTAGAAAATGTTTATCTGCCAATAAATGAGACAGTACACACAAGAGCTCTGGAAGACTGCCCGGCACATTAATTCATGGCAAATAATGTTAGCTGGCATTCTTATTTTAACACTCGGAATGAGAGGATAGGATATACTTAATACCTCGGAGTCATAGATCTGAATTAAATGATGAACTTATATTAAATTTCAATGTTTTGAGGTTTTCAGAAGAATTCTGGGGGGTGGGGTGTGTCACACCTGAGTTCTAGCAAACTCATGCCATGCTGACTGAAGTGGTGGTCAAGAGCAACTCTTAATTATCAAAGACCAGGTTCAGGGTTGCTCTCCTTAGGCAGGTGTCTGAGACTCCCATGCTAGTTTTTACAGCCAGCTCTAGGATTGTTGTGTACAGGAAAGTGAACTCGCGCACACACACATTGTGTGAAGCAGTGCCTGACCTGTGGAGGGCACTGTACCTTTCTCTCTCCTCAGACTTCTCAACAATTCTACCTTGGATAGCACAGGTCCTGACAGTGGAAATTTGTGCCCCTACCAGATCAAAAGCTGTTGTGCTATATACTAATACTATTTTAAATATAGTAGTAGCTCCCCATCATATTCTTTGTTTTAAAGGCACTAATTCAAGAAATGGAAAGGTTTAAACTTCAGAGCACTACACATTCTGTATTACTGTTTTGGCAGATTTTCACTTTTAAATGTGACCCCTCTTACACAGTTGTCCTCCTTTTGATCAAATGGAACAGACTTCTAAGATGCTCAGGGAATTTTAATAACCAGTATTGATTAGGCTAATAGCTGTGCACTACTCGATGTACCTTTTATACTCTTTTCTCCAACTCTAGGCACAGCCTATTATTCACATTTTATTTGCTAGGAAACGGACGCACAGCACAAAACAATTGAAGTCGCTTAGGCCATGCAGCTATTATACAATGGGGTCAAAGTTCATGTCTTACTTGGGAGTTAAAATATTGTGGTCTGTTTGTATCTGTAATTACTTTCACTAATTTGAGCCCAGCAGCTTCTGCTCTAATAAACCCTTGCTTCTGGCTGCGTGGTGGCGCTCCAGAAAACTCCCTGCCTGAGGGCGGAACCTAGCATCTGTCCGCGCCCTAGGTAGGGTTCACTGCACTGCAAAGAGCGTGCTGCGCGCCTACTGGGCTACAAGAGGAGGCGGGGCAGGTGGGCAGGGCACAGCTTAGAGCACGCGCCTAGGTTGTTACACTCCTATTGGCTCCAGGGAGGTGAAGGCGGGGCAGATGGGCGGGGCGCAGTAGAGAGCGTGTGTCTCGCGGCTTAGTTTCTAAAGGTCCACAGGAGAAAGGCGTGGTTTACTGTATCTTAGTTTTAGGGCGTGGAAAGTAGGCGGGGCAAGTCGAGATCACGCGCTCCGGCTTTCGCGCTCCTATTGGCCGAAGCAGGAGGCGTGGCTCTGCAATGTCTCCGTCTCCACCTCGAGGCGGAGCTTTGGGGGCGGAGCACAGGCAGGGCGGGTGTTCTAGGCAACCTTCCTGAGTTCTTCTCAGGGAAGCTGTGAGCCTCGAAGTGCGTTTGGGCTCGGCGTTCAGTACCGCGGGAGTCTGTCAGGAGCAGGATGGCGGCTTCAGGCGAGGCGCGCCGGGTGCTGGTGTACGGCGGCAGGGGCGCTCTGGGCTCGCGCTGCGTACAGGCCTTCCGGGCCCGCAACTGGGTAACACTGCGTGACGGCCGCTGCAAGCGGCAGGCTCTCGGAGTAGCGGGGAGATCGGGGACTGCCGGCCATGTGCACGCGTGACTAGGCTGCACGCGCACGCACCGGTCTGCTCTGGGTCACAGGTGCCTGGCCTTTGCCCTGCAAAGAGCGTGGGGTGTAGGTGCTCCCTAGGCCTCCTCCAGGCCCGGAAGGTCCAGCGTGACTCGGGAGGGAAGTGGAGCGGTGTGGGCGAACTGGGAGGGGAAAAGCAGAATGAAGACTCTGGAATTGGGCTGCCCTAAGTTACTAGCCTAGTGACCTTGAATTGATTTCCCTAATTCCCGCTAGCCTCAGTTCCCTTGTAAATTAAAATAGCATTAACGATCCTGTTTATTCTTGGGCCAATCGTGATGAGTAAATGAGATAGTAGGTAAACGCCGTTTAAGTGCTAGCTGTTACCGACACTGCAGTCTGTGTTGCAGGCAATATTATTAGCCTTGTTGGAACGCGTAGTCGAAGGCTCAGCCCCGCAGCTGCTGACGTCTTTGCTTAGTAAAGGATATTTCACCTACTTTGTCAGGTGTCCCCTCAGATGGTGGCAAGTGAGTGCAGAGAGCTGATCATGGCCCTAGCCTCTTAGCAGGGATCAGAATGGCTCAGCACTGGACACTTCTAGAGTAAGCCCTGGAGTTTGGGGCACCTTCCTGAGAGTTTAGTTAGCAGAAGCGGCACAGCCTGAGCAAAGGATCTCCTGGGACTACAAAGAGGAACACAGGATTTTGTTCTGGCTTAAGTATGGTACAAGAATAATACCACGACCTATTTAGATCCTTGGGAGACTGGATGTCTTCTACAATCTTCGAAGACTGGTGTACTGGAGAGTGGAGACAGGCAGCACTGAAGGTGCGGGGTGTGTCTGCCCCCACCGGGCTCTGTACTCCTACATAGCAGCTCTCGTGGATTCTAACTTCATTGATCCTCTTGAGCTGGTTGGGTTGTATTGTCACATTGACAATCCAGAGTCACCCTGAGAGAGGGACCCTCAGCTGATGAATTGCACAGGCCGATTTGCCCGTGGCTGTCCGTGTCTGTGAGAGCTTGTCTTGGTGGATGGTTGATATGGGAGGCCTTAGGTGACACTATGGCTAGGAAGGAGCTGAACAGGAGCCAGGGAGCCAGCCAGTAAGCATTGTTCCTCCTTGGCCCCTGTATTGAGTCTGATATGCTAATTTAATTGATTTGCCTGGATTCTGTTCCCTCTCCTCCCTGGCACCCAAGGGAGGGCTGGTTGGAGCTGACTTTGTATTATTCCCCATGGTTTGTGGTATACAAGTAATGAGTGCTGAGTAAGGCTGTAATTGCTCTTAAAGGTAGATACTGACACCTGGGTCTTCAGTCTGAAGGACCTGGAGGTTTCTGGGGTAAAACTCTGCCATGGAGTATTGAGCATCCACATCATTTTACTTTTACTGACCCTGTTAATCAGTCACCCACTTTGTATGGTGGAAAAGATTGCCACGCTAATACCTCAGTCGGATGGCCGCACTGAAGGCTCATTTGCCTCTGCTGGAGGGCAGGGGTCTTTCATAGGCCAGCCATCATCTCTATGAACCCAAGCGGTGTGAATTGGGAAGGGTTTTACATTTTGAAATGGCTTTATAACATGAGAAGAGTAACAATATGTGACACATAGTTTCTATTTCAGCATCTGTCATTCTCAGGGTGGCCCATCCCTGCCCCTCCAACTCCATATTGTTTGTAGCTGTCTCCCATGGGCGCAGGTTTAAGTTTTGGTGGCAGAGATCAGGTGTCTCTAGACCTTCAGAGTCCAGCAGGGAAGGGGAAGGAAGGTGTTCAGAGCACCCTGGGCTGCAGTCAGTGGTCCCTGAAGGATGTCTGGGAGGTCAGTTGTTATTACCTTTCTCTAGTGGGTTTTTGTTTACATGGTAAATATCCAAAGATCTGAAATGTTTCTAAATCTTGCGCTTTTAAAGGGCTATATGATACCCCAGATGGGAAGTTTCATACCATGAATGAAGTCTGTTGCATGGTCAAGATTATTAACGTACTATGTAAAATTATACAGATTATATTAAACATGTGAATTTTGTGTTTAGACTTTAGTCCCATCTCCAAGATAAGTATATGCAAACATTTCATAGTACCAAATTGCAAACTGGAAACATTTCTGGTCCTGTGTCGTTCAGTTTAAGTCTCTTTGCTCCCATTTCTGGGGGTTGCTCTTTAGAGAAGTCACAAGCCACCACTTCTTGACCGAAGCTGTTTTCCTTGCCCCAGTGGGTAGCCAGCATCGATGTGGTGGAGAACGAAGAGGCCAGCGCCAGCGTGGTTGTTAAGATGACGGATTCATTCACAGAACAGGCTGACCAGGTAATTCTAATATCCCTCGCTGTGACGGGAGAGGCCCAGGGAAGGTTCCGCCGGCTGTGTTCTTTGTCTGCCAATTCTAAAGTCCTCTGGGGGATCACTTAGAAAACCTGAACAACAAAAAGTAAACTCTAGGCTCTATTTCTGACTGGCTGATTTTGGCAAATGTCCTCGTCTTTCCTGTGTGTGTCCTGTGATTTTTTTTTTTTTTTGCATGTCTTATGTTCTATATTTGATAGTTAGCTTTTTAAAAAAAATTTACCCTTTAGTTTAAATACTTTATCTCACCTAAACACTTTGGTGATGTATAAAATTTTATTTTGTTGGCTAACTGTGGCTTACTTAGATTTTTCCTTATTGTAGGCTTCAGGTTTTCTTATTTAAATTAATTTGTTTTTACTATTTAATGAGAATAGTGTGGTTAAGTATCTTTTGAAAAGTGAAGTTAAGCTAGTTCAAAGCATAAATACTGACAGAACTTAGTATTTTCAGTTGTGAAATTGTGGACAAATTATAAAACAGGGAAAACAATAAAACTCTAGAGACATGTAAATAAATGGTGATGTCACCCTTCTTCCCAAGATACCACTCCTCCTCAGAAGGGATGATATTGCCCATTTCATGGATAGCTTAATATGAGTATCTCAGAGTTCTTAAGCAGTCCTGCATCTGGAGCAGGCCTCTGACCCACTGCCTGGAGGACTCAGGCCTGTGTTCCCACCCTCATTCCCAAGGAATCCCCAGCTCCTTCTCTGCATTAGTAATGTTTTCAGGATGGGGAGGCAAGTGGGGTCACTCGGTTTCAGCCAGTGACAGTCTGAAAAGCTAGTTGGTGCTACAGCTAGGGCAGCAGTTTCCTGACCCAAACTTAGTTTGTAAGTCGGTCTGCTTTGTTGTGCTTTCTCCGGTGGTCTCAGCACTGGCTGAGGTTTCATGTTCCTTGACTGTTTTAAATCCCAAATGTGGGAAAGATCTTTGCATAAAGTCACACAGGTAGGAGAGTGGCATAGCTAATGTTTGAGCCTGGGCAGTGGGCTTTACAGTTGTGCTCTTCTGTAGTGAGCTATACTGCCTCAAAACAAACTAACGTCGTGTGAATAAAGTAATAAAAGGAAAAACTCATGTGAAGAGCAATGCCTGGTCTTGGAAAGGCATAGCTCTTCTAGGTGAGGGTTCTGTTTTTAGAGTCTCCTCAGTTCTTGTTAAGTATAAGTTCTGATATCAGTGTGGACTGATCTATTTATTATCATTATTGTTATTGCTATTATCAGAGAGGAGGAAGAAGGGGAGGTGAGTGAATGAATGAGAACGTTATTGTGGATGCTCATGCCATAATGGTTGTATGGAGACCTGAGGGTGACTTTTGGAAGCAGTTCTTGCCTTACACCACTGGATCTAGGGGTCTAAGTCAGCTAACAGGTCTGTGCAGGAAGCAGTTTTATTTGCTGAGACATCTTGCTAGCCACCGTATAGGTTTTTGAATGTCAAAGTTTCCCCACCTAAGACTTGACTACATGGAATGTATCAGTAGGGCAAAATGCCTTATGATAAATCTATAGATCTTCTTCCTTCCTTTCCATTGTGAATTTCTGAGTCAACTATATGATACTTGGTTTTTAATTTTGAGGTACCAGAAGAGGAAATTCTAATTTTAGCATATGTGAAATTGGTCTCTTGGTCAAGAAATTCAGCTAGGGACAAGAGTTCTAGAAGTGAGAAGTGAATTGAATCTCTAGGAGATTCTTGGGCAGAGAGCAAAATATAAGAGGCTGGGATTTGGCCTTATCTTATTGTAAGAATGAAGAAAGGTTAAAAGCGTTGATGAGCGTCTTGACGAGTAGGCAGGATGGCATGGATGCTGGGCCCATGCATATGTGGAGAGTGAAGAGTGAATACAGCCTCTTTCAGTCAGGGTCCAGGTTCTGAGCAGAGAGACTTGGCTTCTGAAAGAAGGGAGGAGCCCATAGGATGGATCAGGGCCATAGGAGGAAGATCAACAAACAATATACCTGGCTAAGTAAAAGGCACAGGGTTCTAGAATCTGTCTAAAAGGAAAGCATTAGGTGGGGTATGCAGGAAAAGCTTGTCTTTCATTGGCTGAGCATTACTTTTACAGAGACAATAGCCTTCAGAGAAGAAGTAATGGTTCCATGGAGAGGCCACTGGAGAGATGTTGGGTCTTAGTGTGAGTTTTCAAAAAAAAAAATGGAGCATTCTGAATACCTCAGAGGCATTACCTCAGACATTCCAGCAAATAAGAGCCACAGTGGCCAGCCAACATAGCCTGTGTGCCAGGTTTCCCTTTTAATAAATGATAGTGAGAGTGTGTGGTATATGCTCAGGGCTTGAAGATTTTAAACATAGAGACCATTGAAATGAACTCTGTGTACTCCGCACATACTTACATTTTGCAGTTGATTTTTTTTCTCCTCTTTTGGTTTTTAGTGATATTTCTTTGTTAAAGTGTTTTTTTGTTTGAGGTGGGGGAGGGTGAGTGAAATGAACCTTCTCGGATCATGAGTTTGTGACTCCTGAAGAAAATATGGAAAGGCAATATCAAAACTTCACCTGTTTGTCACAAGGCCCTAGTGATGTTCTTAAAACCCCTTTCCCTCCCTTTCTTTATTATTTGGCTTCAGGGAGTGCTTATGTCCCTGCCCTATAGAATGTTCATGTAGAGGTGCTACTTTATGGAAGCCATATTGAGAGGTGGTTGACTTTACTATCTAAAACGTATAGAACTTCTCCCATCTAATATTCCAGGCCAATTGCTCGGCTGGTAAACTAGCTTATAAAGAAGCAAACTCACCTTCCAGTTTGTACATCTTTTTGCCTCTTTTGTTTAAGGTCACTGCTGATGTTGGAAAGCTCCTAGGTGACCAGAAGGTGGACGCAATTCTCTGTGTGGCTGGAGGATGGGCCGGGGGCAATGCCAAATCCAAGTGTGAGTCCTTCTCTGAGTTAATCATTGCTCTGCTCTTTATCTAGCTGACAGAGCTCTGGTATACATGAAGCGGCAGGCCAGCTGCTTTTCTGTTTGTCTCTCGGGATCCTTGCCACAGCTCCGTCTCTTTCTTTGGTTTGTGGTGAAAGCAGTGGATGATTTGTAGAGACTGACTGCTCATAGGTCTATAGGCTGGGAAGTCCAGAGTCACAGGCGGGTGTCTAGTGGGTATTTTCTTCCAGCATCATGCTGTGGTGAAAGGAGGGAGGTCAAGAGAGCATGAGAGCTAGGGTGGGGGAGGCTGACAGTGTGACAGTGTCACCACCTGTTCCTTCCCAGTCTCTCTGGCAGGGCCAGAAGGCCAACACAGCTATGAAGTGGTCACTGTTTCAGTGCTCTTTTACAGACTCTTAAAGGCTCTCATGAAAGTTTTATCCATGAAAATGTAACTCTGTAAAGACCCTTTTTATGGCTGTGGGGTAGTAGTAACATGGAATTTTATCATTGGTAAAAGCCAGAATAGGGATAGGTATTCCTATTATTAATCTAAGCGTTTTTATAAAGTAAAACCATTTTTGGTTTTAAAGCCATGGTTTTAAAAGCCATGACAGTCTGGTGAGTCTGTTGACCCCAGACTTATTTGCTAAAGTCTATTGGCTAAAACTTTGGCAGTTAGCAGGCGAGGAAGCTGAGCCTTGGGAGACGGTATGGCCTGTGTTTGAATCTGCAACTCTCACCATTGAGCCCTGTGCTGTTTTTATTAAACGCTGTGATAGACCAGCAGGCTCTGGAGGGTCCCTGTAGTGCAGGCAGTGTGAGTTGAGCTTGCTTTCTGGGTTCTTCTTTGGAAATGATGAGCTCATATATTTTTTTTTTGTCCTATTCCTCAGCACTTTTTAAAAACTGTGACATGATGTGGAAGCAGAGTATGTGGACATCCACTATCTCTAGCCACTTGGCCACAAAGCACCTGAAGGAAGGAGGCCTCTTGACCCTGGCTGGGGCCAAAGCTGCCTTGGATGGGACTCCTGGTAAGCCTTCATTTTCCATGTGTGCAGTGTGAATAATTCTCCTGCTGCAGAGATGGATACATCCTGGGTTGAGGAGGTGCAAATCCCTTTGTGCCACAAGAACTTTCCCATTGGGTGGATCTACTGCCTTTTATGCCGAATCCTCTTATGAGTGAGGAGCACTCTTAATCTTGTCCCAGGGAAATAATCTTGGCAGATGGATTCTTGACCCTGATTCCTGGTCAAATTTTTGCCAGTTTCTTTAATTGCAAACTGTATTATCTAACTTAAGAGCAACCACAAAGTTGCTGACATATAGACATATAGTGCCTACCACATGTTAGAGCTTACTATATTCATATGAAATATCAAGTATTATTATACATACTTTCCACTTCACACATGTATTTATTGAATCTTTATTACCTTTTCAATTCCTTGGTTAGGAAAACAAAATTTAGAGAATTAAATGAATTGTCCATAATTATTTAATTAATATGTAGTGAATATACTTTGGAGAAAACCCCTGATTGTTTCTAGTATGTGCCACCACAAAGACCCTTTCTTTTGCATTTCTTATTCCCTGTATATGTTTGTTGGGGCTGCCATGCCTTGGCTTGATCAAACAACAAACACATGCTTCCTAACAGTTCTAGAGATGAGATATCCAAGACCAGGATGTTGGTAGGTTGGTTCTGAGGCCTTACTCCTCACTCATTGGCTTATAGATGGCTGCCTTCTTGCACTCTAGATAGTCATTGCCTTGTGTGTCTGTGTCCTAAGTTCTACCCCTTAGAAACACCTTGGTCATTCTAGATGAGGGTCACACCCTAACGATCCTACTTTAACTTAATTACCACTTTAAAGACCTTGTCTCTAGATACACAGTACCTTTCTGAATTTAGGATTAGGACAGCACCCATTTGGGGGATGGGTGCATTTTGTACATTCATTTAGGGCCAAGGCTAGAGGAATTTAAGTAGGTGACAGATTGGTGGAAAGCAGTCTTTTTTTTTTTTTTTTTTTTTAAATTCTTTCCTCATTGTGGATTTTTTTTTAAATTTTATTTATTTTATGAGGTTGTAAGCCACCATGTGGTTGCTGGGATTTGAACTCAGGACCTTTGGAGAGCAGTCAGTGCTCTTAACCGCTGAGCCATCTCTCCAGCTGGAAAGCAGTCTTATCTGTATTGCTTGGGTTTAAAATGTATTCCTTTGAAAATCTAAGTAGTAGAGATCTTGGGGCCCCTTCTCAATTTTAAATGAAACTCTTTGAACCCTGAGTCTCTTGCTCATTAGTAATTTCTTGCTGTTCATTGCATTTCGCAGGGCACAAGAGCTAACAGGTCCGTGGCTATTGCTAATTAAAGCTGTGTAAATGTTAGGTGTCTTTCTGCTTGAGAGCTGCTTTTTATTAAACGGAACATAGGGCAGCGGCACTAGAAAGTAAACAGAGAAATGAGTAATAGGTTGACATTTCAAAAACAAAACCTTGGGACTGAAAGACTAATTTTTCTAAAAGACAAAGCAGTTTCCCATTTCCATTGGTTTATAAGTGCAGATAGTTCGACGTGATGGTTCCTCTGAATGACCCTTCTGCTCTGCAGCCATCCTGTGCTGTGTTTGGAAGCCACTTTTAAGGGACCATATGATCACATTATAATTTGGAAGAAAGTGTTCATTGTAGTTGTCCGTACTTTTAAAAAGTCTTTTGCAAAGGACCTAACCCAGACAACCTCGTCGAATCTGTGTAGTCCTGTTGAATTATTCTTGGGTTGCTTGGTGCTCATTTCTTTCCTTTCAGAGCTTCCCAGCTGTTACAGCGTTGGGAGTGGAGAGGTAGAGCGCTCCCTGTGCTTTGCTGAGTTTGTTGTATTTTTAAACCATTGGCTCCCTGCCCTCTGATAAGACAGAGAAAGGAGGATGGTGAAATCCCTCTCTAAGTAACTTCTTGAGACCTTGACCTTCTTTGGCAATCTGATGTTGCTGAAGCTGATCACTGATTGGTTCCTGGACTGGACTGCGAATCCCACCTCCCTGGACTTGGGATGCCTCTTGAGCTATTACACTTGCAGACCGTCTGTGACAGAGCATCTCTGACTTCACTTAGAGCCTCAGTGAGCTGTTGTGGGAGAGGAAGCTGAAGGAGGCCTGTGTACTTGTGTCAAGATGGGCTCAAATGGGACACCCTGAACATGTGCAGCTTTTTATGCACATTGCACATTGGTCCATTTATTTTTGAAGTATAAGATTTTTGGAATTCTATGTGTAATGTTCTTTTGTTTATCAGAGAGAGGTACCTGGAAGATATGAAAGTGACTGTCTCTTGATTACAGTTGAGATAAACCTGAGTGATTTTAGGTGGCTTTTCTGAGACTTCCTGGCTGGGAAGTGAGGAGTGAGCTGGCAGATGGCAGATTGATCTGGTTCATATATTGACTGTTGGCAGGGTGTTGAGGGCCTGCCACAGCAGCAGGGAGCAGGGAACCTGTGCTGCTAAATTACTTTCTAAGCAAATACCCTGGATGAGTCAAGGGGAGAAATGGGGGAAAAAGAGAGAATAGAGAAGATTCTGTCCCTGGAAATGTTGTATGGAGGAGCTGATGTGTCCAAGGGATGAGTAGAACTTAGGGAGAAAGTGGATGGCAATGTCTTATTTTTATTAGTGTAATTTTATTAGCTCGTTTTCACCAGCATATATAGGAAATTTCACATGGGGCTGAAAGACATACACTTAATAGGGAGGTTGGCGCCTGCTCAAGTGCCTGATCCCTACAGCACTCCCCAGGTACAGTTAGTCATAGACTTCAGGCATCCAGAAGCATTCTATATGTGATCTTATGTGCAGCCAACCACACTCTTTCTAGACACACATTTTTATATTAAAAGCATTTTTTATGTTTTGGAGCAGAGTGCATCCTCCGTATCTTGGGATGGACTTGAACTCATACTCCAATTGCTGGGATGGGAGGTCTGTGCCACCATGACTATCATGTTCGTATAAATAAAAATGTATTGAGGGCTGGGGAGATGGGCTCTGTGGGAAAAGGCATTTTCCACCAAGCCTGATGACCTGAATTTGATCCTTAGGACTCTCATGGTAGAAGGAAAAAAACAACGTCTACAAGCTGTCCTCTGATTTCCATACATGTGCTATGATGTGTGTACATGTGCATAGTCACATACACACACAGACACACACACACAATAAATAAATAAATAAATAAATAAATAAATAAATAAAGTAGTTTAAAAAATACATTGAATGCCTTTTTCTGAAGTTGGGCATGGTAGCTCATGACAGTAATTCATAGGCAGAGGTAGGATAGCTGCAAGTTTGAGGCCAAGTGTATTCTACATAGCTGGTTCTTGTCTAGCCAGAACAACATAATGAGAACCTGTCTTTAAAAAAAAAAAAACGGGCGTGGTGGCTCACGCCTTTAATCCCAGCATTTAGGAGGCAGAGGCAGGTGAATTTCTGAGTTCGAGGCCAGCCTGGTCTACAAAGTGAGTTCCAGGACAACCAGGGCTATATAGAGAAACCCTGTCTCAAAAAACCAAAAAACAAACAAACAAACAAACAAACAAAACAAAAAACTCCTAGGATTCTTTGTACTCCTCCGTGTCACCTGAAGAAGGGGAATAGCTTGTGGCACTGTGCCCTTTAAAAACCTGCATTTTTGCAAACTGGCCAGAGGCCTAGCTGTCCCATCACTTTGCTCTGTTTGCTGTTATTCTGGCAGGGCTAGTGGAGGTACCATGCTAAAGGACACAGCTGTGGCTAGAGTTCTAAGGGGACAGAGAGGTTGAGGAGCTATAGCATCTGACATTGATGTAACCAGCTGTTTTCTCCTCTTTCCCAGGGATGATCGGCTATGGCATGGCCAAGGGAGCCGTCCATCAGCTCTGCCAGAGCCTTGCAGGGAAGAACAGTGGCATGCCCCCCGGGGCTGCTGCCATTGCTGTGCTCCCGTAAGTGCATGGAACGGGAGTCCCATTGCTTACATCTTGTCCACCTCTGAGTGCTGACGGTTTGAGAGGCTCTTTCTATCAGGGCTTTGAGTGTGTGACACTGAAGACCCTTAAGCTCCTGTCTGTATTCTTGCTACTGTACAAAACACCCTAGATTGGGTATTTTATAAGCCACAGCATTGTACATCACAGTTGTATAGGCTGGAAAGTCCAAGGACAGGGTGCCAGCAGGGTTGGTGTCTGGTGAGAGCCTGTTCCTAGATGATACCTCTCTACTGTCATATGGTAGGAGGTCAAAGGGGCTCTCTCAGGCCCTTCTTTCAGTGCCCCATCCATCGATGGGGCCACACCCTGACCTAATTATCTCTTAAAGGCCCTACTCTTGTTACCCTACAGGCTCGGTTTCAACCTAAGACTCTGACCTGGGAGGCACATTCAGCCAGTAGCAGTATCTCAGACATTCATCTGTTTTGAGGACGGATCTATCTTTTTTCATCTTTTGTGCCTTCTTTTCAAGCCCACTCTTACTTTTCAAGTATCTATCTACACACTTTATTCTTCTTTATATAGTTGTGTTTTCACATTGCTATAAGGTCAGTGTGCATGTAGAGCCAGGCATGTGCAGCAGCCTGGGGAAGTTCTGTAGGAGATTGTGGGAATGCACAGGGACATTTCTAACTGACAGGAAGCAAATCCCCAGTCAGCTGTCTGTCTCAGGTCGAGGCTGCTGCCTTGGGCATGGCATGTTGTTTCTCAGTGGAAGAATTCTAGTGCCAACTGGCTTGCCTCTTGCGTTCTGTGCTGTAAGGGCTCCCGGGGCAGCACCGGGACTGGCTAGCTTTCCAGTCCTTCACTTGTGAGGTTTCGATGGCTGAGCTGCCCTCTGGTTGTTCTGACTGATGGCCGAATGTGTTGAGCCAGTTCTGTATTTTCTTCCTGAATATCATAAATTTCCTGGAAGGCAGCCATATGGTTAAAAATGACATTTTACCATTTTGATGTTTTGAGGAATATTATTTCACATAAATCTTTAGAAGTGAATCTGCCACATTTTAGAGAGTATTGGAGGCTTTAATGAGGCACTTGCCTTTGATAAGGCTGTGTTTGACATAAAGGTAAAATGTGACTCACCCTGTTTTCTTTCTGTCTGCCCCAAGTATAAGCCACCAAGAGCCTTATTGGATTCCCCTCAGCTGTGATTTTTGTTAATGTGGACAGCTTGCTGGTCTCTGATTATCTTGTCTGATCTCTCCATGTAAATGTCACTCTCAGTGCCAGAGGCTCCCTGTGGCAGTGCTGTGTTTGTCTTTTCATGGTCAAGAACCAGACTCCTGTTATTATGAAGACGATGCACAAATGACACACTTATCTCTACATTGCAGCGTTACCCTGGATACCCCAATGAACAGGAAATCAATGCCTGAGGCAGACTTCAGCTCCTGGACACCCTTAGAGTTCCTGGTGGAGTGAGTATCACAGGAAAGGGGGTGACTAAGCAGCCCCCAGGCTCTGTTCCCTGCCCTTTGGGGACTCTCAGTGACCCTGGGTGAAGGTCTGGGGCTCTGAGGGCCTGAGGCAGCTGGTCTAGGAGAAGAGCAGTTATATGAAGGGGTTAATAGCCCTGCTATGAGTCCTGACTCTATTTCTTATCCCTGTCCTACCAAAGTATGCATATCTGTAAAGTGTCCTAGCATACAGACTGCTCGCCTGTGTAACGAGGGTCCATGATGAGAAGGAAGCAGGATTGTGTGTGTTACACACTTGGCAGTGTGTGACCCACGTGTTCTGTCAGCCCCATCTCCTCCTTATAAACTGGTAGTGTATCCAGGAGCAACTCGGAGGCAGGAAGACAGGAGGAAGTCAGTCTCATGACTCAATCGATGCTGAGCCACTGATGTATGCCTTCATTTTCAAAATCCTCGTCAACTGTTAGTGAACCTGGACACAGTTTGAAAGCTCCCTGGAGAAAGACTAGGTCTTTCTTTATGGTGTCCCTTTGATCTCAGTTCCTTAAAGCCTGCTTTAATAAGTCTAGGTTCATTGGGCACCTACCACAGTCAGGTGCTGCCTGGACATGAGATGGCTAGGTCACCGTCTGTTCCTATAGGTGACCTTCCCCATGGTGCCAATGTCATAGCTGCTTTGATGTCTGTACTCGGTGTTTGCAGTTCTGACCTACTGTTACAAGTCATTTAAATTAAATAGAGAGAACTTCTACTTATGTTTAACCGCATAGTGCTAGTTATATACTAAGCACTATTCTAAACCCTTTCTACTAGTTGTGTGTGTGTGTGTGTGTGTGCATGCATGCATTGGGAATCAGAGGTGATCAATATTGGGTGTCTTCAGCCATTTCCCATTTTTTAAAAGATGTATTTTTTTTTAAATTTCTATATGCACTGTGTCTGATTGTGGATGTGTGCCCATGAAGGCAGGTGTTGGGAGGTCCATGGGGCTGGAGTTAGGGGGGAGATGGTCCCTGGAGCTTGAATTCCAGGGGGTTCTGAGCTGCCTGATGTGCATGCTGGGAACTGCACTGGGCTCATCTACAAGAGCAGTGTGAGCTCTTACCCACTGAGTCACCTCTGCAGCCCTTCCACCTTAGTCTATGAGAGTCCCTCAGTAACTGGAAGCTCACTGTTCTGGCTCTACTGGCTGGAATAAACACCAGAGGGCTTCATATCTTCCACCTCGCCAGTATAGGGATTATAGGCATGTGCAGCTGTGCCTGCCTTTTTTTTTTTTTCTTCAATGCACTTTCCAGAGATCTAAATTAGATCCTTGTGCTTTTGTGGCAAGCATAGTGACTGAACTGAACCCTTGCCCCCTGACCCGCCCAGCCCAGACACTTCCCATTACTTTATTTAGTGCTCATAGAAGATTCTTTTTATTTAAGACTGAGTAACCTGCCCAAAGACCAGCAAAGCCAGGCTCTTACTTAGGCAGTATGGCTGCAGGCCTGGGTGGGCCTGCACACCCCACGGTGAGCCTGCAGTCATGCTTTAACACAGGCTGGAGAAGGGAAGTTGAGAAGACACCGTGATTTGGTTTGTGGTTGCTTTTCCATCTCTCCTTAAAGGCCAATGCTCCCACAATGCGTGAGTGACATATTAACCTAGAATCTAGACTCTGGACCCAGCACTGAGGCTCCTGGGCCTGAGTACCCAATCACGACATGGGGTATCAGGCACCCTTTGCTCTAGCAATCAGTTTTCCTACTTGAAACTCGCTTGGCAAGTTAGTGTGAAGTTTGTCTGAAATGCTTGTGAGCACGATACCTTCTGTACCCCCTGTGGTAAGCATGCCTTCGCTCTCATCCACTCCACACTCCTGGGAAGGCAAAGGCAAGACAGACTTCTGTGATGAAAATAGAAACCCTTAAATCCCCAAATGTCACTTTTTGTTTTTCCCAGACACCCAGCTCAGCTCTAGCATTTTGACCATGTAGAAAAAGGCAAAAGTGAAAGCTAAGAAATGGGACCATAATCTGTTGGCAGTATTTCAGGGTGTTTTTATCAGTGCTTTGGGTTTTGAGTCCATACACTTTCTTGGCTTGTACAATATCAAGAGAAGATACCCAAGTGTCTGGCCACTGAATGTCTAACCTAGTCCTCAGGGTTATACACTGGGACCACAGTGTCCCAAGAGCCAAGTACTTCCTGGTTAAGGGTTTGAGGTCCTGACACTGGATCCTCAGGTGGATGGGACTCCAGTGTAAATGCCTCACTGATAGAAATTGTCATCTGCTCCTTGCTTTTTCACACAAAACTTTGAGCCTTTTTTCCTCCCTGTTTTTTTTTTTTTTTTTAAATGTCATAGACAGGGTCTTCCTTGTGGTCCAGGTAGACTTAGTTGGCCCTCCGCAATCATCTGGTTGCTTTAAGTCCCAATACACTTTTCTGTAACAGCCTGCTTCTTTACAACTTGTTTTGAGCACCCAAGGCATGTTTGCTAAAATTGAAGGACGAGTTTGTTTGTTTTTTTTTTTAATTTGAGAAGGAACAGAGCATAAGCTGGCTTATGGCCACTTCAACCAACTTCACATCAAACCGCTGGATATGCTCAGTGCTAAATAGGTGGAGACTCCCCCCACCCCAGTTGCCATTCCCTAAAGACAGTATAGTTTTAACTGCTGTATATTACATAGCACATGTGTCATGTAAGTTACTGTCCATAGTCTGGAGGTGATTTGGGGAACATCTGAGAGAATGTGTGTGTTATATGCAGATAGCATGTCCTTTTATTTAAAGGGTCAGACTGACCTCCTGGGATGTCAGAGTCCTCAGCAGTCTGGAAAACTTGTAGGGACGCCTGTCTGGTGCATATATCTGTCTCTTACAGTTAATCGTCTAAAATTGTCTCGTTAGTTAAAATCATACTACTGTGTTGTGAAGCATTTTGACCATGTAGAAAAAGGCAAAATTGAAAGCTAAGATTACATTAATTCTGAGTCAGGTACTGAGCTCTTTGGGGACCTGTGTATATGTCTCTGATGCCTAGTGGCTTTCTCACAGTCCCTTCTAGAAACCACCCTTCACACCCAAGGCTACCAGTATGAATATTAGTATGTGCCCAAAGAATGCTTTAAAAGTATAACATATCTCTTGTTATTCTAGAACCTTCCATGACTGGATCACTGGGAACAAACGGCCAAACTCAGGAAGCCTAATCCAGGTGGTAACCACAGATGGGAAGACAGAGCTTACTCCAGCATATTTCTAAGCTGCATCTCAGTGCCTGGGAGAGCCCTCTCGAAACATCACTAACCTGTCTGTGTTGCTGAATCTGGCCCCATGTTTTCTGTATTCCTGTTTGTGGTAGGAGATAATCAGTCTTGTTTGTTTCTTACATGGCATTCCTTTGTTGTCCTGGGATGGTGAGGTATGTTTATGGGAAATGAGCAGAGGCCTGTAGGTAGCACCATCAGTGCTGAGGGCCCAGGGAGGTATACGGACAGGCCTGCATCACAGCATCCTAGACTTATTTGGAGACCCGTTTGATAGTACTTTCAGTTTTTGGCATTTGGGGCACTTTGAAATCCAACTTGTTTTTAAATTCCTTGTTGGTGCCATAGATGTAGTTTTTACAGCCTGAAAATTAACTGCCATGTACAGTCTTTGGTGATGTAAGCAAGCAAAATCCAATGGACTCTGTTGTGATATCCTTTTGTGTTCCAGCCTAGGCTAAGTGTTTGTGAAAACCATTTGTGAGTGTTTGGAGTGTTGTTCCTAATAAACACACTTCATGTCTTGTGTTGTCTTTTTCACTCAAGTCCTGACTTACACATAGGGGTCCTGGAAGAACGGGAGTATGAGGAATGAGGGTCTTTTCTCCTGCTGTAGTAAAAGAGGGTAGAGTGGATCTGAGATGAGTATATTTCACATGGCAACACAGGCTCCAGCCGGCCATGTGCACATGACTAGAGGGTGGGATGGCTCCATGAGGTCAGAAGCAGCTCTCCATGTGACTGATTCACATCCTTCTGGTTAAGGACTGGGGATGTGATCCAGTCTGGTCAGTTTACAGATGGGGAAGCTGCAGCCCAGAAAGATGACTAGCATCATCATTGCCCCTAGGACTTTCATGAGCCTAGAATCCCATCACCAGATGGTCACAAATTATAAAGACCTTTAGTTTGCTTTCTCTTTTCATGGAATGAAACATCCCTGCCATTGTAAGGCAAGGGCTTCAGCATTTAGGATACAACTCTGGTGTATAGCCATCACCTCTAGTTCCAAAGTATTTTCATTGGCAAAATCAAATTCATGGCCCTTACGAAGTTCTCAGTGCCCTACTCCCTCTGGCTCTTGGCCACCACCCATCTTCATTCCGTCTCAGCGAATTTTTCTGTTCTGGATATTTCACAAAGAGGCAGTTAGCTGATATTTTATGACCGGCTCACACATGGCATGGTCTCCAGTTGATACTTGGGCTGCTTCTTCCTGCTGCTGTGACTAACGCTGTCAACATTCATGTAGGTGTATTCGCATATTGTCAGTGCAGGCAATGGGCTGACTAGAGCAGAGAGGAAATTAGCTGGTAACTGGCACTAAAACTATGCAGAGAAGACCAGGGACTGAGTTTGCTAAAATATACAAAATAAAATTTAAAAAAAAATATATATATATAAAATAAAATTTCCAGGGAGGGGCTGGAAAGATGGCTCAGTGGTTAAGAACATTGAGGACCTGGGTTCGATTCCCAGCAACCATCTGTAACTCTAGTTCCAGGGGATCTGATGCCTTCTGTGGGTACCAGGTATACATGTGGTACACAGACATACATGCTAGCAGAACATTCATTCACATAAGAGTGAACTTAAGAAAAACTAGTCAATCTTATGCTACTGCAATAGAAATCCTAGAGGCAGGGTAACTATAAAGAAACAAGGTTTATGCTGCTAACATTTCAAGAGGTCCAAGGGCTCTATACTGGCTGGTTTTATGTGTCAACTTGACACAAGCTTAAGTTATTGAAGAGAAAAGAGCCTCCCTTGAGTAAATGCCTCCATTAGACCCAGTTGTAAGGTATTTTCTCAATTAGTGATCAGGAGTGGAAGGGCCCATCATGGTTGGTGCCATCCCTGGGCTGGTAGTCTTGGGTCTATAAGAAAGCAAACTGAACAAGCCAGTAAGTAATATCTCTCCATGGCCTCTGCATCAGCTCCTGTTTCCTGCCCTGCTTGCGTTCCAGTCCTGACTTCCTTTGGTGATGAACGGCAGTGTGGAAGTGTAAGCTGAATAAACCATTTCCTTCCCAACTTCTTGATCATGATGTTTTGTGTAGGAATAGAAACCCTGACCAAGACAAATTGGTACCTGCATAGTGGGATATTCCTAAGACAGGCTTTCATGAGCTGTGGGGTTAACCTTCAGCAGGTCAACAGTTAGGAGACACAAATCATATCCAAGTTATAGCAGACTGGGTGCTTCTATCTCTACTTCCTTCCAACCTTTATTCCACCCTAATCCCCTACAACTGCCCCAACACTAGGTAGGAGAGAAAGAAGATTAGAGGAAAAGAGGGTGTAGGCCTCTTTTAGCCAACAAAATAAACTATTTTATAATGATCAGGTGTGTTGGGTTCCTTGAGGCAAGCATAATCTTTTTTTTTTTTTTTTTTTCTTTTTGGTTTTTTGAGACAGGGTTTCTCTGTGTAGCCTTGGCTGTCCTGGAACTCACTCTGTAGTTCAGGCTGTCCTCCAACTCAGAAATCTGCCTGCCTCTGTTTCCCAAGTGCTGGGATTAAAGGCGTGCGCCACCAATTTCTATTCTAGCGGCAACAACAGCAAGGAGGACCAGCAGCCTCCTAGAACTACCCCCTGAGGCGCTCTCATTTGTGTCCTCTCCAGAGTTCCCAGAATTAAATTATATGCAGCTGGGAAAGATCACACCTCTGCTAGTGCAGGAAGCAAATCAGCCTTATATGAGTACAGACACCTTTAACTCATACTGGATGGGGACTGTGAACTTAATCCTTGCATATAATCTAGAAGTGTCTACCAGGCTTCGTTTCTGCGTTGTTCCTAGGTTGGCTCTACTGCTAAAGTTTATTGAGGAGTCGATACAATACATGGGCTTTGAATTCTGGTTTATTGAACTTTTCAGGTTCCGTCAGCCTGTCTGGAGTGTGTCCCCCCTAGGTGCTCATTTTCAGCCAGATTGTTCTCAAAATGGGTTTTGCTAGCTGGGAGGTCAGCCTGTGAGTTTCCAGAAGCCCAGCTTTTTCACAGCTTCTGGGAATGGTCAGAGCTGCATGGCATGACTGTAGAGTGCTAAGGAAGTGCCTGTTGTGGTCTGTTAAGTAAGCAATTGAGATTGAGTCTAACTCACCCACAGCAGTGGGATGGAGAACTAGGTAGTCTGAGGAAGGTGTTCTGCATTGGCATTCAGTTATTCCACTTATTTCTGTATAAGCCTGAGACTCTGCATGTTTCAGTAATAGGGTGAGGTCAAAATCATCTCCAAGGATGAAACAAATGTAGGCTAAGGGTCTGGCATACTCACGTGCTCAGAATGTTGTGCCATCCATGTGATACTGTGTATCAACAGCTCATTGTGTGTGTGTGTGTTTGTGAATGTGTGTATGTGTGTGGTGTGTGCATGCATGCACATACACATGTGTATGTGTGAGTACACATGTATGAGCTGGTATGTGAGCATGTGTGTGCACATATGGAAGCCAGAGATCAACTTCAGGTATTATTCTAACATCTAGGACCTGGGCTTCGCTCATAGGGATAGACTAGCTGGCAAGTGAGTCCAGGATCCACCTGTCTTCACCTCCCAGCCCTGAGATCACAGCTGTGCACCATTGTGTCCAGCTTTTCACGTGGTGCTGGGGGTTGAACCCAGGTCCTCTTGCTTGCTTTATTGACAGCTTCACTGGTCTTTACATTTTTATTCATGTTTTTAGGTAGCATACAAAGCAATGCATTTCATGACATTTTTGTACATGTAAGTCATTGCACCTTGCTCAATCACCCACCACTCTCCCTGGTTCCCTTCAAACAGTAGCCTTCTATCTTCATGCCATGTGCATGCATGTGTTGGGAGACCCTATTATTAAGGTAGCAGTCCACCATGTCTGGATAGCTGTATGAACTCTGCTTCCCCTTCTCTACTGGCCTTATCTGGAGGATGACCCCGCATACAGCTTCCTGCAAACGCTGCATGATTCAGCACATAAGTCCCACTCAGCCTTTCCCAAGAGTGATACTTGAGTACTCTGTTATGATCAATTAACCCTTCCCACCCATAACTCCCCAACCCCTTATCTACTCTATCCTGGAGTAGAGCTTCTCACTGAGGCTGTCTCTCTGGAGGTCCTTACATCATACTTAGAGCTGTTTGAACTCTGCTTGCCACTTCTGCTCCCTTTGCCTTTGTGAGTGAGTGGTCAGTGACCCCTGAGAAGGGAGACCCATACACATGTTTTATATATATATATACAAAATATATTTTATTTATTTATATATATATATATATATATACACACACACACATATACACACATATATATACATATAAATCAATCTATATTCTGCATATAAGAGAAAATTTACCTTAACCTCTTGTCCCCTCTTCTTAGATCCCTTCCTCCTTTGTAATACCTCTCTCCTTTGATATGACATATATATTTATGGCTATGTTTATTTCCCCATATGAAAGAAAATATTTGTTCTTTTAGTCTCTGTTTATTAATTTTCCCCTAACTTTCATTATTTCTTTGCATATACTGCTTTGAGTTTTGCTTGTTCTTGGTTACATAAAACCATGAGGTATACCATTGAGTTATTTATTTTTATTTTTAATGTAACCACAGCTATAAGTTTTCTTTATGGAGCTACCTTTGCTGTCACTCAGTTTTTTTTTTAATTAGATATTTTCTTTATTTACATTTCAAATGCTATCCGGAAAGTTTCCTATACCTTTCCCACTTCCTGCTCCCCTACCCACCCACTCCCACTTCTTGGACCTGGCATTCCCCTGTACTGGGGCATATAAAGTTTGCAAGACCTAGGGGCCTCTCTTTCCAATGATGACCGACTAGGCCATCTTCTGATACATATGCAGCTAGAGATATGAGCTCTGGGGGTACTGGTTAGTTCAGTGACTCAGTTTTATTTCCAAATAACATCTCATATGGATATATCACGTCCACTTATTAGTTGGTTGATATTTGAGTCCCTTTAGCCTTTTGTCCATTATGAAGTGTGCTGCTATGAATATTCATGTGAAAATTTATTTGTATGTTTTCATTTTTCTTGCATCATCTGAGCTAATAATTCCACTAAATGCTAGGTAAGAACCAGACACTAGGACACAGGCTGGTAATGGACGTATCCTATGTCATAAATTACTGAAATCTTAGGAACAACCCCAAAGACCCTCAGTCGGATGCTGTGAAATACCCACCACATTTATATTTCTCTAACATTTACCTGTTATAGGATCGACTTTATGGGTATTGTGCAATCTTCACAGATTCAGCAAGGGACCTTCTGTTTCTCTGTTTTGCTGAGGAGAGTAAAGAAGAGAGAATTACTGTCTCCCTCC
The DNA here is from genome assembly GCF_978045245.1 of Mus caroli. NCBI lineage: Eukaryota > Metazoa > Chordata > Mammalia > Rodentia > Muridae > Mus > Mus caroli. Next base: position 47,938,524 of record NW_028227259.1, on the reverse strand, counting down.
CAACCCCCAGCACTAGAAAAGAGAGAATCTTGCCCACATCACACAGCTACATTACAGCTGGGCTTTCAGGGCACTGCACTCTTATCAGACTGCAAATAAGTAGTGCACTTAACTAGCACAACTCTGTTAATAATATACATGATGGTGTTATTAAGGATCTGTTTGAGATAATTCTTAGCGATGTAAGAAAGTCCTCATCACACATGTCATATAGGTGGTCATTCCAATCACACTAAAACATTCTGTCATCATGAAGATTTCACCATTACTGAAATCATTGCTGTCCTGTCATGGCTAGTGGGTCAGGGTGTGGCTGGCTATGTTCTGAGTAATGGTGAATCTATAACATAACTGTTAATAGATTCAGTGAAATACTGTGTAGCATAGATAGAAAAGGCTAGATGAAAAATGCAAGTATCAACATGAGCTAGGGGCCCTGGTCATAGGATGTCTTATTTTAGAATTATTATTTTTTAACCTTTTATTGATTCTTTGTGAATTTCATTCACATCATGTATCCCAGTCCTGCTAATCTCCCTATCCCCTCATATCCACCCCCCAAGCACACACACACACACACACACACACACACAGAGCATATAAAAACATGTCATCATGGAAGCTGTAGTATGACACAGTGTGTCCCACAGTATGTTCCTCTGTCCACACATCTTCACTTACAAATATTCATTGCAACGAGTCAAGGTTTCTGGCTTCTGTGACATCATCAACATTGGATCCGCACTGGGACTCCTGGCTATCCGGTTGTTGCCCCGTGTAGTGGAGATGCAGAAACCTTTGGGTCAGCAAGACTAGCCCTTTCACACATCCAAACTCTTCCCAGATGATACAGATTTGGGGTGGTTCAACTCAGAGCCCTGCATCTGGGGCTGGGTTGTACCCAAGGTAGTCAGCTTTTGGGCTCTCCCTTATCCACAACACCAGGGCATGTTCTCCAGCACTGCTCCAGCTAGTACTGGCAGAGTCAGTTCTAGAATTATTAATTCTTTAGTGTGTGTGTGTTTATCTCTCTGTCTGCCAGAGTATATATTAAGTGAGTGCAGTGCCTTCAGGGGCCAGAAGAAGGCTCCAGATCCCCCAGGAGTCAGTGTTACAGAAGGGTGTGAGCAACTTGATGTGGATTCTGGGAATCGAATTCGAGTTCTCTGGAAAAGTCCCAAGTGCTCTCACCTGATGAGCCATCTCTCCCACTCCTGTGGAGGTTCCCTAAGTTTATACACAAGTTCATCCCCAGTACTGCCTTCTGCTGGAGAAATATAATTTATTCAGTTTCTCCTCATTTAATTATTTGTCCTCAGTTATGTATTGTTCATTTTTCTTGCTGGCTGATGAATAATAGCAGACCTTGTTTATCTGCACCCTGATGTTAATGAATACTAACTCATTGATTGACACTTTCTTTTACTTGTGAGTCTCAGGAGTGACAATGCCTGGTGACTACTGTGGGTCGTGGACTGTTCTAACTCCTCACCATTTACTCCATCCTCGCGATGACCCTATTGAATAAGCATTGTTAGCTCCCATTTTACAGATGAGAAAACAGGTGCAATGAGGTATGACTATATATATGAATGACTGGTAAAACCTACCCTACTAGGACAGTTTCACCTTCTCTCATTAGCCTTTCTGGGGTTTGTCCTTTGAGGAATCCTTTGGACTGTGGGACATCAAAATGCTTTAAATCCACACATAAGTTTAAACAGTTGACAGGCAGCTCTACTGCTGTCTGCTGATCCAGGTGCTGGGGGACTCATCACAGCCTAGGTTAAGGGCCAGGCTCTACTGCCCAGCACTGACCCAACTCGATAATGGGATGTGTTGGCCCCTGCCTCCCCTGCCTCCCTGTTTCTTTTCCTGGGTTTCCTGCCCTCAGACCTTCTATCTCAGTTCATTTCACCTGCAACCTTTATCTTTCCTGTTCCTCTTTGGAGGGTGGTGGCAATGTAAACTATCTTAAAACTCTATGACTGCCTTTGTCAAGTTTGCTAATATTGAATTCCTGTCTCATCAGACTGCAAGATCTTGTTAGCAGAGAGTGCTTCATCAGTCATGTGGTGGTTCATAGCTGTTCAGTCTAGAAAGAGAGAGATCGTGGGTCTGTAAATGACCCACAGGCTAGGCACTGGAGGCTCATGGCCTCCCTAGTGAGCTTTCTGTTTAATCTCCTTGAATCCACAATAACCCTAGATAGCAGATGCTATTATTACCTATTTCACACATGAGGAAGAAGGTAAGAGAGGTTAGGTTGCAGAGTCACATGGCTTTGGGAAGGAAGTACATCAATTTTGAGCTCTAGATTCCCAAGATTACTTCTGTTGAATTACCAAGGAACCATGGACAAGTCTTCTGGGAGAACACAGGCTTGAGGGAATACAGAGAGAGGAGGAAGACTCAGGTGGCAACGACCACATCATAAAATGTGCTTAGCTAGTAGTTTTATCTTGTAGTTTACAGGGCACACTGGACCACTGAAACCAAGTCCTTCAATGGAGGAATGGATTCAGAAAATTGCTTCGAACACTCCAGTGAAGTTTGCTTGGCAGGCTGAGAGGCCTGGAAGCACTCACGAGGCAAAGAGTTTCACGGAAACTCACCTCCTGGAGCTTTGGCATTCTCATTAACCCGTATACTCATACCCTATCCCCATGTTAGTCTGGTGTTTGGATCCACATGCTCTCTTTTAGTATTATTTTATTATAAGTGCCTTTAAAGATTGAATTTTGACATAGTTAAGCCTTCGCCAGCGTTCCAATGTCCTAGAAAATGCTTGAAGCCAACGAGCTTGGAATCCGGTAGGAATGCAGTAAGGAAGTTACCTATTCAGTAACTAATTAAGCATTACAAAAGACGGAACCAGCAGCTCAGGGCTAGTCTGCAGAGTATTTACTAAGGACAGTAGCAAATCTCACCCAATCAAGGGAATACCAGGAAAGAGCCAGGGAATCCCACTGAGATAGAAATCTTCAGTACAGGCTACATTGCATATTAGAAGCAAGTTGGTGAATTCTTCTGACAAATGGAGATTTTCCACAGATACTTAAAAGTTACTCTCATACTAGAAATTATCAGGGCCCAGGAAATAGGGGGGTTGTGGTATTGCATTATTCATGAGAAGGTCTGCTAAAGTAGAACTCCTGGTGGTGGGCTTAACAATAGACTAGCTTTACACGTGGCTCCCTTCTTAGTGGCAGTGGCCTGGTCCCCGCCTTCTTTTGATGTATACATTCCTTTTGTATTATGTCACTGTAACTTGGTGGATTGTATCTCGTCTGGTTTCTTGCTATTCTTCTGTATAAAAAGTTTGATGCTTGACTTGACAAATTACATTCAGATTCTACACAATCTCGTGTGTTGATCTGTCTGTCATTCGCCAACTCCTTGCCCATCTGCACCCAGAGACCCTTTCCATGCAGACAAAGGAACCCAGAGGGTCTGCGGCAGAAAATGTGGCACATTTATACAGTAGAGTACTACTCAGCTATTAAAAACAACGACTTCATGAAATTCTTAGGCAAATGGATAGAACTAGAAAATATCCTGAGTAAGGTAACCCAATCACAAAAGGACACACATGGTACACATCCACTGATAAGTGGATATTAGCCCAAAAGCTCGAAATACCCAAAATACAATTCACAGACCACATGAAGCTCAAGAAGAGGGAAGACCAAGTGTAGATGCTTCGCTCCTCCTTAGAAGGGGGAACAAAATACTCACAGGAGGAAATATGGAGACAATGTGTGAAGGAAAGGCCATCCAGAGACTGCCCCACCTGGGAATCCATCCCGTATACGGTCACCAAACCCAGACACTATTGTGGATGCCAACAAGTGCTTGCTGACAGGAGCTTGATATAGCTGTCTCCTGAGAGGCTCTGCCAGAGCCTGAAAAATACAGAGGTGGATGCTCACAGCCAACCCACCAGGTCTCCAATGGAGGAGTTAGAGAAAGGACCGAAAAAGCTGAAAGAGTTTGCAACCCCATAGGAAGAACAACAGTATCAATCAACTAGACCTCCCCAGAGCTCCCAGAGACTAAACCACCAACCAAAGAGTACACATGGAGGGACCCATGGCTCTAGCTGCATATGTAGCAGAGGATGGCCTTGTCAGGTATCAATAGGAGAAGAGGCCCTTGGTCCTGTGAAGTCTCAATGACCCCGTGTAGGGGAATGCCAGGGCGGGGAGGCAGGCAGGAGTGGGTGGGTGGGTGGGGAACACCCTCATAGAAGCAGGGGAAGGTGCGGGCAGGGGTTTTTCTAGGGCGGAGAATTGGGAAAGGGGATAACATTTGAAATGTAAATAAAGAAAATATCCAATAAAAAGAAGAAGAAAAAAAGAAAAGAAGAGAAAAAAGAAAAGAAAAGAAAAGAGCATTTTGAAGGCAGCATGCAGTTTGAAACAATTCCACAAGGGGGCAGGCGTCGGCAACAGATGCACACACGTGCTGGGCAGCTCGTAAGGAACAAGGCTCCTTAGACTCAGACTCTGTGCAGACCTAGGATGACAAGCCACCTGCCAGTGCTGGAGACCACTGCTGTGCATGCTGCCACCTTCTTGTTCATGTACCTCCCCCTCCCTCATCCTTCCTGTTTACTTCTTTCACCAAAATGAAAATTGGTTGACGACATAGCAGACGCTTCCTAAACTTCTCAAGGTGGTTGCTTCTAAATTCACAGCCTGTTCACAGCCTGTGGGTTGCAGCCCATTCGGGGTTGCACATTAGGTATCCTGCACAACAGATATTTACACTGTGATTCATAACAATAGAAAAATTACAATTGTGAAGTAGCAACGAAAATAATTTTATGGCTGGGGTCACCACAACAGGAGGAACTGTATTAAAGGGTCACAGCCACTGCTCTAAGCCATCGCTCGAGCAGGTCCTTAAAGTCCCTGAAAGAGAAACACAACACAGCACAGACAACGGGAGTAGCCTCCATGTTAGCACATTTCTCCAGAGTATATCCTAGCCCCAGGGAAAGACCTGGTCCCCTACTGTTTGTATCAGGACCCCTGGTATAGGTTCTGTCACTCTCCATACTTAGAAAATGGTAAGTGACCCTAGTTTAGGCCCACTTAACATTTATTGAGTACTTACTATGTGTCAGGCTTGTGCCCATCCTGAGATTCTCGAGAAAAAAAAACTCAGTTCCACAATTTTGAACCAAATTTAAAGCAAGCTTTAATGAAATGCTGTCCAGGCAGAGGACTCTGGCCAGGTATACTCCTGGGCTCCCAGGGAATGGCCACAAGTTACATTTTTCAAGGACTTAAAAAGGCAAAACCCACAATTCATTGCATTTCTCATTAGTTCCAAACCAGGGGCAAAAATATATCCTGACATATTTTCCTGCCTATGTGTCTTCTGCCTACATCCAATCAAATACATCTGGTATAAAAAGATTAATTAAACTTGTTCAGGGGAGTCAAAATGCATGGCTTGTTAATTCCCAAGAACTACAGCTTCCAGTATTCCAGGAAGTTATCTTGACCTTGCATACGTGAGGCCTACAGGTAAACTCCGGCTCTTAAACTTGGTACTGGGAAATCTAGCAGAAATCACTCCTCTCCCTTCTCCTCTCTTCCCCTTCCCCTCCCCCTCTTCCCCTCTATCTCCTATTTTATCATATGTGTAAGGATGGTTTTGTGAAGTAATATCATACACTTAGATTCCAGGAATCAGGCTCCTTACATATTGGGGGCCTTATTTTATCCTACAGTAGACATGGATGAATATACAGGGACACCTCCAAGTAAAGGTCAGCAAATACTGCCTTATGTCACAGCTGCCTCCTTAAAGGCCTTTTTGGGACTCTGCACTCTTTTGGGACCCTTGTGGATAAGGTTTAGGCAGAGGAATACGTCCGTATCTGAAAGTGAAATCACTTACTAGTAAGTGTAGGCCATGTCATGAGACCCCCTTTGGGGGAACTGGTGACCTGGAGTTAAACCTGGAAGTTAAGGGTGCAAAGAGTTGATCTGTCCACACGGAGGTTGGAGAAGACTTAGAGTAATGGCTGCACTCAGCTTTGCTGAGGTGGATCAAGGCTGTGCACACTTGGCATGTTCATGATTTATCCGGAGGGTTTCATTTTTGCCTTGCAACTTTTCTGTTATTTAGAAATTGTGTGTGTGTGTGTGTGTGTTCACGCGTACGCACAGGCATATCATATGTGCTTCAAAGAAATGACGGACTCCTGATGGCTAAAATTTTTCTTCCTGATCCCTTCCTCTCCCCAGTTAATGGAAGGCTGATTTCTTTATCTGCATCTTGAGTGACAGAGAGGAGCACCCATGGTGAGAAGTGACACAGACACAGGCAAACTGAAGAGCAAACCTGAGCCAAACATGGGGGGAGTCTTGGTCTTCCTCTTACTTTAACCCAGGAGTCCTTACCATGACCCTTGGATCCACAAACACTATACATTGGCCTTGAAAGAGCCAGCTAGAATTCCAATCAACTCTGTGTGGCTCCAAGGGAGTTCTGGAATTTGCAACAGGTATGCTGGTGCCTGCTTCGGATCTGCTAATCTCAAGTCTTGCCAGGACTTCAGCCTTGTATCAAGTTGATCCTTCAGGGTCAAGCTGGGTAATTGTTCCCTGATGGTGGTTTGGTGTGGAGAATGGCTCTTGATAGGGTGTCAAAGATCAACAAAAGCAGACACTGAAGTGTTAAGGATGGATTCAGTCAGCAACAGGCTACCATAATGGGTGAAAAACGGAACTTGCAGAGCTGGCTAGATATTTTAAAGGAAGAATGAAGGGGGAGGGGAAGAGTGGGGGAGGGGCAGGAGAGTCTGGACAGTGACAATTTATGAAGTGTGAGATGGAGGACTTGGTCTCTGTGCAACCTATCTAGGTTTGCTAACTGACACTTAATGAGGTCAGGCCCCTCCCTTCCATAGAGCGTGGGAGATGAGTCCTATCTTCAGAGAATCCTCAAAAAGGCGGCACATTCTTTTGGAAGCTTCTAGTTTCCTCTGGCAGGCACTGTAAGATGGCCGAGGGTGATACAGCCTTGAACTGTTAGGAACTATGGAAATGAATTTTTTTTTTCTCAAGTATTTTTGTGCCAAGCTTGATAAACAGTCTGGAAAGAGTTCAGAACTTGGTTAAAATGTAGTTAGGGAGAGAATCTTGGTCAAGAGTATCTTCTATGCCATGACCAAGAGTGTTCCTTAGTACACCATTATGTCATGGTGGGACCAGGAGGCTTTGACATTAAGGTATCACTGCCAAGAAAAATACCCAAATCTATCTATCTATCTATCTATCTATCTATCTATCTATCTATCTATCTATCTGTCTGTCTGTCTGTCTGTCTGTCTGTCTATCCATCCATCCATCTATCTATCATCATCTGTCATCATCTATCATCTCTTTTTCTATCAATGTATTTACCATATACCTGTCATCTATCATCTATCTCTAATATCTAATCCATATCATTTATGAGTTGATCTATATCTATATATTGTCTATGTCTCAAATCTGCACCATTTGTTATCTTTTTATCATTATTTATCAGGTATGCATGCATATATATATATACATATATATATAATTGTATGTGTGTATAATTGTGAATGTACGTATGATTGCATGCATATATGTATGAATGCATGTGTGTGATTGCATACATGTGTGTATTGAACCGTCCCTTGGAGAACTTCTCTGAGCCTCTAATATGTGCATTGTAAATCTCTAAGAGGGAGGTCTTTTTGAGGTCACTGTCTAAAGAAGCTGTGCCTAGCACTGAGCAAGTATCCAGTTGTGTGTGGGGCATGAGTTAATTAGTAGATGTCATGGATGATTGACTTCAGGAGGCTAAAGTGAGAAAGATGATTTCCCCCACAGTTTAGTATAACCTCAGCTATGGCAATGATTACATGTATAACTATAACCTTTGGGGTAAGCAGGAAAAGACACCCAGAGACTTGCTGCCTGCTGCATGGCATAGTGGGCCATAGACACACAGAGGCCCACATGCTACCATGCCATGCAGTGTGGGCAGGAAAAAACTTCTCAGAGACCCACCCACTGCCATGCCACATGGGCAGACTGTAGACATACAGAGGCCTGCTTGCCACCCTGCTAGATAGTATGGGCAGAAGAGGTCCCCCAGAGGCCTACTGTGTGGCCCGCAGGCAGCGGGATCACTACATGTACACGTGGGAGAGAAAGAGAAGCAGAGATTGAGCGTTAAGAAGAAGGACAATCCTGGAAATGTGAGAGAAGAGAGGAAAAGCCTGTTTTGAATAGACAAAGTTGCTACTTGTGGCTGTGATGAAGTCCCAGCCAGTGCTACTGCTGAGGGCCGTGTTTAGGTCTGTGGTCAGGCAGTGGCAGGGGTTGGTCCGTGGTTCATATTATTACTAGAGACATGGAGGTAACCCTGGTGTGAGCAGCAGCCTGGAACCACATGGATGTCCAAGGACTGTGCAGAACTGGCCCTGGCCCGCCCTGGTACATGCAGTACAACACTTAGGAGAGCGGGCCCTGTCCCCCTCCCCCATTGCCCCTGTGGCAGTTGGGAGAGCTGGCTCAGTGGTCATGAGAACAGAAGAGGTGACTCTGCTCCTCAATGGCTGCAGTACTAGGGAGAGTGGACCTTGTACCTCGCCTGCGCAACACAGTGGAGCTGGCCCTGAAGGCAAGGGTGAGCCAGCCCTGAAGGTGTGAGAGAGTGGAGCTGGCCCTGCTTGTTGCTCGTTCCAGCACTCAGGAGAGTGGGGCCCACACCTTGACTGGGCAGCACAGTGGAGCTGGCTCTGGTGGGCTGGACCCCAAGATCAAGAGACCTGGAGAGCTGACCCTGCCCTCTGCCTGTAGGTGGCACTGTGGAGCTGGCTGCAGCAGTGCTGGAGAGCTTGCCCTGGTGCTGCAGATAAGGGAGAGGCCAGTGAACTGATCACCTCCATTACCACCCAGGTCCAGATCCAGGGCTCTGAGTTGGCCCACCTCAAAATCTATCTCATTTGTGAACTGTTGGGACACGTGAAAGGGCCAGTCCTGCTGATCCAACGCTGTAGGATCTCCATGACACAGGGCAACAACAGGAAAACTGGGAGGAGTGTGGATGAGGATCCGCTAATGACAGCAGCTAGAGGCCTTGAACAAGACCAATGAATTTTTTGCAAGTGAAGATGTGTGGACAGAGGGATACACTGTGGGACACACTGTGATACACTACTGCTTCCACGAGATGTTTTCTATGCTTTGTTTTGTTTGTTTATTTCTTTATTTGTTTTTTATTTTCTTTTGTGAGGGAGGTTGCAAAGGCAGAGAGAGGGAAGATATGGGGGGCTGGGGAGATGAGTGAGACTGGGGTACATGATGTGAAACTCACAGAGAATCAATAAAAAGTAAAAAAAAAAAAACCCAAAAATCTATAACATTTGGGGCTAGAGAGATGGCTCAGCAATTAAGAGGTCACATGCTCTTTCAAAGGACCAAAGTTTGGTTTCCGTCGCTCATGTTGGGCATTGTACAACTGCCTAAAACTCAGCTCCAGGGAGATCTCTGACCTCTCTGACCTCTGAGCACCTGTACTCATGTCGTCACCCTCCACCCCATCACACAGATAGATACATAATTAGAAATAAGGTAGCTATTTTAAGGGTGTAAGCATTCACTATGCATATAACTACAGTTTATAAAGAACTATTGTGTCCTGGGGACGATTCTAGGCTTTCTTCTCTTTGTATTTTTAGTTGAAATGGCATCAAGAAACATAATGAGTCATTTCACAGATTGATGGGATGAGTGTGGGGGGTCTCAGTAGAAGTAATCGTCACAAAGCAGTTGTGATAGCCTGGGAAAGATGTCACCTAACTTGGTATCATATATGAAGGACCCAAATCCTGCTGAACCCCAAGCTACTTGAAAAGTATGTAATTAATGACAGTGAGATTTATAATTAGTCACCAGCAGTGTTCAGCTCTATGACATATGGCATTTGATCTGGATGTAGGTCTTTCCTGTTTCAGGGAACTGTGGTGTCTTGTACGTCATTAGGTGAAAGCAGGCAACCAGGTTAAACTCTAATTAAATGTTACTGTTATTTGGAAAAAAAAGACAGCTTAGCATTGATGTCTTACTGACTTTATCAGTGGATGGTATTAGAACATTTAGACATTATGGGCTGTCTAATGCATGTCTCACACTACCCAGAAAGCCTTCCTTGATTTTATAACAAAGTTGAAATAAAGAAAATTAATATGGTGAGGATGACAATATAGGGAAGGGATTCTGTTGTTCCTGGTTTTCTTTGACCCTCTATCAAGGCTTTGTGAGTGGCTAGGCACTTTCCTGAGCTGTGGGTTCCAAGCTGGAAGTCCCATTCCTAGAGGACAAGACAGTTCAATGGTCAATGTGTCTTGTCTTCTTGGGTAGCATTCATGGATGGGTTGTCTGTGTAGGAAGTGAAATAGCCTTTCCTAAGTAGAATAGAACCTTGAGTCCAGAGAGCACACTGCTGAGTATGCTCTTGTTATATAGGAAAGTGAGCATAAGGCAGCATCTCCCATAAATCTAACGTTGGCGAGGCAGCATGACAAGGACTGAGAACCACGGAGGTTGAGTAACTGATTATGGACAGTTTCACCATGGGATTGGCATTGTGCCTATGGGTGATTGCTGCCTTTAAGGCTTTTAGATCCCAGAAAAGGACCTACAATTGCACTGTGAGGTAGATGAGAGTCCAGCTCTCCAGTCCTCAGGTTTCTGTGTGACCTCTGGCAGGTTACTTCTCCTCTCCATTTTTTACTTCCTTATCTCTAACCTGGAAGATTAGCCACTCCCTTCTGAGCTTATCAAAACCTAAAGATACCATATTTAAGTTCTAGCAGAGTACTCTGCTTGTGTACCCAGCCCTGAGTATACCAGCTTCTTTTCTCCCACTTTCTTTGTTTTCAGAGTAAATAATAACTTAGGGCCAGGAGGGAGAGAGATATATCTGGAGATAGGTTATAGTTGTCCTAGAAAAAAACCCAAAGATGCCACATGATGATGGAATCCTATCTCTTCTCACAGGGCTTGACTTTAAGCCAGTCAGTAGACACCATTCTGGGTTTGGGAATGATCTCGGTACAATGGAATTGTCCTGGTTATCAAATTATAGCTACAAGTGAATACTACACTATTTCTTCTTTTTAAATATAGATTGCATGGATATGTGGGCTGGTTCTGATTAGTGGAGGGATGGCCAGTCTCTGGAGTCACAGTATTTACTAGCCACATACTTAGGAAAGGTTTGTAGATGTTCTCAGTCTCAGGTTTCATGTATTTCATGTTAGAAGACCAATTCCTTTTTCCTGGGAGCCTTGTGGTAATGAAATGAGATAATATCTTAAAAATAGAATTCATCTTATATAATATACCCATATATCAACCTATATATAATAACCTATTAATGATGCCATAACAAAACAATCAGGGTTGGATAGTTGGTAAATAATAGAGATATATTTCTTACAGTTCTGGGAGCTTATAAATCAATGACCTTGCTGCCAGAACTTCAGTATCTGGGAAGGGCTCTCTGCTTCCAAGCCTGAGCATTGCCTTGTGTCTTCATGTGGAAGACAGCATGGCAGGAAGGGCTCAGGCAAGTCTTCCAACCTTTGGTAATGCCATTTATTTTATTCATGAGGACAGAGTCCCTCTTCAAGGCACTGCCTCTTAATGTTGTAATGTTGGGATAAATCATAGCATGAATTTTGGCAAGGTCATAAATGTCTAAATCATAGTAATATTTTTTTCCTTTTTTTTTTGCTTGTTTGAGACTGAGTCCTACAGTGGAGCCCTGTTAAGATTTGGGAGAGACTTCGAGATGGGCTTCATGCATTTCAAATTATGACAAGGTCATGAGACTACAAGAGCCTGGGGTGGAAGATTATGATTTCAAGTGAGCCATTTGGGTTTCAAGTTGACCAGAGGTTGGCTTAGGATGGTTCATTTTGAGTGGCCACTTGACTAGAGTCAGAAAGGATTGGGGAATCAGTGAGAAGTTAAGGAGTGACTGCTGAAAAAGAAGGGGGATACTAGGACTTGGTATAGGGGGTTGGGAGGATGAAAGTTAGACGTAAATTCTGAGACCCCATGCAAGCGACAGTTTCTGGAGTTGTTTGTCCAGATAAGACTGGCTTTATCTTTAGAAACTGCCTTGCCCTAACTATCAGGATGCTGGCCATAGTAGGTGACTGAGTGTGGCGATGGCAGTGAGATTGGAAGAAGCTGGGATTTCAACATGGAGGCTGGGGGTTTCAATTCACCTTGGGGGAGGAAAGTATCTTGGTCAGGGTCTGGAAAAATTTGCTCAAGGTTTCTTACTACAAGATGGCATTTCTAGGGAGGATTAGAAAGACACGCCCCTAATGTCATCACCCACATACCATAGACCAGAGCCCCAGACTGAATACAAAAGAAGGAAGGAGAGAAGCAGATGTCTGCCCAGATGTGAGAGGGTTCTATCTCTGCAGCTATGAGTCCACTGCTGCTATTCGTTAGCTGATCAATGGGTCCTGTCCCCAGAACTGTGAGTTTATGCAAGTGTTCACTCCCTCAAGAAGTTTCTTTTCAGATGTTTTCCTGCAGTGACAAGAAAAGCAACTGGCCCACCGTCTCATAGGCATTTGTGAAAATTCAGTGACAAACAATGATCTTCTGCTTAAGGGTGAAGTGATAGCCATTCTTCCAATGTTAAAAGTATGCAAGCTGGAAAATCTATTTTAAAAAATAACCGTCTGAAGGTACCAAGGTCAGGCATTAGTAGATTTTATTTCTTGACCAAGACTGTATCAGTTTAGCCCAAATTAATTGAGCTGTGCATTCATGAAGATGTCTCTGTGTAGGATATGCTTCAACAAGAACATTTACAAGAAAATGAGATTGGGTATTAAAATTTCTGATTAAAGTATGAAAATCAGGTATGGGAAGACATGTGAAGCTATTGACTGTTTTTCTGTCTCTTAGGTGTGTGTGTCTGGTCCAGTCTTGCCCCTATACTTGGCAGATCTGCAGCAAATACAGATTTTAAAACTTCTTAGTTGAACTGAAAGCTCTACTGTTTCCTAATGCTTCTTGAAAATATAGTGTTATCACCTTTCAGAATTGCCATTGGTGTGGCGATTTCTTCTCTATTATTTGTATCAGGTTGATTGGTTGGATGAAACCTTCCTGGTCATGCCTGTCTCAAAAGTGCCTATAGTGTCAGATTGGAGGTATGAAGTCCTCAGGGCAAGGAGCAAACTGCCTGCTAAACTCAGGGCTGAGTTCAGATGCAACTTGACCATGATGCCAATGCATGAGCGATAGCCTGGCAGACAATCACTGTTACTGCAGAGGCACCTCCACACCAAAGTCAAGAGCAGCACAGCCCCTAAGCAGGTAACACTTCACAGTTTATGACTGAGCAAAGGAAGGAACATTTTAATACAAGTTGACTCTCTTGAATAGAAGATGCATCAGTGTCCCTCAGAAAGGGCCAGACAGCTTAGCCCTGCCCTCATCCAGTCAACAAGGTGGATCCTTCATAAGTGAAGCACAACCTTTGGAGTGTGTGTCTTTTATTAAGGTAAAACTGAGGGTCATATTTTGAAAGTTGGCAATAAAACAAAGATTAGGGCACTCTGGGATGGCTCTCAGCTTTGTCTCCCAGCTCTTCTCCCAGTCCAGCCTAACATACATTAATGGTCTTCAGTGGATGACACAGAGGCACGGCTTCCAGACAGCTCAGGGACCTGCAGTTATTATTTCATTTACCCTTTTAAAAAATCACCTGCATATTCCTTTCAACATTAGGCACTTAGTGCCCACCTGTAGCAGTGAGTTTTGCTAACCCCTTAGGCTCCCAGTGGGTTGCATATATGCCCCACCCAGGCATCTGCCCAGGAGCTCTTTGGATTTGTGAAAGACACACATGCACATGCATGCACACAAACATGTTAATTTTTGACATGCCATGACTAGCTCAAAGGATGGGCACTCCTAAACATTCCTGTGCTACCCTAGGCTCAATCAGGGAAGCAGCCAGTGGCCACTTACCTGAATACTGACATGGCTGGATGGCTTTTTCTCCTACAGTCATCATGAGGGATTCAGCTCTTTCTGTCTCCCAGTTCCCATCCCATGCAAATCTCCAAGTCCTGCCTCAGTCTACCTGCCAACCATTGGCTGTTGGCTCTTTATTGGTCACCCAAAAGCCAATTGGGGACAAGGACCTTCAGCATTTGGACACAGATTCCCAATTTGGGGGACCGGATTAATTCAAAGCATTAGAACAACACCCACCCTCATTGGATGGGTAAACATCTAAGCTATTCCTTTGACAGAAATGTCTTGTAACTAGGGATGAGTCAGGGTTCTCTTCTGAAACCAACAGATTGTTTATAAAAGGTATTGGCTTATGTGATTGTGGAGATTGGAAGGGTATTAACTCTGCCATGGGCAAGTTGGAGACCCAGGGGATCCAATGTGAGTTTCAGTCCAAAAGCGTAGGCTCAAAACTCAAGTAGAGCTAATATTTCAGCTCACATTTAACAGCTGGGAGAGACAATGTCCCAGCCTAGAGAGCCAATCATAAGTTCCTTCTTTCAAAACTCTAGGGCTCTCCTCAGTGAACTGTAGGAGGCTTAGAACCCAGCACTTCTGAGAGGACCATCACGTTCACTTAGTCTGTGCATCCAGGATGTGGATCTCATCCACAAACGCCATTGCACACGTGCCTAAAAGAATGTTTGACCAAATGCTTGGCTTCCCCTGGTTATGTCAAGCTGACAGGTGAAGTTTGCCATCACAGTGTACTAAGGGAAAGGAGGTCTCGCCTTCATAAATATTTAGCTTACACTTTGGAATTGTTTTGTCCTGTTCCCTAAATAGCATCACGTCCTGTGTGATCTGGTCATGTGTAATGTTAACAAATAACTTTCCTAAGAGACTGTATTCACGGAAGGTACTGCACTGAGTATTGGGGTACTGTAGACAAGTAGCCTTACTGGGTGGAGCAGCAGCAGCAACCACTAAACTGCTTGTGAGAATGGTGTGGACGGTGGCTACTGACAATGTGCGTAAAATCACAGGTAAGATAAGGAAGGGTTTGGTCTCAACCAAAAACGTTAGAAAGCCTCAATTTATAACTTGCATTGATGTTTGCTCATAATTTTAGGACCCCCTCTCTCCTTTCCTCCCTCAGTCTTTTTCTCCTCTTCTGTCCCCGTTTCTCTCCCCTCCCCTCCCCACTTCTCTCCTCTTCTCTTCTTCCCCTCCCTCCCTCCCTCCCTCCCTCCCTCCCTCCCTCCCTCCCTCCCTCCCTCCATCCCTCCCCCTTCCTTCCTTCCTTCCTTCCTTCCTTCCTTCCTTCCTTCCTTCCTTCCTTCCTTCCTTCCTCCCTCCCTCCCTCCCTCCCTCCCTCCCTCCCTCCCTCCCTCCCTTCCTTCCTTCCTTCCTTCCTTCCTTCCTTCCTTCCTTCCTTCTGGCCTGAAAGTCACTATGTAGACCAAGCTGGCCTTGAACTCACAGAATCCGACCTGCCTCTTCCTTCTGAATGCTGGGATTAAGGTGTGCTGCCATCACATTGGTTCCTGGTGGTCTTAGTTTAGTTTTATTCTTCCATATAATGATCACAATTGATTACGCACCCCATTAATAATCATCTGAAGCTAAAGATCTGTCACTTCAGCCATGTGAATATAATTATTGTCTCGTTTACCTCAGTTCTATTAGCTTTCTGGTGTTTATTAGCATTTTTCATTATTATTTTATTTTCATTTATTATAAGAGAATAAGAACCAGTGTTCTGCAAATTTTCCAAACAAAATAAAAGCTGAATTTAAAAAAAAAATCCATATGCTTACTTACTTGTTATAGGGATTTTATTGAGTGCTTATTTAGTTGTGGGTGGGAGTGCAGTTCTGACCGTGCTCCAAGACTACATTTTGTTCCGTGACTCATTAGAAAAAGAAATTGGTGTAAGGATGAGTACAAAAGGATATGATTATCTTGTATTTTTTAACAGAACTGTGGTTACTCTGATGACAGGTCTCTTGATTACACTTATCACACAGCACAGTGTCTGACCCTGGCTGTCAGCCCAGTGCCTTCAAGTTCTGCTTGATGTGAGGTGCCTACGGGAGGTTTCTTGTGAGCAGGACAGAGGGCCGCTTAAGATACCCACTGGCTACCTCATTTGACTTAGTGCTTTGAACCTCAGTTTACTGGACTAAGAAATGGGAGTAACAATAACCTCAAAGGGCTGCCAAAGCAGGCAAGCAAACAAACAAAAAGAATGAATCCATTTCTTTGAAGAAAGGAGTTAGTGTGAAACTTAGAGCTCTATAGTTACCATTATTTGCATTCATGTTCCTTTTGAGGATTTATGGAATTGCTAAAAGAATTGTTGTAGGTGGTGAGTTATATTAATAACCAGATTAAAAAAATAAAATTAGCTATTTTTTGCCATTGCTCTAGAGGTGAGGGGATCTGGGAGAACTGAGCCAATGAACGAGGCAAGATGAAAGTCTCATGCACTAGCAAACTGAGAGCATCCGACAATTTATACCCAGAGGTTTAAGAGAAACCACATAAGTACTGTTCTCACTAGTTCAAGCTGTATACAACACAAGGACAAGCCACAGGCAGCAGGAGCCTGTTTGTGCATAGAGGCATATAAAGGATAGTTTAACATTTTAATTGATTAACAACAGCAAGCAATAATGAGTAATCTGAAGTAAGCTCACTCCTATCCAACTCACCAGGAGCAGCATGAAAACACATTCCAAGAACAAGCCTGTGTTTTGAAGAAACAGAGGTCACAAGACTCTTGTTTTCTTGGGATGTTCTCACCAGCACTCAAGATTCTTCACACATGACTCCATTCCTGGATGGTATTCTGATTTCTTTTTTTTTTCTTTTCTTTTTTTTTTTTTTTTTTTTTTTGAGAATGCTGAAACCTTTCAGGGTTAACTTTTGTTTTGTTTTCTGGTTAAGACACCCTTCCAGGTCAGATGTCTTGAAATTATTTGTCTAAATACTTTCAACCATATTGGAACACATGTGTTCAACAAACAAGCATTCACATAAATAAGGTGAGTGCGTGCTCTCTCTCTCTCTCTCTCTCTCTCTCTCTCTCTCTCTCTCTCTCTTTCTTGTGTGTACAGCTTCTCGATTGTGTATGTTCGTATCTTTGCTCAAGTGAGTGAGTGGCCAGGCAACTAGAAAGGAACCCATGAGAGGAGAAGAGAGCCTTTAAAGGAGCTGATGAGAAGGTACTAGAACACATGCAGTTGGAGTGTAGAAGGGGACGCCCAGGGAAGGGAAGTTTAAGCAGGGACTGGAGTATAGAAATGGAAGAATGGGTGGGAGGAGAGTCAACCAAAACTAAGTTCTTATGAAAATGCCATGAAAAATCAGTTACCTAGTAAGCTAATTGAAGAAAGAAAAAAAAAAAGAAGAAGAAAAGAAAGGAAAAAAAAAAAAAAAAGAGGATCTGGAGAGGCAATTCAGTGGTCAATCATCTGATCCAGATACAGGTGAGTGGCCCTCATCTGGCCATTATGAGCACCTGCATGTGTGTGGTGCACACACGTATATTCAGGTGTGCCCACAAACAAAATAAATACATCTTTTAAAAATAAATTAATAATAATAATAATAATAATGTCATAGGTGAGAAAAGTGAAGGGGTTTCTGCTTCCAGGGCATGCAGGGAACCTGCACTAGGTCTCTGCTCAGGTTCACTTTCAGTGGAAGCAGCAAGCAGCCTCTTCCACCTGTTGTTTCTGTTAGGTGCATGTCCTGGGTGGCTTTTCCAGGGGAGTGGGCTGATGGGAGAATCGCTGTATGTGGTTAGCTGATAAAGCCCCTGTGATGCTTTCTAAGTGGACATCAGAGCTCACCAACCCAGTGAGGAATGTGTTTCCCAGCGTCCTTGGAGCAAGCAAGAGGTATATGTATGTGTCTGATTCTGCCATAGTGCTATGGCTTATGCAATGCCAGTTCAGAGCCCAGGCACAGGGTACAAAGACACGATATCCCCACTCCACTCATGTCTTGAGAAGTCTGAGTCTTAATGTGAGGGTCGCATTAATCACGGAGTCACGTGCACTGTAGTCGCCCTGGAAAGCTGCTCTTATGTGTGGAGAACTTTTCAATCATGAGAAATAAATTTATATTGAAACTTGAGAACTTTTGAATGTATGTTTGTGCAACACACACACACACACACACACACACACACACACACACACACACGTTCAAGCCTTTTAAGCCAGTTGATCATAACCAGTTACTTTTAGAGAAGGTTTAAAATAAGCTTGGCAATCTACATGCTACTGATGATCTTTAGGTTGTACCAGATAGTACTGTCTTAAATGATGGATGATCAAGACTCAGATAAGAGATAAGAGATATGAGGATGAAGAAAAGAGCAACATCACATTTAGGCAAGTGATATCAGAAGTGCTGTATAAAGTAATGCCTGCTTATTTTTCAGGGTTTTGAATTAGCCAGTTATATTCCTGCATTCCAGATCCACAAATTCTGAACACTGCCTCTTTCAAAGTGATTGCCCTGAAGACCACCATTTTCAAAATGCCTCGAAGACTGCTCACGGCAAAACCCAGCTAAGTGTGTTAGCCCAGCCTCCTGCAAGCTGGGAATAAGTACAAGATTCACTTTCACTTAATGTTAACATATTTGGGTCAACAAATACAGGTGGGAGATTAGTTCACATCAATCCACTGTGCATGGCTCTCGGGACAAAGATGAATGAGGCTTGCTTCCTGCCCTTGAGGTGCTCACTGTCTACGGGGAAAAGGACTGCATAGACAAAATAAGTTAGCTCCGGGGATGAAAAAAGATGAAAGATGCAGAGTCCAGAGGAAGCAGAGATCTATCTTAATTTGGGTAAATAGGCACTTGAGCCTATTTACTATGACTTGAAGGACAACCAAGACCTTGAGAGTTTTCTGTGAGCTCTGAAAAGCATCTGGCCTTGTTTCTGAAACTTTAGGGCATTGTGCTCCATGCCACAGATACACTAGCTTAGGAGGTGCATGAAATCTGGGCATTTCAAAACCCACATAATGAGAGGTCTGGACTAACAGGGAAATCTTCATAGTATTGTCTCTGAATGCAACATTTTGTTGATGTATTTTTCTGAATTGCCCTTATTGAGTCATCGATCCCTCTGGCTTCCTGCACTATAACAAGAAATACTGCAGATTTAACTCTCCTGTAACACCATGGACTTGGCTCTTGGCAGTCTTCCTGATGTGGTGGTCCTTTCCAGATGTGCTTCTGAACGCGTGGACTTTGGAATCTCGTAATAACGGGTGCATGTAAGAGAGACAGGAGGCTGAAAACCAACCGTTTGCACCAGTGTCTTACACTATGATTCCATGGAACAGTTTTGGAAATATTAGTAGGTGTACTCTATGCTAGGAGGCTTAGATGTGGTTCCCCGCTCCCCCCGCCCTCCACCCCCGAGTGCTGTTCTTATTTATAATCTCTCAGCTGCATACTCACCTTTTCCTGAAGCGTAAAGGAAACATAAAGTATTTCTCCTTTGCGGCAAACTCCAGCTTCGTCAGTAGAGGGCGCAGGAGGAACATTGCAGGAGAAAGGAGCGGCTCGCCCTGCTGTTACTTGACTCCACGCACTCAGCCCCACAGTGCTCTCAACTGTAGAGCTCAGCCCTCAGGCTCACTCTTTAGAGGGATTTTCTATTTACCTCAACACGGAGGATCAGGCCTTGTCTGGCATTTCAAGGATCTTCTGCAAACTGAAGAGCCCCAACCCCGCGTGTTTTAATTGTATCCGAATCCTTGCTTTGAGGAAGAATCCTACTTCCAAATTTGTCCTTCCTTGAGTACTTTTCCTTGGCCTTTGAGTAATATTTAGCATTCATTTTACATTCACTTTACATCGTTATAGTTACTCTCTTGCGGTTAATAAGCTTTAGTGTCAAACTTGCCCTGCTCTGGTTCCTATACAAATTTTGTCTCCTTAGACTCGTGACTCACACAGTCAGAATACAATAATGACTCTCAAATACTTACCTTGGGGTCCATTTATATCCTTAAAGACCCCAAAGTGCTTCTGGTAGGTTGTATTTATTGATATTTGTTATACAGGGAAGTAGAAGTAAGACATTTGAAAGACGTTTTAAAGCTGATTCCTTAAAGGGGCGAAACCTATTACATTACAACATTGAAAAAAAAATCTACATTTTCAACACAAAAGGCGTTAGTGAGAAGAGATGAGACAGTCATTTTTGCAAAGGTCTTCATACCTGATGATAGAAGTCATCACGGCTCTCGTATCCTCTTCCTCCTCTGCTGGGATAGGTCATGTAGCTCAGAATTCCCCAGCTCCTCACAGACTCGTAGCAATAAATGGAGGAGGATGTTTATAACCCTTTAGGGAAGTGTGGGGTGCTTCTTTGATGCTACATCAAAACTCAACTAGTGATAGTTTTGCTCTGATTGTGGCCCCCTACCTCCCCTGACCCCCATTATGTTTCAGGTCAAGCACAAGGCCACAGTGGTAGAATCTACCAGGTGAGTAGTGAGGCTTTATAGCCGAGGGACTGTCAACAGAAGATCCTTGTGCTGGAAGCTTGGTTTCCAGTGTGGGAATGTGGAAGATGGAGAGCTGTTTGCTAGGGCATGCTGCTGTCCCGGAGGGACTGCTCAGGATGAAAACTGAAGACGACCAGGAATCTCTCTGCATTCCTCTTTTGGGTTTTATCTTCATCTTTCATGTGTTCTGCCACCCACCTTGAGGAATTTGTCAGAGCAAGGTGGAATTGAGAAGATGTAGGAGCTGTGCCCTTGGGACGTCCCAGAGCTGTAAGTGAAACCAGACTCTTCTCTTTATGATGTTGGCTTGTGGGTTGGAGAGCTTGTGGGTTGGAGAGCTTATCTAGTGGCTAAGAGCATCCACCGCTCTTCTGAAAGTCCTGAGTTCAATTCCCAGCACCCAGATGGCAGCTCACAACTGTCATCTTCTGGCAAGCAGATGTACATGCAGACGAGTACCCATATACATAAAATACATTAAAAATAAATGAAATAAAATGCACTTTATTAAAAAGTAAAACTAGCTGGTACAAGCTATTTCCTTAAATAGAAAGTAGGCTAATACACTGACCACTCTGAAACTAAAATCCATAAGTCTGTTTGGTATTTTGACTCTGTTTTTGACCATGAATGACTGGGATGGCATTTATTGGCCATTTGGAAAATACTGGTTTTCTGAGTTGTTCAGATATTTCAATGCTTCTTTGTTTCTTTATACAACAAGCAAACTACATTCCTTCATGTTACCGATATTATTTTCAAAACAGAGTTTTAGGAGTTACTAAGTTTAGAGTGGCAGGCATATTTTTTTTTTCCAAATCATCTAAGACTATGTAGTTTATCATTGTTAAGAAAACATTTTCCAAACAATTAATTTCAAGTAATCACAATTTGTTTGTCAGTTGTCTTCTCAAACAGGAAGATAATTTTTAAAGGAAATGACTAATTTGGCTTGTCATCAAATGATCCCTGTGTAGTTCCTCAAGACAAATGAGTACTTTTTTTAAAAGGGGTGCAGCATTGGTGAGATATAGATATTTTTTCTTTAATATTTTTTTTCCCTAAAGATTTATTTATTTATTTATTTGAGTACACAGTTGCTGTGTTCAGACACACCAGAAGAGGGCATCAGATCTTATTATAGATGGTTGTGAGCCATCATGTGGTTGCTGGGAATTGAACTCATAACCTCTGGAGGAGCAGTCAGTGCTTTTAACCTCTGAGCCATCTCTCAAGCCCTAATGAGTGCTTTAATAAGTGGTGAGAGAGCTTTATGTGAAGAATCATCAAACTAGTCATTTCCTGAGTTTCTTCAACTGATGCACTAAAGATGTTTTTGTCAGAATGGTGACTGAGTAGGACCAAGAAGCCAATGGTGCTAAATACAGCTAGTTGTTGCTGTTTTGACACATGTAAGGGCCAACAGTTTCACCCACAGTTAATTCTCTGCCTCTAATGGAAATGTCAGTGGTGTCTCAGCATCATCATGAGAGTAGTTCTGACTCCATGGATACTCACAAAAGGTCCGAGGATGCACAAGTGTTTGAGGATCACACTTGAGAACTGCTATTATCACTATTCCATGTTAATGACTGGCTATGGAATTTCAAGGGCTTAATTCACTAGTGTTTACTTCATGCTCGTATTGCCTGCTCACTATGGGGTGTCTGTGTCATCCTCACTCCAGGACTCAGGATGTGGAACAACTTGCTTCTGGAATACCGATGACTGCCATGACAGAGGGAAGATGAGAGGGACCACCAGATGGGTCTTAAGATTTCAGTCCATATGTTTCTACAGGAAGTATTATGTACCATTTATGCTAGATCAACTTATTAGTATTAGTGCTCACACTTTAAACGTACCCAGAAGTTATCCTTTCTGTCCAGGGGGGCCTACCACACACACGCACATGCACACACACATATGAACATGGTTAGTAGTTGACTATAGCCCAAATAAATCTTCTTTTCCCTCCAAATGTTCATCATGGCCCACTCCACATTGACCATTATTCCTACAAGCTCCCGGCGTAGGTCTTTTTGTATTTTGTGATTATTCTGTGTGACCATTTCCTGTATAACTGAAATGCCTACGATGATAGAAAAAACACATCTAGCTTGCTCAGCACTGCCTCACATCCTGGGGCTTGGTCAATTACCAGTAAAGGTTCATTGAATGGATGAAGGAACACGAAAGGAAGCCTGGAAGTTCCCTCCCCCAATTCCATGGCACTTATTTGTGCTATTTAAGTGGCCCTTATTATTGATCACCATTATCATAATAAGTGGGAATTATATTTCAGAAATGAAGCCCTGATTCAGATGGCGACAGAATATTTGACAGCATCATCTTATTAAATAGTAATGGATTTTTCTTACTCTCTTTACCGTTATTGTTATCACCATCATCACCACCACCACCGCCACCATCATCGTCATTATTATCTTTTTTTTTTTTTTTTTTTTTTGTTGGTTTTTCGAGACAGGGTTTCTCTGTGTAGCCCTGGCTGTCCTGGCACTCACTTTGTAGACCAGGCTGGCCTCGAACTCAGAAATCCGCCTGCCTCTGCCTCCCAAGTGCTGGGATTAAAGGCGTGAGCCACCACGCCCGGCTCGTCATTATTATCTTATTTTATCCAAACTCATTATAAACATAATCCTTGACCTCACTCATGATGAAGAGCTTGCTGTGCTAGGAGATTTACAAAGCATAATTTGAGAAGTATGTGCCTTCTTAAGGTTCTCAATCATGTGGTGTCAAGTTAAGGGTTAAATAATAGTTATAGTTTGACCTGTAGGTGATGAAACAGACCCTGAGCAAAGACTGAGAACACAGAGCTGCCCTTAATTAGCAAGTAAGCCATCAGAGACTGGCATATTGGTAAACATGAAGTTAAAAGAAGGTTCTCAGATAATGAAGAAAAAAATTGCATCAGGATGGGGTCATTTCTTTCCCTAATGATTTAGTGTTTCTCATGAAGACAACTGCAGTTAAGATCAGAATCATTCCATAGTTAAATCTTTGTATTTCAACCACATACACACAATAATACATATATATGTACACATTACATATATTATTTAGTTGTATATATAATAGATTACATATATTATATACACATATTTATGTATTATACATTATATAACATACATGTATATATACACATATATAATTACATATAATATATATCTATTTGGGTGGAGTAATTTATGTTGTCTGTTGTTGCTAAATCTGTGGCAAATGAATATTTGATCATTTGCCTCCCCATGAAACATTACACAATCATGAAGAATCTGTTCTCTTTATTTTTCTTAAAAATGCATCAATTGGGCTGGGTGTGATGATGAACACTCTTAATTCCAATGCTTGAGAGGCAGAGACAGGCAGATGTCTGAGGTCCAGGTCTGAATGGTCTACAAAGAAAGTTCCCAGGCCAGCCAGGGCTACATAGTAAGGCCCTGTCTAAAAACTGGGTCTATTGAAAGGGTAATGCCAGGGCATTTTAAAAGGCCTGATTGGAATGGTGTTGGCTGAGCTATCATTAAGATAGAGTGAATGGGAGGGAAAACTTCACATGTAAGATCACCTTGTTGGATGGGCTAAGTATTACATGATTCACGTTAATTTTTCATTTTATTAATTATCCTTTAGCTTGTTTCTACAACTAATTTCTATAATGGTTAACTTTTTTTTGAGTTGTATTGTTATTGTCAGGGCATATTTGGGTTGGAGATTTACCACAACAGATTATTAGTAATATATGGTTATTGTTATGTTTATATTGTTATTATGATATATTATCATATTATTATGATTGTTATTATTATAATTAGTATTTGTGTATGTATAGTGGTGCATGCATGCAGCTGTGTGTATCCATGTGCAGCTATGTGTATCCATGTGCGTGCACCTGGTGGCCAGATCAGGAGGTTGGGTGCCTTTTCTATTATTCTGTGTCTTGTTGTCTTGAGAGAGGGTTTCTCCCTGGACTGGAGAATTGCCCTATTGGCCAGGTTAGCACTCCTGTGAACACTTGTGATCTCTCTGCTTCCATGCCTCCAGAGCTGTGGTTATAGGCATGCACAACAATGATTGGCGTTTTGTGTGGGTGCTGATATTAGAACTCAGATCCATATGCATGCCCTGACCACTGAGGAATCTCCCCACCCATTTTTATTATTTTAAATGTCCAGAAGTTAGTATAAAGAGAATACCTTTCCCTACCCATTATGCTAAATGGTTGGGCATATTTTCTTCTGGGGAAAAATCGTATTATTGAAAAATTGTTTTGAATGATATCTCTCAGACACTGAGCCACCAACCAGGCAGCATACAAGAGGTGGTCTGAGGCTCCCAACACATATACAGCAGAGGACTGCCTGGACTGGCCTCAGTGGGAGAAGATGTGCCTAACGCATGAGAGACTTAGAGAGTAGGGAGATCTGACTGGGGTGGGGGTGGCGTCCTCTTGAAGACAGGAGGAGGAGGAATGAGGAACTGTGGGAGGGTGGACCAGGAGTGGGGCGATGACTGGACTGTAAAAAGATAAAAGTAATTAAAAAAAAAAAAGAAAGATGATTCTAGAATAGAACTATTTTGTGGACCTACCAATTTAATAAGGCAAATTTGTGCATTGGAAAATACATACTCTAAAAATTTTATATACACAATTAAATAACAAAATGTTAGTTCTTAAGATGCTCTGGCTTTGTGGTCCCACTGGAAATTCCTAAGCCAAGAGTGAGGGTTAAAGAAGATGAGTGAGTTCCCGGGAGGACAAACCTGTTTTTACTGAGTTGCAGCAGCAGGTCAGGGCTGAGCTGCCATTCCCCAGCCTTCCAGCTTGTAATTTCTTCTCTGCACCTCTGCTTGGCAGCTTCATCACACGGCTGTGCATAAGCTTCCCTTAATGCCTTGATAGCTGCCCAGACGGTTTTCTTTAAACACGTCTAAAAGCTACAACAAGCCTTGGTCTTGATTCGTTGTGAAACAAATTGATGGAGTTTACACCATCATTCTCAACAAAATGAGGAAAAATGGAATGGGGCAGAAGCTTTCAAAGAAAGCCCAACGTAAAACGGGAAAAGAAACTGAAATATTTAATATGTACACAGTGTGAATTCACAGCTCTTTCTACTCCCCAATCCTGTGGGTTTTTTTTTTTTTCCAATAGTAAGCTGTAGCTGCCAAAGCATAGCAGTCACTCCATTAATTATAAAGCAAAGGAAAAAATGAGTATTGATCTCAAGGAGTTCCATTCCACTTGCTCGGTATTAATTGAAAGTTATTCGTCTGATGTTACTTAAAAGAAATTCAAGGCAATATAGAAAATAATGCTTAAAATACCCATTCAGGGTTAAGTGAACTCAGGCTGGCACTTCTATAAATATGATATTTGGAAATTGGAACTGGACTGTGGGTGAATGACAAAGTGGCCCTCAAGTTCCAGTTCCATCTCACGGTGGACAAACTCACTTCTGATTGGCTGGGAGGGGTCAGAGTGCTGATCCAGCGGCATAGACATAGACAGAGAGTGCAGCCCTTAACACAGAAAGGTTCCCTGTGCAAGCAACATCTGATTTCTCACTTTTTGACTTAATCAATCATGCCTTTCAAACACATGAATATGCTCTACTCCTGGTAGGACACCAACTCTGTTCTAAGACCGACTGGCTAGCGCTTATGTAGCACTGTAAGCCAACTTGTTCATGCTCACAGTGATGCACAGGGAGGGCACACACACCACTGTTGCCACTTATAGAAGAAGCAACTGAGGTACAGACAAGAGAAAAACCATGTCAGGGTCACTTCTCTGGTAAGAAATACAGGTTAGATTCGAACCCAAGAATTTTTAGCTTTAGGGGCCATGCTTTTCACAACGACCTACACTACAGCCATTCACATTACTTTCTCTGGCTGGGCAGAATGTGAGAGGTAGAGAGAGGTGGATCTTTGAGTCTGAGGTCAGCTTGGTCTATAGAGCTATTTTAGGTCAGCCAGAGTCACATGGTGAGATCCCGTTTCAAAGCTCAATCCACCAACCAACCAATGAATCAATCAGCTACCATTTGGCCAAGCTTTTAGTGACAATAAAGCATTTTTATTGAGACTATCTTTACCAATGGTATGCCTTAGTGGACATTCAGATGGTGTGTGTGTGTGTATGTGTTTGTCTGTGCCCAAGTGTAGTACCCCTGAAGGCTAGAGCAGGAGGCGGGGTGTCCTTTGTTATTGGCTTGAGTCAGGGTCTTCCTGAACTAGAAGTTTGCTTTTGGCTAAGCTGCCTGGCCCACAAGCTCTGGGTCCATCTATCTGCTTTTCAATGCAGAGGCTAAAAGCACATGCATCCATGTTTGTTTTTAAAATGTAGGTGCTGGGGATTTGAAATGAAGTTCACATGCTTGTAATGTAAGAACTACCCCTAAGTCCAACTCCCCAACCCTAAGCCTACATTTTGGAGCAAGGACTGAATACAGTTGAACTAGCATGCTTTTAAGTCATGTGTTGATATGAGGAGTCTCTGAAACTTATGGTCAATTATTTTTAGAAAAAGCATTGGTGAAAACCTTATGCGGAAATGGCTAAGTGTGTTTTCCAGTCAGTTCTGGATTATGTTATTTTATGTTTTTAATGGAATATATATTTAGGGACGAGGAAGACCTGGTTTGCCTTCCATGTTCCATCTTTAATTTTCTCATTAGCAAATGAAGGACCTCTGAAGGCTTGTTGGGGTTCAAGAATATTCAGGTCAACACACCCACAAAACCTTTGACCCCACATGTCCTCCTTTAGCTGCTTTTGGTTGTCATGTTTATCACAGCAATAGAGAGCAAACAAGCAGACTATTTCTGTTTCTTTGAATGCCTGGCAATTTTTAAATTATTATTACAGGATAGGCATTGCAAATTTCACCTTTGTGGATTCTGTATATTTCTCTACTCCTATATATGAACTCAAAGGTCCCCCCTCCATGGAATACATACCTCTGATTCCTGCAAACAAAGTTTGATTAGAAAGGATCTACCTTACTTTTGCAACACTTCATTCCTGATGACTCTAGCTGATTCCTGCCTGTGATGTGGAACATGGAGACACCAACTACCTCTGGTCTCAGTGAACTCTCTAGCACTGCTCCTTCTGTTCCATTCCTGTGGTTCCTTTCATGGCTCCTGGTAGTTTCCTCACACAACAGTGTTCAGCTGACAAATCAGCAGAGCACCTGGGCAGATCTTCAGAGCATCTTCTCTGCCTCCGTGTCATTGTGTGGTTTTCTCCTCTCTGGAACTCTGCTCTGCTAAGTGTAGCTCCTTTGCCTTTTCTGGGCTCTTGGGCTCTTCTCATGACAGGGGGACAGCTACTACACTGTATCTTCCTGTACTCTGGCTGGAAAATTCTCCCTGAGATGTCAGATGGAACATCTGTAGACACTGTGGTTGTTGCTTCCTTTTTATGGATTTTTCTACATGATCTAGGGCAAGTGATCTTCTAACATATTTGTTTCAGTGAAGACCTTTGGCTGTAACTAAAGCTAGGTTTAGTTATAGGCTCCAGTGCACAAGATTATTGATTAGCAATTATCTCCAATGGCCATATTTTTTCATTGTGCCATGGGAATAATAATACTTGCCTTGGAGAGTTGATGCAAAATTAAATAAATAATTAATCTGGGTTAAGCGTTTGCCAGGTTTTCTTGGGAGTTAACTAATCTGGTCTTTGTAACAGTCTCATGGTATAGGTAGTAATATTTATCCAACGCAGGAGGTAGAGTCTGTGTATGTGGGGAATAATGCAGATTCAGGACTTTGGCTCCAGATTCAATAATCTGTATCTCTCCACCGTGGGAATACACAGAAAGGGGTCATCACAGTTGTCCTGACCCATGACTATGCGAGGTACTGGCTCAGGGACTTTCTGTGGTCACCATGCTGCCGTGGAGTATAATAATATATAATATGGAGTCGTACATTCATGCAAATTATGCAAATCTTCCCTTATACTTTATGTCACCTCTAGATTACCTGTGATACCTAAAATAATATGAATGCTATGTGAGTACTTGATACACTGTACTATTTACAGAATAATAATAAGAAAGTCTGTGTCTGCTCAGGGGTTGGGCAGATTCATTAGTAGGTAAAGTGCTTGTTGGCATGCAAGCATAAGGGCATGAAGTCTGGATTCTTAGCGTTCATGTAAAAAAAAAAAACCCAAAAACCCTCAGGTGCTGGTGATGAATGCCTGCAATCCCGCTGTCAGATAAGCAGAGGCAGGAGGATCTCAGATGCTTGCAAGCCAGCATAGTCTTCTGAAACAATGAGCTCTGTGTGCAATGAACAACCCTGTTTCCTGCAACTGAGGTAGAGAGTGGTAAATGAAGTCACCCAACACTGACCTCTGACCTCTATGCACACATGCACAGAAACACACACATAAATGTACATAGGTATAGGCCACATACATTCATTCGTACACTCAAAAAGAGAGAGAAAAGTCTGTATATGTTCAGAACATACTGTCTTGTTTTTGACTAGTTATGACGTGCAGTTGGTTGATTCCATAGATACAGAGCCTGTGTAGGAGGCTGGCTGTATTACTGTTATTAGCTGTCTTGGATATTCAACTTTAATTTGAGTTGCATCAGTGCTGATCAGAAATATGAATTGGCATGGTGATGCATAAAAATGTATTAAAAACTGTGACTTCAGTGTTCCTCAGGGATTTAACTATTTCACAATGAGAGCCCCACAGGGGAAACTTCTTTCCATTTATGTGGTCTTAATCTCAGTGTGGGTGTGCATTATGCACGATTCATGTGTGTTCAAACTAATTAAAATTAAATTCAGTTCCTTGGTGGTGCTAGTCACATTCTCAGAGCGCAGTGGCCTCCTGTGGTTAGCAGTGATGTCACAGGACAGCTCAGACAGACGGTTTTCACCCTCACTAAAAGCTCCCATGACAGGCCTTGTCCAGATTCTCATTGCTTCATCTCAACATGGCTGTCTTCTAAAATTTCTCCCTGTTTTTCAGGATGCTGTCCTGATTATTCTATCACTGTTTGGTAGGCATTTCCGTGTGCCGGTCCTCCATGGATATAACAATGGACAGGCCTGGAGTCACCCACACAATTCTTGCAGTCCTCTCTTAGCCTTAACTACTCACCAGACTAAGTTCTATGGAATCGGCAAGGGAAGGTGTTACAGAATACGTGTCTACATAGTTTCTCTTCTCCTGTAGCCCTTCAGCAGTGCTGTCTCTCATAGAACAGCCCCATCATCCATAGCATGTGCAAGCTCCTCTGAGGTCAGGCTCCAGCCTCAGTCACTAACTCATGTACTGTTTACTCCATGGCTGCTTCTGAGTGGTGTCCTTTCTGGGTCCAGAGTCCCAGAGTTCTGTTCCCTTTACAGCTTTGATTTAGGAGGAGGAGCTGTCTCATGGGTAGTGTGGTGGCAACAACTGCTGGGACTTCTCCATTTGCAGTTCCCTTCTGCATTTTACCTACAACTCCCCCTCCTCCAAGAATTGCTCCCCTACCATTGCTGCCATCTACCGTAATCCTCTACCTCCTGAAGGCAATCTGGGTTCTTTGTCCTCAGCGATCTTGTGTTTCCTTCTTCTGGTCTCTATTATGGGTCCTTAAATGGCAACAGCTCAGCCAATATTTGAGTTTTGTTTTTAAACAAAATCTCAAATGTTTGATTTTTGCCAATAAAGGCTTGGGAGCCAAATGCTGGGGTGAAAGCCTGCTAGCACAGAGATGTAGAGAAAGCACCCAGCTGGCCTTCCTCCTCAGTCAATGTCCCAAAAGGAAGTTCTCTCTCTCCACACCATCTCAAAAACTCTTCAAATGCAGTGTCCCTCCCTTCTACTTCCTATGTGGTTCTCTGTCTGCTGACTTCCTCTTACTTTCTGTTTTCTTCCTAAATTCACTTCCTGTCAACTGGTTGCTTATTCTGCCTCTTTACCCATGGTTGACTTTATTTAATCCTGTTTACAATAAACAGAAAGCTCTTGGATTAAAGATGTGTGCTAGGGCTGAGTCACACCCAACTAGAAACAAGTTTTTCCAGCAAATAACACACTCTTGGGGTTCACAGTATGATCAAATATCCTGTGACATTTCCCCCCCCCCTTTTTTTTTTACTTTTTACATTTTTATTAGCATATATTAACCATGTATTATAATGTGTTTATAAATATATATATATATATATATATATATATATATATATAATATTTGACTATCTTCACCCCCATTGACCCACTTATCCCCTTTTCACTCCCACCAATCTCATTCCTCAACCCAATTAGTTCCCTTCTATTTCTATTTCTATTTCTCTCTCTCTCTCTCTCTCTCTCTCTCTCTCTCTGTGTGTGTGTGTGTGTGTAACACATGAGTTTCTTAAGGGTTGCTTTATAGGAACAAAACTGAGTGGTTATTTACCAAAGCATTTTACCAACAGTTACACCACTGAAGAAAGTGTGTCTCTCTTTCCCAGCAACAATTAACTGTCTATAGATCCTCAGGGAAGAGTGGGACCCCAACAGCTTCTCCTCCCTCCACAATAGAACAATGACAGGCCCAGTCTTGTGTTGGTCCTGTGCAGGTATCACTGCTTCAGGATATTTGATCAGATTGTGAACCCCAAGACTGTGAACTGGACAAACCTGTTTCTTGTGGTGGTGTGGTTCAGCCCTAACACACACATTTAACCTAAGAGCTAAACAAAATCAAGAGACAGAGCAAGCTACCATTTGAACAGGTGTGAACATTTAAAAATCCCAGGAAAGAGAAAGGAGGATCTTGAGTTGAAGGGTACTTAAGACAGCCTGGGGAAGGAAAAGAGGGTTTTTTTTTTTTTTTTTTTTTTTCTTCTGGGACCTCAGTGGAGTAGGGAAGTGAGCTGGCTCCTTTCTCTGCCTCTCTGATTTAGCAGGCTTTCATCACAGCATCTGGCTCCCAAGTCTCCATTTGGTAAATCAAATGTTTGGTATTTCATTTGAATATCACAATTGCTCTGAGTGCAAGAGTGCATCCACTGCACCATGCCTGGAAGACGGTGCTCGACTCTACTCTCCTCCACCCTCCACCTCTTATAGTCTTTTTTTTTTAATTTTTAATATTTTTATTACATATTTTCCTCAATTACATTTCCAATGTTATCCCAAAAGTCCCCCATAGCGCCCCCCACTTCCCTACCCACCCATTCCCATTCTTTTGGCCCTGGCATTCCCCTATATTGGGGCATATAAAGTTTGCAAGTCCAATGGGCCTCTCTTTCCATTGATGGCCGACTAGACCATCTTTCGATACATATGCAGCTAGAGACAAGAGCTCCGGGGTTCTGGTTAGTACATCATGTTGTTCCAACAATAGGGTTGCAGATCCCTTTAGCTCCTTGGGTACTTTCTCTAGCTTCTCCATTGGGAGCCCTGTGATACATCCAATAGCTGACTGTGAACATCCACTCCTGTGTTTGCTAGGCCCCGGCATCGTCTCACAAGAGACAGCTATATTTGGGTCCTTTCAGCAAAATCTTGCTAGTGTATGCAATGGTGTCAGCGTTTAGAAGCTGATTATGGGATGGATCCCTGGATACGGCAGTCTCTAAATGGTCCATCCTTTCATCACAGCTACGAACTTTGTCTCTGTAACTCCTTCCCTGGGTGTTTTGTTCCCAATTCTAAGAAGGGGCACAGTGTCCACACTTTGGTCTTCATTCTTCTTGAGTTTCATGCGTTAAGCAAATTGTATCTCATATCTTGGGTATCCTAAGTTTTGGGCTAATATCTACTTATTAGTGAATACATATTGTGTGAGTTCTTTTGTGATTGTGTTACTTCACTCAAGATGATGCCCTCCAGGTCCATCCATTTGGCTAGGAATTTCATAAATTCATTCTTTTTAATAGCTGAGTAGTACTCCATTGTGTAAATGTACCATAATTTCTGTATCCATTCCTCTGTTGAGGGACATCTGGGTTCTTTCCAGCTTCTGGCTATTATAAATAGGGCTGCTATGAACATAGTGGAGCATGTGTCCTTTTTACCGGTTGGGACATCTTCTGGATATATGCCCAGGAGAGGTATTGCTGGATCCTCCGGTAGTACTATGTCCAATTTTCTGAGGAACTGCCAAACTGATTTCCAGAGTGGTTGTACAAGCTTGCAATCCCACCAACAATGGAGGAGTGTTCCTTTTTCTCCACATCCTCGCCAGCATCTGCTGTCACCTGAATTTTTGATCTTAGCCATTCTGACTGGTGTGAGGTGGAATCTCAGGGTTGTTTTGATTTGCATTTCCCTGATGATTAAGGATGTTGAACATTTTTTCAGGTGCTTCTCTGCCATTCGGTATTCCTCAGGTGAGAATTCTTTGTTCAGTTCTGAGCCCCATTTTTAATGGGGTTATTTGACTTTCTGGAGTCCACCTTCTTGAGTTCTTTATATATATTGGATATTAGTCCCTTATCTGATTTAGGATAGGTGAAGATCCTTTCCCAATCTGTTGGTGGTTTTTTTGTCTTATTGATGGTGTCTTTAGCCTTGCAGAAGCTTTGCAGTTTCATGAGGTCCCACTTGTCAATTCTCGATCTTACAGCACAAGCCATTACTGTTCTATTCAGGAATTTTTCCCCTGTGCCCATATCTTCAAGGCTTTTCCCCACTTTCTCCTCTATAAGTTTCAGTGTCTCTGGTTTTATGTGAAGTTCCTTGATCCACTTAGACTTGACCTTAGTACAAGGAGATAGGAATGGATCGATTCGCATTCTTCTACATTTTAACAACCAGTTGTGCCAGCACCATTTGTTGAAAATGCTGTCTTTCTTCCACTGGATGTTTTTAGCTCCCTTGTCGAAGATCAAGTGACTGTTGGTGTGTGGGTTCATTTCTGGGTCTTCAATTCTATTCCATTGGTCTATTTGTCTGTCACTATACCAGTACCATGCAGTTTTTATCACAATTGCTCTGTAGTAAAGCTTTAGGTCCGGCATGGTGATTCCACCAGAGGTTCTTTTATCCTTGAGAAGAGTTTTTGCTATCCTAGGTTTTTTGTTATTCCAGATGAATTTGCAGATTGCACTTTCTAATTCGTTGAAGAATTGATTTGGAATTTTGATGGGGATTGCATTGAATCTGTAGATTGCTTTTGGCAAGATAGCCATTTTTACAATGTTGATCCTGCCAATCCATGAGCATGGGAGATCTTTCCATCTTCTGAGATCTTCTATAATTTCTTTCTTCAGAGACTTGAAGTTTTTATTATACAGATCTTTCACTTCCTTAGTTAGAGTCACGCCAAGATATTTTATATTATTTGTGACTATTGAGAAGGGTGTTGTTTCCCTAATTTCTTTCTCAGCCTGTTTATTCTTTGTGTAGAGAAAGGCCATTGATTTGTTTGAGTTAATTTTATATCCAGCTACTTCACCGAAGCTGTTTATCAGGCTTAGGAGTTCTCTGGTGGAATTTTTAGGGTCACTTATATATACTATCATATCATCTGCAAAAAGTGATATTTTGACTTCATCTTTTCCAATTTGTATCCCTTTGATCTCCTTTTGTTGTCGAATTGCTCTGGCTAGGACTTCAAGTACAATGTTGAATAGGTATGGAGAAAGTGGACAGCCTTGTCTAGTCCCTGATTTTAGAGGGATTGCTTCAAGCTTCTCACCATTTACTTTGATGTTGGCTACTGGTTTGCTGTAGATTGCTTTTATCATGTTTAGGTATGGGCCTTGAATTCCTGATCTTTCCAAGACTTTTATCATGAATGGGTGTTGGATCTTGTCAAATGCTTTTTCCGCATCTAACGAGATGACCATGTGGTTTTTGTCTTTGAGTTTGTTTATATACTGGATTACGTTGATGGATTTCCGTATATTGAACCATCCCTGCATCCCTGGGATGAAACCTACTTGGTCAGGATGGATGATTGTTTTGATGTGTTCTTGGATTCGGTTAGCAAGAACTTTATTGAGGATTTTTGCATCAACATTCATAAGGGATATTGGTCTGAAGTTTTCTATCTTTGTTGGGTCTTTTTGTGGTTTAGGTATCAGAGTAATTGTGGCTTCATAGAATGAGTTGGGTAGAGTACCTTCTGTTTCTATTTTGTGGAATAGTTTGTGAAGAACTGGGATTAGATCTTCTTTGAAGGTCTGATAGAACTCTGCACTAAACCCATCTGGTCCTGGGCTTTTTTTAGTTGGGAAACTATTAATGACTGCTTCTATTTCTTTGGGGGATATAGGGCTGTTTAGATCATTAACCTGATCTTGATTCAACTTTGTTACCTGGTACCTGTCTAGGAACTTCTCCATTTCATCCAGGTTCTCCAGTTTTGTTGAGTATAGCCTTTGGTAGAAGGATCTGATGGTGTTTTGGATGTCTTCAGGATCTGTTGTTATGTCTCCTTTTCCATTTCTGATTTTGTTAATTAGGATGCTTTCCCTGTGCCCTCTAGTGAGTCTGGCTAAGGGTTTATCTATCTTGTTGATTTTCTCAAAGAACCAGCTCCTTGATTGGTTGATTCTTTGAATAGTTCTTCTTGTTTCCACTTGGTTGATTTCGCCCCTGAGTTTGATTATTTCCTGCTGTCTATTCCTCTTGGGTGAATTTGCTTCCTTTTGTTCTAGTGCTTTTAGGTATGTTGTCAAGCTGCTAATGTGTGCTCTCTCTAGTTTCCTTTTGGAGGCACTCAGAGCTATGAGTTTTCCTCTTAGAAATGCTTTCATTGCGTCCCATAAGTTTGGGTATGTTGTGGCTTCATTTTCATTGAACTCTAAAAAGTCCTTAATTTCTTTCTTTATTCCTTCCTTGACCAAGGTATCATTGAGAAGAGTGTTGTTCAGTTTCCACGTGAAGGTTGGCTTTCTATTATTTATTTTGTTATTGAAGATCAGCCTTAGTCCATGGTGATCTGATAGGATGCATGGGACAATTTCAATGTTTTTGTATCTGTTGAGTCCTGTTTTGTGACCAATTATGTGGTCAATTTTGGAGAAAGTACCATGAGGTGCTGAGAAGAAGGTATATCCTTTTGTTTTAGGATAGAATGTTCTGTAGATATCTGCCAGATCCAGTTGATTCATAACTTCTGTTAGTTTCACTGTGTCCCTGTTTAGTTTCTGTTTCCATGATCTGTCCATTGGTGAAAGTGGTGTGTTGAAGTCTCCCACTATTATTGTATGAGGTGCAATGTG